>NC_081263.1:8660833-9297916 GCF_030490865.1 Poecile atricapillus
CTGGCCCCCTCCCACTTCTGCCTATTTCTATATCACTTTGCCTTCACATATATTGGCTTTTTTCCATGGACCTCTGAAGACAACACTCTCAAACTGAGGCTGGTTTTACATTTGCAATGCTGTAGAGGTGGGAGCAAGCGATTTGTTTCCATCTATCTTGGTAGCTCAATGCCAAGTAATTGCATTCAAACTCTCTGCAAATCAGAAACAAGCCTAGGATCTCCCCCTCTGGATCTTCTCCATATGGAATATGGCTCACATCTGTGTTCAATCAAGCCAGTTGCTAAATGTCACAATGCCCTCATTCACAGGTAGCTTAAAGAACATTTAGCTCATAATAAAACAATCTGAACTCTGAAGTAGAACAGCTCTTCAGATGTGTGGTACTCTAAGTGTCCCTGTAAAGTATTTCTATCACAAACACACTCACATGGAAAGGCATCCACATGCCAGGCAGAGCCAGTGCCACGATTCTTCCCTGGTAAATAGATGTGGCCCTTCTCTATATGAGTGTCCAAGGCCAGCATGTACAGAAAAACTCTTTGTGAGCTGATTAATGTTCTATTCCTGCTCTCAAACAGATGGATTTCATTTGCTATTTTCCCTTCACTCACTTTTTAATTCAAGCATTCTAAAAAACCCATGCCATGGTCAATGATAATTTCAATGGTGCGTGATCTGGCCTTTACTCCTGCAAAAGCTTTCATGCCAGCTTCTCACCCTCTACATCTGTCTTTCAGTCACTGCATTATCAGGCTGCATTTCTTCCCCTCCTTACCAGGTATGAGCAAGTAAAGAAAAGAAAGGAATATTCATCGGTATTTTCAGAGTATTCAGAACCCAGCTCTGGCATTGCTAAAAAAAAAAAAGTTTTTTTTCAGCTTATGAATGTTATGTATAATACAGGAATGTTGGTGTATTAGGGAGTGGTGATTACGAAGACAGGATGGGCCTGTGGTGTAGTTCAGATCAAAATCACAACAAGCTTTGAAAATCAGGTTTGTGTCCTTGTCTTTCACAGGTCAGAGGAGCCCTGACAACAGGGAGGTGTTCTCCAAGACTGCTGTACTGCTTAAAAGAGAATAAGCTGCTATATTTAGAAGAATAGATGGTTTGCACTTTCAACATTCAGTGAAACACCCAACAGTCAGAGGAGGAGATGGCCAGGTTCAACACAGGTGGGCAGTTTCAGTGTTTATCACAGGTCCTGGGCAGCCAGCAGCAACTCTGAGCCCAGGAACACTTAAAAAAAGATGCAACACTGAGGGTGGCTACCATGGGCATTTCTGAGTATGTTTGTGTCGTGATTTAACTCCCAAAAAACAGAATGATGAAGCTTAGACCTAAGCATTTCCTCTAACTTGTAGATGACACGCACAATGGTTCCACAGAGAGTTCTCTCAAAGGATTATTTGACCATTTAGGACTAATAAAATAAATGCCTGCAGGGGTCAGCTGAATTGCATGGTATTTTACAAGCCTGCATAAAATGGCTTGTGCATTCTGGCATCATCAGGCTGCTCTCCTGGAGGAAGCACTGCTGACTGTGAGTGATGCAGGCAAAGGCCCCAGCCCACCTCCCTGCACAGTGTGCACTGCTCTGTGCTATGAACATCTGCCTGAAGGCTTCCATGGTCATTCAGAGAGGTTCTTTGCAGTGCTTTAGCTCTCTGACAAGCTAATGTTTCCTGCAGTAAATACTGCTTTCTCCAAGCTGCTACATTTTTAGTGAGAGGTTAAGCACTCATCAAAACTACCTCCCACCAGCTATACTCTAGTGCCTTGTAAGGTTCCAAATCCTACAACATCTGCCTGCATTTACTGGGCAAGAAGACTCATAAAACCTTGCATGGTTGTCAGCTGTGGAAGCATTTCAAGACTATCTGACCTGTTAAAGGAGAAGAAAAACTCAACCCATATGTACTTTGCAGCAGATTGCTCAACTGTTTGCCATTAGGTGTAATGGACCCTTCCCTGAAATGTCTTGTATTTCTGTCTGGAAGGTCTCAATGCAGGGAAGAGCACACTGCATTAACCTAGATGAAAAGCATCATTCTACAGTGTTACACCACTTGACATCAGCAGTGTCTGGTAAAGGACGTTGCTCCCAAAAGCATACGAACACCTCCTGCAGATGATACTCTCAGATACAAAACCCATTCAAAGTCCATTTGTCTCCCACCACAATCCCATGCAGTCCTGTCAGCCTGACCAGGTGTTTGAGGGCACTCTGAATGGTGATATAAAACACATTTCATGGTTCAGCTTTTATGACTCAAGGCTCTTCCCCTGCTCCTGGGAGTACTCAACCCACAGAGCCTCAAAGAGCTTTAATAAGTGATGACCAGAGCAGCTTTAAGAGCCTGGCTTTTACCACCCTTTTGAGCTTGGTCATCTGTATAGCTCAATCCAGATCAACAATGGTGTTGAAAGTGCTGGGATGGTTTATAGTTACTCTGAGGATTTGAACCACTGGAAAGCAGTTAGGTTTTACTGTACTTTGAGAAAGTGTTTTTAACCACTTCTAACAATGCCACAGCTAAAGAGGGATATCACACTGGACTGTCTTCAAAAACAAAACACAAAGAAATGTTTTGGGCCAAAAAGTGAACATCCTTACAGCAAGGGTACAGACTGTTTCTATGCAATACCTTGTTGAAAAAAACAACCAGCAAACTGACTTTATTTGGGTGGCTCCATGGACACCAAAGAATAAAGATTCCTGCAGGCGCAGTTTCATCCTGGACACAATCCTTCACTGATGGATAACAAGACATGATAAAGGAAAGCTGGATACTCCTATACTAATTAGTGGCCATGAACCTCCAGTTCCCAGGTCAGCACTCAAACCTAAGCAGCCTTGTCACATCTACTGCCATGCCACTGGCCTAAAAACTTGCCCTGTCAGCACAGCTGTTATTTAGCAATTCTCTGTCTCTTGAGCGAAGTAAATCTCCAAATATCAGTGGAAAAGAGGGAGCTGGTCAGCACATCTCCACTCTTTGACCCATTAGGATCCCTGTAAGTCTCAACTGAGTACTCTTGATCCAGGCATCTGTCTTGAGGCTTTTTCAGCCTCCTTGCACTGCCTCAGTACTGCAGGGACTCCAGGAGAAGAGCCACAATGGAGAAAAATGTAAGAAATTTGACAACAGTAGTGATCTTTGCCCTGGTAATGACTTGTCAGTGTCAATCTGCCAGTTACAGACTTTCTAAGTCAAATTTTTATCCTCCTCTTTTTATCTGTGATAGCTCCTCTTCAGACAGTGCAGGTATTCTCATAGTTCCAGAGGTCACAGTACTGCAGTGCAGAATTGTCAGTGTTTAAACCCTGCCAATATAAACAGAATGGGCATCCAAACTACTTATAAAAAGGCCCATGCAAGAGGGTTGTTCACTGCCAGCAGAGCAGTTCAGAAACTCCTGAAACAGCCTGTGCTGACTGAAGCAGGGTCAGGCTGAACTTGTCCCCAAACTTCATCCCAGACTCTCATCCTACGGCTGAATTCTGTTTTCTCCACCACAGCATTCCCTCACACAGTGCTTGGAGACGAGATACAACAAAAGCAGTACCAGTACTGCACAGTACAGTAACACATAGAAATCTGATGTTTCCTAACTTTCAAATGCTTGGCTATTCAGGTATGATGTTTCTTGATACAGATTTTTATATGTAATTTTACATTAGCTCTTCTATTGCCTTCTAGACATTTTCAAAATCATTAGGTATACTGAATCAATTATTCAGTGAAGCTTCCATACCATTTTAGCATATTCTTTGCCAAGTGCACTGTAAGCTGAATAATCAAGGCCAAGTTCATGATTTCCCAAGCTGTTACCATCCTATGTTTTTGGGTTTTTTTATAGCCTACAGAAGCAATGAAAATAAAATCCACAAAGAGAAGTCTCTGTGACATCCACACATCTCTGTGACTGTTTTCTGTGCTGATTTTGCTCATTAACCCACGATTTGAGATTTCTATCTGACCTCCACCAATGCTCCCAAGACATTCAAGCAGCATGGTAGGGAAACATCACTTCTTTCTTCTCTGTAGATTCCCCCTTTCTCACCACACAAACTTTTCTCTCTATTTTCCTTATCCAGTCCCTTTACTATTGCCCCTGCCTTACTGCTCCTCTCTGACTCAACTGTCACAGCTGCTCCCATCTCCCCAGTGCCACCTCTGCAAGCCTGATGACAAAGTCACATAAAACTCTCAAGCAGACACAAGGATACCTCCAAAATAAACCCCCTACCTCAGAGAAGATTCCTGTTTTGACTGTACCAGTTAATATTTAATTTCCATTAAATGACAGGAGTTAGAGCAGAGCTTTCCCCTTGGGTAGCAGTAGCACAGATCCTTGCAGCCTACAGTGCATCACTGTCAACACCTTTGCCTCTCCCACAGACTTCCCTCTCCTAGAAGTCAGCTCATTTTAAAACAAAGTAAATGGAGCACAGTCAGCCCCTGGTGTTTAAAAATCTTTGAAAGGGAGGCTGTGCTGTTATTCTGAGGAACCTTGTATTTACACTGCAGAAAGTGAGGTCTGACCCCTCCTGAAGAGAGGCCTCTCCCTGCTGAACCCACCACGGAGTGGAGCACAACTTTACTGCCACGGTTTTAGACTGCAATTAATGCAAACCAGCTGCGAAGCAGAAGCTTTTGAAAGAGGCTGCTCGTTTTCTCCTGAGGTTTTAATTTTATCAATCTAAGGCATCTATCTGAGCGACAGTTTGCTGAGAACATGCTCTCGTTTTCCCTTATTTTTGGGACTTCACATGGATTCACTATCTGGTGCCAAAGTGTGATCCGCTTTCTCAGGTGTAGATTGAAATTTCATCACTATCTTCATCACCAAGTACTTCAAGAATCAAATTTAAATCTAAACATGGACTTTCTTTGCAAAATTCATGCAGGCAGAGGTAACTGTTCAAGCCAAATTGGTATTTATGATCTTGTACTAAATTTTTAACACTGAAATTGGCACACAATTGCAAGAAATTCTGGCATCTCTTGGAAAAAAAATTGTCTAGATTATCCAGATATCAACAAGGGTCAAAATGTTTTCAGCGTAAGAAAACATTTTAATTGGTTAATTATTCAGATTTTACTTGTTCTCGGGCCAGGAGAACAATTGATAACCAAGTCCTTCCACAAACATAAGCAACATATATATAATTAATCCATTTTAAATCAGTGCTGCACAAAAGAAATGCTAATTTCTATTCATTCACTACTTCACAGCTCATCAGAAAGGCTTTACAAAGAAAACAAATGTTCAGCAGTAGCAAAGAATTTCACTGCATAGGTCTTTGGTCCCAAATTTATGTCTGTCCCAAGCTCAACACTGCTCTGCAATTCCTTGGCAAAGGGAAGCTATCCCAGTTACATAACTGATTTTTCCTTTGTAATGTAAAAAGTATTTTGTGGGTAGATAGATTTGGATATTAAAAAACCCCAAAAAAGCAGTCGAATCTTTTCCTGCCCAACAACAGCATCCACAGTGGTCTTTGGCCAGAGTTTTAACTGTTGTGCAACTTCATAGTTTCATACCAGCTGTCATTTCAGCAATTATAACTGAAGAGCAAGGCATTGTCTAGGAATTAATGACAAGCTGAGAAGAGATGGCCTAATGTGCAATCAAGGGGTAGCACATGCTCTTGCAACCACAGGAAATGCTCTGTAAGCTGGCTGTTATTGCACTCTCTGCAGAGCTGATGGGTTTCTGGGTCAGCTAATGTGCTGGCACAATTTTCTCTTTGTATTTTACATAGCTCACTAAATGCTAAGTTTCTTATATTCCAAAGATATCTCCCCCACCCTCAGCAGTTTCCTCAGCTGCCAGTAAGTTTTTGGGGGCAGAACTGGGAGGTGATCTTTGTGTCTAATGTTCAATTTCTATCATCAAATAATAATTTTACCAGAAGTCTGAGCAAATCACTGAACTGCTAAATTATCACAAAATGTAAACTTAGAAAAATGTGTGCTAAAAAGAAATATCTATTTCTAATACCAAGCCCAGGGTGTTTGGTGATTTGGTGCTGTAACTGAACACTTACATGAGGATTGATTAAGAAATTAAATGGACCTTGAAGAAACATTTCTTTCTCAGCATGACAAATTTACCACTTTAAAGGCAAAAATCTAATGCAAGCTGTTAGCTCCTCTCCAGATTCATGACTCTAAAAGTGAGTGCCATCCCTAGACTGGCCACATGCATATTTCAGATCCCTTCATGATGAAACAAAAAAATTTTCTAAATGTAATAGTGACATGGAGCAGCCCTCTACACAGCACTTGTTAAAAAGAAAAAGAAGAGAGGGAAAAAACCACTCCTTCAGAGCAAATATGTGAATACCAGATTTCAGTCTGAATGCTACTTGAAGCCTGATGATACCCATTGTTACTTGGTAATTAAAATCTTTATTTCAATCCACACTACCTTTGCAATATGGTTTTGTGTCATTTTTATGAGCTATGGAACTTGCTAATCTCATCTTCTATATTTGTATATGTGTGTGACACTTTATTTGGCTAACAAACTCTTCCACAATCAATTCTGTTTCATGCTAGGGAAGCATGAAAATAGATTTCCCCTTCTGGCTGGCTGTAAAATAGCTCTTTTTCTTTACCACTTACTGACCAAAAGGCTGTTAAATCTCCATTTTTGCTTTCAGTGGATCCTGTTCTTGCTCAAGAACCAGGATACAATTGACAGCTGGAGCTGAGGATGAAAAGCTGAAAACCCTTTACACCTGCATCACCTGTGTTTGTACTGCAAACAAACAGACGTGAACAGAGAGCAGAATCTGCCCTCAAGTACCATTCACTGCTCACAGCCTCACAGCCAGCCCAGCCTGCCAGTGCTGCTGCCAAACAAACACCAGAGGGAACAAACCAGCACCAACCATGCTGGTACTCACTGAAGGACAGCACTTGTCCTAGAGCCCTGTGAGACAAAAAACTGCTACCCAAGAGGTCATTTATTCCTTGGTGAGTGCTGTAACACATACAGAGGGCACTTAACTGCTGCTGTAACTCGTATCTGTGGGGACAGTGAGGAGGAATCACGAGGGATGAACAATCTGACCACCCACCCTTACCCACAGATGAGATCATTATGCTGCTCTGGGAGCTGGTCCTCAGTGGAGGCAAACAAAACAAACTTATTTCACTTATATACCTGAGCTATTAACACCTTACAGTACTTGCAGAGAACAGGTTAAAAAAGATTTTTTTTTTTTCCCCTTGCACTTTATAATAGAAAACAGCGGCAGTTGGAGATACCTTCTCTCCCCTGACCATCACTCTCTTCATAATCTCTCTTGCCACATGATGCAAAAAACATCTTGCCCTTGAAGCGGGAGTTAGAAGCTTGACTCTTAAAGCCCCCTCTGAACTTTCTATAAAAATATATTGATAAAAGTTTGCCCTTTTCATCTGGCTTAGCCCATCACCAGCAAAGTCCCAGTGGTCCTGGGAATGGGTGGCACAGGGAGCCATCACCTCCCCACCCCCAAGTGCTGTGGCGTGGGAAAGCCCTGAGCCCACATTCCTCAGCAGCACTCAGCACAGGAAGGCTCCTGCCTCCTCACTCAAACCTTTCACTAACACTCAGCAAGGTAAATAAACCATGCAGTCAGGGAGCTTCAGACTGTTCCTCTCACAAGCCAGGAGAAGGGTGGAAATATTTGTTTACAGGAAGACACATTTACTCCCGCTCCCTGTGCCTTGGAGTAAGCACCTGCCACTTGCAGAAACTGTTTCCCCCTGTTTTCTTTT
Source organism: Poecile atricapillus (assembly GCF_030490865.1). Taxonomy (NCBI): domain Eukaryota; kingdom Metazoa; phylum Chordata; class Aves; order Passeriformes; family Paridae; genus Poecile; species Poecile atricapillus. The sequence continues at coordinate 8,668,618 of NC_081263.1, forward strand.
GCGTTAAAGGCTTACTGAGCTGTGTGAAATGATCTTCCTGGAATAAATATCTGAAAAGAAGTGATTTTGCCTACCAGCACAGCATCGCCCTAGGAGCACATTTGTGCTCACACACACAGCTCTGCTCAGCCTGTTTTGGTACAACTCATGACTGTGCCACTGCTGCTTGCAAGTGTAACATTTTCAAGCACTGATGCCCAAAATTTGCTTGTCTAAACCTCCTGATTGAATAAGGGGGGCACCTTAAAAATCTCAGTCTTAAGAAAGTCAAGAGTCTGCCTTCTCAAAAAACACATGTGGAAGTACGACAGATGAAACCTGTAGAAGTCCAGGTGACAAAAAACCCCAAAGCCACAGGCTTCCTTTTTCTTTTTCTTTTTTCCTTTGGTGTCACATCCAACACAGGTGCTTTCAGCATGTACTATGAGATATTTAAGCCCCAAAAATCACCTTAGTGTTAGAGATAGTGTGCCCTGACAAAACTAGCAGGTGAAGTCTCAGCCAAAGGTCAACTCTTAGTCTTCTTAGCTTTCTTAGATAATATATAGAATAAAGCAGATTTTACTTTGTTTTCCCTGTTTTCACAACTGTTTAGGATTTTAGTTGCTCACACACTTAAAATAAAAGTGGATGCGTTTGTTCACCTTTCACTTTCTTGAAAGGAATTCTTCTCACTTTAATGAGAAGAATGAAGAGAATTAAAAGACCATTTTACAAAGGTGACAGCTAAGTATAATGTTACAAAATGGCCTTTTGCATAAAACCCTCAACAATATCAAAAAGCTAAGTGATAGAATTGATCTCTCTCCCCTTCCACAGCTTCTACAAGAGTTTGCAATTCCTCTTTGGTTTTCCAACCTTTGGAAAATCTGAGAGGGATGGACAAAGCCAATGCAGAGCTTTATCCTCATGTGCATTCATCTCTCCTCAAGCAGTCACTCCCATTTTTCTTAATATCGAAGTATCAGCTGTTAAAAAAATAATAGCAGGGAGAATATAGAAGAGTTTTAAGCACACAGCAGTTTGTTCAGGGCAGCATAAGGCAGAAAGAAGCATACTACTGACAGGACTGTTTGCATGAAGTGTAAAACCACCTTTGTTTTGCTTCCATCAGAATGCAGGAATTCACACCAACACAACAATCCCAGGTATGCAGTCACAGAACTAATTAAGAAAAAGAAAACACGGTTTCTGCAGAAAGACAAAGCTTATATTGACCATAGGTGAAATTCTGCTAGCACATAATGCTGTTAAATCCAGTGCCTCAGCCAGAAATCAACGCCGTGGTGAGCGAGACAGCTCGAGCAGAGACTCACCTCCTTCCCTGGCCTGAGAGCCTGCACCTACGAGCTTTCCACAGCAAGTGCAGGGGGAGAAGTGGGGCTGTGGCACTGCCAGTGCCCAGAGCTGGCACTGCCAGGCTGAGCTGCACTCACCGTGCATCTGGTACGTGTAGGGCGCCTGTCCCGCCGCCGGCGCGCTGAAGCTGGAGCCGTAGCTGAGAAATCCACTCTGTCCTGGAGAGTGGCTCAGGCTGTCCTCTGTTTTAATGCCTTTGGGGAGCACAGTGGGAACCAAGAGCAAGACATGAGTGCTTGTCATAAGAAGATGTGAAAAAAGCAAGCATAGGAATTAACAATTTTTCGGCTGGATTTTAACCTAGTAAACTTTTTTTACACTTTCATTTACACACACACACACATATATAAAGCTATGTGTTTAATTGTTTGCATTACCCAAATAGGTCTCCTGACAGCCAAACAAATTCATCACAAATTTGAGTCAGCTCCATCCTATATCCACACCCAAGTGCACTTCTGCTAAGACGGTTAAATAAGCATGAATAATATTGCTTTCAAAAACAACTTCTGAACATATAGTTTTGTTACAGAATTGAAGAAACTCACTGACACATAAACTTCCTGAAGAGTTATCAGATGCAAGCAATGATTAACAACACAACAGCACCTTCAGCAAAATAACCTCAACATTTTTGTTCTCAAAAGACTCATTTTTTACTTGCATTGTATTTTCAGCCTTGATACCAAAACATTTATTGGCAAGTCCTACAGGAGGGTTATCATCTACTCAGCTGGATATAACATACAGTTCAGGAACAATAGGTAACCCCTGAAACCACAAAAATCTTTTCATTTCTAAAACCAGGCAATTAAGCTGACAATTTACAGGGGGAACAGCAATAGCTGAATTAAACATTGCAAGATGAAACCTTTTCTGGTAATGAAAGGAGTTGATATTTTATTCTGAGATGCTGCTGAGATTGTACAGCTGTATTATTAAAATAAACAGCTCAAAGGTGCAACATATTATGAACCCTTTGGGCGTGATCCTTCCCTCCTTTGCATCCTATTTGCACAACAGAAAATGGCCATTGGATACTCCCTGGGTGCTGGGATTAAACAAAGACCCTGCTGATGTTTGGGCCTTGGATTTACACACTCTCCATGCTGTTGTCATCTTTTAGCACTTGCAGGGAAACTTGTAGACAAGTTGAATTCAGGTGCCTTTCCCCAGCCATGCTCCTTTCTAGTTTAACTACAAGCAGCAAGTCTGTGCTTGCTCAGGTTTGGAATAAGTTCTCCCAGACAATGTTTTCTCCAATAAAAATTACTTATAGCTTTAGGTGAGAACTGCCAGGCAGTTTGAGCACAAGCTCATAACAAGATGACTGTGAAAGGCAGGAGTTTATTTGGACAGTGAGGGGACAAGTGCTGGTGCAAGTGTGTGGTTTCATCACTGCTGGGGAAGAGAAGTGTGTGCAGAGAAGCTTCTCTTCCCAACATCCCGTGCTTTCCTATTCCACCAGCACTCCACAGGCCAGCATTCAACCTACCCAGCCCAGTTACAATTAATCCTCAGCAAACGGGCCTCTCTGGAAGCCTAAAAATTGTTGTCAGACAGCAAAATAACTTAGCACCAAATTAATTTCCACATAATGTTTTGTTTTGTCTAGAAACTGGCCGAGTTTTATTTTTTGTGCCTAAAAACAATACTGCTTCATTGTTCTTGGTTGTCAGCCAGGTGGAGTTTTTCATATGCTGTGCTGAGTATCTTAGAGAGGGTGTAGGGGCTGAGGGAGGGAAACCACGGCTCAAGGATGCTAAGAGGTCACCCACAGGATTTATAAGCAGCATATGGGCCTGACACATGTATGCTCTAAAGCCTCTAGGCAGTAGCAAATGGCTCTACTTTCACCTGCTCTAACAGGACAACTGTTCAGAGTTTTCCTTGGAAGTCAGCCAGCTGATGCAAACACACAAATAGCTCCAGGAAGGGTCTCGAAACATTCCTCTCATCATCCTGGTAGAGCTTTGGCTCTGCCAAAGCCACTTCCCCAGCCCTCCAGAGTGCTGCACTAAATTTCCCTTCAGTAAAAGCTCTGTCTGTATAAAAACTTCTTGTTGGGAAGAGATACTGTATTTGCCAAGTAAACACAAAGGTGTTTAAGAGCACAAAAGAAAACAGGAGTGGAAACAAAACTACGAATCCATTTTAATGGTGCAAGACTCAGCCCTCATGGGAGCAGTCAGAAGTAAGAAGCCCAAAGCTTTCTGGTAAAGAGCTGTAGCTAAACAAGAGCAATATCTCTTTGGTCTTTAGGAGTAGAAAGAACTTTCAGGCTCCTCAAGAGCTTGGTATTCCCATGCAGAACTTAAGGACACTCAAGGCTTGGTTTACCAAGCATTCCTCTGTCAGGAGTGCTGGTTTAATTAGTTCCCTGTGCAAATCCCCCAGCTGCTCCTGCCCAGCACTGTCCCCCCACAGCTGTTGGTAAGGCTGTGCAGAAAAGCAGGGAATAAAGCTGACTGTTAGGGGTTAGAAATGTTGACTGCACATATAGCCAATAACTGTTCACTTAAACACAAACTCTTCCAAAACCAGAGTGCTCTAACATCTCACCCATGTCTTATTCTGCTCTGCATTTTGGTTCTTCTGTAAAAATATACACAAAAATTTTCTCAAAGTAGCTTGTGTTATTGAAACTTCAGGAAGAATCAAGGATGAAGAGTAGTTTTCATAAACATCGTATTTACTGTACTTTGTCCTGACACTGGGAACACTCACGAGCTACTACTCCTAAGTGTCACATCCTACTGAACCTGAACTTCTCATAGTCTACAACTGACTGGCTCCAAACTTAGCTAGTTTGCAAAAACAACCCATGATATGAAGAGCTGATAGGCTGAAAGCTGATATAGCTCAAAGTAAACTTCACGTTTTTCAAGTCAGACCTTCCTCTAAGCCTAAGAAGACAACGGTGCTGAGACATAAATGACCACTTCACTCCAAGGCTTAAAGATTTCCAATCTGTTTTGCCAGCAGCAGGAGGTGATGTCCTCACAGGCCCCAGGACTGAGGAGTACTCACTGTAGGAGGGGATTCCATAGGGCTGCCCCGGGGGAGGATAGGCAGAGTAGGCAGCAGCCTGCTGGATTCCTGTGCTGTACTGAGCCTGTCCATACGCTGCCATCGTGGGGAAGGACGGGACTGTCACTATGTGGGGATAATGTCTATTCAGAACAAGAAAACAGAAGGGTTTATGGCAATAATAGTTACTGTACATGAGCTTCTAGAGCACAAGCACAACAGCTTTAGACGTCTTGCTAAAATAACATTCAACAGAGGATGCTGAGTATTTTGGGAATTTGGAATTGACTGGACTGAAACAGAAGTTTGTTTTATGGAGAATCAGATTAAGTCACCTAAATGCACAGTGATTTTAAAACAGTGTAAAGTATATGCGAGTTAAAAAAATAAAATAAAATCAACACTGATTTTTCATGTTTCATTTTGAGTTTGCTGAACAAGTGGGTGCAATGGGAAACCTCAGACATTTCGACACATCCCCTCTGTGGTCACTCTAAACACGACAATATTCAAACTGATAAGATTTGGATACCCAGGGGTAAAAAAACACACTTCACAGTACCTCAAACCTTATTTCACTCCATATCCGAGAAGATTAAGAACCAGCTACTTCACTGTGCCAGAGACGTGCGGGGGAACAGGTGGATGGGCTTAGGGCAGATGTTTTTTAAGGTGACAGAAGCCTGCATAAAATGGCTGTTCAGCAAGACATGGATTTTAAATTACAGCACTTGGCAGGAGCACTCACTTTGTGGTGTACAGATGGAGAGGACACTGTGGTGCTGCTTTGCTGCTGCCTGGAAAACAAAATTAAAGAGTCTTAGATTTTCAACGTGTTCTGTTCTATGGCCAAGCAGATACAATTGTTTTTACCACTGCTGGTGGGAGAAAAATATACAGGAATCAAAAGACTTTTTATTTTTTAGTTAATATTCCCAAACTGAGGTAGGTAAGAAAGATATTCTCTGCTTAACAACAAATACAGATTTAGTTTTTAATTGAGGGTGATACCAGTTGATTAAACTACCAGTTTCTTCTTCTCATGGGACTGATACCACTCATGAAACTGGGCTTTGAAGCAATGACTCATATGCTAAAGGCTATAAAAGCCAATACTATGATTGCTGAAGTGATTTAAGCTCACTGCACATTTTGATCTTTTTCTTTTTTTGGTACTCTCCTAGACCATGACTCACTTTCTTTAATGTCCATAAAAACATATCAAATAATAGTGAATATTAAAAATACAACATCATAAATCTCCTTAATTTGAATTTTTTGACTTAACTATAGCATACCTTATTGAACTACCAGCAATCAAAAACTTAAATCAGTAGGAAACCTATCATAAAAGTGTTATGTGCAAGCTGTCTTCTAATGGACCAAATTGTTGTGTGCTGTAACACTACTAAAGAAAAATGTGCCACCAGCTTTATTCAGAGATAAATTTACACTTACCTAATTAAAAACTAAAAAGCCAAAACCAAACAAATAAAGAAAGCTAAATTAAAACCTGGATGTTGAACTGAAAACACCATACCAAAATACCACCATGTACATTTTGCAGGTTGCCTCCACAGTGCCATCCAAACTTTGCTTCTCGGTTCCTGGCTGGAGCTGTCATTAATTCAGCACTAAAAATGCCAAAACACTCTCACAATCATCAATAATGACGAGGCACAACTGATTCAGCCTCTGTGTCTCCTGGCTGCATTAATGCACACACCAGACTCACTGCACATGGCTTCTCCATTCACTTTCAGTGACCAAAACAGAACAACTTCCTTTGTTCAGACATTGGTCAGCTGGCAAATTAAACATTTAAACCACTTTTCATTTAATGAAATATGCAAGTAGAGATAAAGTCTAAATAAATGCAAACAATCCAAGAGGTTTGGGTAACTTGTGCTGTAAACATGGACAGAATGACCAAAAAGATCCAGCATGCTCACATCTGAAATGTTTGTTCACCCTGATTTAGATCTCTTGAAATTTTTCTTTCACATACAACCCTTTTTCACAACGTTTTACATGGCTTGATCATTTTACACTCTAACATGGAGATTACACCAAACTATTTTTAAAAACATTGCCATTTCATCTGGTAACTTTTTATACTAAATTTTAATAAAAATTGCATCATCATGAGTTCTTACTAAAAATATCAACTACTAGGTATCATTACATTTTTAGAATGTTAGTTTATGTAATTAATGGTGAAACCTATACAAGCCTAATCACTAACAGGATTGCCCTAATCACTGACAGAAACAAAACCAGATTCTTTCTTCAAACCTTAGAAAAGTAAAACCCACCTGAACCCTACCTTGCTTTCTGCACCTATAAAATGTGGTACAGTAATCTATTTCCCAAGCAACAGGCAGAGAGGTTTAGTTAAAAATACTGACAAAAGACAGTGTTATACAAATGTACGTATTACTGACAAAGGATAATGTTATACACATGTGTCTATTCACTTACACATCCACAGATAAAAGAATAAGTTTAAATCCAAAACTGGACTTACCTGAGTCACCTTCAAACTCACTATGAAAAATTTGCTTTGACTTACCTGAAAGATAACAGTTTAGACAATTAGATTTTCAGACTGTGAAAACAAGAACCACACCATTTCTGTCTGTCTCTCATTACAAAACTGCACTGAAGAAACAGACATTTTACAATTCATTTATTTAATTTTTAATGGCTTTTACATCAAAAAAACAGAAGAACAGTTTGAGCACAAGCTGATTTTTTTTTTCTCTTTGAAAAATACCACAGCTTCAAATGTTTTATTTTGGTACAGAGTAAATAAGTTAGTCAAGAATGCCAAGTAGGAATTTACTGTGTGTGAATATGCAATATGCTATTGTCACCAACAAGAAAAGGCAAAGTTGATCCTACAGGCAAAATGTGCACTTGAAAGTTATATTGATGTAACTGCATATCTCATGACAAGCACCCATGGAAATGAAAGGCCAGACAGTTACATGGATATCTAAATGAGTAAGTACAATGACTAGACTTGCTAAATTTAATACTTTATGTGCAATACAGAGCATAAATTTGTGTGCGTTTATTACATTAAGAGCTCTGTCAGTGAGAATTGTCAAACACACAAGTGTTTTCCTGTTCTTCAAATTAGCCAGAAGTATTTTCAAGGGAAAGAGCACAATCTTGGTAGCACAGGGGATCATTCTGTAGAAAAAACACCGTAATATTTCTACAAGAAACAAATCAATATGAGCTGACACTGGCAAACTGGTGTCCAACAGTACAACTCCTGTGTTGGCTCATTTATATCATATATATCAAAAAAAAAAGTTCCTGCACCAAGATGTTTATAAAATGATGTACCTAAAAATCATTTCTAGCTCTAATCTTTTCTGCAAACATGGACATTTAAAAGGGTGTTTCCTTTAGGCTGTTATTCCTTCTACTGCTCTTGTACATAGGCAGTCACGATGGGCTGGGCGTGATTTAACCACGCAATTCCTAATGCCTGAGCAAACATGCAAACAAAACATCTCCTGGGTTTCTAAGAGCCTATAAATGAAGGGTTAAACATACTACTAAAACATAATAGCCAGTGCCTTTTCCTAACTCCCCTCTAACAGGAAGGCTGACAGATCCTGACCGCAGCAAACAATAGCTGGGATTGTACTAGCAAGAACTAGTTCAGCTGCATCACTTGCCAATAATTTTTTTAGCAGATTTAACATTCTTCTGTTTCCTTCACTTGAACAGTATGATGGGGCAGGGGGGGAGAAGGAGGAGAGCAGATAAATTTCCATCAGAGCCTCAACCACTGAAAGAATTTCTCCCTGGTACCTGCCAAATGTGAAACTCCAGCGCAGAGGCCAGCAGGGCTAACCATTTGGGGATGGCATCAATGGTCTCAGAGCGATGCAAACTGGGGCACAGAGCTGCTTTGGCAAGAGGTTTTCAGGCTGCTCAGTATATTTCTGGGCCTGGGAGCCCCCACTTTAACAGCAGCAGCAGCACAGCCACCAAAGCCCAGGGCTCACGTTCACACTATCACTGGGACTTTAGCAAAAACTATCAAGTCGACACAAAATATGGTTTACACCTGCAATTCTTCCAGTGGAACAAAAATGTACACATGCAGGTGGGGAAATGCAGGCACCAACTATACACAGATATATATATATATATATACACAAATGAAATATTTCTATCCCATTTTCATTCAAGCCATTGTGGAACTAAAGGATTCAACCACAGCTGGCGAGTCTATGAAAAAGAAAAAAATCCTCAAAAATCTCAGTTGCTCACTATACTGTAGAACTAATTGCCAGAAGCAGAGGCCTTGCAGTGGCCAGCTCCTGTTGGTTACATATTGTCATGTATGTAATGTTAAAGCAGCAAACAGCAAGCAGAAGAGCAGCCTACCTTCTATGTCATCTGGAGCCGTGGCATAAATATGAGAAAGGTTAAGCTTCAGTCTGTCAGGGCACTCTTTATTTACAGTCAGACTGGGTGATATCACTAGATCTAGCATTTCCTTATACCTGAAGGAAAACAAAGGAAAAATACAATTTATTCATTAATTATGCATGCTTACTAATGATTCAATTTTTTTTCCCTAAGAGTATAAATATTAAAGCTGATTACCTAAACCCAGGCTTCATATAAATTCCACATAATAACGTTCACTAAAGTTTTCATCAAAGGGAAATGCTGAATTAAAATGCAGTACTTGCTTCCTTGGAGATTACACCAATCTGATTAATGATTCCCCTTTCTTCCCGGATTTTGCCATACAAAAACTAAATTCCTGACTTCTCATATGCCATCAAAGCAAGAATACACACACCAGTGTCCAGTGAGGCTGCAGAACAGATTGTAACAGGATGAAAATGAAGCTGAGGGCAGTTAAGATCATTATCGAGTCTTACAAGGTAATAAAGTTATTCCTGGTGACAGGATCAGTTTTCCAGGGGACACCCAAACCAGGCACCCAACTACAATGTCCTGGCCATTAGGTGGCAGTGATACAAGGACAGTCCCTTTCACATGAGAAACCTTATCTGATGCAACCAAAAATCTCAAATTAATGACATCTAGGACTTACACCTCTAAAGAAAAACATAATTCTTCATGTGAGCACATGCCCTACACCACCATGAAAGCTAAAAACCTCTGCATTACATAAACAGTCCAAAACCAGGACTAAATCATCATTTCTGACCTTATGTATAAAATCAATAGGTCTACTCATGCACACACCACCATTTTCAATTCATGTGCCTACCTGCAGCTCTAGACCTTTTCAGCTGCTTGCTTCCCTTGGAATGTTTTGGATGGGTACAAAATATGTCATTAAGGGCACAGATTTACACACCTATGTTTGCAAGTTTTGGTGAAGACAATGGGGTGAGGACAATAAGGTCTGTTACATTTGATACCTGCAAAGCTCCTTTTATGCAAGGCAGGTTTCCTTGAAACCTTTACTCCCATAATGTTCTCCCCTTGTTCCCTGTGCAACTAATGCCTGTGTCTAGAAGAACCCACCGGGCAAGGAACACCTGGAGCTAAATTTCTCAATTAATTGTCTTTATTTCTTTTTAAATACACACAATGCAATGAAAACTTATTTGAATTTCCCCAAGACTAAAGTTGCAGCTTTTGGTTGAAGCCCAGAACAGATGATGAACAGAGAACTCAAAGATTCTATGTCGTTCTTTGCTTTCCACGGCCACACAGAGCACAGAGCCTTAGTTCAGTTCCCTGGAAGTCACTGGGGGGGAATTAGGGCTATTAGGGGAAAACATAACTGTGCTCTTGGACAGAGCAGGGCCTGAGCAAGAGCTGATGGGGCAGAGGTGCTGAGTGGATCCTGGCTGCAGCTTGCTCAAGCTTCCCTTTCCTCATCACTGCCTGCCAAGGCAGCTGGCACATCCCTGCTCCCAGGCTGGCACATCCCTGCTCCCAGGCTGGCACATCTCTGTCCCAGGCTGGCACATCCCTGCTCCCAGGCTGGCACATCCCTGCACTGGCCTATGCAGGCAGCAGGTGGCACGGCAGCACCTGCCTGGTAACAATCCACAGCACAGCTAAAACATCCCAAAGCTAAAGAAAGCAGCACATAAAGTGAAACCTTCAGGCTTCTGCAATAACAATCTATGTGCTTCTGGGAGAAGCCAAGAGGTTTGTTTTGATTTTCTGTTTAAATACCCCTGTATGGCTTTACCAGCTCTGAGAAACAGAAAATCACGTACTTTTTATCTGAACCTCCCCAACCTCCCCAATCCCTTTTATAAAGCCAGCGAGTCCCTGTGAGGGAGGGCAAGTATTGTTAAGAACAAGCACAAACCAGATCATTTCACTTGTAACTAAACAGCAAAGACCAAAGGTAAATTCATTTTCACTGTCTGTCCAGACAAAAAAAAACATGAACACTGTGAATTCACAGAACTACGAAAAACAGGCATGAAGAGGCATAACCATTACACATGTACAGTGTCCACAACCCAAATCCTCCTCTCTCCAGGTGGGATCTGTCTGCCTCCCTTGGAAATCCATGTGGATATCTCATCACCAATGCAGCCTCAATTCCAGAGGCTGGTAAAGGCTTCCCAAATATGTGAAATGAAGAAGATCTTATGAACGAGCAGTGTGGTAGAAATGCAGTACTTTGGGTCCAACACTCGTGTCACCCCTTTGTCCCCAAGTGCTACCTGCTACAGATTTGCTAAGGAAACAAGAGCAGGATAAAAATCAGCCTTGCTCTGCAGCTGCATCGTTGTTGCTAGTGGGTCTCAAAGGGTTCCACCTTCAGATGTGTCCTTGCAAGAGGAGCACAACTGGCTCCCTCTCCCTGCCTTAGATACTGGCAAATTGAAAATGCAGATGCACAGGGCCAGCAGTTGTGTCCACAGCCAGGGCCTGTGCCACCAGCAGCGTGGAAATGCAACAAGGAGCCAGATGCAGGCAAGGAAACAAAAAACAGTCCCCAGGTGTAAAAAATCCTACCCAAGGGACACAGCCCAATGACAGAGCTGAAACAACAATCCATGACTCCCCACTCAACTCAGAACACAGCTCATGAGAGGCTTCCCTCAGCCCTCACAGCACCGCAGGCCGTTCTGCTCCATCTGGTACCGACGCACAGACTGCAGGGCACTAAGGGATGGGCACAACCCTTCTTCTGCACACTGAACTCCTGCCAGAGCTTTTCTCCAGAAATGTCTCATCCCACTCTCTTTCTGGCACAGCCAGGCTGCCTCAGAGAAAGGGCTCAGGAAGAATTTCGTGATGCTTCTCAGGGGGGTGGAACAAGGTCCAAGCTATGGCTCCTGGAGCTCTCTGAAAAACAGCAGGGTGGGCAGGGGCATTTTTCCCAGAGGAATTAGTTTATTCAAATCCACTGGCACCAAATTAAATTTTTGCATGCGTGGCTGAGAAGGTGGGGTTCCATTTTATACAAGCTTCTCCTTTCCACTCTAAGCACATCTCACTTCTTTTCCCCTTCCTTCCTTATCCTATCCCTGCACCGAGGGAAAGCGCTGCTGCCCCAGATCCTGTCAAGCTGAGGCTGTTCCACCTTGTTTCTCAGATAACACATGCCCTTCAGCATAATCCAAACCCCCATCATTCATGACACTGCACAGGCTGTTGCCAAGTGAACAGAAGCAGATGTTTAAAGGAAAATGATCTTTTATAGTGATTAATGCACTTTAATTACATCATTGCTCAGAGATTTCATTAGCTACTCTCTGCCTGATGATTTTTCTACTGGTTTTGCTCTGTTCACTTTTGTATTCACAAAGTCACATTATATTTTCCTGTATTTATTCCATAACATTTTTCTGTGTTTTTTTCAGCTCTCATTTTAGTTTAGAGTATGTATTAGTTGCATGTACAAACAGGTAACTTTTCATAGAACTGCCTGTCTGGTTGTGCATGTCACGTATGAGTGCTGTTAGTGGCTTTGCCTGTTTTGCACGCACCATTTACTGATTTATTCACGTGCATTTCTTGCCTATGGACTTCTTGACAAGAGTTTCTGAAATTCCAGTTTTAATGATGGCAAGCTAGAGAAAATAGTCAAATAATGGAACAGGGCTGGTATTTAACACAGTAAATGACATGCTGGAGTGCAACTGATGAAAATATCAGGTCTTTGTTTTCTTTTTAGAGAAAAAACATTTTCTGGCTTAAGCAGTGTACAGTAAATCAGTAATAAAGTTTGCTGAATACGAGCTTTTATTAAAACCAGTGATGGCAGCATCTAGCATCTGACAGACATCTGGAAGAGCTTTTGGCTTCTATAATTAAGAAGAACCTTGTGTGAATTTGTTGCTCAGCTTTTCCATTAGAATCCCCTACTCAAACCCCAGTATTTTGTCCTGAAATTTAGCCCACAAAATCTCTGCCAAAAACAGAAACTTCTTCTAACATTTAGGAAGGAAAAAATAGAAACAGAGGTATTTTTTTCAGTCATTATGAAGCTAGGAATGCCAGATTAAACAATTTAGGGTTTCAGATTTTTGACTGAGGTGTTGGGGCAACTGGCAAATCCCATATTTTTTTACAGTGATGTTTTGAAGGCGGGTGAGTCCAGACCCCAAGTCAAGACAGTCAAATGTGTGCTGAAGATCAAACTCCCAAGGGATCTCATCTCTCTGCAGCAAAGTGCTCAAGGATGGGTGTCCAGTGCCACGGAGGGCCCTGGTGTGCAGACTGGGTCTGAGAGGTGAAGAAAACTCCAGGGATCATATTTCCAAAGGAAGCCACCATGGCATTGTGGGCAGATGGAACCTCACCACAGCTCTGCCCAGCACAGCTGGCAAGCCAGAAGGCACCAGCAACAGATCAAGGAGTCTCCTTCCAGAGCTGGGAGCTCTGCTGCTCAGGCAGAACTTAAATCCTCTCTCAGTCTTCTCCCACTTGTTATTAACATCCTCCCCACAACACACCAAAGGCAGCTCAGGACCACGGGCACTTCCATCCTCCCTCGGAGGCACTGGACTTGTGCCTGGGAGTCTGCACTATCATCTCATCTCTGCTCCATTTCTGGGGGGAGAAGATGGAATTCTGCCTTCAAAATATACCTGAATGGTAGAAAAAAACGTTCAAAGGAGAACTTTCAGGGCATTTTCAGCAAATAAGACTCCTGGGTAGAATGAAGTACCAGGGTAAACTCAATGGCCAAGTGATAAAGAGATTTCAGAGGGAAGATCAGCAAGGAAGAGCAGGGCACTTACCCCAAAACGAGGGCATTTAAACAACAAAAATGATGGTCAGGAATAAAAGACACTAGTGAGGGGAAAAGGGGAAAGCTGGCATGGGTGTGGGGAAAAAGCAGAAGAGCTCTGCATCTGTCATCAGTGAAGGAAACGAAGGGTTAGGAACTCTGCAGGTGAAAAAGACAGAACTCCTTCCCTTGGGAAAAACCTGCCAGATCCTACAGTGGAAAAGACAAGTACCTCAAGGGAGTGAGAAACTGCACAGTTTGTCCATGAGGGGAGAGATAAATACAGAAATTATGCTCCCTGCAAAAATCCCATGCCATGATCTTCTCAAAAAATTTAACTTGTATCTGGATGGAGGCCAAATACAAGCTTAAACCACTAGATCTTCCTAAACATATGCATATGCCAACACAGAGCCCTAGGCAGGAGTGGTACAAGCCAAGTCCTCTGCTTTTAGCTCTGCTGGGAAGGGGAGGAGTAGAGACAGAGATTGCAACCAAATTGCAAGAGTAACATTTTTGCCTTGCTTCCCTGACTTTATCTGGTTTTAATTAGTTGATCAACCACTTTCATCTTTCTGCTCTTCCAAAAAATGGTGCAGATTGCTACGAAATACTTTATGACTCCAGTGGTACTCATCATTAAAAAGATGACAGGCTGATTCCCCAGTTTATTTCAGAAGTGAATCACACGCAAAAAAATCTGAAGATGGCTTTCTCACTCTCTGATTAAGAGAAAAACAAAACCCATCCCAGTTTTAAAAAGTTTGGGTTTGATTAATTCCTAGGAAATACAAGATTGAATTTTTTTCCCCATACGAATAAAATTTTCAAAAGCACCTGCTACGCCTCATTAATTTTCATTGGGAATTAAAACTTCTACTGTTTGAACTCCATGGGAAGCATAGTAGCATAGGCAGCATTGCCAGGACTTTTGGTAGCAAAATTCTGCTCCAAATTTTACTTTGCTCCTGTACAAAAATAAAGGAATCATTCATAAGCAAAGAAAACAGTATTATCTTGCAGCCACCTTCCACATGGTATAATCATAGGGAATCTCACACTGAAGATTTTGGCTACTTCTATCTACACATTTCAAAAGCAGAGGAAAGTAATTTCATTTCCTCTGTCAGTACATTCCTCCCCACACGTTTGGACGTTCTTCTCTGGATCCATAATAGATTCTTTGTTCCATTTCAAAAACTCAAAAATGCTTCAGCAGGTGAAAGCCACAACCCTATTTTCTCTTTTATAATGAGTCTTAGTTCATCCCCAAGTACATCTGATAGATGCATGCAGGAAAAGCCTGAACAGGCACAAAGTTAAACCTGGGCTGGCATGAATGCTCATGTCCCAAACTGACAGCACAGCCTCGATGACAAGATATCCTTTCAAGGTGACCTGCAGGACACATGCCTGGGGCTGTTTATATTCCTGAGAGCTGCTTTTTACTGATGTACCTGCACAATAAAAGCAGCCTGGATTTATCATTGCCCAGCCTGTTTCAGACACAAAGAGGACTCCTCACTGTGGCTGTAGCACAGCCCTGGGCTGGGGGTACAGAGCTGCATTAGACTCCAGCACCAATTATCCCAGGCTAAGGGTGAAACCAAGAGAAACAAGATGAAAATTACGTTATAGGTAAGGGAAAAAATGGTTTGGGTTAACATTAAGATTTTCAAATTCCATTTTTTTTTTTTAAAGTGTTAATTGTAAACAAGTTTAAGAAAAATAACTGAGAAAAAAACAACTGACCAATTCTTTCACACTTCTGAAACCACTACTGTCTAAAAATAACCAAAGTATTCCATCAGTTTTAAAATCTTTCCCCACATGGTTTCTGTGTTTTGTCTTTTTTTCTTAAAATGAGACAGTCTTTTTTATCAAAATTTTACTTTCACTGGAAGTTTTCTGTCTTGCTGTAACCCATAGACCAGACAGTGAAAAACAGATGAAAATTCCTGTCTCATGAATTTTTTGAGCCTCATTCACTTTTTTTTTAAACTTTTTTTTGGAAGGAAAGTCAGCCTTAAGATTTTTCAGTGCTTGGAACTGGCACAAATAATTGCATGCCTTGTTTCCCTGGAAGTCCTGAATTTCCAGAAGCATTGACTTGCTTCACCAGGCTTCATCACCTGCTATTCCAGTCTGCTTTTCATTGATTTTTCTTTAAATACGCTATTTCTTTTTTGGCTCAGACCTGTTAATTAAAAAAAAAAAAAAAGAAAAAAAGAAAAAAAAAAAAGAAGCAGGGTGTCTCCATATAAATAAATGTTCTTCATAAATAAATGGGCTTCACCACTGCCTTCTCCAGGTGCTGTTTTCCTGATGCCCCCCTGCAGACACGGAGCACACTGAGATAAAAAAGAGGGATGAGCTTGGCTGGGATTCCCCTGCATTTCCTGGGATTAACAGGGGAAGAGATTGAAGGAAGACAGAGCAGGGGGAGCAGCAGCATTTTCTGTCTGAGCAGTCCACAGTAAAGGGGGTTCCGTGCACATAAAACCACACAAGACAAGGCACCTTCACCATTTGTTCTGAAAGCACACTCTGAGGGGCAGCCTGAAAACTGGAGTGAGCTCCTGGAGGGGTTCACAGCACACACCTTCAACCTGGCAGCCTGACCAGAAATACATCAACACTGGCTGGAGTCATTGGGTCTTTTAAAATTCATTTCAACAACAGTATTTCACTTGTTCTAAGTCAAAATGAGAAAGCAGAATTTTTCACAATGCCTTTTTTTGGTCTGTTGGATTTATTTGCTAAGTGGAACAACCCTTGAAAATATATTATTTTCCAAAGCATAAAATTACTCATCTCTCTTACTGTGAGCAAGCAAGTACCACACAGAACAGGATACACTGATAAAGAAACACTATGAGCTTACAGCCTACAGTGATTTGAAATATAAAATTGTATGTGTATGCATACATACAAATGTATATAAATAATCTCTTTCAGCTTCCACATTCCTTTTTGACATTCACAAGCTTTTTAATTTCATCACACCTCTTCCTATTCAGATCCCCCAGGCATGCAAGGGGCTGCATGTGACTGCAGAAAACCACTCCAGCAGCTCCAGCTGCAGAACTGGGGCCCTTAATGCATATAACTGCTTCCAGAGTCAGGGCTTCCCAAACCCAACACAAGGGCTACAGAGTCCAGCTCGTGACACTTTTCACTATTTAGGCACCTCTTTCCACTTTGAAGAACCACATTTTTTAGTCCTTCTCCTCAGAATCACAAGGGCTAAAAACACATAGAAACAGAAATAGAAAATCAGAGTTTATTCCTCTCACTCAGGTTTTTGCTTTCTCCTCACATGTCATAGTGAGTAAAGAGCAGCATCTATGTTGGGGCATGCAACTCTGGTTTTACCAGGAAAAACTCATTCTGGGGTGTGAGTGTTTGTGTGTGTGTGTGTTTTTATTTTGTAAAACATTTGAATCATCAATACAATGTAACATAAAGCAATTACATAAGCAAAATTAAGCAACCAGAACTACTTCAGCTGTACCATACCAGGATGAAGCAGAGACAATAAAACACTAAACATCACAGAAAAAAACCATCTGCTTCAAAAAGTAGTGGAAAATCACAAATAGCAGAGCTTTCCTTGCTTACCTGTCTTGGGCACACCTGCCCAGACTCCAGTGGCATGAGAGAAACTACTTCTAGGCAATCATTTTTGTAAAACTAACTACTCAATGAGGCAAGTAATAATTTCCCTAAAACTCTATTTAATGCAGCAGGACAGGACAAATCATCACAAGCTGCAGAAGGCTTGGGAGGGAAAGCACCTCACACAGCTGGAGCTGCAGGGCAACAGGAATTCTATCACTGCACAGTTTAAAGCAGTGAAAGCTGGCCATTAGCTGGAACGAGTGCCAAGGGAAAACATTTTCCAGAGAGTTTAGAACATTTATACCACCCACATCCTAACAAAAAACTCCTCATTCACAAGGCAGTGATGCACCATTCACAAAGCTGCCCCACTCTCTCAGAGTGAGAGCAACTCAGTCTAGCCAAGGTGTCCCAGCCCCATGGCACAAGATGATCTTTAAGGTCTCTTCCAACCCAAGCCATTCTATGATTCCATGAAGGTCCCACAGAAAAATCAATGTATTAGAAAACACTTGCTCATGCCACTTGAGAAGTAATACTCTTATTAAAATCAACAAGTAACTGTGTGGAAGAAAAAATGGTGCTCCCTCACAGTTGACAGGAAACAGTTCTCACAGAGGACAGAATGAGATTAATACTGCCATAGAGAAACAGCAGATCAAACCCTGGTCTGAGACTCAGAAAAGCTGGGTTTTTCTCCCTGCTCTGCCCCTGGTAACTCAGCTGATCCCTGGGTGAGTCCTTTGTGCCACCACTGTGCTTCCTGACCTTTGTGTGTCTTCCCCAGAGAAGCTGCAGGACAAGAGTTGCTCTTCTATGCATGTGCAGCATTCACCAGTGCAATGGTGTCCTTCTCTCTGTGAGACCCCCAGGTACTGCAGTGTTAAATAAACTGAAGTAACAAAAGATATAGATAGAGATATATACACATCATTTTCCCTAGGGCTGCAGTTTACCTTGAAGTAACACTACTGAGTTCTTCCAATCGCTATGCAAGTCTCTCAGGACTACGTTAAGGCCTCTGTAAAACTGGGAACTACAGTATAAATTGCCAATTAAGCTCTTTTTAGGGGCTGGAAAGTGCTCTGAAATCTTTAGGTGGAATCTGTTACACTGCTGGAATATTGATATCCATGCCAATGAATAATGACCAACGTGAACATGAGACAGCCAAGAAGGAGGCGAGGCACGAGACCTGTCCTTCAGGGCCTGTTCCCTCACTCATTTTTGGTCCAAAATCTCTCCATTCCCAGACTATGAGAATTTCTTCACCATTTTGATTTACTTCTCAAACCTATCAGAGTCTCAGAGTTCTGCAATGGCTCCAGGAACCCACTGAGAAAGGTAGGGCTGCCCCTTTATAACAGGCCTGTGTCAGCACCTCTGTTCTCAGCCTGTAAAGGAGGAGCACTTGGGGAATAATAATTCAGAAAGAGCTATGGGAAAAGAACTACGAAATGTAAGTTAGCAAAAGGACTTTGGATGTGAGGGAAAAGTCTAGCATAACAGTACAGGTGAGGCTGGAGTGAGAATGACGTACTCTCTCCTTGGTTAAATCCCTCAAGTCAGACTTTCTCCGAGCAGAGAAGACAGCAAAGAGCTGTTATGTGTGTAGAAGGCTGGAAGGATCTCTGATTGCCTTGTTTTCCTTATCAACAGAGGAGCAGTGATGGTGATATGACTATGGCACTTTTGAACAGAACAGAATTTATGGAAATACCAGGTTGATAGAGTTTAGAACATTCTGTGATCAACAGTAGGTTTCTGGCCGGGTCATCTTCAAATATATTGAGCCAAACCAGTTAATCCTTAGAACATAACAAGAGCTGCTCTCCTTCTTTTGATGCTGCTTAACTCACTCTTGTCCACAAATGCTGTAGGCAAAGCTCTTCCAGCACAACTGCAGCTGCTGTAAAGGGCACTGCAAATGCAGGCGCTCACTCAATGCCATTTAACCCTGAAGCTGCTTCCCAAATGCACGGCCTGAATGAGTAAATACAACTGTACTCTAATACACCTTCCCTGTTTAGATACCAAGTAAATCAGGTTACTAGTCTGGATTTAGCAAATACGTAGTTACATAAATCAAATTCACAAACTTTTCACATTCCCTTAGTCACAATCCTTCCTCTTTGAGAAGACCAGAGTCTTGGAAGAGAGGCTGTCACTCCGAAGTTATCCTTCCCTCCTCTTCTTCACAGATGTAACTAAAGCCACCTTTTCCCTCCGTTTTTGACTCTTAATAAAATAAAAATCAATTGTCATTATGAATAATAATTCTGTAGTAAAAGTTGGTTACCTCACCAGTAATTTTTTTTGTTCCTGTATCTAAAACTGGAAGGCTCAAAAGAGACACTCTGAACCAAGAGGTTGGCTGACAATGGCAGTTTATAGATAAAAGTATAGCAGATTTCTCATTTTAAAGAGCTACAGCACAACAGCAGTGAGCAAAGTAATTGCTATTCATCTTGGAGGTGTAAGAAGAAAAAAGGACAACAATCAAAAGCAATGTTTGAGCAAACTATGCTTTGTTACTCATACCAATTAATAGTGTGCAAACAGCCAAGGGGAAAAGGAATCTACTCAGAGCAAATGCTCACAATGTTTTCCTTGATATTAAATCCATTAATAATTTGTTTCTGTGGGTATTTGAAAGTCAGGCTAAAATAACAAGATGGGAATAACAAGCAGGACATGATTCACTTCGTATGTTCAGGGGGGTAAAGGTCTGATTTCCCATGAATTTTCCTGGGACAATAGGCTGAAGCTTTTTCTTTAAGCCCAGGTGAAAGTTAACCCAGGCCCAAGATCCCAAAGTTGTTGGCTGTTAGGTTTATTTTCAAGACAGAGGGAAGGAATTTTTGCAGGGATAACCAGAGGATATTAACGAAGAGGAGTCACGGAGATCCTGCCATCCAGTCACTGATGCAGGACAGCATGGCAGTGAAAACCCCAATTAAAACAAATACACCAACCCAATGCTATGCACACAAATGTCCCTGTTTTCCTTTGCAAGGCCTGATCTGATAATGAAAAACACTTCCTGGAAGTGCCATTTAATGATATTAAACAGGTCTCAAATCACTTAACAAAGAACAGAGGGACACTGACATTCCAACTGCAGGAGTTTTGCTTCCTGTCTTGTTTTTCCCCACTGCGAATATTGCATTTGAATAACTGAAATTTTTAAAATCTCTTTTCCTCCTTTCATCATGATGTAATGCAAGTGTTGCACAAGAATAACAATGTAGAGCTACTGCTGCTGGAGCCAAGTTTGGCACCAAGAGAGATTAGGGTTGGCACCAAACACCATGATCTTTAAAATGAATTTGGCAGCTGTAGCTCTTGCCACTGCTGCCATAAACAGCAGTCAGAGCAGTAAATGGAAAAGTGCTGAAAGAGACCCCAAGTTTGTAACTGAAATAAAGATGCCCATTAGCCAACCACTTAATCTAACACCTTCTCATATATGAAAAGTAAAGAGTTTTACAATGGCATGTCAAAATTAGCAGCAGTAGCAGGGACCAAAGTGTAACATAACAGTGCCTTTCATCTGTCCATCACACCAAACTGAGCCTACAAAACCCACCAGCCAGCTACCTGTCAGCCAGGAGAATTAACATGCACAACTGCAAATTCCACCAGATTATTCAAAGAAAAATACTTAATCTATACAAGAGCACATCTGTCTCAACAAATTTTCTCTTTCCAGTACTTTTCAGTTATGCTTTCCCGGGAGGACATTTGCTCCTATTCCGTGATGCTGGAACAGTTCTCTGGAAAGAGACACAAATGTGTGTTTTTCTTCTTTAAATGCAGATGGAACAGAGGAGAAATGCAAGGTTTCCTCACTGTATCCCTCCTGGCTTGAACTGAAAGAGCGTGGGCTGATTTTCTCTGCTCTATAAAAGGAGTCTGATGATTTGTGATGTGGCCATCTGCCTGCAACTGGACAGATGCCACCAGCTTATTTCACACAGACAACTACAAAGCCATGTAATAGCAGCATCTTTCAGTTGTTACTTCATTTAAAAAAAAAAAAAAACCCTCATTACCTAGCAGAAAAACTCCATATCCCATCCCAAATTTCACTATATTTAAAAATTCTTTAAGCACCAACTTGAAAATATGGCACCACCTTCACCTGTCAGATAAAATTCAGAAGCATGTGGTGCTGTAACAGCTTTTTGCCACTTGGTTAGCACTAAAACACATAAGGACACTCAAGGCAGATTTCAAGCATTAACCTTCATTAATAGTACCAACAAGCACTCCTAATGGGATAGCCACTGGTGTTTGTAGGAAGGCACACAGAAGTTACAGACTCCTTTTGCAGCTTTGTTTTAAGGTGAAAATGCACTTTTCCCCTCACTCCCAAATCTCTAACACAATGAAAAAATAGAGTTTGATTACTATGACCTAACTTATTTTCTTATGGTTTCAAATTCTTCAAAAATCCTATCAAATCAAAAAACAAAGGGCAACCTTCAATGACCACAAAGTATGGTATCTTCTATTAGCTGTTTACAGCCCCAGTGACAAAATTAGCATCTTAAAGCCCACTTTGTTTCTCTAATAAGCACTTTCCTCCTATATTAAACACCACTTACCCTTGGGAGCAGCAGCTGAACTCTCAAGAAGCTACTCTGTGCCACAGCTCATCACCTCCCAGGCCACCTGTCAGCAACCACTCAAGCCCAGTTTGGGACTGCTGGGAACAAGAGGGATCCAAAGCAGCAAGGGGCAGCTGTGTCCCTCACAGGACTGAGGGCAGCCCCACATAATTCCTTGCAGGTACAGAAAATGGCAGCTCCTAAAGGTCTTTCAGATAATCTAAGGAAAGAGTTTTATCATCTGTACAGATTAAAAAATCCAGCTGCAAGTAAAAGCCAACTTTCACTGCTTGGATATTTGAGAACAAGCTCACACGTGCCATGGAGAAGGTGACTGCCTTAGACTTAAAACTCAGATTTGATCTGCAATTTCCCTTGCTTAAAGGCAAATTTCACTCACACACATGGGACTTCAAAGGCCCTCACCTTTTTACAGCCCAGAAGAGCAGCCTGACAGCCTGGTTCAACAGTGGATGTGTTTCCTGACATTGGATTAACTTCAGCTCATCACCTTCGGTGTAGCTTCTCTCTGACACTTTTATGGAGTAACTTCTACCACAGACAAAAGAATCAGAGTCATTTCCTGCCTCCAGCTACTACAGGATGGCACAGATATGTCCAATTCACTCAAAGCAGCACGCAAAGATGCTCTTGCTGACTCCAACTGTTTGCAGAAATGAGCTACCAGAAAATAAAAAAATAAAATCAACAGTGCATAATATATTAATGCAGTGCTCGGCTTCCAAAAGAAAAACAGCAGCTCACCTCCTTTTTTCCTTCACAAAAAATCTGATAACTCTAGTAAAAAACAAGGAAAAAGGAGACTGTGCCTAAAATTTCAGATTGTGTTTTGTTTTGCTTTGTTTTTTATTTAGTGCATATACAAGAGTAATACAAAAATTGGAGCAAAGGTATCTGAGCTCAAGCAAGTTACAGTTCTACATTAATTTCCCTCAATCACTAATTAGAGAGCCACCTTAAAATACTAACACAAATAGAACTCTATTTGAAAAACAATTCACTTTGTTTCTCTCGAGTGGAACTGTCAGAAATGGCAAATTTGATGCCATGATCCAGTGGCCAAGGCTCTCATAAGGGAGGCTTGGACTCAGCCCTGTGTCAGCCACAGGTTTCCTGTTAGCAGCGTAGTTTACAGAGCCAATTTCTATTTCGCCTGCTTGCCTCTCTTCCCCTTCTCTGTAAAACAGGGGTTTCTGCATTTTTCCACTTCTGAGCATGCTGGGCTCAAAATTACAAAGACAACAGGCTGCACTCAGGTAAATCAGCACATGGATATGAGGAAGAAAAATATATGAACACCAAAGAGAGAAAAGCAGCCCTACACCTATGAAAAACTGGTTTTTCAATTCTTGAAACCAGTATATTTCTGACTTCTGCTTACCACTTCAGAACCTTTCTCTTGTGCCCGAGCAGGGAGCAGGCACCGCCTGCCGATGTCAGAACCAAACAGAAGCCTAAGTCTCACATTCCTATTCCCTCCTAGACCACATAATATCCCTCCTCATTCCAGCACCCAACTTCTGCACGGTTAAACTCTCCCTTTAATCCCATCTGGCTGCTTAACTCCTCTATCCCAGTCATTTCACTGCAGCTGGAATGTTCCTAGCAGGAGCGAGGGGTGCTGGGTTTGTGCATCTCCTGCTCACGCACATCCAGCTGCTCTTCACGGGGAACACGACCAATGTGCTCACCCCTGGGCAGCTGCTGGTTTTACAGGCTGTCATCACAAAGACTTTGTCTTTGATTCTTCAGGAGCCCAGCAACTGAATTTTTTCAGTTTAGCTGTAAATTTAAGCATGGAATTGAAATGCCACAATTAAGAGAACCGGCCTTGCTAAGTTCAGCTTCCAATCACAAACCAGCACGGGGGAATCATCTCATGTCTTAAAATCCTGCATCCTGCACTTTAAACACAGTTCCTGAAGGTTCATAAGGGTGCATCTTCAGCAATAGGCATTGCAAAGTAAATGGGTGCAAAGATTCCAAACTGCAGGGTCTCAATACGTGCCACAACCTCCACCTCCTAAATCCATCTAGGAACTACCTCCTTAGTGTTCATGTACCACTGGGGTGAAAGCTAAGAAAGAAAAAAAATCATTAAGAAAATATCACAAAATAAGAAAGATGTGTGACACAGAAGTAAAAAGCTCCTGGGATGTGGGCTTGAGAAAAGCCTTTTGAAATGTTATGGAGTACTACGGAAAAACAATTTCTGAAACCTTTCTGTGCACTGGATAAAAAAACCCAAACAACCCAAACAAAACCCACAAAAACCTTCAGTGAAATTTCTAAACAAACAAAACAAGTTTCTGCTAGAATTACACTCCATCTATTTCCCTCTAATTCTTGTGGACTGCCCACAAGAACTCGAGTTTCTGGCTTTTAGAGAGAAGTTAACAACATCTGATTGAAAAAGGCAACATTTTCCTTGTCCTGCCACATACCATTTTACCAGTCAATACAAGGGACAAATAATTTGAAAAGCACGTACACACACCTTAAGCAAAAGTCCAGGAAATAAGAAAAACAGCCTGACAGTGAAAGCTGTAAGAGTTAAGATTCTTCTCAAAGCTAAGCATACATTTTTCCATGCAAGCAGCTGAATCATGGATATTTTAAAGAATAGTTTATTAAGCACAATATAGCATATCTCCTACTCAGCTCTATAAAATGTGTCCAGTGCTGCACAAAGCATTAAGAAGCATTTAAATCTGGAACTTGCTGGCATCCACTGGCACAGCAAAAGAATTGAGAGAACTAATCTAACAGCTGTCTGGAAACACTGCAGATTTATACCGAGGGTTTAGTCATTAACTGTAGTTATCTGACTTGTACCAGAACACTGAATGAGCAGTGGTGGTCTCTAGATTAATGCATCGTATGGCAACCTCCAAAATACAGTCCTGGCTCCAGGATGCTGAAATTAATTGCTTTGTTTCTCAGTGGAAGCATTCCAGTCTGGTTAATAAAAAACTGGAGGCAAAGAAAAAAAAAAACAAATAAAGGCGATATATAAGTCAGTTTATCAAATATCTGTATACAGAATGGGTTTATTAGCCTTCTGAATTGCTACAGAAATGAATTTGCAGGCTGCACACAGCAATTGAAAAATTGGCATGATTTAACAGGCCAACACCATTTTTGGTTCCTGGTATAGATTTGTATTTATTTTTTAAAGGGAAAAGGAGGTAACACCAGAGAAGCATTGGGATGAACAGCATCCTTAGCTGTATGGAAATCTACATCTGAGTGTGCATTTGAGACTGCAGTGTATGGCAAATACTGCTAATTGGGTTAGAATTCAAATGTCAAGTTTGGTGAATTCAAAGGAAAACCAGTTGCATGAATACCAACAGAACCTATTAATAACTGAGCATATAAATGAAATTCTAGAAAGGCTGGCAAAACTACCCTTGGTTACACCAAAACTTTGGGTTCATGCCAAGAAAAGCTCTATGGTTTTTGACATGAGTACTCAGGTGGGTGGAATTCCAGGGGAACTTCACTCTGAAAAGAGGTTTTCCTGTGGCACCTCCTAACACCTCCACTATTCCTGATGACCATGTGTTCTCCAGGGCTGGAGGACAGCTCAGATGTTACAGACTTGGGAGGCAACTGAAAAACCTCCTGTGGATAATTCTTGTGAGAACTGACACTGAAACTATCAGAAGCAGAAATCACTCCATATTCTGCCAATAGCAAGGCAGGTTGCTAAGAAGCTTTTCACTGTCATTTTGTTTAAGAGTTTTTAAAGACTGCTATCAAGGACAACACTGAGGTAATGTGAAAGCCGAGCCTGGCTTCTCCTCTCCACCTCCCATCCCCAGGCCCTTCTCCCCGCAGTTTATTTGGCAGAGAAGCGTTGCAGAGTCTCATCCAACATTGCTACCCCAGTGTTCCTGAACATGATTAATTTGCTAATGATACAAATCTCCAAACAGCACGTTAGTCCTGCTGATGATTTATGAAATGATCATTCTCTCACCAGCGAAAATCTCTTTCAAGCTCGTGGTTTTGTATGAAACCTCTTGCAATTTCTAAGGCCATTCTCGACTCCACATCACTCCCAGGCAGGGCAGGGGCAGAGCTGCAGCAAGGATTTCTGTAATGAACTGCAGGTTATGTATACACACAAATAAAATAGAGGGTCAGCTTATGAATTCTTGCATACTTCCATATGTAAAAAGCCCAGAGTGTGCTTTGGAGCAGAGACAAGTCTCACTAGGCAAACACTCTGTTTGGGCTGTTCTCCTCCCAGGATGCAAGTACTCACAAGAAATTGCAAAATTAGGGAACGTTTCCTTTTCTCAACGGCTCAAAATATTGTCCTTGGCACCCCAATGGCCCAAGATACAAGAATAGTGAATCTAAATACAGTCTCAGAAACTCCAGTAGATTTTCACATTTCTTTGCCAGACACTGCCTATGCTGTACAACTCACCTGAAACCCGCAACACCCCAAGAGTTCCTCAGATCCCAGCATCTTCTTGACCAGAAGACACTAGCGATACTCACCTGCCCTCAGCTATGATTTTATTCCTTTGATCAATGACATACAGATTATGTTTTTCTTTTACAAGCAACATTTGCAGTCAGCTTGTGTTTCCTTGTGTTCATTCTCCACATTTATGCAGCCTGTAAGTTATTTTTACCTATGTGGAATAACCACAGATAGCTGAAAATATTTAAGATATGAGATCTTCACTACGACCAGCCAAGAATCCTACAGCTGCTCTTTTTGTTCTGACAAAAACACTTCAAAACTGGAATAGCTGGGGTTGATAGGACAGTTATGGAACTTTCCCTGAATCTTAAGGACTGACATTGGACACTAATTCCTGTAACAGCAGGATACCACAAGACACCTCTGCTGAGTGCATTTGTTTTCCCGCTGCTGCCTTCCCACAAGCGTGCTGTGGTTCCAAAGGGTGCGGTTGCCTCTCTCCCCAGTGCACTTACTTGTCTCCAGTATGGGTGTGCTGAGACATAGCTGGAGCTCTATCCAGCTCTGCTGTCTCTAAAACAAGACATTAATTTGTAGGCATTAATCAGCATGCCATCCCTCAGGGTGTGAATGCCCAGGGCTAGCCAGGGGGATTTTCTACTCGCGGTGCCTCCAAAGTCAGATGTTTGAACCACCTTGCACTGCACAAACTTGGGGTCACTCCAGGCCTGCCCTGCATTCTTTCCTGGCACAGAAACAAGTCAATCTGGTCAGGCTTCTATGAATAAAAAAGTGATTTTTATTTGGTAAAAAAATTTCACAGTCTTATCGCTATTCCTCATGCACATTTGTATCACTGAAATATTTCAGTAATGCCATGTATTTCTCTGCCCTGTTCCAAGTGTAGAATCTTCTCTAAGGCTCTCCAGATTATGACATTGCACTAAGACAACTTCACATCACCTCCAAGTTGCTACTGCAAGCTAGTGAGAGATACAAAACCTGAGCTTAGAATTTGGGTACAACGAGAAGTAACAGGCAGGAGCAACAAGATTTGAGAATTTGTTATGAAATCCAGTTCTCCATTCCTGTAATAACTGGAGCTATCTGGAATTGAACTGCATATATACTGCCCAATTGTTGTGGTTTACTTTTTGCTTTGTCATAAAAACTGATTAATGTGTGTGCATTTAACTTTAGGGCACTGTCAGTTATAAAATAAAACTTGTACATTTAACAAAAAAGCCGTTTCAAATCTGAAGTTTGTTCTGTAAATCAGTATAACTCTGGTTGTATTTAATAAATATGAGAGAAAATTTTATATATACTGGTTCAAATGTACTTCTGTACTCAGACAAGCCTCAGAGGTTGGTTGTGTCAGCTCAACAGTTCTGCCCACAAGCTGGTAAAACCATTATTGCCACAGAAACCTCACAGGAGCAGTAAAACTAACAAACAAACAAACAAGCAAACCCAAGAGCCCACAAAAACCTAAAATCAAAACAACCAATCTTCATATGCATGCAGAGTCTGACTGAAAAACACACATGCACTCAAGCTGCAATTAGCTCCTGACACCATCAGCAACCTCCAGTGCAGAGATCACCTGCCGTGCATGAGGCTTTTACAACTAAACTTTGATTTTCACTCAGTCTTGGTTCTCTGCTTGCAGCCCAAAATGAATTGTAACTCCAGGCACAGAGGTGAGGCTGTGGGACCAACACTGCTGCACTCCTGGAAGCAGAAATGCTTGAGCAAAGGTGAGGAGGTCGGAAAAGGGCAAAGTCCCAAGTAATTTTAAGTGGTTCAGCTAAGTAGGGAAGGCTAATGGGAAACCATTTTAATTTGTTACAGTCATCCCCAGCGAATAAAAGGACAACGTTTTTCTTCAGCAGCTTGATTACAAAGCAGTAAATCCCTCTGTGTATATAAAAGATCTATGAACAGTATAGATCAAATGTCAAGAAAAGATTTGTACTTTGTGTTAGGAACAGTTTTAGATACTCAATCATTCTCATTTTTAAATACTCCCAACAATTATTCTCTCCCTAGAAACAGACATATGTAAGTAATTCTGCCATCCTCAAATACAAAGACACAAAGTAGCGACACTTTTACAGCAAACATTTTTGGACCTTCTCTTCCCATAAACACCTAAGAAACAGAGTTTTGAGCAGAGAAAAGCGCAGTATTTCCCTCTCTCCCAACAACATTATCAGACTCTTGCTGGTAACAAAAATTGATGCTGCTTCAAGTACTGGCTGCAGCCTCTACTTTACAGACCCCAGGCAGCAGCAAACATGCAAACAAGGCACAGCTCAAGGTGACAAATATTCCTCAGCAGCAGAAATACCTTGGAGTAAGAATTATGCCACAATAGGACTGCTCTCCAGTTGCTGACAGGGTTTTTGTGCAGTGTATCAATTTCTTTTTTCCTGACAAGCTGCTAGTTCTGGTAGACCCATAGGCCAGCACACAGCCTATTTCATGCACTCATCTAAGATGGGATGGAAAAGCATTTAAAACAGTGAAAGTTGTAGCTGTTCAGCCACAGGTTCTTTTTCAAAATAAAGTTGTATTTTTTTTTTTTTATTGGAAGCGGAATTTTTAGGCTTAGAAGTAGAATGTTCAGCCATTAGGAATTATTAAGCTTTTCTAAAGTTCTATAATTCAGAGGCAAACCCCAAATTTTTGGTTTATTTCTCAACAAAATAGCAATCTGGTCATGGTAATTTGTATCTTGTGCCCACATTGTTTTTCTTCTCTGATCATAAGAAATAAATACTCTGAAGCAAGAAACATTTTAATTACATCTACATTCACAGTAGGCCTTGGACCTCTACCTGCTGCTGTAATCAACAACCACCACACAGTGAACCACAAAACTTTTTGTAACATAGACTTAGTAATGCATGTTAAATAGTTCTGTCAACTCGATTTTTCAGAAACTATCTTGTACTGAGTTTGCCTTTTGATAAGGAACTTCCACCATTCCTGCAACTGTGGAAACCCCTGAGGTAAAAAAATCCTGACAGCCCCCCAGGGACTACTTAGGAGAGATGTTACACCATGTCTCAGCACACACTTGTACCAGGACCAGGGGCCCTTACAGCAAGATGGGGACATGATCACATTACCAATAGCTCAGCCATGGGGTGGTAAAGCTCCTTGACAGCTTTATTCACCTTCTCCTAACTAAAGGACAAAATTCTGCTGCTGGCACTTCAGCTGCACAATGTATACCTGCTTCCTCAGGCACCCACACCAACACTTCTCCACTCCAGTGTCTTGGACCTTGTGGCATCCTCAACCAGGGTTTGGGGAGATCAGCTCTGTCTTCAACAAACTCTTCTATACAGAGGCAAAGCTGTACATCACATGCAATGTAATTTTTTGAAAGGCTGAATTTAAAAACTTTTAATCCATTTATTGTCAATAACGAATTTTACAGCAGTTTGGACATGCGGATATCGACCCCTGGCCAAAGCAGGCTCTCGTGTTTGTGTTCTGTTTGCCCACAACACTGCTTGTCACTTCTACTGGCTAAAATGTTCTCTTGTGTGGTTTTGCAGAGTGTCCTTCCCTGCTGTGGACTACACACCAACAGTTGGATTTCAGCTCATATATGGCCCTTTTGAGCTCATGGAGAGCAAGGGCAAGGAGTGAGAACAACAGGGGATGGGACCCAAAGCTAAATAAATCAATGTTTCTTTGATCCTTTGGGATGAGGATGCTGTAAAAACACATGGTTATTAGAACTGTGATTTTATTGATTAAAGAGATGGTTACTGGCACTGTATTTCAGCGTGAACTTACATTATGGTACTAAGTACAAAGCGTTCATTCTGTTTGTGGCTATAAGAATTAATCTCTTCCATGTGCAGAGAGGGTGTGTGATAATTCAGCTGAGATTCCTGTTGGTAGTCTGGGCAAGCACTCACCAGCTGCAGGGCTTTCAACAATGCACAGCAACAGCTCCAAGAACAAATGATGTAACTAACACCCCTCTGAGTGCTACCAAGCAGGGCCAGAGCAGCCCGCTCATTTCAGGGTCTTCTTCCAAGTAGGTTGTCAGAAACCTGAAAACCTCAAACTAAAAGGTGAGTTTCTCCCCAAACACTCTAACACTTAACTTTGGACAGGATTCAACAGCTAATGGACATTGAATGAAATTGTATGGTTCTAATAGCTTGCATTTGCCTCAATAATAGGAAAAGGTCTGATCCTGATTATTAAAAATGAAAAACTAATTTGCAATGTTTATGTGGATGGCAGCTTTATATGCATGATAGAAATGCTCCAACAGCCTTTACAATCCAGCTGGAACAAAGTTTTCATTTTTCTTTTTCATGAAATTTCATTTATTATGAGCACTGTGTCTTAGTAAGGCAGCTGCTGGCAGCAAGATGTGAAATTTAAGTTGAGCTGGTTAGTACCAAGAGCCAAGATACAATATGTTTTTGTCAGAGAGAAGTTTTTTCTTGTATATATGCAGTAATTAAAATAGTTTGTCAGTCAATCCCATCAACCCCCCGAAGGAAGAGATAATGCTATTTTTAAATTCAATTTACAAATTGCAACCAAAAAACTGGGATTGCTACAGCTCATTTCAGAGAGGTCTTTAAGTAGGTAATGCACCAATGACTGCAGAAATTAAGGATACCTGGTTTTCATCGCTGTCCTACTAACACAGTGTTAGATTTTGGGCAAGTCACTTCTGACAAAATTCCAAATGTGAATTAAATAAGGATCAGTGTGTTATTATTGCACACTGAGGATGTCTCACACACAGCCTGCACCTGGAGGAAATTGTCCTGGGCTTATGATTGGGGCAAGCACTCCTGTCATTCAGTACATAACCATGATTCTCCTCCAACTTCTCTGGCTGTTACAAAAGAAAGCAGCACATCTTCCTCTGAACCTCCTCTGGAATGTGTTTAAGATGCACATTTCAAAAATACCTACCTAAAACTGCTCTTGGGAAACAGGTGAATGAACAGGACAGGACTTGGCACATGCTGCTGGAAGTTCAAGCCAGGTAAGGGTTGAAAATTTATAAATTAGGTGAATAAAAGAGAGCACGAAAAAAAACACCTAAACTGAAGTATTAAGCTGATCAATCCTCAACTGTTACAAAGACTACTCACAAATTGACTTATTTCCCAAATTGTTGCCTGGGAAGTTCAGTTATCAATTGCAAAACTGTATCATCACCTATCCTGGGATTTGATTAGCTCCTAATGATTGTAAACATTCAGAGACTTTACTACTGACCAAAGATACAACCCTGCCCCTGGGCCAGCCACAACCTCCTCCTTGAACGTACTAAGTGCATTTTTAGTCTGAGGATTTTAACTCTAGATACTGACAAGTCATTTATTCTTTTCTAATACAAAAGAGATACAATCCAGTTGTTGTTAACACTGCATGTCATCTGAGAAGAATCAACCCCAAGCCTGACCAACAAACTCATCTTTTACTGTTTTGCTACTCAGCTGGATCAGCAAGTTGAGATCCAGCCTGCAGCACATCCAGCAGCACCATCAGCGAGGAGGAGACAGGAACCTGCAGCCAGACTGAGCAGGACACAGCTCTCAGATAATCCAGTCTGGAAACCACACTTGTGATCCTTCAACACTATTGCTTCAGGAGGGTCGCTGCCTGCGGGGTGGTTGTACTTCAGTGCCACGTAAGACACACCCAAACTGCTCCCCTGTTCAGGTGACAGCTACCTGCACTTCCCTGTAAACACAGGATTACAATTAAATACTCCAACACAGCTGAAGTTGGCACCACTTTTACTATTATAATGCTAACTGACAAAGAGATTAATTTAATGGCTTTGAGGACTGTGCCCACACCACCTAATCCATAAATTATACTCATGCACAGAATTTCCAGCAATTCTTACTTGATATCTGCTTTAGGTATCTGCAGCACTTTGGGGGTTTGCAGCTTTACAGCCATCCACAGCAGTTAAAAACAGAGCCAAAAAGTTCAACTAGAGAACTAGAAAATTAAATTGCATTTAGGAATGGGTGGGAGGTTGCTCACTGATGTTTAGTATCAGCGAACACAGTGGCTGGCCTCATGGTACTTGCAAGTATTTTTAAGCCAAAGAAAGCTCAGCAGGTTCTTCCCTCCAAGCAATTCTTTCTCTGAGAAGTTTTTTATGGGATAAGCATTGGGGTTTACTCTTCTGAGATTACATGCATTGTTAAAGACAACTGGATTGTATCTCTTTTGTATTAGAAAAAATAAATCTAACTTGTCAGTATCTAGAGTTAAAATCCTCAGACTAAAAACGCACTTAGTACATTCAAAAAGATGAGAGCTGGTGTCCATCACTCCACAAATACTGCCTTCAAATACACACTCAGATTTATAGCAATATAAAAATACAAGGCTGGCAAGAAACTGAAATGAGAATAAAACACATATGAATCATGCACACAACTAATTAAACATGAAAATTATCTTCACAGTCACTTACCTTCACCATTGTAAGTTAACATTCAGCAGAACAAATTTGAGAAGTGTATTTTAGACACATGCAATCTGGGAGTAATATTTCTTTTAAACTCATGTCAGGATAACACAGCTTCCTTTCCAAGCACTGATTATTTTGGGCTCTCCTAAGTGAAGCGAAAAATGCTTAAGACTGAACACAAGCCTTGGCTGACAGCACTTAAGTGTGCCTGGAGATCTTCAAATTTACCGTGTGTAACTTCTAGGCTCAGGCTTCAGGGCAAAGCATACCTATATTCCGTCAACTCACAAGTTAAAGAAATCAAATTTTGGCAACTAAACTCTAACTTCCTTTTGCATAAGTAACACACCAACATCTAAGCACTCGACTGTTCACTGTCAGGGGACCATGTGAAAAACACATCAACAAATCACATCCCAGCTATTTCTTCTTTACTAACATTTAATTTGCGGAATACAATCCAAATTACAGTTCCAAAAGTCACAAGGGTGTATCAGCCACTTCAGGCACTACAAAAAAACCAACAAAACGAAACAAAGACCACAACAAAATTTGGAGCTTGCTCTTCAGTGATGCTGAAAAACTCCTGTATGAAAGAACTTTTAAGAGCATATGCCAAGAGTAATTACAGAATTTTGAGTTCCAGAGACTACAACATTGCAGGTTCCATTCTAGTTCTTCAGGTAATGGTATTTGCATCAACAATGAGAGCATCCACTTGAGGAAAGACAGAGAGCATCGTGTTGGCACAACAAAACCCTTTCATTAAGGAGACATCTGGGCCATTAATAGCAGTCTGCTGGGGAAGGCTGTACCTCGCTAGATTGGGTTTCAAACCAAGTTCTCCATGAGGTGTTGAGCAAAAGAGAATTGGCTGCAAGCAGGACAACACAGGCCTGGTGGGTTTTGTTTACTGTGCAGTTAAAGGACCACTAAATGATTAACGAAGGGCTGACAGCTTCTTTGTCGAGTAGCAGACAATATTTTGGGGCTAGACTTCGGCTTGTCAGGTTAAACACAAAAATGCTTACACAGAGCTGTCTCTCCTGAGCTCACTGCTGTTCAAATGACCTGCTTCCCAGGATGAGAACATAAATGTAAGGCTATCTTGAGGAGAAGAAACACAACAAAATGTTAGTTTGCTAGAGCAGCTGGCACATTACTATGTGCACTAACACCAACAGCACACGTTCATTACCACTTTGTTAGCAGCTACAGGCAAATCTTCAGCAAGATCCCTCTCAAAGTAAACCTAATTCCACTGAGAACAGCAGGATCATTTACCCTCCTTAGACAAACTCTCCCCTGCACTCTCCAAGCTCTTCCTAGGGGCAGAGCTGCCATCACCATCACCAGGAATGGCAAGTGGCTCATAAGGAACTGAACATGCCTCCCTTTGGAGCATAAACAAGGAAAGAAAATGATGCCATACAAGCTTAAAGTTAATGGCTGAAAAGCCCTGAAGCCAAACATATCAAGAAAATCTTATTTTATTTAAGCCCAGGATACATGATTAAAATCAAGAGGATGGCCACCATTTGATGGCAAGACCATCTCCCTTGTTTCTACACTTTAGATATGAATGTTAATAGATTACAGGCAAAAACCCCCAAACATTAAAGAAAATTTGGCCTCTGGAGAGGCAGAGAAGTGGAGAAGTCCCCTGCAGGAGCCTTTGCAGTCTTCAGAGCAGTTACAAATCTTCTGGCAACTTAAAATCAAAAAACACTCTTAAGAAAACATATCTAGGAAATGTAAGATCCCGAATGTTCAAAAAATGTGTCCCTAGTTCAGGAATTCATGTAAAAGACAACACATTTCACAGCCAGCATGTTACCATGCAAGTACAACTACATTTTCAATCAAAATCAGTCCTTAAACATGAGTGAAACACAAGCTCATTTTCTCATCCAGGATCACTTGTGTCCACAAGATGCCCAAACAGTCTCTGTGCACCAACTCAGAGACTTCTGAAGAGGTGGATCTAATTGTAGCACTCAGGTCTCTTACCTCAGGCAGGAGGCAGGACAAGCAAGGCTGGCTGACCTTCTCTGTCACCCTTCCCTGTCATACAACACTCTAAAGCTGGCAGGAATTCCTGCTGGATGGGATGTGCCATCCCTCCACAGTCTGATGTGAATTTAATAAGTGCTGATTTTGTCAGGCTCTGCCAGGTGTCTGCGCCAGGCATTGCTGGGGGGCTGAGGGAAGGTGAAGGTCTGTCCTGGGCTGCTTCCATCCAGCTCCACCACAGACCCACAGCAGGACCTGTCTGAGGCTGGTGGCACCTCTGTCAAAAGGCAAAATCCAGCATGACAGGAAGGAAAAATGTAAAAGAAACAGCCACAGCTCTTGGAGAAAAGAGGCTGGACCTTGTTCTCCTGACAGGCAGGAACTGTAGCCTGCAGAGCCCACACTGGAGCAAGGGAGAAGCGTGAGGAAGGAGTGGTAAAAAGGAAATGCACACTCTGACTGCAGTCTCCCACTCCCCATCCCCCTGGGTGAGTTAGAGCATCCCGGAATGTGGGAGCCAAGTTGAGCCTGGCAAAGGAGATGGGCAGGACTGTTTTAGTTCTTGCCTTTGCTTCTCACCAGCCAACGCTATTGTAATTGGAAATAAATTAACATTCCCCAAGCTGAGTCAGTTTTGCCTGTGATGGGAGATAGTAAGTGATCTCCCTGTCTTTATCTTGAGCCACGAGCTGTTTTTATCTTATTTTCTCCCCTCACCTGTTGAGGATGGGGAGCGGGTGAGGAGCCAGGTGGATGTCTGGCTGCGGTCAGCCCACCACACATGCAAGAGTGTTCCTTATTCACCTCAGTGCTCTGACTGAAGAATGCACTAAAACAGGAAGAAATGTAGCAAATCCCACAGATTTCCTTTCCAATAATCTCCTTCTGACAGAACATAAAATCTTCCATTTCTCCTGCTAACCATAGAACAGCTGAGATGAAATCTTCCTAGTGAGAAACAGAACTGTGTTACCACAGCCTGGAGTCTGCAGGACACGCCAGGGCTCCCTGTGACATAAACACCTTCACCACAAAGTTGTTGGGCACCTTGTTTCCAACACTCATGTTGTTTGGTGCAGTACTCACTTCTCCTTCCCAAATCTCTAACACCACTGCAGTCCTACCACTGAATCATGGACATCTACTGCAAACACTCTTCCTGAACAACTTTTTGGGTTGGAGTAAACACAGGGGAAGAGTAAACCAGAAAGCCCTCAAAAAGCAAGAGTGCTGCTGCAGGGTCAGCAGCTTGTTTCTCAAGGGAGAGAGACTGAAATCCTTCCTTCTCTCTCCTGGGACTGCGATGGCTCATGCTCCCCCTCACACCAAGCTGTTGGAAATGGCAGCACTGGAAGGACAAGAGCAGAGATAAAATTTTGTTACTGCAGCAAAAGGCAAAGTGAGGACACCACACCAGCCTCTGAACGCTGGAATAACTTTCTGCTGGGAAAAACGACTTGTCAAGACACCGATGGGGCAGAAACACCATGCTCTCTGTTGCTGCAGATACTCTCTAGCAGCTTTTTCATCCAAGTCTTGGATTCGATTCATTTAACACTGTGATAAAGAACAAAAGCCATCAGTAAGCAGAGTGTGGCTCTTTTTTTTTTAGCAATCCAGTTCCTCCTCCAACAATCACCAGGATGCAGGAGTGAAGTTGGGAGAACTGAGTGTCAGCCTGGGTATTGCTGCGTGTCAGAGCTCCTCCTCTGGAGTCCTATCGAGTGACTTTCCTCCTCAAACACGTCCTAATGAATTCCACTGAAGCCTGCAGGTAAAATCCTTCCCCAAGCATTTTGCCCTGATTGATAGCTTTAGAGCCTTCCTTCACACGACTTCGGCTGCTTTCCAGACCTTTATTTTTCCTTCTTTTTGTAACTGTCTCCAACAGGAAGTTGCACTTGGTTTTTTCACCGTACTTTTCTCTTAAAACTGACATCTCTGCATTGTAATGAAGGAACCCCTGGGTATTAGTGACAAATTAGTCACCAGCTAAAGAATATTTTCTTTTCATTTCTATACCAGGTGGAAGATATTAAAATCTCTAGAGGAATTTCACCTACTCTGCTACAATAAATCATCGCACAATTTTCTTTTAAAGTGACTTAATTTTACTGCCTCTAAAACTTCATCACCGTTAAAATAGTCTTCTGAACTTGGTCAGGGAGACTTTTATCATAAACATGTATGTATTTAATGATACCTTGAAAAGTAATGCAATTTCACTTTCATGCTTTAAATAGTGCTTTTAAAATATGGAATTATTCCTTTCTGAGAAGAAAACCCATGTACTACCATAGGTAGAAAATAGCAGAAAAATATTTTCCTTCTTTGTTTAATTATCTAACAAGGAACAGTATTAAAAAAAATCTCCAGAAGATCACACACAGTCTGTAAGAAAGGGAGAAATACTGCACTCACTATTCTTTGTTGAAGAACTTGTAAAGTAACAGCCAAAACAGAGAGAAAAAAACTGTAAAAACACTTAGGTAGATCGCTGAAGCCACAGGCCACTGAAATACAGCAAAATATTCAGTGAAGGCAGAGATTTACCTTTTTTTTTTCCTAGAAGGCTACTACTATTTTAGTAGTAATATATTATTAAAAATTGATACTCAAAATGTTTATTTTACAACCACACAGATTCTGTGTCATTACAGTGGGGTTTTCTACTCTATAAGACAGATAAATTTCTAGTTTATAATTAAAGCTAAATACTACACAAGTGACTTACAGCTTCTGAAATGGCTTCACATACATTTATGCGCTCTTAATCGTCAATTAATTTTTCAAATTATAATAGGTCCATTAAGTAATTCAGCAGCAAAGAGTTCATTTTACAACAGAAAGTAACACCAAGACTGAAATTTAAGAGTTGTGCCCCACCAGCAAAGGGAGGGCAGGAGTGTGTCTATCAATAAATACAGCACACTAAGTCTACATCCAATTGTTTCTTCCTCTATTTGCCAAGGAAAGAGAAGAGCAGAAGATCAATTAAAAAGCAGAAATGTAAAACCAAAGCATTAAACACTACTAGATATTTAAGATCCCCCAGTGTTTCTTTCAAGTGCAGTGCATCACTCCCCCGCTTCTCCCGGGGGAGTTCCAGCTCCAATAATTACCTTGTCTGCTCACAGAGTTCAAGTTCAAAACAATATTCATTTTCCACTTCCTGTCCTAAACCAGGGCACAATGCTTCTGTGCATTGCTCAGTAACCATCCTGCTCCACCACAGACATGGTTAAACCACTGCTGTGATTGAATAATCCTGATTTGTGGCAGGGGGCTGGAGGAAGGAGAAGCCCTGGGCTTTATTTAAGAAGGAAAGCATCAAGCTCCAGCATCAACACATCTGAGTTTTAGCAGCAGCATCCTTTATTACACTCAACTAGAAACCAAGCATTTGTCTCCACACCCCTAATTTGCAGGGGGGCATAAGTGATGCTCCAAAACTAATTTAGTCCAGAAGTTTTGTTGCATCTCAAATATTTTACAGCAGACTCACTTGGCTTCTTCAGCCCCTTCCCCATCTAGTTCTCCTCCCCAAATTATATTAATCTGCTGCAGTGAACAGGAAGGATGGCTGCCAAACAAACAAAATGAAATCATATATAACAGGCAGAATACGCCTTCCTTCAAACCACAACTTAAGAGTTTTCAGGTGAAGAGGCACTGAAGAGGCAAAGACAGCAAAGGTCTGTGAAAGTGGCTGTAAAGAACATAATATTCCATTGCCTTGTACAGGGTTACACACATTTACAGCATTGCTGAATGATTATGTATTTCTGCTCAGAGACCTAAGCTTGCCTCTTATTCAGAGAACAATGGATTTTATTAAAAACAACATTCCTCTAACACAGGTATTTACACAACAGGCCACCAAGGCTAAACAGAATAGGGATCCCATAACTTTATTTCAATAAATTAAAGAAAAACAGTGTCTGCCTTATTTTCCTGCTGCTCCACCAACACACTTAGGAGCACCAGCCCAGAAGAGATGTGATACCACGGACTAAGTCATATCACTGCAAACTTTTGGTGCACAAGGTTACAACCACTGGGGCAGTAACTGTGGCACCTCCCTCTCTCCACCCAACTCAGATTTATCAGCTTTTTTAACTGCTGCTGGAAACATTTGCTGATTTGCAAAAGGCCACTGAGTGTGGACAGCACAGAAAGATATTGATTCTCACTCCCATTCTGCAAGGCTCAGGCACTGAAGAAGTTAGCTGGACTTGCACTGGTAGCAGTTACAATGGGATTTAAAAAAAAAAAAAGTCTAAATATGCATTTTTGCAACAAATACAGAAAGCTTAAAACTGCTCCCACTCAATAAGGGCTCAACCCTTATTTGAGTGAAATGATTGGGAACTGCAGTAAGAGCACAACTGGATCTAATACATTTATGCATAGCTGAACACAAGGAAGGAAAAAATTTATGTATTTTGCTACAAGCATTAAAGCTGACTTACTCCTAACTCTGTCTCAGTGAAGTAGTGGCAACACAGCACTTACCAACTGTAAGCTAGCAAAAAACATGGGTTTATAAATTCAAAACTAAAGTCAGCCTACAAAAAAATAATAAAAAGGAAAATTTGGATCAGTGAAAATAACATTCACATGTTTTACTTTAAAAAGTGTCGTCTTTCAGAAAAAAATGGTGCTTTTTAGTTTGTTAAGGGTTGGAAAAAACAATATCTCTTTTTCAAATAAAAAGTATTGCTCAATTTTAGACAAGATTCTGTCTTGTTTCACCCACAGTAGTGGGGAAAAATAATAAATTTACATAGCTTACAAAAATGAAGTACACACTGTCAACATTTACTGAGGGTAAAGTATTTTCTAAATACATTTTGACTTGTCTTATAATCAAAGAATTGTCAAATAGTCGCAATTAAACTCTAAGGATGGTAACTGAGCACAGAAAAGCAGTCGCATGGGGAATGAAAACGAGTGATACAGATCTATATTCAAAACTGATCAAAGTTATTTCCAAAGTAGCTGTAGGACAATTACACAGCAAACAGCCAAATCAAATGTGTCATCAAAAGACGATTTGCAGTAGATGGAAAACTTGTCTTTAAGACAGCTGATGAGCCTCTCTGCATGGTGCACAGACAGAGCTGTAAATAACTGGGGCCCCCAGACTGCTTTGCTTACTCAACCTATTTAAAAAACAAAAATATTTCAGATGCCTGCCCCACTTTCCCCTCACTGTTTCTTGTGGGTGACTGAGTAATCCCAGAGGCATGTCCAGTTTTTAAGGCATTTGCTGGGTTTAAAGAACATTTCCCCCGTCTTTGGTAGTACCTGGCTGCGATGCTCTGGATGAGTTTCTCTGTTAAGTCTGTTCTTTCCAGGATAGACACAGGCATCAACTCTCCATGGGTTCACCAATTAATACCTGGGCTGACCAGTATGAAATAATTTTATTTAGGATTATTTTTTTTTTATTTAGCTGGGCTGCTTTCCTTCTCAAAAGCAGGGATGGCAAATCAGAATTTCTGCACGAGGAGACTGAACGTCTACAGTTAGATGTTCAAGCCAACGGCACAAACTTACCCACTTTCTCAAACCTCTCTGCACATCTAAGAAGGGGCAATTAAACCTGGAACTTCTTTGATTACTGCAACCCATAAAAGTAGGCAGCAGAGAGAAACCCTGTTTGCAGAGAGACATGGCTCTGGTCAAGCTTGAAGTCTGTAATGCTGATTTATGTAAAAACATTCCCGAATAAGTCTACCATAGTTAAAATAATTCAAGACTTCCATTTCCCTGAATTATTAAGTGGTGTTGCAGCAAAGGCAAGCTGAGGTTCTACCATGCATCAATTTCCTCTCCAAAAAGCAGAGGGGAGATGAATGACACCAGCATTTCATGCAGCACTCACGCAAAGACATGGACGTGAAGAAATCTCAGGTTTGTAACTAAATACTTTAAACATTCATTTCCTTAACAGGAAACCAGCTGGGAATAAGTTAGAAGTGGGCTATCATCAAGGAAGTTTCTAACATCTGAACAACAAACTTCAGTTCCACCAGTCTCTGTGCATCAATAACAAACCTTTCACCTGCTTTTCAAATTGCAAAGGCCCAAATCATATTCAGGCTCTCACAGCCCCGAGCCCATTTTCACTCTTTGTATTCAAACCTGGCAGCAACAACAACAAAAAAAAAACAACCCCAGCAGTCTTGCAAATAACAAAATCCCACACCCCAACAAAACACGCACCCTGCTTCAACCAAATAAATGTCAGTCAACAAATAGGCACAAATTTCACAATGGCTGAGGTCATTCCCTTTAAGTCATTATGGTTTGTGGGTGAGTTTTCCTGGTGGTTTTAACATTGGTTTCTGTGATTGCAGCTATGCTTATTTATGCATTTAAGGCGTATGATCTAATACACTTAGGTTTAACTACTTCATTCTTTTGACATTCTTTCCAAATTATAAAAAGGATTCTTGGTGTTTTCACTGCCTTGGTAAAGCAACAAAATTGATGTCCACATAATTTCTTAAAAATACAGAACAGAGTAAGTACTTGTTGAAAATAATTCAAAGGAAAAAAACCCTGCCCCAGACATTCCCTTCTCCAAGATAGCACTTATTTTTGTTCTCTCTCTCTCCCTTTCTGAGGGAACTTGCTATTTTTTTCGAAATAGATGTTTTGCTGGCTTTTTAAAAACAATATCCAGGCCTTAAGAGTGATTCAGCTACAACTTATAATCAACACAGTAGTTCAGCTTATTTTTTTAAGCCCTTCTATTTTTACTGTTATGCTTTTAAAAAACTGCACATTTGCAGTATGCTTCAGTCACATTGAATCTTCCACAGCACTTTAAATTCTACAATAATGCTCGTTTTATTCAACGCCTTTTGGTTATTATCTACCGGGGATCCTTGCTTGATAAAAATCAAAGAAGGCAATTTTCTACCTTTTTCTAATGGAAATTTAAATTATCTTCTCCCTCCAAGGCACAAAAAAGCCCAAAGAGCCCCCATCATCCAAATGAGGCTGGAGAAATTCACTGCCTTGTAGGAAACATTCAGAAACATTTTCAAGCAGCT
The DNA here is from genome assembly GCF_030490865.1 of Poecile atricapillus. Taxonomy (NCBI): domain Eukaryota; kingdom Metazoa; phylum Chordata; class Aves; order Passeriformes; family Paridae; genus Poecile; species Poecile atricapillus. Next base: position 8,710,496 of record NC_081263.1, read on the forward strand.
GAAATGAAAATTAAAATTGTGCCTAGAGATGGGTGTGCACATCTCTCTCCCAACACTGCATGCAGTGCATGGCTGTTACCTTGTATACAGAAGTCACGGTAAAACATTTTAATTGGCCTTTTTAAACTTGAGGTACTTCTGTATTTCTGGAGTCCCTGATACGGCTTTTTATATCCCAGCATGTTTCTAATCAGCAGTAAAAAGAGTGGAGAGCCCCCCACAAGCTCTGTGCAGAGAGAAGGGCCCCATCCTGCGCTGTCCCTGCAGAGGAGGTGCCACCTCTTGTGGCTCAGCCCCACCACAGGTACAGCTGTCCTGAGCCCAGCTCTGACCCCCTACACCAGCAAAACCTTGTTCAGTGGCACACAAAACACTCTCCAACTCCCCAGCCATCTCCCCAAAGCTGTAAAATCCCTCCCTGACAGCCACGCACCCTGTGGGCAGCACAGCAATGCTGTCCCCTCCACTTTTGCTAATCAAACCCCAACTAAAACAATCCTCCACAAATTACAACAAACCTCCCCTGAAATTCCCCACAAACCTTACCACAACCCTGCAGCAGACTTCTGGCTTTCCACAGAGCCTCTGTACCTAAACACCAGGGGAAATACCTCAGCACGGCACTAAAGAAGCATTTTCCGGACACAGCAGAGGTGACAAACAGAATGAGAGCAAAGCCAAGATGCCATCTCGACTTCAGGCAAACAACCTCTTCTGACCTCTGGCAGCTTCCACACACTATTAAACAAAAAGTATTCTCTCCATGTTAATGAACCATGTACAATCTAACAGATAACGCTGATGTTAAATAAACATGTTTATATGTGACTCCTAAAGCCAGGACTTAAGCAGCTGCAGACAAATAATTTTAAATGGGAAGGATTATGCCTGTGTAATCTTTCTCATCTCATTTTACACATCTTTGAAATAATTAAAGTACATCATTAAAGCACAAGCAGAAAGACTGAGTGAAAAGAGGTTTGAGTATTTTTAATTAAACATTCATTCTGTGACACACTCACTGGAACCATCCCTACAGTGAACACTATTTTGGATCCAATTTTCCTCTCACACCTCTTGCAGCACTAAATCAAGATCAACCGAACAGCCTGACAAGGAAAGAAGCTGGATTGAGTTTTGAATGCTGCAATAAAAAATATTTTGCACAAGACCTAAATCCTTACTCCTGCTTTCTCCTCTCTCCTGCTTCAAACCCTGGGTAGCACCAAATCTACCTGCAAATGGCAGCACCTCCAGGCCCCCAGTGACCCAACCAAGAGGAGCAATTATTTGCATGCTAATTGAAGGGCTTATCCTCACCTGATTAAAACAAGGTGTTTGTTAAACATCATTACTTGAGTTAAGATCTGCAAATAAAGATGAAGTATTGTTTTAAGAATTCGACTGCCATGAAACAATTGCTTTCTGATGGGATCTCTTAATGAACAGTCCCCACCACGACCACGATGGTCTCTCTGGCTTTGGAGCAGAAAAGGAAGGGAAAGATTTGACAAGTTCTCCCTATGCATATCAAAATGAGCAAAATGGCAAGAGGTTTGAGTACTTACTTTACTTTTTTGTAGACTCATACTAAAACAAAAAAAATAAATCTTGAATTTTTTACTAAATTAAGACACCAAAAAGGAGGATGCATTTCAGTCTGAATGGCTTTACTTTAGTATATACCATTGTTTATAACTCTGAATATACTTTTTGTTCCTAACTAATTTTCTCTCCTGTGCAGTACAATGTGAAATTTAATGAAAATAACGTGACTGTTATTCCAGGAGACTTCTCCATACACTAATCAAATATATATTGCTACTGTTGTGAAAAATACACAGATACAGGGTAACTAACTATATACCCTGGGAACGGCACTATGAGATTTCCTTACATGGTCTACCAAATGACCCCTCCACTTACAGGATACATTTAAAATCTTTACATTAATGCAGTGTTCCATGGCTTATGAAAAGGATTTGAATTTGCAATTTCATTTAACAGTTTGTCCCGAATAAAAGTTATTCCAGCCAGGCAAAAATAGCTAAAATATATTTTCTTAGCATTCTAAGAACTTCTGCTAGTTTTCACATATTTATGAAAGCATTTTTCACTGCATAAGTAATCTTAACAATCATTTCCACAGATTAGGTCTAACAACCTGTGAATTTATTGCAGAAGGAATTTACTGCAAGGAATAATTAGTCTTCAGCACTGCTCATGCTTGTTCTCCGGCTGAAGACACCTTAAGACCATCTGGTTACTGCAAAATTTGGCACAGAAGAAACAAATCTTTCTGAAGAGAATTATAGCCGATTTCAGAATAGCTGTTGTACTATTACACATCATAAATAACAGTTGGGAAGACAGCAGAAAATTACTAACGTCTTTAATTGTTTTCTTTGTCAGCAGTGTGTACACATACACACTGACACACAAACACAGCCACGCAGACTTCAGCCCGACGCCTTGCAGGCTTGAAGTTAAAAATGCAACTAATATTTGCAGCATTAATAGCTAAATTATTAAATTTTCAGGAAAAAAAAAAAGCATATTAACCAGCAATGCATAACAACACAGCAACACACGAGACTCTTTAAGTGATATTCTGAGATCAAGTTCTTTGTGTGAATACCTGAGTTTAATTCCTTCTTATAATTCAAGGCATAGCCGCACTCACCGTGGAGTTGAATATATGGCTTATTGTTGGAGGGGGAGTTATCAACATTTTTATTTCTCTCTAATGAAGCTTTTCTAATGGAATCTAAGACTGCCAATGTTGTGAGGTATTTGAAACAGGAACCCGTTTCAAAAATTTCAACCAAATAATGGTGATAAGATTAGCGAGTCATGGGAATCGAGTCTCCACGTACCGTTTTAAAAGAAAATGAGCTGAGGGGAGTGGGCTAAACAAAGTAAAGCAAAACAAATCGATGAGTGTAAAACCAAAAGCATACACCACTTGTTATTTAGCCAAATGTTTTGACCTGTTGGTGGGTGAGTAGAAGAGGCACAAGAATTACGTGGACAATTTGACTCTGTAAATTCACAATTCAATTTTATACCATACATTTAGATTTTATTTTTTTTTTTTAATTAAGAGTTTTAAGTTAGAACAATTGAGTTATTAGCTGCTGTACCATTTCAAGTGAATTTTCAAAATATGCTTAAAAAGTTTCTGGAATGCCTCCAAAGCTATGAGTACTTATCATTTTCAAGGCATTTGTAGTGCAAGTCTTTCCTACTTGCTTGTGTTACATCTGAGGCAACACGATTCCTTCAATTTCAAAGCAGGAATAAAAATTCAGCTTTATTAAGGAATAGAAACAGTTTTCCCATGTAAAAAAGGATAATAAGAAAGAATTTAGCCCATCTGAAGCAACAAGTAAGAGAACAGTGCAATGCTAAATGTATGAAACTATCTAAGAAGCATTAATTTAGACACAGAATTACCAGTCTAAATGTATGCCATCTTTTGTGGACCAGATTGCCCTAATACACACAGATGTGGACTAGCATGAAGAAATTGAGACATGTTTTCTCAATAAATTGGGGGAGAGGAAGGGGAGGGACCCATCCACGGATGGCATTGCAGAGATAAGAAATTCTCAGTAAATTAATGAAGTCCACAAGAGAGACTAAACAACAAACCATAGCTGCCACTGCCTTTAACGGCGCTCAGGGATGCGTGAATTTCATACTGCGCCGGGCAAAAATTCTGTTAATATTTGATACAGACCAATAAACTGTTTATTGGTTCACTACATGTATTTTAACAATCGCAACTTTATACAACAGAATATATCATCATTCGAAATCTCTGAACAACAGTAGCTGTATACCATGAATAATTTCCTTCAGAGGCCATTCACTGGCCTCAAGCACAATTTAACACTCAGAAAAGTTTACTTAAACTGCATAAATCACATACAAGTTTTCCTCATAGAAGCAGCCGCGGCGAAGTGCAGCGGCTCATTTTATTTAAGCGCACGATCCAGCTTTTAAAATAATTAATAAGCGGGGTTCGCCCGGCGGTGAAATCGAACCGCACGCTGCGCACCAATTAACTCCCCGCGCTGCTTCTCGGTGGCGGCTCGGGACCCGCGCTCCCGGAGCCGCTCCGCGCTCCCCGCGCCCCGACGGGCTCCGGGGCTCCGCGCCCCCCGCCCCGCGCCCGCGGAGCCCGAGCCCCACTCACCGGCGGTGCAGCGCGGAGCCGCGGCGCTGCGGAGTGTGCGCGCCCGCCGCGGGCGCAGTGAGCATGTGCGAGGCAGGCGCGCATGCCCGCGGAAGGGAGCGCAGCGGAGCGGGGCGGCGGCTCCGCGCCCCGCGCTGCGCCCCGGGCGCGCCCACCCGCCCCCTCCCCGCCGCGCCTCCCGCCGGAGCCGCCCGGGGGCTGCGCGGGGCGCGGCCGCACCGCGGCACGGCGCGGAGCTTCGCCCTGCGCTCCTCTGACCTGTTGCTCGCCCGGCACACCCGGCCCTCCGCCCCCCGCCGCGGCCCGACCCCGGGGCCGCCGGCCCCTCGCAGCGCCCCGGGGCTGCCCTCACGCCGCCGCCGCCGCCGCCGCCGTCGGGGCGCACCTACCGCACGCGTGGGGCCAAGCGCGTCCCGGCGCCCGCAGCGCCGCGCTGCCCGCGGTGCCGGGCCGGAGGAGGAGCCTCCCGCGGCTCCCCGGGCCCCCCGCAGCCCCCCGCTACTGTCACGGAGCTGCTCGGGCCGCAGGGAGCGCGGAGCCGCCGCTCCCGGGCGCGGGCCGGGCAGCGCTCTCACCGGCGGCAGGTACGCGCCGACCGCGCTCGATCCTGCCCGTGGCTACGGTTAATGCTGGTGCTATCAGCGTTCATCGAGCTGCAAGTCCTTGGAGGAAATTGGTCCCGTAGAACTTGGACCCTTGAATACCGTGTGAATACCACCTTGTCTGTAGCCTCTGTTGCCATGAAAGCAGTCGCTTCCACTACAGTGCTTGTGTTACGGATCTCTAGCGACAATTTTTAAATACCAGTTTAAAAGGAAGGGCTTTTGTTGACATCTGTTTTGTCTTACACGCACAGTGCCACAGAGCCGTGGGTCCTGCAGACCTGCAGAAACAGCGTCACTTGCACAAGCCATCCTTCTGCACTCACAGAGCATCACACGGCTCCTGGCTCTCCAGAGGGCGAAAGCCTGCCCATAGTTCCCATCACCTCGAGCGACACAGAACGGATCTGTGGCTGTACAGAGGTGCTGCCCCATCTCTCATGTCAGAACAAAACCAGAGGCAGTCTGTCGTGTGCCCCTTGTGCTCCTGCCTGGTGTGCTGGATGCCTCAACCAGGCACCTCATCTGCTCCTTTGCACATAAAAGAGAGGGGCAGGAGACGCCTTCAGACGGTTTATGCTGGGAAGATGGGGATGAGACATCCCACCCATGCCCCTTCCCTGAATCCCTTTGTGTTTTCATCCCACAAACAGCTTCCCCTTGCCCATGCTGGCCTTGTCCCTGCTCAGGTACCAGTTTCCCCCTTCCACCGGCATACCTGCTCGCTGGGGATGCAGTCTGGCCACGGCAGCATTGCAGTGTTTCATTTCCACACCCTGCTCTTCCTCCTTATTTCCCCTTCTCACCAGCCTGGGACAGACTGTAGTTCTCCAGTTCTGTCTCTCCAGCACTGGGGAGGCATCGGAGGAGACCTGCAATTCCTTGTCCCGACGGTTTTTATTACACCTAGCCCTTTCCTCAGGAAGGAGATATCCCATGAACCGCAGTGGAAAAGCCAAAGGAGCACAAAGGGTGTTGAGTTCAGGGTTTGAACAAGCTGCAGCCCACTCATGGATTTAACTCAAAATTTTGACAATGGAACAAAAACATCATTGCAACGAGACAGCTGTTTTTACTATCAAAATCTCTCAGATCAGTTTGACTGCAAAGTGTGCTCCTACAATCCAAAGGAGACAAAGCTCCCAGCATCAGTTTGGAGCTGGCAGGCTTCCTAGCATGAGCTACCTCCCGCCAGCCTAGAAAAACCAAAGCTCTTTCAGTTGTTATTCCCCATCAGTTCTCGACACTAACCCCCTGATTTCCCCATGGATTATCTGCAGTTCTGAGTTTACGCTGCTCTCACATTAAACTCTGAGTAATCACTGGCTGGGGGGGACTTCCTTGCTGCCTTTCTCACCTGTAATTGTGGTTCTGGTGAGGAGTCTCTGAAGTACAAGAAAGTCCTTGGATCCATCTTGAAAATAAATCTTTTCCTTCCTCCCCCTGCCGTGCCCAAAAGCCTGATTGCCACATTAGCTCCTTTTGAAGCCGGTTTTAACAAGTGAATTCATATCTAAAAATGCCTTGCTTGCAAAATTCTTCCAACCCCTGATTTCACAACATATTTGAATATATGCTTAGTTTTATGCATGTGAATAGGCCTACAACAATCAATACAATTATTTACCTAAGTGCTTAAAGTCAGGCAGGTATTTAAGAATTAGTATTGTTTGTGGTAATGCCACGGCAAGCCAGGCAGGGACCAGGACCTCATTGTTTGTTCAGCACCCTGCACACAAAAAGACACTCCTTGTCCCTTTCAGTATAAGTAATTTTTGTGAGTTGTGAGTAACTTGTGAATCGGTGCCAGAAACACCTTTCTTGAGCTGGTGAGTAAACATTATTTGTCTACTCTAATATCCTTCTTATTTACCAAAAACATTGTATGCAATATTTAGAAAAGTAATAAAGGCACAGTGGGAAAAGGGAGGGCAAAGAGGAAGATAAAGGGTTGGGGTTGTTTTTCAATTAGGAATTTTAAGTATTTCCATCATTGTTAGTGTCCAGGAAAATGCCTATAGATCTTAAAAGCCATTTAGAAAGGCAAGGGAATAAATAATATGGCTTCTGCCCCATCTGTGGGTTGGTGTGCATGGGTCAGACAGCTGCATGGGGTACAGGCTGCAAGATGAGAGACAAGGAGCCAGTCCTTGCTGCTGGATTGATAACAAGTCTCCATTTCATCAAGCTGGGGCATCATCAGCCATGCAATACCAGGGGTTTCTCAGACCAGTGGAATTTTATTTTTTTTTTATCAAAAACCAAGGCAGGTTTAGAAGGTGGTTTGCTTGACTTATTGCTCTGTGCTCATTCCCACATCTCATAAACTCAAAGACTAAATGGAAACAGTCCAGAAATCTCCACATAGTCACTAAATGGAAATGCTCTTATTCATTGGGCTGGGTGCCAGTGTCCTGCACAGATTTAAGAGATAACGATCCTCTTTTGGCCCCTGAGCAGCCAGACAATGCCCTGTTCTTAGGGAACATGGGGAGCTGTCTTCTGCCAGACCCTGGGATCCAGAGGGTTTATTCCACAGTGTGGGACAGCCACACCTCAGCCTCTCTGAGGAGAAGGTGAACAGCTAGATCCCAAGTTTTACTTACTGTGGAAATGTATTTCCCTTGAGGAAATATTCCCAGTTTCTGCTGTTGACCTCATTGTCAAAATGAAGAGCTACATTGCTACAAACAACTTGTTTTTAAAAACAAGAAATGAGCCAGTATTGAACTTCAGCACCCTCCCTGACAATTAAGATGTGATGTCAACCTCTGTCATAAACCAAGGTGAGGAGTCCTCAAAAAGGATACAGAGGATTTACTGGGGTTCTGAATATGGTTGACCCTGAGCATAGAAACAGCCCAAGTCAGAAGTCGCTTTCCAAAGTGTAAGAATTGAAAAGTAATGCATTTTGGGCTCTTCCTAATTGTTCTCTGGCCCTTGGGTTCATGTTTTCAATTTCTCTTTGCAACCACAATGCTGAGTAACTTAGTTGTCTTCTAAAATTAAAACTGAGAATCTCACATTTTCATGTTTTCACATGATGCCAGAGCTCAGGCTTTGTGGGGAAAAAAAACAAAAACAAACCCCAAACACCCCAACCCTCACATTTTAGAAGACTTTCAACAAAATTGCGAAAGTTGGCAACCATAATATTTCCTAACACATTATTTTGTGGATTCCAGTGAAATTTCATTCTCAAGGCTAATGGTTGCTTTCTCTCTGGTAAAATGTCCTGAATTGCTGCTGCTGTTATTGTTAGAACATTGTTAATTTATGCAGTAATTTAAAAACAGGAGAGGTACTCTGTCCTCAAGTAATTAGAAGATAAATAACACAAATCTAGACACTATTTTAAATTTCTTTGCTGCACAGCTCAACAGGATTATGTAAAAATTACCTATTTCATGTATTAGTGCTCAGGTCTGCAAGATACCAAGGGTCTGATTCTGGAAATACTCTAAATATATTTAATTTGAATACCACCAGACTACCCCCAGTGCAATAAAGCATTTTGGATGGGACTGTGCCATCTGAGGGGGCTTAACCGTGCTGTGCTTGGTTGCATTTTTGGTGCCAAAAAGCTCTGCTCCATGTAGGATGAATTTTTCTGTGGGTAACAGGGGCTGTGTCAGGATCTGAGTGCTAACATCTCCCATTCAGAACCAGAGTCATCAATTTTGAGATTATTCTTCTTATTTCTGAGAACTCCTTGTTTGCAAAGTCACAGGCCACAACAATAAACACATTTTATCTCAGTCTTTGGTATTGATGATAAGCCAATATGTTTATTCATCAACATTCAGAACATTTGTAACTGATAAACAAAGTGCATGTTAGCTATTAAAGCTCAAAATTAGGCAGGCAGTAAAAAGTAATCTGAGAGCAGGACTGTAGCTACTGATACTATTGAAGCTGGTCTTAAAACATATGGTTTCCAATCATTGACACAATGCACAAAAATAAAACCCAGCAACTGAGGAGTGCCTGATCTATTCACCACTAAATGATCAAATATGCCTGTTTGTTTTTTAGTTTTATGTCCCTTTCCTCTTTATGGTTTTCAAAAGTAGAAGCTTGCTATTTAATATTAGCTGAAGATCTGGCCCTTTGTACTGGCTGCAGACGGGCTTCATTAATCAATTTCCACTACTGGATTGAAATGAAAAAAACCAGAATATTTTCCTTTTTTTTTTTTTTTTAAATACTCTCCCACTATTTTGCTTGGAATTTCTCCTGTAGAAACAGTAGATCCCTCTACTCCATCCTTCCTGTTTCCTCATGCTTTAGCAGAAAAATGTTTTGTACTATACAGACAATGCAATTTCACAAATAAAACATCTTTTGCCGGAAAAGGTGTGATTTGTTTCAGGCTGGGATCCTGCCACTCTTACTGAAGGCATCTCTAACAATAGGAGTAACCCAAATTTCATCTTTGAGCACAGGTGAAAAGCAATAAGTTTGCATGGAAAGGTATTAAAATGAGAAATAAGTATTATGACCATTTTGGTCTTTTTCTTCATGAGCTTTTTTCCAAAACCTCTTTTAATAAAATAATATGAGATATTATTATGAGATAATAAAATTCTTGTGTTGTGCTGCCTGCATGGAGCATTATATGCAAATGCATGGTTCCTGCTGACTCACTTTGCCACGCGCAGCTGTGAACCCAGATCTGGATATGGGAAATGCCGTGGCTGTGCTGGTGGAAGGAATGATGGTCTGCAGGAGAGATTTGAAAACCTGATGCTGAGCGAAAGCAATATTTTAAAGTTAAGGTTTGATGTTATTTCAATTGCCAGCAATAAAAAAAAAAAAAAAAAACACTAGGAAGAATTTTGACATTGATCCATCTGGAGAGGCATTGCAGGATTGGGGGGATTTTTTTACACTAGAGCAGAGCTGAGAAATGACCAATTTTCAGTTCTAATCAATGTGTGAATCAAAAGCCAGAGTAATAAAACCTATATTATCTTTTAATAAAAGCCCATTCCCTTTGAAACTAGTATGTGTTGGTGATCCAAAAGGAAGACACATGGTCCACTCCTGTGGCTGTGAGTGAAAACGGAAGGGATTGTGCAGTTATTTTCTCATGGGTCCTTGGCTTTTAAAAATTTTTTTCTTTACACTTCAGGTGAAACATTTTGTAGATATCAGCTTCCTCCTCAGGGAAGACTTATGAATTCCATAAGCTGGCAAACCTACTCATGAATTACAACTTCTGGCTCTGTTTCATTATGACTAGAGCAGTGTGCATGAAGCAAAACATAATTTGGGGCCGTCACTGAAGTTGCCTCTGACCCATATAAAGTTGTATCTCTCTCTATGAAGTCGGCTGGTGTTTCAGTAAGCCAAAAAAAGCTGAATTTTGGGTGGGCTCCAAATTAGGCACTGGTTGGCTTTAGATGCAACAGCATCAAAGTGCTCTGGCTGCAGCTGCAGCAGCAACTCAGCAGCATTTCTGGTACAGAGAGCCTAAGTAGTCTCCCAGAAATCTTTCATTTAATTTATCTTGTAGAACTGTGAGTATTTTAAAACTTCATTCACACTGGAATCAAAAGCCCTTCCTCTTCCAGTTTTATGTAGGATTTTGACTGCAAGGAAGAGTTTGATTTTAGGGATCAGAACGCAAGCACTCCAAAACTTCTTTAGCATGCCTGTCCTAGTGGGAATGAGTCTCATTATTATGTACATTAAAATTGATAATCAAAGACAAATGCTTCAGCCTGTTATTTTAAACTTGGAGAATGTTTACCTAAATTCTATCTACTTTCATTCAGGAATTCTCATCTGGCTTTCTGAACTGTTCTCTATCTTTAAAGCACCTTTCTTTAAACCACATTATGCTTGATGGAAAAGTAGGGACAAATTCAGTTGTACTTTGAATGTAATTTAACTGCACCATAGAAACAGGCTTTCAAACCTTTCATCGAACTGATTTACGAGCGGAACTAAGGTTTGCTTAGTAGAACATTTTCACAGTAAGAGTTACATTCCCACAAAAGGGAATGCTGTCAGGTAGAATGACCATGAGTCAATTCTGCCAAGCCAATCGCTTTGTTCAGATAAGCCAATCTGGCTGCCACAAAACTTTAATTAGAAATTTAACACAATATTTTAAAAATTGCTCTAAACTATGGCTGTTAAGTATTTTGAAACAATCTCAGAACACAATAGATGCTTAAGAGCATTTTCCCAGTTTCCCATCATTAGTAGTCGCTGGACTTTTAAATTTGTTTGACAAACTAATGAAGGGGCAGATGCTGAAAGAAGCTGAATGTACCATAGGAGATGTACTTCCAGAGAGCAATTTGTACTACATTTAATATTGCTTGGGATTACAAATTGTCAAGATCCACCCCAAATTAAAAGACTGAGTGCTCTTTCCTAATTCTTATGCAAATACAGTGAAATTCAAGAAAATCAGATCTATTCAGTCAGTGCTGGGAAATCACTAATAGTGTATACTCAATATTTTGGTCATGCATACAATAATTCCCTTCTTGTTTATTATGACAGAGATCATTTGTATCTTGCTAATCCATATTACAGGCAGGAATAAGCCCCATCCTCAGTCTGTGAGGCCAAGAGCTCCATGCATCCTTCCAATACCTCATTGGTCACCCTTTAGGAGTGTAAAGCAGGGAAATCAATATGATTTATAGTTTTGGGAGCAATTCTCTGCAGATCAATTTACCCAGGATAATTCTTTTAAAAACTAACTCTGGTAAAATGTTTCCTTTTCTTTCTGTGCTCAAGAAGATAATTGGAGTAAAATGTTCCCTTATGCTCCAAAAATGTGACTTTGCATGATCTGATTTTTGCTTAGTTTTTGCTTAAGCCTACATGCCCCTTCTGCTCCTGTGCACTAGTGCAGAGGAGCAGCACTTCATGTCCTTCCTTGGCAGAGAGGAGACAGGCAGCTCTCTGCCCTACACAGCCCAGATCAGTACTGACCCACGAGATTCACTCCTCTGCTTGCCTGTGAGCAGAGAAAATTTCAAAAAGAGGTTATTCTGAATTGTGGGAGGTATTATGATAAGATCTCCGTCTGGCTTGCAGCAATTTGAGTACTTCTACTGCCTTGTTTATACCATTTTAAATATCTAATGAATACAATATGCTGTCCCCAAAATAATATTGCATATAAGGCCTGTAAATTTAGAGTTGAAAGTTTTATAAAAGAACTTGGCACATTACCTCTCTGTAAACATTAACCGAGTGTTCCTTAAAATGCTTTCCCAAGCTTCTACTGCACCCAGCAAGAAGTCAGGGGAGTACAGGTAGCCAGGATGAAGTGCCAATGCAGTGGACAAGCTTTCTCCTGTTCCACTGTATCTGGTAGATATTTTCCCACCTCTAACAACTGTTCACTTAAATGTTGTTTTTCAGGGAGCAGCAGATGTCAATATATTGCTGAGGGAAGGGGCCCAGGAGCCAAGTGTGGCTGCAGCACGGGCAGTGATGGGTGCCAGCAACAGGGCCCAGACGTGAGGAGCAAAGTGTCCATCCTGGGAGCCCACTCAGGTAGGGACAGGAGGGGGCAAAGAGGAGCCCAGAGATAAATCACCTACAGCACAGGACCAGAGTTCATCCAGGACACACTGGGTGGACACACAAACGCCTCTAGCCCGGACAGGGGCTGGGGCTGAGCCTAAACTCCTGGGCCATGGGAGCCCAGGTGAGGCTGCTCAGAGCAGTTAAGGACTCGATACATCCAGGGTGCTGCCAATACCTGGAAATTGCTGTGGTCCAAATGAATCTATTTGTTTGCTTGAGTTTGGTGCGGGGCATGAGCAAACAGGCCGGGATAACCAGGGCGCCAAAGCGACAGCTTGGGCTGGAGTCCAACCCTTCCGAGGGAGGTTCTTGTGCAACCGCAGCCTTGGGGCAGGCAGAGCTGGCAGTCAGGTGTGGGACAGCTGGAGATGGGCTTGGTGGCCAGCAGGGTGCCCATGGTGGCCAGCAGGGTGCCCATGGTGACCTGTGTGACTGCTCTGCAGGCACGGGCTGTCTCTGGCCACCAGCGATTTGCTGGGCCCTGCTGGGTTCTGTTATTTATGTGACTCTCATGGCATAGACCAAACTGGCCCTAAGGCTTGGCTTGTGGCAAGAGCTGTGCCCACCTGGGCCAGGAATAGGGAAGGCCCAGATGGAGGAAGTTGTTCCATGAAGTTTTCTTGCCTCTTTCTGCTGCATGCAGTCTGTGAGAAAAGCCAACTTGCTTTTCTCCAAAACAAGTTGATGTCTCTTTAGAGCACTGAATGAGATGGATCATTTTCCTTCTGCATTGTGAGGCATCCACATTGCTCTCTTAGAACACATTTATAGAAAATAATAGGTATTTATATATATTTATTGTCACTTTTTTGTTTTTCTTTTTGCATTTATGAGCCGATGGGAAACAATATCTTGGTTTGGGAGAAAATGATTTTGCCACCAGGCTTCGTGAGCCTCTCTTCATTCATTTCAAACATTGCCCATTTTAACATTAACTTCCAGAGGCGCCATGTGCCAGTACAATACAGATCAGAAATATTGAGTGCATTACAAGTAGCAGGTTACACTTCAAAACACTTGGTTCACAGTGTTTGAGACCATTAATCATTTTTATTATTCTAAAGGACTGAAAGGGCTTAGAAACTTTGCCTAGGAAGCAGTATAGATTCTGAACAGCTGCACTACGACTCCTGCTCACATTAGGTTTTGGACAGACCATTGATTTTCAGTAAATGTTCTTGGCGGCCAGGAAGTGCTGAAACTGGCAAACTTTCTCTCACAAACTTTTTTTTTTTTTTTTTTTTCCCTTCTGAAATGAAAAACATGCTGGTTATTCTGATTTAGATCATCAGTATGGCCCTGATTTACCACTACATCACACCCTCATAAAATTGGAGTATCAAGGGACCTTAGTTACAGGCCAGACAAAATCAAATCCACTGCAGGGAGCACATATACAGTTTTGCAAGATTTCTTTTTTGAGTCTGTGTTAGTAGGCTCTGTACATGTAAATTCTTGCATCTGTCTTTTCTTTGTTGTTACAACCATTATTAGCAATGAAGATACCCAATACATTTTGGCTGTATGTGAATTCAGATTTTCAGAGTGGACTGAAAAAAACATAGCACTTAGAGAAAAAGAAACACATCCACAAGCTAACAACAAGGTATTATCATTACCTATGCAATTGTGTCTGCACTAAAATGACATTTGATTTCGTCTCTCTATATTTTTGCATACTTTGTTCTGCAAATGAATATACCAGACACTGTACAGAGAGATGACAGGATACTTTATCCTGAGTTTCCTTCCTGGAAGTTACACTTTATTACTTGTAAACTGGAAAATACAACCTGCATTGTTCCCAAACCCATGGAATTGCTTAAGAAGAGACATGTCTAGAACTAGCAACATTTTAAAGAGAAAATTGGACTGTAATTTGGTCTTGAATGTTGGACTTGAATGCATAAGAAAATCTCAATTCAATAATAAAAAAGGCTGTGTCAAAGAAAATGGCATTCTAATTAAATCTTATGAACATTTTGGAGACAAAGAGGGTAGATAAACACCATTTGCATCCCCTAGGCAAAGCAATAGCACTCTTTCTTTTATTTAACCTTTTTACTTCTTTTTTTCATGCCTCTTACAAGCTCTACTGGTTGGGTTGTGTTTTTGTTTGTAGAGAGGGAGAAAGTTAGTAAACTGGAAACCCTCCTGCCCTGCCAGCAGAGGTGGAAAACAAAAAAAAATTCAGTTGCCAAAACCTGGAATTATGTTCTGAACATAATGCAGAAATATTTTGATATTTTCAGTTGGACCATTTAGAATGGAAATAGAATTATATCATATTTGAAAACAGTTCTGGAAACAGAAAAGCTGAAGTCTTTGTAATTGAATTTTTCTTGAAAAAAGGTTCTTATGAAGAGCAGTTACAAAAAAGAAGTACTGTAGATGGGTCAGTGAGGAGTACTGCAGGGAGAGAAATAGAAACATTTTCTGTATTTGACATTTGCAGTCCTATAGAAATCTTCATGTGGAAAAGCCTGTGGGGAAAAAATTCAAACAGAGCATCTGATGTGATTGGTCAAATATTCAATATAAAAGAGGCTCCCATTTCCTTGCTCAGTAAAAATAAAATTGATGTTTGTGGGTTTTTGTTTTTGAAGTTGGGCCACAGACAAATCTCTTTTCTTTATTTTGCTTGTTTCTTTATTTGTTTTGTTTTGTTTTGGGGTTTTTTATTTTTATTTTTTTTCCTTTTTTTGTTTGTTTGTTCATTGATGAGACAGAGTAAATTTCTAGTTTTCATGGCTTTCATAAGCTCAAACCAGCTCATGGTGAATGAAACAAATGAGGTCCCTCAAACTCTGTACCTTTTAAAACCTCCTGATTCTTGAGTGAGTGTCACAGTGTGGGTGTGGATGCAGCAGTGCTGTGATTTAGTGCCCACAGGGGTGGCACAGCTGCCGAGGGGATCAGACAACGAGCCCACTCGGGCTTATTTATAGAGACCCACACGCTTTTCATCTCCCTTTGGTATTTTTATTTCAGTAGCATTTAAGACCCCAGCCTTCCTGCACTTTCACATGAGAAAACACTGCCTCTCCTGATGAGCTGAGATTTTAAGACAGGCGGAAGAGGGGAGAAGGAAGAGAAGGGCTCCCTCATTCCATCAGCTCGGCTCTGGGTTCCCGACAGGAAAACTGGGATACAGAGCCTTGCCCATTTTGAACTGTGGTTTTTGTGTTTTGGTTGGGGTTTTTTAAAGACAGTCATGCTTTGGGATTGCACAGAAAACCAATTTGCTGCACAGTGCCACTTAGAAAGTGAACTCGTGTCTGGACAATTTTCCACCAGAGCCTGTCCAACCTCCCAAACTGCTTTCTTTTGTTGCTTTTGGGATGAACTTGACTTTCATCGCAGAGAGCTCTCTCCTTTGTTTTCAAAGGCTTTTTCTGCCAAGCCAAGTAACTGTATTTCTCAAGCACAGTCCTCTGAAGGCACTGAAGCATGTTGAATACAGAAGAGTAATTTGTTCCCTCAGGCTGTATATGTCTTGTATTAAAAATTACAAGATGTGAATCTGTGGCTGTGCTGGGAGCACACACTGGATTTGTTGTATGGTGAGAAGAGAACAGGTTATGGTTAATCTTGTTCATTCACTGAAGATAAGAGAGGCACTGCCCTTTCTGCTTTTTTGTTTTCTTGGGTCTGGATCAAATCCCCATCTGTCCATCAATGTGAACAATTGTGTCTGATTCAAGAGTGCTGTGATTAAAAATGATATGGCTGGAAACACCCTTTATACTGAGAAGAAATGAATAAGGAAATGGCCCTTGTGTGTGAGCTTTTGGGGAGAGTCTGTCTGCTCAGCTCGCAGGCCAGTCAAAATATGCTCTCCAGCAGGGAAATTAATAAATAGACCAGTTTCAATAGATGGAGATTTAAGGGCAGGAGACTAATGTTGTTCTAAAATTCTTTTGGGTTGGAACTTAAATCCAATCTTAATGAGGTCATAGTAGAAAATTAATTTATTTTCTATCTTCCAAACAATATCTTCTTTGTTAAACAAGAAAATTGGAGAGGTTTTTTTTTTTTCAATAGTTATTTTTATATATGCTCAAAAATGTGCAAAAGCTCTGGCCCCTTTCATTTCCTGAAGACAATCATGATAACCTTAAGTGGACCACATGAATGTATTAACCTCATATTCCTAAGTGTTATGTAGAATTGAAAAACCTCCATTCTCTGGATTTCCTCTGTATGGGATGTCAAGAATGATATGAAAGAAGTGGTTTTGTAGTGAAAATACAAAAACTGCTGAGTAACAGCAACATGAGTATACAGGGACCTGGTTTGGACTAGTCTCCAGTGGAAGTGGTGGAAACTCCATCATTCAAAACATCAAAGTCTTATGACTGTTGAGAGTCTTGCAATACCGGGTGTTTTTCTTAAATCTCCAGCTTCTGGAATCAATGAATTTGTCAGCATTTCCATGTATTTTACATAAGCAAACCCACAGACGAGCTACTGGTGTTGCTACTTGTGGAGAAAAGCTCAGAAATGAGGCTGAACAATTCAAATAGTAAAATACAAAGAAGAAACAGTTCCTGATTTGGCAGATCTGGCAGATCTTTATATTTTGAATCTGCAAGTTTGCCCGTCCCTCAGAAAATAAAAGCAGTGGCCTATGAACACAATAAAGAATTGTAAGATGTGGTGTGGGCATCCTGGGATCCTGGCATACTTCAAGAATTCCCTGCTCATCCTTTACCTGTGGCTCTTTGGAATCCCACAGGTGTTGGGTGGGTGTTTTACAGAGCTGCTGCAAGGCAGGGAAGGGGCACAATGGGAGGGCTTAAGTAAAGAACTGCTGGGATCCACATCTGGGGCTTGCCTTTGGATCTGTCCTGAGCAAGGTAAGAATGTCACTACGTATCTTAATCACTGGTTTTAGGAGTGATTTCCAAGTTCAGTGTCCTGCATGAAGTGTGAAAGTTCTCCTCATCAAAACATGCATTAATTTAGCAACAAAGGACTTGGCAATGCACCCTCAAGGAATGGATAACTCTTCAGTGGCAGAGTCACAGCTGACCCAGGGGAAGAACAGAGGTGACTGATGAGAGTGGGAACCTCTTGACATAGGTGATGTCTGATGGCTCCACACTGTGTGCAAGCAGGTAACACTTCAGCACCTGGGTGGATCTCACTTGGATTTTGGAAGGAAATGAAGGGATGGCAAGGCAGATACTTCAGGGAAGAGCGACTTGATGGAAGTGGTGGTATAGTAATGCTGAGATTACTCTCCTGTGGTCAGGAAACTGTTTCTCTGTTCATCAAATCCAGATAGATCTCTGTGTCTCATGGCTGCAGACCCTACAGTCACAGGGAACACCCAGCACCGTGTAATGCAGCTCTGGTGCTACAAGAGCTTTCCAAGAGGCTGCAGAGATGCCTGGAGCTCAGTTTACACACAACCTTCTCCAAAATCCACCCAGGGTGGGCCACCACATGGCCAAGGCACCATTAGCTCTCTGCCAGCCATGCAAAGCACCACTTTTGCACTGAAAGCAAAGGGTGGGTCCTGCCAGAGCATTTCATTAAAATTAAAATGCACTTACAGGTAGATTCCTAGAATTTCACCTTCCAAAGGGTCTGAGCTAGTCCTGCTGGGATACAAAGAAGTGATTCACAAAGCTATTTCTAACTTGCTGCTTAGCTGCTTAAACCATCACATGGCAACTGCTGCCTGCACTAAATGGAAAAGAATATTTTTTACATGCAGACACAGTTTAATGTCTTTGCCAAAGGTTTTTTTCACCTCCTCTGCTACCCTGAGCCATCACCTGCTAGTGCTTGTGGCGTGTAAATTGGAGAGTTTTCTTTATGAGTTGCACATAAAATCCACACCTCTGGTCATGCATGAGAAACTGCTGAAAGAGCCCGATACAGCCCTGAACGTGTTCCCTGTTTTATGGACAGGACCTGAAGGCTGTTTGCTTTTCAGAGCTGCACCATGTGGCATGCCTGACCCTGCTGGCACTCACAGATACTAAATGACACACACTTGGCAGGGGACGCAGCTGGCTAATTCTGCATGCAGCTTACCTACAGACTGGCTTTAAAAGGAGCCCAATTAAATGATCCAAGGGGTCAGAAGAAAAATGAAGGCATTGCTAGAGGAGTGAAACCTTTTCTACCTCCTGAGGCAAAACCTACTATTTTCACAGTGATCAGGGAAAAAACAAAGCAGAACTGATGTTTTCCCTTTAAAAAAAAGCCTATTTTACACTTTTTAGTTTTGATCATTATCACACTTGATATTAATTTTTGATATTCTAAAAGAGCGATTCTCATGCTATATGAATATTATTTTAATACTGATCTTTTCCTTGTTCAATAACTGTCTGCTTCTGTGGGATTGATTTGATGGAACTGTTAGTTTAGGTGAACAAAGATAACAGGACCTGCCTGTTGTTCTCTGTCTTGGTTGTTGAAAGTTTTTCTAGTTGGACTGGTATAACCCTAATGTCATTTGTGGGACAGAATGGGCTTCCCAAATTAGTCTGTCTCCTAGTTAAAAAGACATTTCAAAATCAAAGTTATCTGCCTAACAAAGGGAAAAAGCACTTGTCACAAGTTTTCCGAATGGCCTTCTTGAGTTTTAAATGATCCACCAAGGGACTTTGCATGGGCTGCTCCCAGGAGCACAATGCTGAGCGCAGTGCCAGTGCCCCACAGTTTGCAAAAGCCCAGGCACAGTTTGTGGTCTGAGCTCTGCAGGTCAGTGGTCACCAGGCAATGCAGGAGCAGCACATGGGTGTTTCCAACCTTAAAGTATTTGCCATCTCAATTCTGCTCCAAAGCAGTGATGAGTTTTCTCTGGAGGCATGCCCAGCCTTTTTGGGGAATATACCTCTTGCAAAATAGGACATGAACTTGCGTTTCCTTGATTAAATCTTGTGGTATGCACACTTTGAGAGTTGCCCAGCAAATGCCTTCTGCTTTTGACACCGTGGATCCAAAGATAGCTCACACTGCTGCTGTCTGGGCAAACTGTTTTTCCTTCTGCTGCCTATAAAATAGTTGGAAAATCTTCTTGGGGGAGAAAGATTTCTGGAAACTCTAAAGTGAGCTGAATTCCCCAAGTCATTACACTTGGTTAGTGTCTTTCACAACACTGCTAAGCCCTGGGTAATGGTATGCATAACCCCGAAAAGCAGAAACAGAAAGACAGGAAATTATGGCTGAACTAGTGTTTTTCTTAGGGCGTTTGTGCTCACTGTTGGAACAACCAGTGCCAGGTATTGTGAAACACAGTGAGAAGCCCCTTTTCACCTAAGTTTCTGTTTAAAATTCAGCAGATTATAGTGAGATATGAAAATCTCCGGAAGAGGTATTCTGTAAAGGCAGGAAGCTGCTTATAGAAGTGTCACTGCTTCTCTGAGAGTCTTGGGTACAGCCAGGTCATGGTCCCTGCCAGTCAGACTGTGCTGCTCATCCCACAGCTCCAGCATCACAGGGAGGTTCCCTCACCAGTGTAAGGAAAGCTCAGTTGATGCTTAAAATAATTGTGATGTGCTCTTTGAGCTTTTGGGGGTTTAGATTGTCCTCATAGCTGTGATGATGTTCGATGCACTCCATGTATTTTAAATGAAGGCAGATCTCATTATCTAGAGCCATACCATTAGGCCTGGTGCTTTAAAAACAGCTCCAAGCACTGCAATGCTTGGGAAAAAACTGTGTATTCCAGTGGGTGTTTCTGTGGTTATCTCTTTCTTGTGGGCCCCTCTGAAAAAAACGCTCATTTTGTGAGGCAATTCACAAAAATGCCGGTCAAATTGACAAGCTTTGATGCCGTGAGGGTGCAACTGTCCTGTTCCAGGACACCCAGGGGGTCTGACAAGCCCCTTGCTCCTGTCTGATGCACAGAGAGCAGAGTTTAAAACAGCCTGAGTCAGGCTGTGTCACCTGCCAACAGCTTTCCTGAGGGATATAAACCACAGGAGAGCAATATTTGTTGAAAACCATGTTAAGAACTTTATGAACTTGGCTCTTACCCTGCCTGGTTTCTCCCCACCAGCCTCTCCCCACCTGAACCTTTGCTGTCTGTGTGAATAGCCAGCCAAAGCATTGCTTTCTGCAGGTTATTCAGGGCACATAACAGCAATTGCTTTGGAGAAGTGAATCAGCAGCAGGAGAAGCAGCCCTTAAACCTTCAAAAGGGGTGAAAAAATCAAGGGCAGTTATTAGGCAGCCACAGGAAAGGAGTAAAAGAAGGACAACAAATCACTTCCAAGTTCATATTGACAAACGTGAGCTTGCAGCCTTAAACCCTCACAAATTAAAAGTGGCTTATTCCATATTTTGACAGAGAAATGGTGGAGTCTCATTGCACCATTTGGCTCCAATGGCTTTTTAAGGTCTTGATGTATCAGCTCAATATTTTTATTAGAAAACAGATGAGTTTTGTGTGGCCTGAGGAGCTGTGCAGACGAATACCTGAGAGGAGTTTTGCACACGCCATAAGGAACAGATCAAGCCTTGCTTGCGCGTGTTGTTCATTTACACCTTGCAGCACACGCAGCCCAGCGCCTTCATCTCAGCTTCGTGCTAAATCCAGACAATGAGCCCGATTCACCACTGCATTCCTTTATTTTTACCTCAGGATAATTCCTTTCAAATCAGAGGACAGACTGGACTAACCCAGTGGTTTGTGTGCCAAAGAAATCAACACTACAAGCCTTTGAGCTTCCTGACCTGCTGTTTTGCTTTAACCTTCACTTTGGGGTTTTTTATCCTAGTTGGGGATCTTGATGGGTTCATAGTTGTTGGAGGCTCCTCTGTTGTCTCAAGAGAGGCAGTTAGGTGCTAGAATTAAATACTGAATGACAGATTTTTCATAGCATGGGAAGAGCAAAACAAAACAGCTGTCTGCAGAAACCTGAAGGAGCAGGAACTAGACTGCTCTTTAAAAATAAACTTGGCATTGGAGATGGTGACTGAGATAAAGCCATAGCCAAAAATGGTGAATATTTAAGATGCTCAAAAATATTCCTATGTTAGTGGTTTGCAAATGTGGGAACAATATATTCAAGCTTTATTTTCTTTAGCATGTTCTTTGGCTTGAAGTGAAGTTCAACATTCAAAATGACCATGTAATAATGGAACCATTTCAGTCAATCTCCTGTTTTTCTGTATTCAGTCAGATCCACTGTCTCTAGTGCCAAAAATAAGTTTTTACTGAATTTTACTTTTTTAACCTGAAAGAACAAAAACCAATGGAGGGTCAGCAAACTGAGATTGAATGATACAAATCCAAGTTCACCAAATTTACCTGTTTAAACTCATTAAGGAAGTGGGCTACCATAAATATTAATGAGATTCTAATTTAACCAACAAAGTAATGTATGATGAAGGTAAAGGGCTGAAGGAACTCAACAAACCAGATTATGGTCTTGATGATACAAATATTATTACAGTATTTACTTGTATATTACATATGTTTTTATATGGAAAGCAAAGTGAGAAGGAGCAAATAATCCTTGATGGTGTTTTTAGAGCCAAACTGAACCAAACTAGTTCTGCCTCCACTGTCACACTGATGGGTTCTCATGTGCACACCCCACAGGAAGTGAAAATTAACTAAAAAATTAATCTTCCCCATCAAAGTGTTTCAGCTCTGGCCCAGGCTGGGCTGCTGCATGTGTGAAGGAACGTGGTGTGTTTGTCCCCAGGTGTGACATGGGATGGCGGGAGAAGGCACCATCAGGAACACGCAGCAGGGAGATGCTTTCTCTGCCATAGCCAAGAGTGAATTACAAGAATGCTGTTTGCCAGTGCTGCCATGTACACATCAGTGAATGATCCCTTTGCTCACCATCTTCACTGCCTGCTGAGCTGCTCATGTGCAGGGGCTTGTGCAGGGGTCAGTGACCATCTTCATGGGGGAGTGAGGCCGGAGGAATGTGTGAGAATAAAATTTCTGTAACTGTGAATCCATTTTTGCATGCTCATAATGAAAGTCCAGGCTATTTCAGCAGCCTAAAGGGTCTGTTTGGGGGGACACATCCCAAAGCCTGGTTTGACAGTCTTTATGCACTGTTTGGCATTGGGGATGTTATCTCCATATTGAGAAAGAGCTGAGAAGACTCCAGTTACAGCTCTGTATCTCGTTTCCCAGGACCCTGCAGAAATGTTTCCCAGTTTATATGTATGAGAGAGTGTCTGCTCTGGCTATCACTCAGCTGCTTTCTATGAGGCCCAAATCCAGAGGTTAAGCTTAGCTTAAACTGTTGTAATCATCTCATTTGTGTGTCTAAAGCATCTGTTCCTGTCTTTGCTCAGTTTTCATGGCAACACAAGAATGGGTCACAGGTACACAAATCTTTCAGCTGGGAGGTACTTGGTCTGGAGGCTTTGACAGAATGTGAAACCAGATTAGTTTCACTAATATCAAGTTTTCTTACTGGTATTTTCTGTGAGTGCATTTATAAGGGAAGTTGCAAAAAGCTGGGAAGCTCCTCCACAGGAACTTTGAAGCAGAGCTGAGATCCAAAGTACTTCTAAATGCCAGAGCTGGAAAGTGAAATGGATGCCTGTTTGTATCTATTTCACATGTATCTCTACTTTCTCAGCTATGGTGTAACTAAGAGAAAAGTGTCAGGGCTATTTTACACTGCCTAGTCAAACCTACATGCATGTCCACTGAAGTCATTAAGGTATGCACAAAATTGGTTACATTACTTTACTTAAAATATATTGAAATTGTTCATTCAAGCACTCAAAAACTGAAATAGTTAAGAATTAATGTTGTGACTTTAACAGACTTTTTTTTTCTGTATGCTTGATTCTGTTAAATCGTAACTGCATCATCCTGTCCTGCTTCATCCCTCACTGGGTATTCAGGACTTTTTATCCCCTTTTAATACATGGTCCCAGATGTTTTGTACTGCTCATTATTCCAGTGCTGCTGGAATATGAAAGTGAATTTAGTTGTGTACATTTCCACGGTGGTATCACCATTATATCTGAATCAATTCTCAAAATCAATTTCTTCACCTTTACATCAATGCTGCAGTAGTCGATCCTGTTATTAGCCCCCTTTTACAGCTAAGCAGAGAAGACAGCTACTCAGCTTCCACAAGCTCTGATGAGTGTTTGCAGAGCAACAATTCTGAACTGCATGACTTAGACACAGGCAGAGCTGTAGTCACACTGGGGACTGCAAAACATCCAGGCACCACATACATTCCCACACCAGCAAATGTCAAGCCCTTGCTGAAAAGAAGGGAGGAGGCAAAACCTTCTCAGTGAAATGTGTGTGAGGTTGTTATTTTTACAGTGTTTCTGAGTTTTGGAGACATCAACCACGAGAGTCAGGATGTCAGGATCTGAATAGCAGCACTTGGAGCTTCCTAATGTGATGAAAACCTTACACAGACCCTCAGCTCCTCCTCCTGTCTGATTCCTTCTGGCTTGTGACTAGAAGAGCCTTAATTAGCTCTTGAACATGTCCTTAAACGGCAGGTGGAATTTATTCCCATAGTTTCTTTGTGTATTTCTTTTTCCCTAAGGACCAAAGGAAACAGTTCTGTCTCAGAGGATCCCCCAGCTGGTACTACTTGTGGATGATGCCCCATCTGCTTTTGCTGCTGCTGAAGACATGCAGGTCAGTGCTGACAAACACAGCCCGCACGCTGCAGTCTGAGGGAAAAGCTGGCCTGGCTGTCTGGGTGAAATCTCTTTGCACTGCTCTGACAGGAGTGGATCACCACTTGGGTGGCAGCCAGTTACACACCACATCTGTGAAATCTGGGGGCTGCCTGGGCTGAAGCACTGTCGTCGTTATATCATGTCCAAACTATTTGTGCATGGGAACTGACAGTGATACTTCCAGTAAAAAAAAAAAAAAAGCCTTTTCTGAAGCTACGTGCAGTAGCTAAGTTGTAAATGATGTCTGGAGAGAAGTTAAAAAGTTCTGTATATGTGTGCATGAGTCTCTTAATATCAAAGAAATTTATGACTTTTCAAATAATGTTAACACTGTAGCATGCAAATTGCACATGAATTAGCTGCAATAAATAATAAAATCAAATGCTAAGAGGCCTATTAGATCATCTTCTCATGCCAGTCTCTAAATGTTTCATGCAGCATTTTCTCTGTGTGGTGGCTTGCTACCATCCATGAGAGCATTAGTTCACTAATCAAGCATTTGCATTAATCAGAGATATTAAATCCCTCTCTGAACATGTCTAGATGACCGAGGAGCCAAGATGCTGGCAGATATATATGCTTTATTTGTAAAGGCATATATAGGTCTCACAGATCTTATACATCAATGGGTAAGGAATCATAAGAAAATAATTTAGAAATAGGTGAAGTTTCATAGGCCTGAGTAAATTGGACTGTCAAACCAAGCTACATCATCCCTTAGCAATGGAGCTTCTGCTTTCTGGCAACTCAGATCTCTGAGTTTTTAAAGATCATTCTGTATATCTATTTTCCCCTCTTTTGCCTTTGTGACCTTGCATGGATGATACAGGTTTTGAGACAGATTTGAGTCTCACTGATGTGGTGATTCTGGAAGTGAGACAGTATTTTATCAGATTTCCCTGTAAGCCCTAGACTTACCTTCTTAACAGATGTTTCTCATGCTTGGCTGATAGAAAAGGGACCATATTATTAATAACTGAACTACTACAGATATAATATAATAATGTCTGCAGTAAATTAAATGAGATGGGAGGGTACCTGTGTTACCCCTTGCTCACTGCAGGGCAGTGCTCAGAGGTGAGCACAGCCACAGGGAACATTCACGGTGCAGGAACCAAGACACAGTTGACCCCTGACATCATTTAAAGCTACTTGATGCCAAGGACTTCCTCACTTTGTACGGATATTGAAACAAATAAGTCATGGAAATGATGACTGACCCCAGCCATATGGGAGCAGAGAGATTAGCTGCTAATATGGAAAGTTACCTGGCCAGCGTTGAGATCAGTCACGGGAGAAGGGGAGATCAGAGGGAGGGCTGCCGAAACCGTGAGGTAATGTGGCTGCTGGGGAAGAGGGGCTGGAGCTGGGACCGACTGCAAGAGAAGAGGTGAAGGTTTTTTCTCTGCTGAAGCCAAAAGTGTACGTCATCATGTGGCTGACTGACAAAGCTGCCTTTTCTAGAACGTGCTTGATACTGTGGGAATAATGAGCATGGGGAAGTCACTGTGAAGTGCACGGGAGGAAAAGCAGTAAATCAAGGACCACAACAAAGCTGGAAAGCCTCTGCTCAGTCCTGAGTAAAACATAAGCAAGAACAGGAGTCAGGGAACAGGAAAGATCTGCAGGGCTCATTGCAGGAGAGTTGGAGAGAGGAAATACTGAGCAGTGTGGTGCAGGGACACTGCTGCTGACAGGAGTTAACAAACAAAACTGAGCCAATAAACTTGGGGGTTATATAAATAAACCAGTCTTTGTAGCAACTTGATTACATGGGTTAATTAGATGATACCAGCCTTTACTTAAATACACATCCCACTGAAACCCAACAGGAAAACTTCGCAGTTGTTCTCGCAGCACACAGGGAGATGATACAGTCTCACTAAAGATTATTTGGGGCTGAATTTTCACTTTCCCTGAGCATAGGATTAAAACCCTCACTAAAACTATTTAATTGATTACAATGCTGAGGTGCATATAACTTAATAAACAGCAAAAGGAAGACAGGTTTTAAACCAAATTATAGGTGTTTCATTGTAAGGAGAGTTAGCCAGTCCATATCTGAAATATGTGACTTTAATTTGAAAGATTTAGCAGATGACCATTAATATGAATTGCCTTGGAAAGGAATAAAAATGCAGTTGCTAGGAGGATCAAAGCCTTAGACATCCATAGAGCTGGGAAGGCCAAAAAAATTGACAAAAAGATAAAATAAAATGGCTGAAATCAGATTTTACCTTTCTCACTTGGGTTAGTCATGACATAATCCTGCTGAACTGACTGAGAATATTCAACATGAAGGAATATTCAATATGGGAAGATGTTTCTTGCTGAAAGGGAGCAAAGAAAACATGCACACACTGGTGAAGGGTTGTGGCATCCAGACTTAAATCCAGGAAATGAGGAATTAGCATGGAACAATTCACATGAAAGTTAGAAAACACATTGTGTGGGATAATATACTGCGAGGGGTCATTCCTACACTTGTTGGGAATTATTTTAAGACATAAAGAGACCATGTCTGCATTTCTGTCTGTCTGTCCACCCGTAGTGAGACATTTGGTGAAATCAGATATCAGGGTTTTTACAGACAGATTAAATGGAAGTTGAATTTCCTTTCCAAAATATCATGAAAATTACTAATTTTAAAAAAGTGAATCTTTGCCCTAGGATTTTTTGAAGAATTCTATGTGCATCACTGTGAACTATTTAGGTCAAATAAATTAGATCCATGGAGGAAACTAATAAAGGACAGAAGTGGAACTAAGAATTTCTTCTTTAATTTTTTCCCCTTATTTTCTTTTTATCTCCCCACCTTTTCTTTTTTTTTAATTTTTATTTTCTTGTTTCTTTGCTATTCAGTTCTGATAATTCATGTGGTTTTGGATAATTTTCATTCTGAATACTGACTTACATGATTAGACTGTAATGTGTGCATTATATTAACTTAAGTTTTTGGCAATTATGGAAATTTGTCACCCTTAGAGCTGCCTCCTGCTTCCATTCTTGTCACTGGTGGCTAAAATTTCTTTCAGTGTCATAAAATTTAAGGTTGTAAAATTCATATTGTAACTTTAACAGCCACATCTGTTTTAAGCATTTTTATTTTAAGAACTCAATGAGAATTTAATGACAAGGCAATAAAAGGAAAAGTTGAAGGAAATTATCACAGATTTGTAAAGCCATAAGACATGTTTCTGCACTTCTGTGGGCCCTCAAATTACAAAGAAACAGCCCAATTGCTTTTATTATGGCAATTCTGCTCTTAAAGCATTTCATCGTTTGATGTATTAGCAAGAATTAACATTTCATTTACATCAGTATTAATAATGACAATTATACCCAGGTGCAGGATATTGTCATTAACATACAGATACCCGCAGCATATTCAGAAAAAATATATTTATCTGCAGTGCTGCCACTGTGTTTGACAGTAATAAATGATAAATTCTTACATATTTTGCATGCCACCAAATGAATCTACAGGACCAAGAATGTAATAAAAATCACTTTTTCCTTCAGTGTCTTGCTACAGATCCAGCGTTTCAAATGGTGTAAGTCAAGGTAATGTTGCTACTCAGCCCCATCCATACAGCAGAACCCAAAGGTGCTGAAGGTGGGAGGGATCCCTTGACGTCCAGCCCCCAGCTCAAGACAGGGTCAGCCAGAGCAGGTTTCTCTGGCCACGGTTTTGGATATCAGCACAACCTCCCCAGACAACCCGGTCCAGGGCCTGATCCCTCTCACCAGAGAAAAAGCTTTTCATTTGTTTAAATGGTATTTTTTGTGTTTATTTCTGTGCCCATTGCTCTTGTCCTGCCACTGAGTATCACTGATCTGTTTTCTCATCCGGTTCCCATCAGATATTTGTACACATTCATAAGGCTCCCCAGGAGGCTCCTCTTCTCCAGGCTGAACAGTTCTGGCTTTAAGCTTCTCTTCAGATGCTCCAGTCCCTTAATCATCGTTCTTGCTCTTTGCTGGACTCACTCCACTCCATGTCTCTGTTGTACTGGGGAGCCCAGAAACATTTAATAACAGCCCATTAGAAATTATTAACTTAATCTCATGTATAGTACCTCTGACACCAGATCTCCTGGTCCTCCTCTGCCTCTCCTCTGGCCCTTCTCAGTTTGATCTCTGCTGATAAATGGAGACCAAATGGAAAACTGTAAAAATCTGTCCTACAAATCCCTTAAGGTTGCATGTAATGTTTATGAAATCGGAGTCACATAAACATTTATGTAAATCAATTAGGAACAAGCAGCCAGGATTCAGGACTGCTTTCAGTATCACTTTCCTACTGAAAACCCTTCTAGGCAGACCTAGTTAACCCAGTCAATATGTTACAAGCTGTCTCGATGCCATCTTTTATATATGTTTGCAAAACTCATTATTGCAGAGGAAAGGAAGGGGTTTGAAAGAAGAAATTCAATGACCAGAAGCATTTCAGCAACCTATCTTGCCAAATATAATTGCTACCACAGCCAGACTTTTGGCATCTGGTTGTGGCTCAGTTATTATGTCTGTCACTCCTGCAGTATTTAATAAAGCATTTATAAAGAACCCTTTTTTAGATAAGACTTTGCAGAGAAACACAGCCTCCATCTCACTGGCATTTCACATAGTGATTTACTAAGTATTTACAAGTAAGTTGCTGTTGGACTTCAGAGCTCACCACCAGTGCAAAAGTTAAAAAGTGTGTTGAAAACAGGTCCACTCAGGGCAGATTTAAAGTTGCTTCCTACAGTAGGTCAAAGATAAGAAAAATAGTAGCACTGCAGGTTTAAAATGTAATTTGATTCTTAGAGGGGCAGCACTGAGCTCAAAGGAGTCTCTGTTACACGGGTAAGCGATGCAGAAAGTTATCACAGTGCAGGGTCAGCGTGCTCAGAGCTGGGGAATTTTCCTGCTCGACCATTTTGAGATTCCCATTTTCAGTTCATAGCTGTGCCACAAAGCAAAGCATAAGGAATGCATATCCCACCAGTTCTTTTTAATTGCTCCACAGAACTTACATAGAGACAACATATGACTTTCCATTGGCAAATTGACATACGTTTCTGTAATTTGTCTGTTTTGTCTGCAAAATTCCACAGATGAAGTTAAAAGCATCTGCTGCAAATTTGATCCTAGGAGCCCTGCTTGGATACAGAAAGGTGCTAATAACTTGCCAAAATTTATGGAGTCTACCACTCCAGTCTAACTCTGACAGACTTTCCAAAGCCTTGAGCTGAGAAAAAGCTTTCAAAATTATTTTTTTTTCATTACAGACTTGACTTTTGTATGATAATTTGTGTCATCTGTGTAAGTTCACTGATGGCACACAAGGTAATTAATTGTAATGCAGGAGTGCACCCAGTTTGTTGGTTGTGTGCACAGATTTCCATTTTGCTTGTGCAATACTAAGCACATCTCACACAGGAACTTCCCGTACTCTTAACTGACTTGCTGTGTTATTTTTGGAAGATTTGGATAGATCGACAATAAAAGGATACAACTTACAATAGGAAGTTTTATCCCACTCCAACAACAATCTTAGTCTTTATTTTCTATGAAATCACAGGTCAAATTTTGCACAATAGCAGGTCAGCTGAATTGCTGGAGAAAATTTTGGAATAATCAACTAAATTTGTGCAGGATACTGGATCTGCTCCATTTCTCAGGAAAAGTGTCTTGAGATCACAGTGGAGACAGTTATTTAGTTACATGACTTGTAGTATGTAATTTTGTCATCTATAGTGCATCAGTGTCATATTTAATAAAACTGAAAGCACACTAAATACTTCTGCCTGATTAATAAGTTATTCTTCAGTGTTTGTCATGAACAAAATAAAAGATTTACAGAAAACTTTGCTTTTTCCAGTTATTGCTAGTGCTGTTTTTTATCCTCAGAAGGCCTGGAAGGGTGCCTGCTGCATTTTAGGGTTGAAATAGTGAAAATACAAGTCCTTCTCATTGATTTCAGTGAAATTTGGGGCATTCAAAATAATTATTTTTTATTTGTTAGTAAAATAAATACTCCAAAGGCCACTCTTTCTTTCACTGGCATTCATACTTATCTCCCAGCTTCAGTAGATTTTATTGAAGTTTGAAACTGAGATTAAATTTTTTGAATTTAAAAAAAACTCCCCCCACCAACAAAAAAAAAACCCACCAGAAAATTGCAGGAAGAAAACAAAACTGAGTTTTGTTCCATTTTTGACCGTGACAGAGGTTTCATGCAGTATTAATGAGAGAAGAATTTGGATCTAAAGATGTAATTTGGTTTCTTATTTCTCTTTTCTGTCACTTCCACTGAAGAAACAGACTTACAATACGTCTTTGCTTGCTTAATGCTAT
The DNA here is from genome assembly GCF_030490865.1 of Poecile atricapillus. Classification (NCBI taxonomy): domain Eukaryota; kingdom Metazoa; phylum Chordata; class Aves; order Passeriformes; family Paridae; genus Poecile; species Poecile atricapillus. The sequence continues at coordinate 8,740,856 of NC_081263.1, forward strand.
TGCTAATTGCCCAGATGGGACTCAGGGACCATTAAGTGTCTATTGATTGCAGCCTGCCTATGACAGATGAAGTTGACTCTGGTGAGTTTTTTTCTTTTTCCCCCCCTGTCTGGTGCTGTAAACCGAGGTCTTTGTGCTCCTGCTGACCATGACTTTCCTGTATTGACTTTCCTGGCTTTTTCCAACTTTCCATGTAGCTTTTTGCTGTTCAGGGACATGGCAAGGGCTGTCCTGGGTGATGGGTGTCCCTGTGACTATTTAACTCTGGAGCATACGTGCTGTCTGTTTTCTAGTTTTCGCTGTTGCTGTGTTTCAACAGTTGAGAAATTGGATGTATTGGAAATATGGTTTTGTAGGAGGGATGTTTGCCTAGGGCTCTACACCTGTGCATATCCACACTACCGAAACAGGGCTCAGGTCTGCTTTGTGGTCACTGTTTAGGAGGTAAAATGACATTTAATGTTTTTCTCAAGAGTTGTGACTGTGAATGGAGGTGTGCCAGCCAGTTTAGTTGTTAGCTAATGTAAATTCAAAACTGCTTATATCCATGGTCTTTCTGAAAAGTGTGTCATGCCATCACTACCCCCAAAGAAGGGTGAAAAGTCTGCTCAGCCTCCCTCGGGATAGAATTCTAAATCTCTGGTAGGGTTTAGTACATTGTCCAAAAGCTAAAGATATTGCTGAGTTAAAAACAAAAGCTGTCCACAAACAAAGAGGAAGAAGGAGTTGTGGAAATGTACAGTTTCAACAGCAGAGGAGATGGTAGGACTGAGTGGAAAAGAAAAACAAGAAACACTGTGTAGGAGGGATAGACACATGGGAAGAAATGAAAAACTAAAATTATCCCCTGGAAATTAAAAAAAAAAATAAAAAGCAACAAAACTGTGAGAAACATAAAATGAAGTCTAGAGTTATGAAATGAGTAAAAACAAGTGTGGAAATGGAAGTGGGGAAAGGTGGTGCACCCCAGTATCCCTGTGCCTCCTTTGGGAAGGCTCTGCCAGCTTCCTGCAGCGGCCACTGCCTGCAAGGGACTTTGGCCAGGGGCAAGGAAGGTCTGGAGCCCAGCAGGACAGGTGAAAACAAGGCTCCATGGTCTGCAAGGTGATAATTGTGGCATCTGCAGGAAATTCTGCTCCATGATGCCAGGCCAATGAAATGGCCAACACTGGCAGGTTGTGCTGATCATTCGTGCTCTGACCACTGCCAGATAAACTGACTGGCATCACGTTTTGTCGCTTCCCCCTGTTCACAAGTGTTACTTTTTGTTTGGTGATCCTGAACATGCCTCATGTAAACCTCATCCTTTCCTTGCTATTTCCTCAAGAGAGACAACTGCTTGCCCTGTAGCCTTTTGTTTTCAATGCAGTTGAAAAATTGTTCTAACACATTGAGCCATGAGATCAGATTTCATCCCAGTCTGGGGGCCTGCATGGGCTCTTGCGAGATGCCTCATTGATCCAAAGCACTTACAGTGACCTACTGGACTCTGTGTAATATCAGTGTCAAGGAAATGTTCCATCTGTGCTGTCCTGCAAACGCCTCGTCCCCACCAAGGTCAACACCGGCAGCTCAGCCCACAAAGCTGCTGCTTGTGGGTCAAGTTCCATGATGCCATCTCTGGATTTGCACATGAAGTGGGCACAAATAGACATGTCTGGGTCTGTGCAGAGAGCATGAAGCACATGTTGGTCTCTAGCAGCCAAAGGACAGGGGGAGCTGGGGGTACACCTGCATTTCCACAGCTGAGTGATTCAAATTTTGCTCTTAACCCTTCACAGCACAACAAACTTAGGGCTGAGTTTGGCTTCGGATACTTGGTAAAGGATCTGCCGTCAAGTGTTGGGTTGGAAATATGTAAAAGTAATGACTAATGTTCAGCAAGAATCTAGTGTGGATGGGTGGGGCCCACTTTCTGTGCCAGTGGAGTCTGAGCCAAGGGCCTGCTGACTCCTGCCAGATGACCCATTTCCCAGAGCCAGACACAAACAATTCCCTTGGGCTGCTCAGGGACCCCATGCACAGCGTGGGCTCTGCCTCCTGTGGTGAGCCAGGCCCTCCGGACCCCTCCGAAACGCGGCTGCTGGGACACCCAGCGCTCCATGCACACCCTGTGTGCTCCTCCTCTGCAGCCCCCAGAGGGAAGGGGCACAAGCACCACCTGCCCAGCACAGGTGTGTGTCCCCACACGCAGCAGCACAACCTGGCAGGGCTCTCACAGGGCCCGATTGTTCCAGCACAGCTGTGTGGGGACAGCCATCTGTGCTGCGGAGCCACCGCGGGATGGACAGGCCTCGGCCTCGGCAGCAGCCACTCAAGAGCTGACACAGACTAATTTATGAGAAATTGCTTTTAGCAGGTGCTAACCTGTCTCGACCACGGATAATGGGAGAGCTGCTATTGGGAATCAAACCAGAGAGCCATAAAACATGAGTATCATTACAGATTTTACTGGAGAGAACAGCTGTTGCAATGTCATCATCTCTCTCTGTTGAAGACACACCAATTCCTGCTGAGTTCTGACCAGCTAAATGGCAGGAATTAGAGCCATGCAATCACAGAGCAGCAATTGCCATGTCAATATTTTTCGATTCCGTGCATGTGTGCACGTTTGCCCGGCTGCCACGTTGCTGCATGCTCTTGACACCTACTGCAAATCTCTGTTCCTCACTTATCCCTCACTTCCATTTCTCTGCTAGAGAGAAAACCAGAAGTAAGTATTTTTTCCCCTTCAGTCTCACTACATATGTCACTAATAGGACTTTTCAAAACTTTTGTCAGTCACCTTCTGTAACAGCCTGAGGAATACTGTAGGGACATCTCTAGTAGCTGGATACAGGATATTGTATTTCTTAGTTTGTCCAGTTGAATAATTGCTTGGAGTAGCTTTGTGGACTTGCATGACTCTTACTTGGAAGGAAGTGAAAAGCCAGTTGGGGAATCAAAATATTTTTAGGGTGACTTAGAGAAGAGTCAGGTTAAAATCAGCAGGCCATGGTTTGATTTGAGATCGTAAATTAGGTGCCTGGAGAGAATTTGTAGGGAGGAACAATGTCCAGCATACTGAAATAATTTGAAAACCCACTGTTTATTAATGCATCATTGTTCATTATTAAAGCGTTGCTCCTGCTTTTTGTATTTAATGCATTTAAGCTGCAAGATACTGTTGAAGAAAAGGGTGAGAATCAAAGCAATTCAACTCTCCCCTTGTTGTCTCTCTTATCCTGGAGAACATTCCCAGAGGTAACAGTCCTTGGTAGTAGTGTAGGACTGGATCAGCAAGCTCATTTCTCACCCTGGCAATCATCTCTCTGCATCAGGTAGCAGCAGGGAGCTGAGCAGGAGAGGAGCACATTTGGGCAGCAGCCTGCACGGCGAGCAGGGAACTCTGCCTGTCAGTCTGGCATCTTTCACTAACACCAAATATGCTTTAAGGATAAAAAAAAAAATGAAGCCAGGATGTGGTTGAGAGTGAACATATGTTGGAAGTTCAGCTTAGGTAATACAATAAGCTCTTCAAGAATGGGTTCTCTTTCTTCGCAGTGTAAATAAATACTCGTGATAGCCCCAGACATATTCATTTTCTTGGGATTCTCTCTGTTCCTTATCGGAGGCGGTGTCCCGTGCGTTATTGATGTGGGCTCATTTGAGAGCCTGTGCCCTTGTCCATATGCACAAGTCATTTAATAAGATGAGAAGCAATGTGTAAAATAACAAGAGTGTTGATGTAAAGTTCTCAAATGGCTAGCACTGGAATTAATAGTTAATGGCCTATTGACACAGAATATTTACTGACGAGCAACACAGCGTTCCAATGACACCAATACAGGGTTGTTTTTGGAGGGCTGCATCCCTTTTTTCTTTAAAAAACAAAGATTTAATTAGTAAAATGCATTTCATTGGTGTTTGTTACCGATTCTTTTGCAATGGTCATGGGGAAGTGTCCACTTGGAAAGAAACAATTTGAGGTAAAGAAAGACCCTCTGTAATCACCGTAGATTTTTTAAATGGCCCGGTGAGATTGTTACAGCTAACAGCTCTTCTAGAAATGCTTGATAAGATAATTAAGAAGAAAATCAAATTTTGTGCTTGAGGGTATAAATTGATCAAAAAATCCTTCCCATGAACAGCTGTCTAGTTAGGTATTTAAAATGCAAATGCATGTACATGTGAGTGATTGTGATTTTCCCATCACTGGGAACACTGTGGGATCAGCATGTACACCCCATCCCATGTCACAGGGGACTGGAGCAGCAGGCCTGATCTACCAGGGGCAGTGAGGTGAAGCAGAGCCAAGCTGTGCTGGCTGTCAGGAGGAGAAGGGATCCCCTCTGCCCTGGGCTCCTCCTGGTCAGCTGGAGCCTGATCACTGGGATCATGTGGTGACCCAGTGCCCGTGGTGTGGGTCTGTTCTCTCTTGGCATAGCTGGGAAGTTGGACAAAGTCAGAACCTGACTCCAGTGGAAGGCAGCCAGCACCATGGCTCCTCTGCTTTTCTCCTCAAAGTGGCTACTGTGAAAAACATAATTCTGAACCCAAAGCTTCAGACCTGCTGCAGTTGGAGAATCTCGACCCAGAGTTTCAGGGGGATATAAAACACCAGGATAAATCAGTGGATAAATTCCATGTGCTCAGATCCATGTAGGGCTAAGCAAGGTTTTGCTCAGGAAAAGAAACAAGAGAATTCTCTGCCTCTGCAGGACAGTGTGAGTTGAACAGCAAATCTGCTCTTCTACTGCCAGTGCCACTGAACTGGGCTCCCAGCACAGGTGGAGCCAGGTGCTTCTCCTGCCCCATCCGTCCAACACACCAGGGTTACCAAGGACACTGCATGAGTTAACACAACTGAGCATGACTCTCCACTCCCAAACTGGAGATTAAAGTAATTATGTTTTTCTGCTAAATGAAAAAATCTGGCACAGAAACAAGCTGGAGCAAAAGGGGAATGTTTTACAATAACTCTTCCAAGGCCAACAATACTTTAGGAAAACTTCCCCTGGAGTAGTTTTTTATTGGCAGTGTATTTTATACAATTCTTCACAGAAAAATGCATCCAGGATAAACAGTCAACTAGACTCCAGAATTACCTGCATGTTACTGGAGGAGCTTGGTCCATATAGAAGATTAGTGCAGAAGGCTGATAGTGAATGGGACAGGAAATCTCATTAAAAAGCCAACTCCTCCTCCCCAAACTGCCCCATGGGTGACAGTCAGTACTGCAGCAATGTGTGCTTGGTAATCCCTTCCCAATCTCTTCAGTAGATATGAACTCCTTCTCTTTCATGTATATTTCCTGACTGATTCCTAGGGGTTATCTGTGCATTTTTTTTAAGGACACCGAAAATAAAACAAGATGGCAGAATAAGGCAAATGAATTGCCTGCAATTAGAGGAGTGTGCTGACACACTGACCTAGGTGGGAATGCCAGTATTGATACATTCCTCACAGATACGTGAGCAAATATGACCTTATCAATGGAGCTGCACAAGTGCTAACAGATTTTATACATCCCCAAACATATTTACATGTGCATCCAGATGACAATCTCTGTAAATCTGAGATAAATGATCATTGTTGCTCCCAGGCAGAAAGGCAGGTACCCACCTCCATCACATGTGTGCACAGACCTGGACCCAGATGCCAGCTGTAATTTTAGACCAGCAGCACGTGCACACACATCTGACAGTGGGCACCGGGCAAAACTGGTATCAGTGAACTGACCTCTCTGTCCAAGCAAGTGAATTGAAGCAGCAAGGCTTGGGCTTTTAATGAAGTGAATGAGAAATGAAAAAAGAGAGATTGAAAGTGCCTTGTGCTGTGATACATAATTGATGAGACTCCAAGCAGGGCTTCAGTGCCTAATAAATTATTAAACACTGACTCATTAGGGAAAGATTTCATTATAGGATAATTTAATTAAACAACAGGCAAAAAGAGGAAAGAGCTTTAAGGGACTGCATCCTTCTGGTTTTTCCACTGTGACACTGATGATTTAAAGAGAGAGGAGCCAAGAAATTATCCTGAAGATGGGAAAGTTGTTTACTGTGCAGGAGAGGACTGATCCTTGGCTTCTTCAATGCCCACATTTTCACGTCCCTGTTGTATGGTAGATGTGGGCTGTTGTTATTCTGCTTTAAATAAATTTTGCAGGCCCTTTCCCTGGTGTTAAATCCCACAGGCAGGGCAGGTGAGAAGCGGCCCCAGCGATGCTGTCCCGTGGTGGCAGACAGGAGATTTTCAGCTGTGGTTCCTGCAGAGCACAGGGCTGGAGCTGTGGCTGAGGCCAGGCTCCACTCCCAGCACCTCTGGCTGGGCCAGGCTGGGATGACTCTGCTCCCTCACTCACCGGCCACGCTGCTTCAGGGGACAGGACAGCAAGGGAGGGTGTCCAACCTCAGTTTCCAATCTTTACAAGGCCAGAGGCCCTGAGTGGAGCCAGATCTCCATCATGAGGGCTGAGGGCCAGGAGCCTCTGCCTTTGGCTGACCTCTGCATTTGCCCAGGGCACCAACCCTTTCTCTTTCAGATGAAATAAAGTTCTCTAATATCACCATCCAAGTTCATGTAGAAGGCAGTGCACAAGGCCAGGATCTCTCATGGTACAACTCACAGGTGTCACCAGCCCAGAGAACACGAGCAGAGGGAAGAGCCAGGCCAGCACTCCTCAGCAGCTTGGGGAAGTTTGGATACAAGGGGCTCTCTTCTTGGTCTCAGCTGAAGAGAATGAAGATGCATGTCAGTCCCTGAAGGGAGGCTGAAGGGACACCAAGTCCCCTGGTGAGCATTTGGCAGCAGTGACAGGGCTCTCCAGGGTAGGGCTGGGGTGTGTAGGCACAGCTCCTTCAGGATCCCACATTGCCTGGCCTGGGTGGAGGGAGATCTCCCCAAATCACCCCACAGACACTGCAGGGAGCAGGACAGGGAGAAGAGACAGTGCTTGACACCATCCCATGACTGAAGAGGAGATACTTTTCATTTTACATTTTCACCAACAGGAGAGAAATTTGTACAAAGAGCGACTTTTTCCTTGCTCCTCCAGGGTGTTTTTTTTCCCCAGATGAGTTTATTCTCTATCAGGGTAAGGACAGCTGGGAGGAAGGAGACAAGGTGGTCAGCTCAGAGGGAGCCACAGGACAGCAATGGCAGCGAGCTGAGAACCCAGAGGGATTTCCTTCTGCGTCTCTCCTGGTGAGGGTTGGTGAACCTCGCTGAGTTCCCCCCTCCTTTTTTGCTAAACAATATATAAAACAAACAGATGGACAGACTTTTTGGGTCATTTGGCTGTTTTGCCCAGAGCTGTGAGTGGGACGAGTGCCCAGCTGCTGTTTCTGCACAAGGACGTTTTCAAGATGGAACAGACAAGGTCAGGTGCATCCAAACTGATAAATGAAACAAGAAGAACTTGTAGGATGACAAGCATAGCAGAAGCAGAAAATCTTCATTTCCAAGCAGTTACATTCAGTATCTGTTTTACTTCAGAAAGATGCATGCAGCTGTCAAACATTTGCTCAAGCCCTCAGTTTTGGGCCCCATTTCAAGTCCTTCAGGCTTTCCTACACCTAGAATATATGCACTAAGTAGGCAAAATTAAGACTGAATTTTTCCCTAATCTGTGAGGTTACTGCAAAATCAATAACACCTCCTTCTATTTTTGCACAATGTGAAGGTAAAGGACACCTTTGGTGATTAAAATCACCTTTGATTGAAAGAATCTGTTCATGTCCTTGCAGAGAAAGCAAGGAGAGGGAGGGAACAAGGAATGTGATGTGATGAAGTCACATGGGGATGTTTTAATAAAAGCACAGTCAGTAGTTTGGAGAAAATAATGATTCCTCTCTGCCTCACAGCATTGTGACCCCTCTTGGAGTGAAAGGCTGGTTCTGGGCTCTCATGTTCAAGACAAAAATAAATGGAAGGGAGGCCAGTGAAGGGGCAGGAAGATGTTCAGGAGGTCGAAGGAAGCAGCTGGGTGGAAGCTATGAAAAGCTAACAGGGATCCTAATTGCTTCTAATTGCCAGGCTCTTCATAGGGATTGTACCAGGTAATTGTATGCCCCCAAGGATATTTCTGGTTATCAAACTGTAATAAAATGCTCAGCTAGACATCATTCTCAAGTGTATAGTAAATAGGAAAAATATCTCTGTCTTTTTTCATGAGAAGAGTGTTCTTCATAAATATAAAATTGTACTTAACTGCAGTCATTTGCCAGCAGACTACCCACAGCTCCTCTCTATATGATTCTTTGCTGATCTTTTCTCTATATGATATGTGCTGATCTTTTGTGGTCCTTGTTTTCTAGTTGCAACAGAAAAATAGGAAATGGCTGGGATTTTATGCTGGAATGCAGCCCCGTGGCAAGTTTGGTCAGAAATTTGGGATGTCCCCCAGAAATGCCAGCTTTTTAATTACTGTTCAGAAATTAAAGAGACAAGAAAAAAAAAGGCCTGTCAGACAAAGGAAGAATATGGCATTTGCCTCTGGATAATCACCTATAAATGCCTGAGAGAAAGGAAACCAGTCCAAAAAGTACTTATGTACACTGTGAGAAGAGATTATTCTGTCTGAGACTGACTGACAGCTTTGGCTTAGAGTCTCACTGGTATAAGGATGTGAATATGAGTTAAAGAAAAAGACTTAGAAAAGGTCTTGTTTCTGCAGAGAAGGACAACATCAGACTAGTTCATGAAAAAAAGAAAAATAAAAAATCACAAAATATGATAGAAAATATGAGTTCCTGGCTGTCTGTCTTCTCAGCTTAGTTGAGAAGCTGCTCTTCTGCTAAGATGGGGAGGCTCCAGAAGATTTGTGGCAGCCAGAAAGTTCGTCAGGTTTAATTGCTGTCTGGGCAGTATAAATGGAGGCCTGCAATTGTACCTGGTCCTGTCTGGACAAAATTAAGGGACCTACTCCCATCAGTCCCTTTAAGTGGCACCCTGGGAAATGGAGCTGGGATGCTTAAATCCAACAGATAATCAAGTGAAAAACAATTAATCAAAAAGGGTGGAACAGCTAAAGCAGATCCCAAAATTAACAGCAATTAACATATTCTAAGTTGTACTCTTGAACTGTCATGCATCAGCCTGGTGCAAGCCCATTCCTTCTATTAGTTGTGAGTGTAATTCATTTGTGAATTTGCAGGTTGGCACTGGGAAATTGATAGAGGACCTCAGTCTTTGAAGAACTCAGCTTTTAATATTGTATTTTCTTCTTAAGTTCTCCCTAAATGAATTCTAAATTTCCTTTCTGCAAATATTCTTTGCCAGATCTTAGTGTGTGAAGTCAAGAAGCCTCTTCCCCTTCCCTTATAAAAACTCTGACTCTGAGCATTTCTTGCTGCTGTGCACAAAATGTCTGTGATAAGGATGCAGAGAGATGCTGTGGTCACATCTTCCTTCCTCTGGCTGACAGTGAGTATCAACTATTTCATTTCAGAAAGTGTGGCACATGCTCACGTTCCCATTAATGTCAGAAGGATTACTGTTCTGATCAACCTCACTCTCAAGAACAATTTTGGAAAGCCGTCAATGAAGCTAAAGAAAACAGTCTTAATAATGCAAATGAATATTTTTGCATGACTGCTCAAATGCAGTGCTTGTTCTGTTCTAAGAATTCAATAGAAGCTGTGGAATAGTGAAATCTCTCAGTTTGATGCTCTGTCTTGAATTGTGAGATGTGAATTGCCAACAATTTAGAGATTTGTTTTGGTTTGCATAGATGCTCAGAAGATGATGCTCTCTTTGGTCTGCAGAGGGAGCAGATAATTTCTAAGGAAAAGTGTTTCTTTGAAGAGTTTCAAGAAAATTTGAAATGATGAGTGGATTGCCCATCTGTTGATGGATCAGGCTTTTCCTCTGGAAGGAGGAAGAAGAAAAGAGGTATGAAATAGTTATAGGGGAAATGCTTATAGGGGGAAGAAATGAGTAGAAATACCTCACTCACATTACTCAGGTTTTGTATACATTCACTTTTGGCTGTGCATGCACAAGATCAAGATTTTCCCCTCATTTATCCCAGAATAAGCCTGGAGTAACTCTATCAGTATCCACAGGCCCCCTCTTGCCTCCAAACCATCCCATCCTTGCTTTTTGAACCTTCTCCTCAGCTGAGGCCATCCTTGCATGGCTTTGCACCTCAGCTCATTGAGCCTCTAGCTGCCCTGGCACTCCTTCCTAGGGCTCAGCGTTCCAGCATTGCTGGCACCAGGGCTTGCAGACCACATTTTTCCTGGCTATGCTGCTGATAGGGGATTACTGCAGCAAAGATGGACTTGGCACAAACCTCCAGAGCCAGGCTGGCAGGAGCACTGTGGTCCTGGCAAGGGAGGTGTCACAGTTTCCAGGTCCACTGTCCCCTCCTACCATGCAAGTCACTTAACTTGCATAAGGAAGGTTGTTTAGTAACCCAATTCCCTGATTAAACCTGTTTCGGGTATAAATGTCCTTCTCTACTTTCATATACTGGAGTATTAGGATATTTCTCAGTCCTTAATTGGAAATTAATAGAAAAGGGATTTTTGTAATGGAACAGGTTATTGAAGGGTTGTCTGGCACTCCCACAGTTTCATTTGGTCATTCTTAGAAACCATGTGACTTTCTGCCTCGGTTTCTCTGAATATAAAATGTGGAAGTGTGCAGCTGTGCTGTGAAAATTAGTTGTAGTCTAAAGCTTGCCTGGGAATAAAAAGAGATTACTTTGCACTCGTGGTATCCTCGAATCCAAGATCTTGGACTACTTTGCAGATGTTACCTGGTGCCAGTGTCTGGAGGTCAGCAAATAGGACTGATACAAACTCTGTGAGAGTGGGACAGACAGACAGACAGACATCCTTTTCAGCAGTGCCATCATCTGAACTGATATCAATTAGTGGGAGCATGTTTTTAGGATTAGCATAGCCCTGGGGAGGGAAGGGTGGGGGGCTGCTGCCACATTCTCCAGTTGGAGCCATCTCACTGGCAGAGCCCTCTCAACAGCAGTTGAGAGAGGAATGACTACAGCAAGATGTGGGGGAGATTGATGTTGATGCTCCTCCCCAGAGCCACTGAGGTTCAATAAACAGCTTCTGCAAAGCCTGCAGAAACTTTTTGGGTAAAAGCTGTGGCAGCAGAGAAGTCTTATTCTTCTTTGTTGTCATAATGATTGTTTTGAAAGATTTGACTTGCTGTTTTTCAAAGAGATTTTCTACCTGATATGCAGAAAACCACCCCGAGGGGGAGGAAGAACCCTCTCCAATGAAAGACTTCAGTTACAACCCAGAGAAGAGACAAGCCCCTCTTTTATTTCACCAGTTACCTGCTTTGCAGGCTGAAGACTCAAAAGGATTTAAAACCCCTCCATTTCTCAGCTTCAGAGGTGAAACATTGGGCTTGTTCTCTCGCTGTGACCTCCAGGAAGTTTGGCACATTCCTTAAGTGAGATTGACCCCAAGTTCCTTTTTCTGATGTTTTTGGATTAAGCCAGACTTGGCATTCACGTGGGCTGTGATACAGTCAGCATTCCCCAACTGTGATGGTTTGTCATGGGTCAGCACAAGCGAAAGCCTGTTCAGCAGAAGGTCGTGGAACTGCAGCAGGGCTTCCTGCAGATTAGTGCTGAAATGTGTAAAAGCAAGAGGAGGGGGCATGGCTGAGCAGGCTGAAACCCTCTGGGTTCCACAGATTAGCCCTGGTGTGCTGTGATACTCAAACACACTCAGAAATGTGTTAAAAGCTGGTTTATGAGCAAAACATCTCTGGGGTGTTTCAGGCTGCCTCACAGACTGCACAGCTCCCTGTTGTCCCACGCTGGACCGGGCAGGGTGTGTTCCCCTGACACGGACTGATGTTTCCAGAGGTGTTGGAGCCAGTTAAACACATCTCCCTTTACTCATCACAGCTCTCAAAATGCCAGCAGTAGCTTCATTGGTAGCTGAAACCTGTCAGAGTTGGGAGTCTGGAGATAAATACAGGCTGGAGTACAGCAGGAGGCACTGCTGGCTCATCGAGGGAGGATCTGAGATCTCATCTCTGTATGGATGAGCCAGGTAGAAGGGCTGTGAGATCCCGAGGAATACCAGAGTCAGATTGTAATTTCAGATCCATGGCTCTTAGAGCTTCCTTGGAGAGTGATTGATTCTGCTTTGCTATGATATATCTAATACAGCACTGCTAGCTTCAGAATGTCCTGCACTCCAGCTGTCATTAACTAGGTTTTCTACAGGTTATTGCTGAATCTGGTTGTATCTTTTTTTTTTCCCTTTTTGCAGTGGATTAAGAAGGTTGCAACAGTATTCTGTGTTTAATTTATTTCCAGTCCATTGATATTCCTAAGATAAGAAACACAAAATAATTTCACAAAGTAATAATATTCCTAAAAAACCAGGTTTTTATAGTTAGTGTTTATAGTTATAGTTTTTATAGATGATTAGACTTGGGAATAGTTGGGAATTTGTTTTTTTATTTAGTGTATTTGGATTTCTTGCATCTTATTTGAGAAGTGAGGAGTGCTGGATCATTAATAAAGCAATTCTTCATTCATCACTGCAGTTACTGCTGGTTTGAAAACACAAAATTCAAAATTTGGAAATATGGAGTTAAAATCTAATTTACAGTATAGCTCACCCCCCTTCAGTGTTGCTGCTTCTTCCTGAACTTTTCCATCACTTCCCTTCCCTAAGCACTCCCAAAGGAGAGGCACTGGTGTTGGTGAGCGCTGAGTTGTGTAGATCTGCTCAGGTCAGTGCTGGATTGCAGAGGGTGCAGCACCCCAGGAGCCTGTTTATCACAGTGTTCCACGTGTGGTTACCACAGGTGGGAAACACTGAGTCCCTGGCACAGGCAGAGCAGCCTCATCTCACCCCTGAGCAAAATCAAAAGCTCTAAACAGAGGCAGGAGGACAGAGAAGGTGAGAATTGAGTTATCTTTCTTACAGACTCGCTGAGACTGCCAGGCCAGGCAGAGGCTCAGCCAGGGATGGAAGGATTTGTGCATTTAAATGCAGGATTGGTGCATTTAAATGCAGCATGAAGAGGAGCCTTAAGCACCTGCTTGGTTGTGACCCAAGCTAGAGCTGGCTCTCCCTGGCATCTGTGCCCTTCCAGGAGCCCTTCCTCTGCAGGCTTCACAGGGGCATCAGCAGCAGTTTTCTTGCCAAGGCTCACTCTGTCTTAGCCATTGCAGAGTGCCTTTTGTGAGTTTCTTCAGAGTTTTGATTTTTAAAATAAACTTCCAGGATAGGCCATATTTCATACAGAAAAACAGGAAAAGGAGTGTGAGTAGTGAAGTGGAGTGAGTAGAAAGATTTAAAACACCAGAGAATTTTCAGTTACTTTTAACTGTCTTAAGAGGCATTATAAATAACTATAACAAGCCTAGTTTTTCACCCTTCATTAATTATTCCAATCCAGCTGTATTTATTGATGGTGATTCTCCAGCTGAGCAAAACTCCATCATTTGTAGTGCTTAAAAAACTCGGTGAAAGACTAAATGCAGAGCTGAGGTTGGCAGATAGACCATAGCCAAGAAAGCTGAAATTCTGGCTCCAAATAATATTTTCCAACCCCCTCCATAGTCAGAGAATTGCTGGGTCCCCATATAACTTCTTAAATTATTGTATGTAACACCTGAAATCAAAAGTAAACATGACTTTGTCTTTGAGGAGGGGGTCACATTTAAAATTAAGGCATCTGGGAGCCAAGGGAAATTTTCTAAGTGCTAAAATTGGCTCTGGAGATGTCATTTCCCAGCACAGTAGAATAGTTCACCCCCATCCAAGAGGTCACAGCAAAGCATGAATTGAAGGTGTTAATGCAAAACCCCAAATCCACAGACTTCTTGATTTATGGAGCTGACTTTGCTTTCTAGGAATGAAGAGCAAGATTACATAGACATGAGGATGGGAAAAAAGTTTTCATTTCTTTTGTGTCCCAAAGCTTAGATATGCCAATTGTTCCTGCCAGTGGTAGGTCAGGACACCCCAGACAATTTGTGTTTTGTGGTGCTTTGCAGAGCCTCTCTGGGCTGAGGCCCCTTCAGGCTTGAAGAAGCTCTACCAGGCAGAGAGCAAGAGGAGGTCCTAATGAGACTGTGAATATGTATTTATGCTAACAGAGGCACATGGGCCTCTATGGAGCAAAAATAAACAGAGAAAAATCCTGTCTTTACTGACCCCCAGGACTGAACTGCTTCTGTTCTCAACCTCCTCCTTTGCTGCAGAGGTCCAGGAGATCCATTTCCAGCTACAGCAGGGCAGGTGTACCTGCAGCTGTTGGGGTCTTCAGCTTGTGAAAAACCTGAGATGTGACAGAGAGGGTCAGTGCAGGCATAAGGGGACTGGTTCATGTCACAGCTCCTCTTTCCCCTCATCAGCATCACTTGTGTGCTGAGCTCTCAGTGTTACAGGATGGGAAGAATTTGTACCAATGCAGGTCTCTGCCCATCATTCCTATTAAAAATATTATATTCCCTATCCCTGAAGGCCTCTACCTAAGAAGCTCTGCTGATCCTGAAATAAAACAGAGAAGCTGGAAAACTGATATAGCAAAGCCTGCACTGAGTCATGGCAGAACAGGTAAACAGGATATTTAAGCACATCTGCAGTTGCATAGGTGAGTCCCTCTGCACCCCCTGAGTGGCACCAGGATGCTCTGGAACTCTCAAAACTCCAAACTCTGACCTCAGCAACAATGGAAAAAAAGCAACAGAAAGTGTTTTCCTCCAATGGATCCTCCTCTGCCCTTGGTATCCAAAAGCTGCAGCGGGTGACCGCAGTGTGAAGGTAAACCTTGCCTTGACATGGAGAGTGATGAATAGTTTCTATCCTGAAATCCAATCTCTGAAATTGATTGAACCATCACAGTAAATCCATTACTGGAGCAACCCATTTTACCAATACCACATTTCAATAATTTATTTTAGAATAAAAGGCTTTTTAAAGTATCAGATGAAATTAAGACCAGTTCTTTGATATCTGTAAATACTGGAAGCGCTGCTTCAGATGGAAGTGTCATAGATACTTCCTGAAAGAAAAATTATATTTAATAAAGATAACAGGCTAGATGAAGGGAGAGCCATGGGGAAGGAGAGAAATCTCATTTAATGTGTGCACCTCCCTCTTCAGGGATGGCCAATTCTGTAATATTTATGTAAGGCAGACTTGCTCAATGGCTTATATATTTTGAAATTTTCCATGATAGTAGTGAATAAATAAAGACCAATGGTTCTGTGAGTCAAGTCTCTGCACTGATGCTCAGACTGGCCAGCATGCTTTTATTCAGAGCTAATGACATGGCAGATGCAAACAGAGCAGATCAGGCCATCAGCCCATCCAGCCTTGCACCCTGTCTCTGCCAAGGGCTGGCAAGGGGTAAGAAATGGTAAGAAACCAGAGCAATCTCAGTGTCCCATCACAGCTCCTGGCCAGCTAAGCTTGCAGGGAGTTCCACTGAGCTTCTTGGTAACCCTTGGTGGAGATTATATTGTTTTTACAAAATAAATCCACAGGATGCTTAAAATGGGCTCCTGCTTTTGATAAGACTCCCTTTTTAACAATTTGACAATCTGATTACAATGTGACACATTAACTAAATGCCGTGTTATATCCATGGCTGTTCCCAGCACTATGGCCAGACTCTGTGCCACATCCCCCCTCCAAGCATAGCTACCCCAACCTGTTCTGAGGCATCCAGGGCTGGTTTTGAGGCAGTTGGAGGTTTCCATGTTCACTGTGCTGTGCTCTGCAGCTATCAGAGCACTGAGTAATGGGATCTGTGTTTAGGAAGCTGAAAGAAGGGGAAATGCAAAGCAGGGGTGTATCCTCATATTTAATACACATGTAACATTTTATCCTCCAACTTCTTCATGTTTACAATACAAATAAAATGAGCTGCCCTTGGTGTGACATTCCTTGCATTTTTACATCAGCTTAACCCTGGAAAAGCTTAATCCTGGTTTAATGGTCTTTTAATAGAAGTGGTCAGTAGTTTTGTAAATGTTTAAGTGACAGGTTGACAGACATTGAGTTAACACTTTAATCCTGGCTGCAGGCCAAGTGGCTACCAAGCTGGTTTTTCTTTAAACCTGAGAGTGGGGCATTTATTTCCAACTCAGCCTCAGGTTAGAGGTGGTGGCTCTGAGTGTTTACAGGAGGAAAATGGGTGTTGCACTGTGTTATCAAGAAGTACCTTTGGGCGGTGTGAAGCATTTCCATCTCAAACCTTTGACAGACAGTTTCCTTTTCCTCTGCAGAATGCAGTAACATTATTACAGGTGGGTCTGAACAATCTGTAGAAGGATTGTCTTTCTTCTAAATGCCAGAGTTTCTCTGTAAGTGACTCCAGTATAGAAGCACAGAATCATTTAGGTAGGAAAAGACCTTTAATATTGAGTCCAACTGTAAATGTAGCACTGCCAAGTCCACCACTAAACCATGTCCCTAGGTGCCATGTCTGCATTATCAAGAATTCCAGATGCAAAGTATTAGAGGGAGATTTCCCAGAGTAAGTAGGTACTTATAAATGCTGCAATTAACATTGTCTGTGCACTGGGCATCTTGGAAGAATTTCTCACAAAATCAAGCACGAATTTAGAACTGAGCTTTTGAGGCAAATCTGGACTAGAGAGCTGATTCCCCAGATGTGTTCACCTCCCCAGGTCACACTGCCTCCCGAGCCAGATCCTTCTCCAGCTCTGGGAGTGCGCACCTGGTGCCTGTCCATGTGCATCCCTCCCTTGTGCCCATGCAGGAGAGGCACAGAACTGCTCAGGTGTTTAAGGACCAAAGTGAAAGAAGAGTTAAGGCAGGAGACTGGTGCCTCTGACTGTCTTTGAACTCAGTGCAGTCCTGGGAAGAGTGAGTTGATGGGCTCGGGCTCTGCAGACGCCACTGGTGTCCAGACCCCATAGGAATGTGGAGTAGCCCTGCAGTGATGTGGTTCCCAAAAGAACAGACAAGTTCGGTGGGGTTGGCATTGCTGAGGAAGGGCCACAGCAGTGCCTGAAAGCAGCCAGGACAAGTCATGGGCACAGTTCTCTGTCCCATCCCTCACACACCCTGCTCCTCCTGCAACGTCCCCTGAGCCTCTGACACGGCATAACTTGATTTAATACATTATTCATATCAGCAGTTCTCTGAAAAGTACTGAAATAATTTCTTCTATGCTCCAGACCATATTTGGCTTAGGTCAATCTGTTAAACAGTAAGTTTTAATTTTATGGGAACAGTCTTTCCTCTTTTACAGAGGAGGGATTTAACAGATTCATTAGTTGCTACCAGCTTACATGGGAAACAGTGAGTTAGTAAGGACAGCTGGAATATGTTTCAGCTAGAAAAAGAAACTTTCTCTTTTTTAAATTTGTGCACCATATTTTTAGCTATGCTTTATTTTCCCCTTCATTTTGGAATTTACCGTGCTAAATTTTTTGTTATGTGTTCAGAGTGTGTGTTTGCAGTTTTGAATACATGTCTGTGTATAAAGTATGTTCAGTTTGGAATGACTTATTCACAGAGGGATAGATTAGGAAAAAGTCTCTCCTGGTGATTGACAGTTGCACTCAGACCATGGGGATTATGGGGGATCAATGAGGATTATCTCATTTACTTTCATTAACCCTTGAGTTTACTTTGCTAGTTCTCTTCCAAATGCCACTCAACTTAATGTTAACAGTTTCTTTTAACAGACAACTTTGCTGCCAGAGTCAAAGGCTGGTTTTAAAAGATGTGCTTTAGTGTTCTAAAGTGGTTAGTGATAAACAGAGATATTTAATGTTGACTGTCAAAAAGCATCGATGCTCTGCACTTATATAAAAACCTGTTTGAGAATTTCTATCTACTTAGCTCAATAGAAACAGAAATTTAACTTCCATGGGCATTTCCTTCCTTATGTCCCACAATTTCTTTGTAGGAACTTTTGAACAGAACAGAAAATTCAATCCCCTCTCCCTATAGTGAACAGTTCAATATCCATCTACTTAAATTTTGTACTTTCATGCATTGCATTTTTTTTAAATTTCTGTTGATATTGAGGCTACAGATCTAACTCCTGCTGGTAAGAGGCACCAGCAAATTATAGACCAGCACATTATAGACCAGGTAGGTGAGGGGCTCCTTGCACCCAACCTTTGTACCACCAAGGAGGGGGTGTATTATTTATGTCGATACAAATTCAGCAGCCAGAGAGCACCCAGAGGAATCCTCTCTTGTGTCACCATTGCCAAAGTCAGGGCAGCTTCTGGCAGATTTAAAAGCACAAAAGGAGACTTTTGGTGAAGAACCCAGCTTTGCACTCCCTGTTGGCAGGAACCAGTCCTTCACTCAGGCTTGAAGGAGGAAGATTTAGCGACGTTTTTCCAAATCTCAGTGTATGGGGTATGATTAACCTCCTGCTTCTTTTCCATCCATTCTCTCCCAAGGCTATGAACAAAATAAAGATGATACCTGAAATATGAAACCTTCTAGCAACTTGGAAGAAATTAATTTCATCGCTGACCATTGTGCAGCACAGTTGCTCATGTGCCTGCATATTACATGTGTAATGGTAATAGCAAAACATGGAGAGAAAACCACTTAATCCCACTTTTGCTCCCATGTGACTCTTATAGGGAAACATCCAGTCTTGGAATATGTGGAACTAAATGCAGAATGGATATGTATACCCACAGAGGCTGAGCTCAGCCCAGAATCCCCTGGATTAAGGGCTGGATGTAATTTTCATTGTTCATGCTCTGCACAAGTGTCTACTGTATTTCAAATCCTGTGTTATTCCCTTGCAGATCAGGAGTGAAAGATATGGCTGGATGTGTCCAAACAGATGCTCTGTTGCACAGTACTCTGCAGAAAAAATGGTTTTGACACTTGAGAAACAGGTTATAGACTGGTTTTTTGGGTATTTTCACAAGCACTAAAAAAAAATCAGTTGTATGTAAGTGAGCAGAAGCTCAACATCAGATTTTGGTGTGCAAATTTATGTAGTTCTAAAATGCTCTTACAAAGTACAAAGAACATGTCAGAGACACTAAGAGAAATGTTTGTTGAAATTCATGTAAACCATTTGAATTTTTTTAAATTTAAAATAAAATTATTTTTGCAAATTAATCTAAAATAATAAGGAATATGAACAGTAGCTTTTAAATAGAAACTTATTAAGTAACTTTCTAGGAAATTCTTCCATAGAACCTCCTCCTGTGTGCTCAGGATATGACTGGAACCCCAAGAATGAATTATGAATAGCAATTATTAATATCATGGAAGTTTCAGAAGCCAGTGGGATATCTTTGCTTGAAGGTAGACAACACAAGTGTGTGCAGAGTCATGGCACTGGGAAGTATTCTGGTAAAACAGAGAAGATACCTGCAGGCACACATTGCTTTGCAATATTACACAGAATAGACAATATGATCTTGTCAAATATCCCTAAAAAAGCCCAGGAAAATCCTGGTTAGCCACTTTGTATGTCCCTGGCCAATGCAGTCATGCAGGCAGACATGAATTTTCAGCCTGTAGGAGTTGGGATGCATCAGGTTCATCTTATTTTTAAAAAAGATATTTTCTGTTTCCAAATACATCTCCAATTTTCTGATTCTATGTGTTTTAATTATAATTGGAAGTGATTGCTTTCTTTGGGATTTTGTTTGTTTGGTTTTAGTTTGGTTTTGATTGAGGGATTGAGGGGGGGGGGTTGGTTTTTGCTGCTTCAGACACTTCTAGATGGAATTTGCAACTACCTTTATCTAAGAATTTAGCTGCAATCTGCTAGGGCATGTCCTCTGGTTAAACAAATAAACCCAGAAAATCTTGGGAATGGAGTAACATCAAATATCCAAGGCAGCTTCATGCTCTTGAGAAAATTTTGTGAGGTGCCTTAGGGACCCTAAAATTGAACAGTGCCCTGCCATTGGGCAGATATCAGCAGGAACCTGTGACTCCTCTGTAGTTTGGAAATTAGGAAACACAAGAAAACAAAACCATTTTCTGTCTTAGCAACTCATCTCAAATGCAAGAAGTAGAGATTTCCTCCAGGTTACACAGTTACTGACTCTCCAGTCGACCAATTAGTGCCAGACAAGGCTGTGACATCTGGAGCTGGTTAGTGGAGCATTAGCTGTTCATTGGGATGTTTTGACTGGGCTCTTCAATGGGATTTATTGTACTTTATAGTTGTTTATTTTCCAATCAGAGTCAGCCTTTAAGTCAAGATTGCTGCTTCAGCCCCTTCTGAGCAAAAAGAAACACAAAGAAAGACTCTCCTCTAACTCTTCAGTAGAGAGGGTTTCTCAGCAATTAAACATGGGCTTAAAACACATCAGGGAAGACAAAGTCAACAGAGAGAGCTCACTGCACGCTGGTGGTGGCAAGAGGGTGAGGCAAACAACAGTAAAGCAGGTATGGAGATACACCTGGTGCTTCTTGCTTCAAAAATAAAGATTATTCATCTGATGCTGGAAAAATTAAGCAAGAATGGGATTTCCTGCATTTTAGCCTTGAGTAGCAGAAGGCAGAGGAGCAGATGCTCACTGCCACACTCACACCTGGCTGAACTGGCTGACCTCCAGACCCTGCACCTTCTGAAATTGAAGACAAGGACCTGCAAACCACCCCTGTCTCACCTGCTCAGGTGGCTTCCAAGGAAGTGTGCCTTGCTAGTGAGGGGATGTTTTCATAGTGGGATTATCTCTTTGAGATTGGAAAGAATTCTGAAAGGATGTGCCTTCCAAGGCCAGTGACCATCCAACACCTGGAAACTGCATTGCAAACACAGCCTGAATTCACTTGACCTGAAGGAACAAAGTTTCTGTCCAGTCCCCATTGAGGTGTTTGCAATAACAGCACACAAAGCCACTGTGCAGAAATGTACCTGGCTGTGGGAGCACTTCTCAGGTATGTGTGCAGAGAGCAGCCAGATTATTCCTCCTGTGCTGAAACCTGAGTTTCACTGACAGTTTTAGGTGCCCAGCTTCAGAGAATTTTGGAGAAAAAATCATATGTAAGTTCTGAGCCTCATTAAGAGGTGGGAAGAGATTAAAGTCTGCAGCTCCTGGTTTTGGGAGACAGCTTCAATGTGCCCCTTCCTCCTCCTTCCTCACTCCCTGCACATCACACCCACGGCTCTTGCTGGCATTTGGCTGAGGTGGCTGCTCAGGGCAGTCACCTGCTCTCCTGGGATGCCAGGCCAAGGCCACCCACCTGGCCAGCCAGGCACAGGGGCCACAGGCTTTTCCATGGAAATCTGCTTCTCCAGCACACACCTGCTATTATTCCTCAAAATCCCAGCCCTGCCTCATTCCCTGGCCATGGAAGAGCCCAGTGCAGCTGGGGAGGGCTCACAGGGCGCCCTGCAGCCGGCACAAACACCCGGGGCTCGGGAAGGTGTCAGTGTCCCACTGATGGATGGAGCAGCAGCTCCAGCACAGGGCTCCCACCCTGGTGCCCTCCCAGCCTGCAGACCTCCCCTGCTGCATCCCCTCTGCAGGCAGACCCCAGGAGCTGCATCAGACCCGCTCAGCCCCGTTTGGCAGAGCTTCAGCCCCAGTCATTAAACTGCCAGCCAAAAAACCTGCTGCTGCAGACTCACACCGCTACCTCTTTTATTACCCAGCTCCACATAATCTCCATTTTTTCTTTTATTACCTGGACTGAAGTCCAGCAGAAGTGTATGTTCCTACACTGGCCACACTTCAGTTCCTGATCCTCACTGTAAGAAAACTAGGACTGCTTTTTTCCCCCTCTTTTCTCTTTCTCTACCAGTGTTTCCTTTGGGTCTTCATTGAGCTGCTTCAGTGATATTCAGTCAAGACCAAATATTTTGCATTTAACATAATTTCTCCTACATTTTTTCCTACTTATCCTAAGCAGAAGTGTAATCCACTGAGGAATATATCCTCAAACTATACTAGCAGCAGTCTAACTGATCTTTTTTTAAGTCTGCTCAGAAATGAAAATGACTTTGAGCTCACAAATGGAAAAACCCAGCTCCATTTGAAAGCAGGTATTAAGATTTGACACGTTACCAAGTACGTCAAAAAAATAACTGAGGTCTGAGACTCCTGCGGGCATCGCACTGGCATTTGAAATTGGGTAATAGATAGGACGTTTGTTTTTCACTCACCACTTCACTGGTAATTGTTGGTTTAATACCACAAATTTGATCGTATGGAGCACACAGAATTTGACCTCTCCTCCCCTTACCTCCAACCACTTGCACGTGCTGTTCCAGAGGGTTGGCATTTGGGACTGGTGCTAAGAGAGACCACATGGAGTCTTTCAGATTATAGGCAAAGAGAGGTGATCTTAATTCATTCTGATGGGCTCGTGCTTTCTATGTGTGTCTGTAATGTCATCAAGAGCTTCTGAGGGAAACTGCTAACCTTGCAGCCTGTCGCTTTTAATGGAGGGAATAACACGTAAAATCACCTAATTTGATGTGAACGTGAAGTGGCAAATTAAAAATGCCTGTGTCATCACATTTGTCTGGAGGTATTTCCTGAACAAACAAAGGCCCAACTAATAAAGCGCATTCCAGATTTTCACTAAATAATGTGGGTTGTTACATAATAAAGTCTCCATGCTCCTGGCCCAGCTAGAATCCGTGGGGAAACCTCTTTAGCTCAACTGTTTGGAGAGGCAGAAAGTATCTGGGCTTATTAGACCTTCATGCATGGAGGGGGTGCATGTACAGTGCAAATTTTATGGATTTGTTTTGGCCAGACATTTGCCATGGCTGTGTCGTGCTGTGGCTGCCAAGGACTGGAAATCAGCACTGTGCACGCTACAAGGAAAACTTTTGTTCCTTGGATTTCCCCCCCACTCCTGCATATAAGCCGAAAGTCTTTATATTTGAACTAAATATTTAAATGCTCTGTTATTCAGACAAATGAGAACTTGATCTTGGGTCTGAGTTGTGGAATTAATATCAATACACTGGAATATTTTTACTTACCTAATGTGTGTTCATTGGGATTATGCCAATCGTCAGGTATGTTTGCACATATGAGGAAATTCTTTGCTTTCACCAGAGTGACTTGGAAATCTGCTGGTGAGGCTATCAGAGGCTTTAACTGAGCCTCTGCTGGGCTGGGGAGCTAACTTGGGCAGACCCAGATTGTTCTCCATTGGAAATGTGTGGGATTTCTTCTATCATGTTTTCCACACTAGTAATAGTCAGACTAAACCCCACAAAGGTTATTGTTCTCATTGTATCATTTATTTCCATTTTTTTTTCTATAAAAGGTTCAGGTTTTATAATTCACATGAAACCACCCCAGTTTTCTCCTTGCTGGATACCTGGGGATGAGATGGTCTTAGAAGGCTGAAAAGAGCAATTGCAAAGGCATATGAGCAAGGTAGGATTCTTCTTCAAAACTGACCTGAATCCATGGTAGAAAAAATTACTACTAAAAATAACAGGTAGGCTCCCAAACCACAGAGGTCCCTTATAAAAATGCTCCCTATAATGGCTTTTGCTTTTGGTTATTTTTGCCTCTTAATTTCATTTCTGGAAAAGACCATCAGTGGTCAACTTCTATTGAGATATCTAAATGGAAAAAAAAGTATCAGAAAACACTAATGTGCCTGCATTTATTTAAGATGAAATAACATTTTCATGTCAACTGCAGACCTCAGGCATCTGAACTAGGAAGTAACATGAAGAATAAAGAGGGAAGCCAAATTGCCCCCAGGGCAGAAAGGTGCCTGGATTATCACCTGGATCCTCCTGCTGAGCTTCAGCATCATTTGGTGATGCTGCAAAAATCCTGGGAGAAAATGATTTTGAGGAATTAGCATTTTAGCACTTTGTGATGGGAACACATGGAAAACGTTGCAGCTCCCGTGGCTGTTTGAAGCCTGGATTTCGAAGGAGCTTTCCCACAGAGACCCTGGAGGTGAGACCTCCCTGCTTGGCCAAGGCACCACCACTAACTCAGACAGTGATGGCTGCAGGAACAGCTGTGTGAAGATGGAGGCTTTTAAAAGGGAAGTCAGGACATTGGGGAAAAAAATGTAAAGCAAAACAAGATGGTAAAACGGTAAAAAGGCAAAGAAGTTCTTTCTATAAGATGGGCTGCAGTATCTCTGTGTGTTACCAGGGGCTTGGGGCCGCAGGGAAGTTCATTTGAGGGCACTCCACACGGTGTGGCAGCTATTGCTAATTGCAGCCTCCCAGTCGCTGGAGTTTATCCACTGCCATCTGTCTTTATTTTGCACATCTTACTCAGGGAGGTGCCACAGATGAAAATGAGTTGGTGCGTCATCCCAGCCCCTCCAGCCGGGCCAGGTGCTGTGTGTGGCTGCCACAAACTGCTCCGAGAGGGGCACAGGGCACGAGCTGGGGCTTCCCAGAGAGCGGCCAGCTGCATTGTTTGCTCAGTATCAGCTCCATTTCTCTAAATGTCACAGCAAATTGAGAATAGGAGCCCTAGTGAGTCACGATAGTTGCACATAATATCTGGCTGCTCTTTGCCTTTTCTGCCTTTTTCTGTGGTCTGGCGCCGGGCTCCAAGTGGTGAGCTCCAGAAAGTGCTGCAGGTGCGGTGCCAGTAACTCCAAGCTGGAAATGAGTCTTTGCCATCAGCTCAGCTGAACAGATTCTCTGTCTGAAGAGTGATCTCTAATGGCCAAGAAAGTGTGGCATATATTTTTCCCTTTGAGAAATAACTTTTGTGTGTAAGATTGCCAGCATAAATCCCCTTAGTCAGCAATTCTCCCTCCATACATGAATGTTACCGATGTTTCTGTTCTGAAACATTGCTTTTCTTAGGAAAACAGAATAAAAATATTTAACAAGAGAAAGAAAACCAGTGTAAGGAAGGTAGTAAATGGTAACCAGGACAAGCAGATGTGACAGCAAACAAAACAAATGCTATCTTCTTGCCATCTTCTCTGAATAGTTTGATGATGCTTGATGGCTGTTTGCAGATTCAAAGCAAACTATTTTTGGGAGTACTCCCTTGCCATCTTTCTTTGTAGCCAGTGTTTCAGTAGTTGTATTAAAGTTGTATTAAAGTTGATTTTATCACAGTAGTAATTTTGGTGTAGATTTCAAATTTTTTGTAATGTTTATCTGGATGAGAAACATAAAGACTCATGTTTTAAAGCCAGGAGGACTGACTGGTGGGGTTGAGCTTGAATCTTTTACTGATGAAGATGGGGAAATGCTGAGAATGAGGTTGCTGAGGTGAACCCAAGGTATGTACGCACACCTACTCAAACAGCAGCTCTACAGCCTCTTCATATTAGTGCACCACCAGTGCTTTTTATTTTCTCTAAAACATCCATTTTATGAAGCAGAACTTGGGGGAAAAGCCCAGTTGCTGCATGCCAGCCCTTGTCCTCTTGCAAAAAAGTAAAAAGACCCCCCAAAACTTAGAAGAATTCTTGCCCTGCTTCTTGGTTTCCCTCCAGCAGGGTGAGGGAAAAAGTGCTTTTTCTTGTGTTGAAAAGGACAAGGAAAGAATAATCTGCAGCCAGGCCCCAACGGGGAAGAAGGATCATAATGCCAAGCTCGTGGCTACAGCCAAATGGCAAATTCCAGTGCAGGAGCTGGGGATGCCAGGCTGGACCTGGGACAACCCCAGGCTGTGAAAGATGTGTGAGCACGGAGCTGTGTGTGACTGGGAACCCCCCTACACGGGAATTGTGTGTTGGCAGCAGCAGTGGCTGTGTGCTGGTGGGAGCAGCACCAGTAGCAGCTGCTGGAGCAGCCAAGGGGCACCGTGGGCTGAGCCCTGGTCCCCAGGAGGTGCCTTGGATGAGGTCTGGCTGTGCCACTGCTGATCCATGGGCTGGGGTGCTTGAGGAGAGTCTCTCCAGGTCTGTGTTCCAGTAACCATCTGAACACATGGGAAATTAAGAGATAAAGCAATTGCTTTAGCAAACCTGGGTATGAGTGGCTCAATAAATATATCTGACTTCAGCCCCAGATGTCTTCTAAGCCTTGTAAAATGGTTTCCTGAGTAGCCTGGATAATAATGATGGAATTTAGCATTATCGCAGATCTGACAATTGCTAGCTTGAGTTTCATTTTTTCTTTTTCTTCCTTGAGCCTTCTTGCCTTCTTTCTCCCCAGGAGAGCTGAGTCTAGACAGTGAGCTGGGAACACCAGAGAAAGTGAGGCAGAGAGCACCCTCCTGGTACATCTGCTCCACCCTCTAATCCAAGTTCTGCACATGTGCTTTTTTCACAGCCATTTCTAATTAGTTGTCACAATCTTAGACCTCACAGACTGAGAATACAGGAGAGCCTGTTGCCTGTATAGGAAGAAAAAATAAAAATCACACCTGTCTTTCCAGTCAACACTGTTTCATTAGAATGGAGCTGTTGGCTGCTGCTCATCTCCTGGGGTAGAAGGGGGGAGTTCCACACAGAGCTGGGGAAACCCCCTGACCTTCACCTTTTCTCCTTACATCCTCAGAGCCTTTTTTCCCTCTAACACTCATAACTAGCAAGAGAGCACTTCTAAACAAGGCTCCCACATATTTGATTTACAAGACCTGAAAGGCTCAGTAAACCACTTGGGCCATCTCCTGAGGAGGGAAGGGAGCTGTTCCTGAGGCCAAGCTCCTTGGATCAGTCCATATATGAGCACAGAGCAGAGAGAGAAACAAAGCCATGCAATGCTTTGTTCCCATTTTCTGCTCTTTGTGAAAACTGTGTTTATCTGGAGAAGAGCATCCAGCATTAATGCAAGTGTGGGGGTGTTGCAAAAAGGAGTAATTCTTCCTAAAATAAAGCTTGCAAACCTGGGCAAGTTGGTAGTGACGTCAAAAGGCTTCCGAATATGGCAGGCTGGGGAGTAGTACCCCAATGGCAGCAAAACAGCCCACGCTCTGAAAGTGATGCCATTTAAGATTATGAAAGAAGAGCAGCTCAAAATACTATTTTTAACCCAGATTAAATTATTCTGATCTCAGAAGCACGTGGGGGGCTCCCCACACCGGTGTCCTGGTGTTCTGAAGCCATACAGCATGATGCAAGTTCATAGTGACCCATCCTCCTCAGGGTCTTCTGTACAACCTAAAACAGCTTTGCTGGAGAGGGCTGCCCAGCTCACTGGCCACATGAAGTTCTACAACAATGGCTTTTCTGTAGTAATAAACAGTAAAAACTGGGAAATCAAAAAACAGTGAGGAGCAGCAGTGGGCAAGGGAACACCATCTTTCTTAAAACCTCCCCTGCCTGTATTGCAAGGACCATTTCCACCTGGACCAGTAGCATGAAGGGACTTTGCTAAGGGGTTGATATGGGGTTTCTCTCTGCATCTCCAGTTTCAGCATCTTGGGGATATCGCTGGCCTCCAGCGCTGGCCTCTCGCGGCAGGAACATGTGAACTCCGGAAGCTCTGCTCCAGGTCTCAGATAGGGAAGCTGAGTACTCGAGTCAACACTTCAAATTTATTGATGTCTTGCACAAATATTTATGAGGCCATTTCCTCCTGCACTGGCAGGCACAGAGCCAGCAAGCCTGCTAATTCATGGTATGGTATTTATTGACAGGAATGTGTAATTGTTTTAGGTTAAGGACAAAACTGGGTGCTGCAGCATCGAGAAGGGATGTGTGAACGGAGAGTTCAGCAAGGGAGTGGGAGCCTGAGGGGCTTTAGCAGCAATTTCCTAATGCAGCAAAGCAGGGGCAGTGCGTGATGTGCCAGCACTGGGATCCTCAGGCAGCCAGAACCCTTGGCACTGGGCCCTGCTGTTGCTCCTTTTCCTTGTTCTTCCTCAAGAAAACATCAGTGACAGGGTTTGAGGAATGAATTCAGGATCCAGCTGGTAACCCTGCAAAACTCCAAAGACATGTCACAGACACATGAAGCATCTTCTGGACCTGCTGTGCAGGTTATTTGACAGAAACACCGATATATCCTGACAGTTGCCCTGTATCAAATTTCTCAGATTTTGTATTCTCAGCCAAAATCTCTCTGCAATGAAAACCAACAGTGCTAAGCTCTAGAATCACATATTTCAAAACCAGAGGGACCACATACTGATAGGATTCCAGCTCTGAAGTGGTGCCAGGGGGTGTCTCCTGCTGCAGCCCCGGCAACCCAGCTGGGCCCCTGGAGCACCAGCTCAGCCTTAGCTGGACTCCACAGCCCTGGTCCTTGGCCTCAGTGTGGGGACCATGAAGGAGAGAGTAAAACAGTATTGCAAGGCCCTTTCAAACTCAAAATGTGTAAACCAGAGGAAGCAAGAAGGCTTTGCCCTACAGGTCACATGAGCACACCGAGTTTTCCTCCCCGCTTTGGCTGTAGGGAGAGAAGATGGAGTTTTTTAGCATGGTGTGGCTGTGCTTTCTCCCTGGCAAGACTTCCTCACGAGCCAGATCTCTGCCTCTGTGGTGAATGAGAAAACTGGCTGGCATTGCAGGGTTCCAGCAAGGCAAATCCCAGCAGATCTGCACCAGGAGGTGCCAGCCCAGCATCAAGGCATGGATAGAAGGATGTAAAGGTGACCAAAAGTAATTTTCTTTCATCTTCACCTTTCCCCTTCCATGAAGCCAAGCACAGTGTCTAATCAAAGTGATGCCCTTTAATGTATGACTAATCACACAGAGAAGTCACCAAAACTATATGTCCCATAATTACATCACAAAAAATGCAATAAAGTAATAGCATCTTTACATTACCATGGTTGAAGCGGATTTTTAACTAGCTTTGTCACTGGCATGTAAAAAATAAAATAAAAAAGCATGGGCATTAATTTAAAAAAGAAATGATATTACAGTAACTCTGTGTATAGTGAGAGTTTCAATTTTAATTTTAGTTCATTATCTTTTTCCTTATTAAGAAAGCTAAATCTGTTTTGTGTTTTCATTATTTCATTAGCTCAAGAAACCTCATCAGTAACTGTGAAAGCTGCCAGCATAAATAGCACAATTTTCATATGTGAGATGGAATAATTTGCTTAACCACCTATTCAGCAGAGGCTGGAGCTAACAATTAGAGAAAGCAGCGTATTCAAAAATAAGTTACAATTGATTGTGTTTCAGTGGAAATGAAGTTTGGAATGTGCTAATTTGATTTGATGTACACATCTGAGCCACAGTAAGTTGACATGAGACTTGGGAAACCTCATGAAAGAAGACTCTTCTTAGGAAATGTACAAAAAATTGTTTAATATAATATTTAAAACACAATTAAAGCAACATGCTAATGACACTCTCACTTCTCAGAATTGACTGGTGACATCTTCTTCCAAGATTTACACCCAGATGGAAAATTTAAGACATGCTCTGCAGTATGACACATCATGTGCTCTGGAAGAGCTTATGAACTAATTCACTTTGGAGTGAATGTTTTAGAACATTCACAATTTCAGTGTTTTTTTGGCCAAACTGTCCCATTCCAGCAATGGTCCTTGTGGACTAAATAAGGGCTAAAGCCAAGAGGATTAAAGTAACCTCTGTCTATACAGTGAACTGTAAACTAGAATCAGTTCATTTTTACACAGGTAACTTTTACTCTCCAAAGACCTAAGGAGGCAGGAAAGGAAGTTCCAAGAGGCCAGCTGGTCATTTCAGCTGGATTTTCTAATGCCCTGTGAAAGGCGACATTTTTATGTGGAAATGCAGAACTGCACTTATGTGAACCTGCCCTATCTTCTCATCACATACAGAAAGGTCTGGGCAGTTCCCAGGTGTGCAGAGGATTTGGGGGATGCTATGGCCACTTGTCTGCTGTGTAGCTGGGAGCACGTGTGGGTTAAACCCTTCTCCCTCCCTCGTGCACTCCCTGGCACGTGTGAGCCTTCATAGGCTCTGTTTAAAAGGTTTCTGACCTTCCTGACAACCCTTGCCCTCACTCTTCTCTCCACCTCAATTATCTTGATGCAACAGTTCTTCCCAAATCAGAAGAGCAACACTTCTGTTTAGGTTAAACTGGGATGCTCAAGGTGACACTTCATGGTCTGTTTGAAAGAAACCTCGGACTGAGGAGGCTCTGCACTGGGTCTGTGGTCAAAGCAGGTAGATCAAACAGGCAACATCCCACTGGCTGTATGGGTGTCTCCATGAATCTAAGGAAAAGAGGTTTTAATTTACTTTTTCACCCTACCTGCTCTGGTTTGGCTTCCCCTGGAAGACATTATGCCATGTGAGAACACGTGTGTCAGACACTGTTATTTTATGCTGATGAATGTCTGTAAGTAGCTCCATTCTGAGTGAGAATGCAATTAGAGCTCTCAGACCTGCCTAGATAGGATTGCACGCTGTCCCATAAAGACACATGAACTGCTAATCTGCAGGCACTGAATCCTCTAGCTCTTCTTTACATGCAGAGGCTACTGAGACAAAAACAAGGAGGTGTTTGTCGCTCGTAGCTATATGTGCTCTGTAGAAACCCATCTGCTAACCAGAGGACCACCCACAGATCATTGTTTTGGACACTTTAACTGCAATTTTCTTTTATAGATGTCCTGCAGTACAGACTCCGCTAGGATTCTGGTCTCTGGCACATACATATGTATTGAGCACACTGACAGAAACCTAATGACTTACATGGCTCGGGCATTAAGAATATATTTCAGAGGTTTTTAAAGGAGAAACCCTGAATTGTTTATGGAAAGCTCCTTGGATCTCCTCTTCCAGGAATGCATTATTTATTGTGCTGGTACCACAAAGGCATAGGGGTATACCCTGAGGAGGAGAGGCAAAGCTCCCTGTCGCTCTTACTGTTGTAACAAAGCACCAGGGCCTGGTTCTGATCTTACTCAAGTCGGTGTAAATCATGAGCACTGTTGCCTGTGGATACATGTTCTCTTCTTGCTCAAGTGGTGCCAGCACAGAAATTGGCTCTTTGCTGCTTTCTTGCTACAGGTTCCTTCTTTGCCAGCCCTGGTGCACAGTGCCAGGGCCCTTCTCCTAGAAATGACTTGGCTGGGTGTTGTAGGCTGTTCCTTCCTTCTGCAGCCCCTCAGTGTCTGCTTTCCCCAGGAGGTGCACAGGGAAGGAGGCTGGGAAGCATTCATTTTGCCAAGCCAGGAGTGGAGGTTCACTGTAAAGAGCAAACTTGGGTCTCAAGCCTCTGAAACAGCTTTGAAAATCCATCTGCACCCTGAAATATTCACAGGATAAGGATGCTTTTGGTGTGCCCACCAGTGAATGATCCCATTGATGGTCCCATCTGTATCTCCAGCCAGCTTTCCCCCCTGCTCCCTCTTTGCTGCCTTGTAGCCCCTGGCTTTGCTTGCTGCAGTCTGGACCTTCCTCCAAAAGATGCAGCGAGAGTGACTTTTGACAGCATCACGGTCTAGATGGGTGTGTTCATCTCCTGGGAAAGGCAGCTTGGCCTTGGGAAGGGCAGGTAGTTGTAGCAGACCTGACTTGGAGGAGGTGAATCTTCTCTAATCCATCCTGGATTTGCTGGGTAACCTGGGGAATGTTTCAAACTGGGTTGTGAAAACTTTGTCTTGGGGTGGTCTATGATTATGGATCTCTCCTGCAAGTAGGGGTGTGTTAAAACACAATTTTATTATTGTTTACTCTTTCTAAAGTTTCTATGCAAAGAATTTGAATTGTGCCTAGCTCAATGTGGGGCATTTGTGGTCTGGAAGGGAAGTGAGAATGAAGAGTAATAGAAATATCCAGTGGTAAGTACATGAGCGAAGGACAAATCTGTCCTTTTCTCCCTGTAACAAGCAGGTTTGTTTCCTACAGGTAATTCCTACAGGTATTATGCCCATTAAAACCAGTGGGCATTTAATCAGGAATTTTAGCAGCATGGTAGCTCTGTGGCTCTATCCTTGTGCCTGGTTTGCTCACGTGGATGGGGAAGAGGCCAAGGCCAAAGGAAAGATTTTCCTGCTCGGAATGCAGGTCTGTGTGCTGGGGGCAGGAATGGTGTCCAGCAGGAATGTGAGCAAGGTGGAATCGCTCTCCCAAAACCACCCTCTGGGGCCAGAAATTGCATTTCAGTCTCAGAAGCACTGCTGAGGCTCTGAACTGGCTGCTTGCTCCATTTCACTGCTTTCTGGCTGCCTGGGTTATAAATTGCCATTATTCCTGTATTAGATTTATATTAAGGGAAACTGCACAGAGCTTCAGCCGAGGGGTCCAGCTCATTCCTTCTGCCTGTCTGATCCAGGGATGGGATTTGAGCAGGACAGACAGAAACATTAGCAATGCTCTGCAGTTTATGGGGTGAATTTGAGCTTGTAGGAAATCCCGTCATTCTTCCAGCACGTGCATTCATTAGAGCTAAGGGCACTTATACAGATGTTGGGGTGGAGGAGGTCACCTAATAATGTCTATCACAGGGCATCCTTTTTCAGTGGGTGTAGCTCTAAGTCAGCAGAAGGCTGAGGGTTTAATTAGACTGACACTACAGAGTTATGGAGATTAAAGGGCATTTGACTTCATTTTTTTCACATGGCATTCAGTTTTTAAAATGTCACTGTGAAGCACTTTAGGGCCCTGTTTCATCACTACATTATTTTTATTCCATGCCAATGTCACCTCATTGATTTCTGGATGGAAGGCTGGAGGGCTCAACGCACCATGGAAATTCTGAGGTTGGCTTTGAAATGAAATCTGGGATTCAGCTCATTTGTCGTCTTGGGGAGTTTCCAGGCTGTGGTCACACTGTGTGTGTTCGTGTATGCAGAGAATGAAAATTCTGCCAGTTTGAGGTTTCTTGCTGGACTAATGACAAATATCACTGCTGAGCCTACGGTCCCATGGCTCATCTAATGCCAGGTGCCTTCAGGATTACTCAGGCCAGATGTGAGTTGTTAGGAAAAATGACTGTTTGCATTAATATTATTTTAAAAATTGTTTTGTGAAAAAGAACTGGGTTTGGTATTTTCAGTAGAAAACTCATGAGAACAAGAAAAATTATTTTGAAATTTTGGTTTTAGTTCTAACTTTGTTTGGTTTTGTATCATTTCTTTCCTGCTATCTTGTTCTACTTTCTCATGTTTTTGCACTCAGGAGGTGAGGGAAGGCAGAGGAAAGGGCAGAGCTCTCATCACACTTGGAGAAAAAGCTCTACAATTTAATTTTGAAATCTGAGATTGATTTAAAAGAAAAATTTAAGGTTATCTGAAAAATATTAGGAAGGTAGCTTTCTCAGAGAAAAAAATTTAGAAAAATATCAGCCAGCTCAACTTGAAATAGATGTTTGTAACTTGACAACACAGCATTGCTAGGTTGTCATTGCTAGGATATTTTCCAATTATCATTAAATGTTGTGTAGAGAACCATATAGCATAGAAAGTGGAGATTCCTCCTGTGGAGAAACTTGGGCCGGCAGGGATCATTCAGACATCATGAACATGGCTTGAGGCTGCTCCTCTTCCCTCAGCTGCTTCCAGTCCAAGGGACAGGGCACGTTCTGCACCCTGGGATGAGAAGTTTCTTCCAGGCTGGAACAGCCTCACACTGCTCCTGGCTGCTCTAGTGCTCCACTGCCTTCCCTCCAGCAGCAGGGCAAGGATTGTTGTGTTTTCACTTCTAAGCACTGCAAAGACCTCCAGCAACTGAAAAGAGAGGCAGGAAGGCAGAGGCAAACGTATTATTGTTGTTGCTATTGTTGCTTTGTGAGGTGCCTAAGAGCAGACAATGAGGATCTCCTGTTTAAATTGGGATGGTGTTACTCATTAACATAAATGTCTTCCACCTTGGAGTAAGGGATGCTGCAACAGCTGTTGGGACATGAGATGTTCCCAGGCCAGAACCAGAGAAAAGGAAAATAAACCTGTTAGTTTCAGATACAGACTGTGCACAGGAGCCATGTGCAGACCATGTGTCCATGTGCTGTGTCTGAGTGCAGGTATTTGTGCTTGCACTGGACATATCTGAGCAGTTGTGCACTGGGTGTGAGTGTGCAGGTGTTGTACAAGTGATTCTGCCCCGGGTTGGGTGGGTGGTCACGAGGATATGGCTGGGTGCACTCTGAGTACAGCCTGTGAGCATCTGCTTCTCTTTGTGGCTGTGGTGGATGGATGGGAATGTCCAATCTGCTTGGCTGAGAGAACATAAAAAGTCATTGCAAAGAATCCTGATAATTTTTCAGTTCAACCTTCATTCTGGCTTCAACTTCTGAATTTGGTTTGTGTGATTATTCTTCATAAACTTGTAAAGACGGAAAAGATGTAGTGGATAATCTATATATACCTGCAGATCTTAAAAACAAGATGTTCTTTCCCTTCAGTTCTCCCTGTTCTTGATTTGATATAATTTTAAAGAATGAAAGATTTGACATCCTTTGTAAACAATATTTTCATCCACCTTTCTCTGGGGAGCACCACCACTGAAGGGACACTGGAAATACAAGGTCTGGTTTGTAGCTTCCGTGTGGCCAGGCTGCTCTTTACATCTTTAAAGCACAAGAACAACTTTACATTTGTCTTGTGAAAATTATCTATTGCTGAAAAAAATGCAACAGATGAGCTGTGTCTTCCTGCCCTCAAAAGCATGAGCTGCTGTCTGAAGAGATCTAATGAGAAGATTAAAGATAAAGGTTCTGAATTCAATTCGAAGTGTCAATATGTAACTCAGTAAGAAATGAAACATTTTTCAATTACTGGTAATATGAAACAAAATAGTGGGAAATAGAAATGGCAATCTTTTTAGCTAACCTGAAGGCCATTTCCAAGAGGCACTGTGCATTAACTAAGCAGTGAAAATTTTTACATCACTATTTTCCCTTGTGCCCATAATAGCATAAAATAAAAAGATTTTAGATAAGATTTCATTCAGTGAATCAATTGCAAAACCACACAGAGCCTTAGTGGGCATTCAGTGCTCGATCTAATGGAAATTTTTACGAGGATGTCAATGCTAAGTTGATTCCTACAGCGGAAAGCACATACAAAGGATCCAATTACAGATGGAAACCTTTTGCTTTCTAAGAGACTTTATTAACCCCTGAAGCACTGAATATGCAAAGGGTTAGTGAAAAGTTTTCTGATGAACTGGATGATGGTTTATATCTGGTTGCTCCCCCCACCACTAGCTCATTTTCTTTTTTCCTTCTGCAAATAGAAAATAATCCTGTGCACTGGAGGTAATGGACAGTCACAGCAAGGCAAGCAGAGAAGCTATTGGATCCTAGAGGAAAGGCACAAGCAGGTTACATCAACTGTGGGAAGTATCTGCCTAACAGATTTTAGCTTTAAAAAGATATCATGCTGTGAAAATGGCCAGCAAAGAATAAAACTCCTTGTTAGACCTTCTGCCACAGAGTGAGTGGAGAATTTGTAATGCAGGAATGGGACCACTAGCATCCAAAAATGAGGGGGAGAAAGAAGCATGATAGTGTCACCTTGTGTGATGAGACAGTGTGTTGGTACTCTGAGCTCCCCAGAGCAGATTGGGGAGCATCTTTCAGTTCAGATTCTCCCCTCCATGGGAAGGGAGCAGAAAAGCTTTACAGTGGTTCTTAAGCAATATGCTTGGAGACAGGGTGTGCAGGTTTGGAGTTCTACTGTTACAATCCCATAGGCAGCTTTTCTTAATTTATGTGAAAATGTTTATTATTTCAGTGAATCACTTTGCCTGGTGAAATCTCAAACATGTGACTCCTGCCTGCTCTGAATGGCAAGCAAAACTCAGGAGCTGAAATTTTGGTGAGGAGCTCCTGAGTGAGAACACTTTGTTGGTGGATGTGTGCAAGGCTTGAACAGTCAGTGGGGTCTGCAGTGTGTGCAGAGCATTTGACAGAGGAGGTAGATGAATTTTTATAACCACTTTTGAATACTTTTTGTGCTTCTGCTGAGCCTTTGTTCTGTTTAATCTCACTTCCTCCTAGCATCATCTCACCATGCTTTAGCCCAGGGCTGTGCTCACAATCTGTGTACATATGAGCCACTCTCCATGACTGTATTATATAATATATATAAGATAGATATATTGCAGAAATGAAAGAGCAAAAAGGTATGGCTGGTGATATGAGTAAACTTTGCTCTATTCCCACTTGTGGTCAGGTCTAACTTAATTTCATGGCAGTAACTCTTGATTCATGATGGAATAAAGTAGAAAAAGGCCATGGCAGAAGTGTTTATGAACTGAACTCTAACTGAAACCCTAGAGGTGGAAATCCAACCACAAATTTCAGATCTGGATTCAGATTTGACTTGACCCAAAATTTCTGTGTGTTCAGATCCAGGCTTTTGTTCTGAGCCCATATGAGCCCAGTGAAAAGTCAAGTACAGTGTTTGTTCAACACTCCTGACAGCACTTATTCACTGCTCTGCTGAGACTGCAGATATGAAAACAAGAACAACGTGCCCTGGACAGCCTGGCCAGGCTCCAGTGGGGAGTTTCATCCCCCTGGAAGAGATGGAAAGATGGCCTGAGCCAGGGTGCTCAGCCTATGCCTGCAAGTGTGCATGAGGGACGTTTGGCTTCTCCTTTTGAAATGAAAGGCAAGAAGAATATAGGGTCAAAGTTCTTTAAATCTCCACTGATTTTGTTTGTGTTTAAGCTGTGGACATTTGAGATGTGGGAATGTCAGAAATGCCTTGCACAAGCCAAACTCACTCACTTATCCCTTGCATATTTGGAGAGACTTTTTTCTTTGTCCCCCAAGTCCACCCTTGGTCCCAGATGATGGGCAGTGAAATCACTTGGTGTTTATCCTTGCAGGGTGAGCTCTGCAGGTAACTGTTGGTACTAAGGGGTCCCTGCAGTTATTAGTCAAAGGAAAAGGTCCTCTAGGGACAGAAGTTTTATATATTTATGTTACTGTAGCAGGAAAAAAAGAGAGGCCACTATGAAGGAATGTGTTGCTCAGTCCCTGGTTGCCCCAGGCTGTGGCATGCTGGCAAACACCACTGGGTTTTCCCTGAAGAAAGATGGATCAGTCTCCTACTGTTGTGTTGTGACTTCCCAAACCAACAGACACCCCAAGACTTTCTTATGAATAACACATTTGTGTCTAAAATTAGGCCAAGCCAGAATGCAGCTCTAGGCTTGGCTTTGTCCCCACCATCTGTTGTGCTGGAGATGAAAGGAGGTTCATGGGCAGCTGAGTTGCTTCCATGGGGACTTGTTCAGGTCTTATTTCCCAATCCTGCATTTCTTTGACTGGTCTGTCTGAATCATGAGTTGCAGGTCACCTTGTGTTCATTCCTGTGATTGAAAGAAATGTAAAATAATCTTCAGTGTAGAATATATCTATTGAGCTATTTTTTTCTGTGCAAAATGACTTGAAATTTTGTGGAGCCACTCATCTGACTTTATTTGGGCCAACTTACACAGCCCAGCTTTGCTGGTTTAAGCTCAAACTGTTCAAACAGTGCTGTCTTAACTTGGGTGTACCAGCAGCACCAAAGTCTCTGTCAACACTCAATAAATAGGACAGCAGAGAGTCTGTAGCTTTTAATTATAAGTACTGCCAGAATCCTGTGATGGGCTTTTTGGGGGAGTGATGAACCATATTGCCATTGTGTACAAGGAGAGAATATCCTGCAAGTGAGAGTAGCTATATTTAGAAGACAACTGCAGCAGGCAGTGGGGAGTGCTGAGGTGGCTGTAACTGATATCCCAAAATGGAGGTCAGAAATTTGACCTTTCTGCTTGGCAGCCAAGCAGCTGAGCCTTGTTGTTGTCTTTTTGGACAAATCATAAGTGGAAGAGCTGTTGCCTGTTCAGAAAAGTTCTAATCAGTTTGCTATAAATTACTAAAAAATTATTTACAGATTTTTACAGCAGATTTGATAAGTTCATCACATGCCAGGCATACTGCACAGTTTCAGCTGAAGGGAAGCACAGGAAGAAAAGGAGAAAAAACTTAGAATAAACTTAATTGTGGGAAATAACTAAAACTAGATGTTTCCAAGAAAATGTTGTCTTTCAAATATTCTTTGTAATATCATGAAATAATTTATTTTAGTCAAAACCTGTTTTATGAGGTTAAACTGCTTTGATTTTTCTGCCCACCTTTAAATGGAGAGATTGGACATTATTTTAGAATTGGTTTTTCAAGCTAAAGAGTAGAAGTAGTTTTAGTAGTAGGTAGTAATAATAATTTATAAGAGGAAAACATCCTTTTAATGTGGCTTAGCCTCAAAAATTCTCCAAGTGATTGGAAGGGTCTTTGGGGCCACAAAGATACAGAGAGCAGTAAAATTTCCTGCTCAGCCTAGGGACCAGAGCCACTGGTCATGCCAGCAATGGGAAAGGCAAAGTGGGAGAACAGTCACCCTGTGTCCAGCAGGGCTCACTCCACACTGAGGTGGCCTGGTGGCTCACCCACTGTGCTGGCAATAGAAATGCATGTATGTCCACCTGAAATATTATTATTTACCTTTCTTACAAATCCAGATAACTCCACTGTGGTGATTTTCATCAGGTAAATTTGAGAGTATTGTAGAAAACCTGTTTTTGAGGACAAGGGGTCCTCATTCTCAGCTGTTCCAACATGTACCATTGCCAGTCTTTCACAGAATCATTAGGGTTGGAAAAGACCTCTGAGGTCATTGGGTCCAGCTGTTAACCCAGCACCACTGTGTTCACCTGCATGATTAAGATACATGGAGATATTAAAGAAATCACCACTTAGTCAAATATTTAATAAAAAGGAGGTGACAGGTATGCAAGGATCACACACAGGTTCTCAAGAACAAATACCTTTTCCACTTTCACTGCACACCTACTGCACTGACTTTTCACATACACACTGCTGCTGGATTTTTATTTTTCTTATTGGTCTTGTCTCTCCTGTGCTTTTGAACTTCAGCTCTAATTTCTTACAGTGCTCTTTCTGCCACTTCCCTGTCATTAATTGCCTTGCTCATGAGCCCTACATGAGTGTCACTTTGTTGAGTTGCCAAGGTATGTAGGATATAATGCATCTCACTTGTTTTCTTTTCCTACCCTCCTGGCCCCGAGCCAAGGAAATGCCATCACCTCATCACCTGCAGCTCACCATTCTAATATCTCTCATTTTAAATTAAACCTCACATTTTATTTCTCAGGCATGGCAAGAATTTTACAGCACTTGTGCTTTAAAGGGGTGGCTTTGACCATGCTGTAGGCGTAGACATGCCTCTCCAGATGTCCACGGACTCTTTGCTGCCTTTCTCCTGCATTTGCATAGGTGGGAAAGCTGATTCCCTGTGGAATTTACTGGGGCAAGCACTGGAATAGGAGAAAATGTATGGGACAGCTGATTGAGCTGGCCAACCCAACAGGTGCCCAGCTCTAGGGGTGAGAAACAAGTCACATTTGCTGTACAATTTCAGCATTTCTTCAGCATGATCTGACAAACACTATTTCTGAGAACTTGAGGATATTTTTTCTCTGATTTAAGACTGGGGTGGGCACATTTGGTGTCTCAGGTCAGCATTTTTCATGTGCCAATGGCTTCTCTCTGGGCATTTTACCTTCCTGCTCCACAATGCAAGGAAAAGCTTTGCCATGAACTGAAGAGCACTGGTGGCTGGGTTCTGCTGTTAAACTTTTAATGCAGAGATCCAGGACTGGGCTAGGCTGAACTTGGGTTTGGAAAGCTTTTTTGTACCATGCTGGGCAGATATATGTTTGGATTCTCTTCTTGTTTATGTATTTTTCTTGGCCCCTGCAACTACGTCTGCACTGTGATTAAAAAGTATTTAATTAACATACAAAAATAAAATTTAAAAGTGTAATAGTTATTGAAAAAATAAAACTGTACCAAACCACTCAGGCAAACAGCGCCCTGGGGAGCTGGTAAGCTTGGAAAAGCTGGAAAAATACAACTACAACTGTAACAACTTCTCTCAAGAGGGGTACAACCATCCAGGAAAATAAAACCCACCATCTACTACAGCCAACAACCACCCTGAGGGCACCAAAGCAAGGCAAATAAAACACACAACCAAAGCTGAACAAGAGAAGTGCCTTTCCCCATACTTGTTCCCAAGACCAGGGGTTGTGAGCAGCCAACAAAGTCAACTGGGTGTTTCCTAGGATGGCAGCTTTGGGAGATGCAGAGGTGAAATTTTGGCCCCTTGAGCTGTGAAGCTTGTGCCACTTGAGAGCCAGGTGCTTTTGTCAGAGCTGTCCTTGGTTAAACATCTCAGCACCAGGTGTTTTTTCCTCATTTCTCCAGCTCCAGGTCTGGTGTAGCTGCAGGATCAAGGAGCTCTGCTGCTGAGTCACCTCCCCTGGGAGCAGCAGAAATGTCACACCTGAATTCTTGCGGTCTGCCAGAAAACCTTTGTCAGAGGGAGCAGTGTCTGATGGCATTTATTGTCAGAGCTGTGGGACACTGGAAGGCAGCCTGAGCAGCTGGGGTGTTGAAGCCACGCTGCAGATGGGCAGCAGCTCCCTCAGGCACCTGAGGGCAATGTGGGGCACCCAGGTCAGGGCCCTGAGATCCTGCAAAACCAGAGATCACTCTTCCTTCACTGCACTCTTGTATTTTTACTAGCTTGGTTTCCAAACAGTAACTTCTTATTTTTCTGTCCTGGAAGTAGGTGGGATTAAAATGCTTGAGCAGAATTAGCAAGTGAATATGAGAAACAGAGGAGGGCTTAGAGTAGGAAACCTGGGTCAGGGAGATGGGCTTTGCAATTAGTCCTGCATGCTGTGAGGCTGGGGATTGTCATTATCTCCCAAAGACCACATCTTATCTTGAGCCCTCTGAAAGCACTTTTCTTCCTGGGCCTCCCTGCCCTGGATGTTTCTGTTGGCCAAAGGCTCCTGCCCATCCCTGGGGACCAGGGGACCTCCCAGGCTCTGGGAGAGGGAGGATGATGAGAGGGGCTGCTCCAGGGGAGCCGGGGGTCTGAGCTGGGTGTGAGGGGCCCTGACTGGTGCTGGGAGGGGTGGAAGGGACATGGGGGAGCTTGGGAGGATGATCTGAGTGTGAGCAGAGCAAGATTTCAGAGCACTCTCTGCCCAAAAATGCTTCTGTGATATAATTGCTTCTGGCCTTTTGTGCTGCCTGAAGGCTCACTAATGCACCAATGCATCTTTCTTAACAGTGGTTTAAACCTCTCTGAGGCCAGAATATATAAACTCTACTAAATTGCTACAGCTACATTTTTACTCCCTTTAAAAAACAAGTGTAAATTCCTCATGACCAGCCACTTTTTATGGATCCCTTCAGTGCTTTTGTGAATTGCAAGGTCCTTGGGCCCTGGCCATGAATATCAGGTTTGCAGCAACTGAATTATTTTCATGATTAAAGATAGTAAAGGATTTACAGGTGGTTTTTTTTTTCCCTCCATAGAAATCTCTCCTGGTTGCATTTGTCCTGAGCTCTGCTGTGTTTCACAGAAAATGAGGTGGGAATTTGTGGCAAAGTAAAAGGTTAATTTCGAAACTGCAGTAGAACTGGGGATATAATGGCATATGATAAGGATTTATTTATTTTTTTTCTGGTGGCTTTGGGAACAGAGTCGCTATCTTCTGTGTGCAGAAACTCACCTTAACATGAACAATGAGAAAATACTTCTGCCAGGGGAATTCAAATTAGCATGTCTTTCCCCTACATAAAGGTGACGTCACCTGTTTATGCCCAACCTTTTTCTCTTAAACATGTGCACTAGAAATTTTCATTTTTTAATTTATTTTTTTTCTCACAGCCTTTGGACAGACATTGTGCTGTTAGTTTATTTTACAAAATTTTCTTCTGGGTTATTATTGGAAGGCTCAAGGATGCACCTGCATGATGGCTGAGTACAGAACAAATGGGATGGGTGAATCAGCCTTGATGAAATAAGAATCATCCTGGACTGCTGACCAAAACAAATCAGTTGTTTGATGTGACTAAACCATTTGGTGGTTAATGTCCCTGGCAGTATTTATTCCTGTAGCCTCAGGCATTTCCTGGTGCTGGTCCAAGCTGAAGCCACTGTACCAGGTGCTGGAAAGTTCATGCAGAAACAGCCAAAGCCCTATTGTGCCCTGGGGGATTGACATCACCCTACAGGGACTGAGCTGGTTCTGGAAAAGCATCCTTCAGACAGTGTGGCATCCTTTCCAGACAGGTGCTACTTTTGGCCTCCCTACTCTAAGCTACTAGAAAGTGGAGATTTATGAGCCAGCTCCATGATATATAGCATTTGATCCCTGTCCTGTCCTGATGGCTTGCAACAACTTGGACCTTGGATTGTTTCTGATGCCTTGGCCTAGCAGTGCTGTGCTGGCACACCTCCAGGGCAGAATTTAGCAAGTCCTGCAGCTCAGGCCAGTATAACTTTTTAAACTACTGACAAATGTGTTCTTCCTTTGCTCCTTACCCTTGATTTGCCTCCATTCATTATCCTGTCACTGAAATCCCTCATTACTCCCAGTCCAAGCCGTTCATGAACCTTGCTGAATTTCTTCTTTTTTTTTTCCTTCAGGCTTGAAACTTTGGTCTGGCCTTATAATTACAGTATTATTAATGTATTTTTATCATTGTTAATTATTTTTACATGCTGAAATTGATTCAATATGCCTGGAGCTGCCATGCTGGAACATGCCTTGATTCTTTTCCAAGCTGGAGCCCTTGCGCACCAAACGTGGAGAGTTCCAATGGCTTTAAATCACTATAAACCTCACTGAGTGATTTAAGTTATTGGAGTGTGTTCAAGTTTTTATAAGCCCTCAAATGTGAACTCTGCTCGAATTCTGGGTATGTACAGTGCAGTGGGATCTAAAATGGTTTGAGTGCTCGACATACTTTCTAAGCCCCTGGCTGGCTGGAGAATAATCAGGCTTGTCGGGCAGTGCACTGTGCAGGGACTTGGTAGGATGGGAACCATCACATTTTAAAAATGCTTTTAATTCCTTTAAATTGAAACATTCCTGCTTCATTTAAGGGACTTTGGGCAGAGCTTTCTGTGTGGCTTGGAGGATCAGCAGTGCAATGAAGTGGGTTTCATCCTGGTGTTGATGGACTGATTTGTGCAAGGTCAGTCTCAAGGCAAGCCGTCCCTGATCTCTGGTGACAGCCAGTGGAGCTGTGATCTGTGCCTGGACCCCAGGTTTGGGGTGTGCAGAGGGCTGATCCCTCCTCTGATGTCCAGGTCAGGTTGGGGTCAGTTGTGTCCATCCTGACCCTGGTTTAGCAATGGCCACACACCAGGACAAGCTGTCCCTTGGGCACATCCTCTGACCAGGAGGGCAGCAGAGAGAGACATCAGAAGCCAACAGCTGGACATGCTGAAATTTTTCAGTTCCTTTTTCAGAAGGTCTCAGGTCAGAAAAAAGCTGTAAGAATGCAGGTGAGAGGATGGCCATGTAGTGGAGGGAGGAGACCAATGTGGGTGTGAGAGAAAGCAGGGCAGAAGGGCTCCCTCTCACCCTGACTTCACGGACATGGCCCAGCACTACTTACACACCATCTTAAACTGCCTTGG
This sequence comes from Poecile atricapillus, assembly GCF_030490865.1. NCBI lineage: Eukaryota > Metazoa > Chordata > Aves > Passeriformes > Paridae > Poecile > Poecile atricapillus. Next base: position 8,784,093 of record NC_081263.1, read on the forward strand.
GAACCTCTCAAGTGAAAATGCAAAATCTGAGAACTTAAAAAGGGTGTTGGAAGAGCACTGTAGCTGCAGAGCAATATGATCCACAGCCCTGAGAAGCTGACTTTGACACTGGTGCATTAGAGACAGCAGAGAACCCAATGTGCAAAATATTTACTCGTTTCAGATTTCATTTTTTATGGACAACTGCATAACATCTCCAGTGTAATTCCTTACCCTTGCCATCAAGTAGCCAGTTCTTTATATACTCACAAGTGCAGCTGCTGAACACATTGCTGTAGTTGGAAGTTTTGCCTTGATGAATTGTTCCGTTCAGTTTGATATCATTAGGTACGTATGGGGGGTGTTTACCTGTTCAGTAAAACATTTAAGATTTATACCCATAAAACTAATTACTGCTCCTCCTGCTCAGTAAATAATGACAGCTGTGAGATCTGTGAGTGCTGAGCACCTTAGAATACCTTTTCTTATTTACCTCTATGAACCTATATTTAATATTCTTGTTACTATGGGGTTAAATGTTTCTGAAAATGTTTCTTAAAATCATGTAGAGGTAGGCCACAAGAATGTTTGGTATTAGGGATGGTCTAGCAAGCTGAAATGTTTATGGTAACAGGAACTGGTACTTGGGGTCTCCAAGATACCCACCCAGAGATAAGATTTGTACATGTTCATACAAGGATGAGCTAACTCTCATGGAGCAATATCTATAAAGTTAATGAAGCAATATTAATGAAGCAATATTGATAAGGTTGTTATTGTGATTACTGCTACAGCTGAAATTGTATAAATATGTGCACTTTAGACAAAGACAATGGAGCTAGATTTGGGCTGCTGATACCCCTAGTTCCCGTGTGCTTCAATAAAGAACCTGCATATAATCAATCTGTGATTATGTGTGTTCTCCAATGCTAACATTCTCAGTTGATTAAAAAGTAGTTTTCTAATCCTAATTAGGACTAAATTCTGCCCTGAATTACTACACCTGAAGTAACTTTAAATAAAACAGAGAAAACCTGAGTTTACACACCTGTTAGGGCAGGATTAGGCCCATCATACTGCTCAAATCTCATTTTAATAGTAAGAAAGTTTTATTAGTCATCTTAATGACAGAGCAAACCCCAAACTACTGTTCATTCAAGGAACAGGTTCTTATATTTTAAACAACATTTAATTCTCCTTAAAACCTCTTTTATTAAAAAGTTTTAAGAATAATATTAAATACATAAACAGCTATGTTAATTAGATTATATAGTTAATGTACATTGGAACTATGACTTATTGCAGAGTTACTGACCATGAAAGCACATTTTGATCATTCCAGGCTGTAATCCCCACTTAATCCATCCCCAGTCTGTCAATCAGTCGAATACAATCAGGATATTTATGATCACATCAGACCAGAGATCTGGAAAAATTTAGCAACTTTGCAGAGCTGAATCCAGAAAAGGGAGGGGGGGAAAATGTTTCCACTGGCAAAATGAACCATTGCCAGGAAAAACATTATTGTTGACTTGGCCCATGTAATTGAATTTTCTACTCAGAAGTAACTTACAAACCAGCAAGTAGGAGAAATTATCAGTGCTGGGAACTCTCATAATAACAAAGCAGAGGAGTTTTACCTGGCACAGCATTTTTTTCAATAGTGTTTTTCTTTTCTTTTTTTTTTTTAACATATTGCTGTGGTTTTTTTCCTCTCCTAATATTCTGCCATCATGAAATAATTTGAATTGCTAGGGCAGCAGGGGAAAGCATCCCTCTCTTGGGCCCCTACCTCCCAACATCCAACTCAGCCCCTGCTCCAGTGATTGCAAGCACCTCCCAGCAAGAGCTGGGTCTCTGGACAGAGGACACCTGAACACTGATGGGGCACCTGATCCCCTTTGGGGTCCAAGCTACTTTTAAACACCTGAATCATGTCTCAATATTTTTGTAAGGGCTGTGCAATTCAGCAGCAAAACCCATGGCAGCAGTGAGGTGTCCTACAGGAATGTGACACCTCTTGCAAAGGAGGAGGTGCAGGGCTGTCATCTTCTGGGAACTGCAGTGGTTATCTTGTGGGTCTATTCAATACCCTCCATCCTTGAAAACATTCTCCATGAAAGAGATGAAGAAGCAGAAAGTGTTAGGAAGAAAGATGTATCAGAAGGGAGGGGACCAGCAGTGTCCAACTCAAGGTGGGGAAAACTGAATGGGGCTTTATAAAAATGGGGGATGTACACCCTCTTCATGCTTTCCATCAAACCCAGGATAACCCTCCTGTATCCAGGGTCCTACCTCTCAGTGTCAGGATGTAGTGAATAACTTCCATTCTCAACACCTTGTTCTCTCACTTTCAAACACAGAGAAAAACAGGTAAGAGGCTGTGCTGTCACCTTCCTTGCAGCTGTTCACAGCTGTACATGGGGTGTGATTTCCACATCTGTTTAGACAAAAAAATTGGCATTTTCCTGCTCAAAGCCAATGCAAGAGCCTGACCCAGCTATTTCTGCCCTAAGTAATGTTAAGCAATATTATGAAGATTTTCACCCACTGATGCACAGCCCCTGTGATCAAGCTCAACCAGTGACTTTTTCTTCCCAAGCCTGAATGAATCCAAGCACGTTTCATACTTTGCCATTTGACTGTGACTTGGTCCTTTGCCTGGATGGCAAAGGGCTGGATTCCAAAAAATGTTTCTTCCATGAGCTTCAGTGACTGGAGCTGTGCTGAGCTTGGATAGGCAATCCTGTGATGAACTTTCCATGTTCCAGTTGGCTTTTTAACAAATTCCCCCTGGTTAAGCTCAGAAGACCATTCCAGATCGTGTTCAAAGGATGAGCTTGCTAGGCTCTTGATCTTGCCTTCTCCAAGGCATTTTTTTCTCAGTTGCTACTTTATCACTTCTGACTTAGAACTCTCTCAGTAACACTCTCTATGAGAAGTAGGCAAATATTTCTTAGGGGAGGGGTTTGGTTATTGAAGAGAGAAGTGCAAAATAGAAAACAGCAGGATAATCAATATTCCGTTCGGCTTTGCCAGGATCCTCCTGATAGAGATTCAGTCAACACCCTTTCCCTGATCTAATAGCAATAGAGGACTTGGAATGGAACATTGTCAGGGGATTAGTCTTCTGCTTGTAAAAGAAATGCTTTAGCAGTTCATCAGCAGCGTGATGCCATTATCTTGTTGACAGTGCTCTGTGTCATTGATACTGTCTCTGATGCAGCTTCTGTTCAGATGAAATTTGCTTTCACTAAGCTTTCATCTAAGCTCTCCCTTTTGCAGGACATTTGCCTTCATTTTCCTACAGGTACTAGAGCATCCCTCAATAGCTGTGTAAATGAAAGTTGCAATTAGGGTGTTTGATATTAAATGAGCATTTGGAAGAAATGAGGTAAACCACGGCTCAGGAGCCTTTGCTGCCTGTGGCATGAAATGGCTCCTTGCTTGAGAACTTGAAATATGTCAGTTATAGTTTGTTTCTATCAGAGTAATGTGGTAGTTGTATCTATGCCACTTTCCCAAGAATGTAAATGCTTCGTTAGTTCTGTCCCTGTCCTGAAAAATCTAATATGGCACAAATAAAGTGCGGTAAATGGCTTCATGGAAAGCAGATGTGAGTGGAAGCCTAGACTCCTACCAAGGCTTTAGGGGACTTCAAAGACTGAAAGAAAGAACTGAACAAAATATTTGACTGTGCCAAATTTTCACTGTTCTTGATGAAAGAGCAAAAGTGAGGAAAAAAAAAAGAAAATCTGGCTCCTTGTTTTCATTTTCTGCTAGCCTAGGGCAAGGCTTTTAGAAGGAATAAATTACAAGCAAACAGGGAGAGAGACTGAATGGAGCAACTGCTGAACAAAGGGCATTCTTGGAAGGGTCTGGTTTTAGAGAACCTAGAAATTGTCAGCTCAGTTATCAGGAGACAGCCTCCCTCCCCTCTTGGGAGCCGGCTGCTTTTGAGCGCTGCCGCGGCTCCCCAGGAGCCCAGCCTGCAAATGCTGTCCCTGCACGGCCACGGGGAGCCCTTGGAAAAGTGTCCGATGCAGGCGTGGCTGGTAGGACAACCAAATGCAGAATGCTTTGAAAATTTGGCAGCAAATTTGAGTGCCACATAAATGATTGCAACCTTTAAAGTTGTTTTGCAGAACAAGCCATTTGGGCCGTACTTGGAAGTGATGTAGAATATAGATAATGGTATTCAAGAGGCTAAAACATGCCAGCTCTGAAAACTAAAATAATTTATTCCTGTTGGTTTGGGTATCATGTACTACATAAGGATTTATTAAAAAAAAGCCATGCAAAGAACAATCAGATTTTTCTTTTCTTCCTCAGATACTGTGTGGGGGTAAAGGCTGTGACTTAACAAAAGCTGGTCAGAAAAGAGAGGAGAAATGTAAGAGCCGTGCTGCTTGTGGCAGTTTTATGAAATGATGCTTCATCTGTTTAAATCTTTTCCATCCCTATTTCCTTCCAAACTGCCCTCTAGGCTCCACCCCTAGTGAAGGTTTGGCTGGCAGTCCTGCTGGTGGCTTTGACTGTATCCTCCACCAGTGAGTACCCCTGTTGTAGGTGCAATTTATGGTTCTGAGCTCTGGGTTTTCCTCACTCCATGTGAGATCAACCTGCAGGAGAATCTTTATCTACATGGCCAGTGAGGTATGTTTTTTACACAGGCAGATAGTGCTAGGACAAGGGAGGAGTGGTATTAATCTGAAAGATAGAAGATTTAGATTAGATATAAGGAAGAAATTCTTCCCTATGAGGGTGGTGAGGCCCTGGCACAGGTTACCCAGAGAAGATGTGGCTGCCTCATCCCTGGAAGTGTTCAAGGCTGGGCTGAACAGAGATCTGAGCAACCTGGGATAGTAGAAGGTGTCCCAGCCCGTAGCAGGGGGCTTGAATGAGATAAGCTCTCAAATCCATTCCACCCAAACAATTCTGTTATTCTATGATTTGAGGTATGCAATATTGCTCTCTCCATTTTTCCTGCTTTTTTCTACTTCCTTCTCCATGTCCTAAACTGGAAACATCTTTTAAGCAGTATTAACCCACTCTTAGTCACTCAATTTGTAGCTTAATTCATGTAGGTGCTCATTGTGGCTGCACAATGAGCTGATGGTTTGTAGAATGTGTTCTGTAGGTGGACACATAGTTGTGACTTTGCTGTGGGACCTCCAGGCACATTTACCAAATGCAATTGTGTTGTTGAAAATAATTATGTTTGCTTGAGTTTGGGCCAGGTTGCCTAAAGATTCTCCACACTGAAATGAGCTGTTGCTGTCTCAGCCTATAGTTTAGATGTAACTGCAGAGGTTTATTTAATTTTTATAGTTTTTTTGGCTTTTTTAAAGAAAAACAAGAAAGAAAATAGGGCAGTTGAAATGGATGAGCTGAGTGGAAGAAAATCCTGGTACTTGCTAAGTGCTTAGCTGATTTCCCACTCCATTTTCTGCAGTAGCCCCAATACCAGGCTGTATTTGTTTGCTGCTTCCTGCTGAAGCCTTCGACCTCAGCCTGCCCTTCTCTCCCTTAGTGCTGACAGTAAGTGAAGAAATGCGAAATTCATTCATCTGCCTGGGAACCCTTTGAAGTTCCCCACTAAAAGCTCTATTGTTTTATTAGCTGTTAATGCGGCACGGGGGAATTCGGCTGTGCATAGCAGAGCCGGGGTGCAGGGGGGGCCCTTCCTGGTAATTTGTCACTCTTTAGAAGTATGACACGCTCTGCTCTGCAAACTCCCTGGCAAGTTGGAGTGCTGAGGGCTCGGGCTGGGGCTGCTCGGTGCAGAGAGCTCCCACCGCCCTCGGCAGGAGCCCCGGGGCTGAGGGATTAGGCCAGGCTGGGGTCACACACCTTGGTACTCTCTGCAGGATGTGATGCAGGCCAGGGGTGATGATAAATTAAAGATCATGCAGAGCCAACCGTGCTGGCTGCAGCTGGAGACCGACTGTCGAGGGCCTGCTCGTCACAGGGGACGAGCTGAGAGGGTCTCCGAGGGGAGGTGGCTGTGGGTGCTGGCATTGGGGGTAGATTGCCTCTTCACTTCCCTGTGTTAAGATGGTTTGGTAATGAATGCCTGAACACAGCTATTCTAATCCTTTTCCTGCCCTTTCTCAGACACATGGCATGTGAGGCCATGTATCTGCAAGGTGCTGCTTGTCGTCTGGAGACTCTCCCAGCACCAGCGCTGCTCAGGGCTGACATCACGGGCCACAGTGATGGCTGGGGGCCTTCAAGGGTGATCCAATGCCTCAACATCATCGTGGCTTCCTAAAAACACATGCTGGGAATGCTGCTAAACTGCAAGATGATGCTTGTCTTTTTACACATGTGCTCTACACAGGCGCAGAATCAGTGAGCCACAGGGAATTGATAAAGCACCCCTTGCCTCCTCCTTGTGCCTTTCACCTCTCTGCATCTCGTTTCTCTCCCGTGGAGGGAGCTGCTGGTGTGTAATTGTCCAGACACGCACGGGCACAAGCTGGCCCTGTGCAGGGTCTGAACACGGGGCACAGAAGGGCAGTGGGTGCTGCCTCGGGCTGTCCATGGCCCAGCAGCACAAAGGGGCTCTGCAGAAGCCATCCATCACTGCAAGTGCACAGGGCTGGCAGGGGCTGTGTCCTGCAAACACAAACAGGAAGGGCAGCACAGCCTCCCAGCCCCACTGCCCACAGGCAGCCCCCTGTTTGCTTTGCTGTGCTCCGATTGCTGCTCACTAACTCAGCTGGGCACTCCATCCCCGTATCCACCCTCCTTTTTTTTCATCCTTCTTCCCAGAGCCTTCTGTGGCACTTAAATAAATCAACAGAAATGCAAAACTTCTGTCCTCAGCCTGACAGTTCTTGAGGACTTGGCTCTTGGTTTGCACAACTGTTTACCTGCACCGCAAAGGGAGCTCCTGCGCTGAGGCCTGCTCCTCAGCCGAGTGCTGTCCTGCCATGGGAAACTGCTGCTCTTTGTACTTCCTTCTCCATGTCCTAAACTGGAAACATCTTTTAAGCAGTATTAACTTAATCTCTTAATTTCTTGGAGGAAATAAGTCTCCCAATATTGTGGCAGAAAGGTGAGGGGTCACAAGGAGCTTGTTGCTAACATCTCTAATTTGGGAGTGTTCAATCGATTTGATCTGTTGGGCCCTCACCTCTGGGCTGCGACACATCCAGGCAGGGTGGCACTGGAGCAGAGGGGACAAGAGCACATCAGTGGCGAGATCAGTGTTCCTCTTTGGCAGGGCATTTAAAATTCAGTGCCTTAGAAAAGCACAAGGCTTAGAAAATAGCTCCCACTTTATTGTCCTGATTCAGCAAATTACCTGTGAGACTTGTCCATGGGTGTTCTGCATAAAGCACATCCCTAGGGTTTGAAATGTGCATCGATGGTGAAGCCTTTTTAAGGTTTATGGTTATGAGAGGTAACCTTGCAAGGCAGTTGTTGTAGGCCTAAACTCAATGCACAGTGCACATTAAGCAGCTCTCAAGTACTTAAAAAACCAGTGGCCTATTCAGACTCTCTCCTAACATTGCTTGTGGGTTTGACATTCTTATCAAAACATTTCCAACCACTTTAGTGCAATGTCAGTATATTTGTAAACCACAGAACCAAAAAATTAATTAATTATTAAACTATTTATTATGCTCATGTTTCTCTTTTGTTTAAATGGTGACACAGTTAATTAACTTGATATATGTGTAATTGCTTTACCAACCTTTGTATGCAGTCACAGCTACCACATAGGCTACCAAATATGCAACCTTTGCATAGGTCACAGCTGCTGTGACCCGCTCTGCAAATCCCAGCCCCTTTGGAGTAGATGGGAGGGAGAGTCATCCCTGATTTAGTAATCAATGTCTTCTGGGCTCCTGTGCACCTCTGGGCTTATAAAACACCTCTGGGACAGGCTGCTTGACACTGGGAGGCAAGTGCCACCCCACTACTGATCAACTCCACCATCCTCCCAAATCCCCAGTTAGATGGGAATTAGGTGTGCAGAATGTTCACATGCTCCCCAGTTACTTAATTAGGAAAGCTTTAGGATGACACTTTCCCCTCTGAGGGAAAAAAGTGTCAGGCAGCCTTGGGAAGGTGTCATTCCCAGAGAAATCCCTGCACGCAGAGTGCACACAACTTGTATGTGGCTGGGCTGGGTTTCAGGGCTTTTATCAGAGCACACTGGGTGCTCTGTTTCCCAGTCAGTAGGGGATTTGCTCATGTGGGTGCTGATTCCCAGCACAGCTGCTGCAGAACCTTTAAGCCCTGAACAGGAGCATCCTTGCAGCAGTGCAATAGATTGGTTCATTGCCCCCCAGTTTCCAGAGGTTTGAGAGGGATTTGAACTCCATCCCAAATTTTTCTGCTTTAATGCTTGGAAAATGTATTTAAAGTAGGCATATACTCAAAATGCTGCTCTACAAAAATGTCTCTTTCATCATGTTCCCTTTAACCATCGAATGCTTTTAAGCACTTTTCTTCCATGAGAACAAAACTGGGGAATATTTCCAGCTACTCAGAATTTTTTTATTTCAACTCATGCGAATTGGTCAAACTCAAGATATCAAGCAGAAACCAAACCCGACTGGCATTTTCTTTCCAAAAACCCCTCTGCCCCATTGTTACAGCTCTGCACTCAGAGCCCTATTTCTGAATATAAAGTAGGGGTTTTGTGAAGGTCACCAGCATTTCTAGTGCCAGCACAATGCAGTCTCACTTCTGCATTAGAAAGGCAGGTTTGTGCTACCACATTACTTCACAACTTGATAGGAAAGACGTTTTTAGAAAGAAGTTTGGTACTTCAAGCATCTGGCTTCCAGTGGAAAAATGGTGTCATGTCCCAGGTGACTTGTGCCTTCAAAGCTGAGCAAATGCCACCATGGGGTTCTTGCTTTCTTTTGGAAAACAAGCAGAAGGGTGTGCTGAGGTTTTCTCTCTTTTTTTCCCTGTCTTTAATATCTCAGCTACTGTTTAGGGAACTGAAGGTGAGGCCAAGGGGAAGGCTGGGTGTTCTCTGGTGTAGCTCAAGCTGTAAGGGTACCAGAAAGGTCCTGATGGGGCTTCTCCACAGACTTTGGTGTTGTCCTGCTTGTTAAAGCAGAGGGTGAAACTTGGAACCTGTTCCACCTTCCCTGATTTCTTTCAGAGAATTTCAAGTAAATGGGCACATGGTGTTCAAGTGGACTGTGGTTGCAGGGGATGTGAAGATGCAGATTTTAGAGGGGTGGTGAAAGCCCGATGCCCAAGGCAGGTACTTAAATGTGTTTCTCTGAGTTAGTTTTAGAAGAAATGGAAGTGAGGAGAGGGGGATTTCACATTGTGGAACTGCTGTCATCCAGCTGGGCTGCCTGACACGGGTCTGTCTTCCCTCACACAAGAGAGAGCAACTCCTCCCACAGGCACTTTGCTGAGGGCCAGCTCACTCCATGGGGGACTGACAGCCGTAGGGAACCTGTGACACATCCCATGGGGTTGCTGGGGGTTTATACCCACAAATTCTTCTCTGTTTCAGTGGGATGTGTGGTAAGTTCAAGCCAAGAAGAGACATTTCCATCCTTAAGTTGTGAAGCTGTCCAAGTTACAGACAGCCATATTTCCAGATGGGTAAAATTCCACAGAAACCATAATGGATTTGACACATCTCAAACGATGACAGCGGAGGTGCTGACTCCCCCTTTAATTCCTTCCCCTAACAGACAGGGTCCCTGAACCTGGACCACTTCACCAACATGTGCAGCGCTTGTTTCTCTCTCACTGCATGTCTGGTTGGCTTTGCCTTCTTCCCCTGACTCGTAACTCCCAGCTCCTTTCCTGCGGGAAAGATTAGGGAGGATAGGAAGTCGTCTGTGCAAAAAACATCCCTGGCCAAAATAAATACAGGTCACAAGATTAGGCTTCATCAGAACTTTAAGCCTGGCCCAAGCTAAACAAATGAGCTGTCATGCCTTGGTAAAAGCTCCAGTAGGAGTGAGCTGGCACGACTGCAAAAACGGTAAAGCAGTTAATAGGTTTTGCAATATGGAAGCTTAAAGTTTTGTTTTCAGTGCTGCATTCCTGACAGTCAAGGCTTGCACTGAACTTCAAATGTCATCAATTTTGTGTGCTGGCCTTGCTTGTTACCATGCAAACACCCTACCCAAAGCACAGCAATAGCAGCAAAACAGCACCATGGGGCTTGTCCATCCCAGAGAGCCCTCACAGTGCAGAGGAACAAACATGGGATGGTGAAAACCACCCTGTTTTCAGCAGCTTGGCAGCTCTTGTCTGTTGACACTCTGAGACTGAATCTCTGAATGAATTACAGATCTGTTTAAAAAAAACAAACCAAAAACTCTAGCTGTTCAAATACCTAACTTTTTGATGTCCAAATATCTACATAAAAAATACCACCAGAGCCATAGACCAGGTGTAGTCCATAGCCATTAGGTAGTTGCTCATGAAAAAGGGTAACTGAACCAGTAAGTAGGTGAGATCTCCCAGGTTTCTCTTTAAAGAGGGTAATCAGCACCAAGAGAGGACTGTGAATATTTTCTTCTGCAATAAGTAGAGTCCATGAACGGGACTCAGGCATTGTCCTCTGGCTCTGGCACTGCCCCGTTATTAATCTCTGGAGTTGTTAATCCCCTCCTAGCACTTTGATTCCCACACCTGCAGTGGGCAGTGGCAGGACAGCCACTGTGCTGGAAAAAGTACTGATGCTGCAAACCACAGAGAGGCTGCAGCAATCCTCACTGCTCTGGTATCTTCAGTAATTACTGGTCTTAAGCATTATAAAGGAAAAAAACCAAAACCAAACCAGCAAGCATTAAAAGTCTTTCTGGAACAAAAGCCAGGCTTTTAATAATGTTTTAATGTACTCGACAAAGCTTTGGTTTAGAGCTAAGGCCGGCCTCTTGCAAGTATGCTGGGGTTGAGACAATTGAAAAAACAAAATACTTCTCCCAATAGAGACCCTGCAGCTTATCAGGTAACTGCAGACTGTATTTTGGCCACTTTTAACTGGGCATTAAAAGTCTTTTTGACACTTTCTTTATTCCCCTACAATAGACTCTAACAGCCCCTCCGAGGCCTTCTACAGCCCGATGTGTAAAACGTAATGGGGATTGGTTTAAAGAGTGGAATTTGACCTGAGAGAGATGTGAGTATTCAGGGACTACTTAGACCTCAGTAGCACTTGGGGGCTCTTTAGTTTGTGGGGCACTTTATTACTCACGAGTGCTCAGGGACGCTGCACTCTTTTGCTGTCTGCTGGCTTTCTCTGTTCGAGCATTGCTGTGTTGTTGCAGGGCAGATAGAGCCTTCCTTCTCCTCCTCTTCCTCCTCCTGTTCATGGAAGAAACAGCTGGACCTGGGGCTGCCTGGGGATATTAAGGTGTCCTCGAGGGTGCTTGTCAGTAGAAAAGGACCAAAGTTAGGTAGTTGGCCACAAACATGAGACCGGTGGATGCAGGGGAATGTCTGGTGTTCACACAACTGTAAATACATGGATAAGAGGCCAAAGCATGCTCACAGGGAAGCTGTTTGTGCTGGTGGGGCTCTGCATAATTCCAGGGCAAAGCTACTCATCAATGCATTTAAGAGAGGTACTTGTTTCAGCCTTGTCCTGCTTTTCCTCATCCTCCTGGCTGTGTCCCTGAGTCCTATGCCAGCCACTGCCAAAAGCAGAGGGAGATCCCCTGGTGCTGGCAGACATTATTATTTTCTGTTTCTGTGAAACAAGCTTGGGTGAAAGTGCCAAAACTCTTGACCTGCCCTGAGCTGCCACTCTCTTGCTTTCCAGTATTGGCCAGCTGTGGAGATGTGATCATTCCTCGTTCATGGCCACAGCCATCCTCCCAGGCGAGGCTGCATGCTGGGGGGAATGAGGTGGGCTCAGAGACAGTGCTACTCTTTCTCACTTTTACTTTTCCCCTTAGCTTAAATTATTCCCAGACGTGTGAACTCAGCAAACAAGGATCAAGTTTTCTCCACAAGGCAAGGTTTAGTCCAGGGCTGGAATAGTGCCTGAGCTTCCCAGTGGTCAGGAAAAAGCTTGCAAGGAGCAGATGAGCAATTCCTTTTGTATTTTCCATCCATAAGGAAAAGCTGCATCTGAAAAAATAGCTGAACTGGAAAATAAAACTAGACAAGCCTGAACAAATATGGAAACCATCCCTGGCCTGGTATCGGAAAAGTCTCAAATGCTGGAAAGGAGAGAAGCAGAGAGAGGGAATGGATAAGTTTTGGCCTCCGTTAGGAATATGGAAGGAATTATTTCATTCTTTTTCCCCATCTATTTGTTCTCTATATGGCACTCTGTGTGGTGAACCCTCCATCTTTGTCATAAATATATGTGGCAGAGACAAGTTTTTTTCAGAGATCCCAACCAAAACATCTGTTTTGCATCTGTGGTTTTGCATATGTAAATATTATTGCTAATAGTAGCAAAAGCCATCGTAACTGCAGCAGGAATAGAAACATTATTAATAGTCATAGTGCTGACATTTTGTTTGTGTTGCTGCAGGAGGTCACATCGTGCACCAGCACTCAGCTGTGAGTTTGAGTGAGAACAAAAGGATGGCTGTGACCCCCGGGAGCTGCGAGTGAGTTGGGACACTGCCACGGGTGTGGTGCCAGGATTGTCACTCTGGGACTGTGGCACTTGAACCTGACGATTTCCCCCAGACCCTTTAGAAGAGGACATTACAAGGGAAATGGATCCTTGCAACTCTTGTCGTTGTGGCAAGGAGAGGAGGATTCCCAGTGGTGACAGTGGCTGAAAAGTATCTGAAGAAAAATAGAAAACTTCCCAGTAAAGGCACTGATGATTCCTGCTTATCTGGAATATGAATTTCTCCTGGTACGTCCAGGGGAAGAGAAATGGTCTTGATGTTGCTCCTGCTGCACCTGAGGTCTCACACCAGCCCAGCCAAAGATATCAGCTCCCTCTCTGCAGACAACAGGCTCTTCTGGGTGGGTGACCTGTCAGAGCAGCTCATTCTGCAAGCCATCAGCAGCCGGGTGGAGACCTTATCTTTGTGTCTCTGCTTTGCTGCTGTGATTGAAAGTGACAGCAACTCTCCTTCTTCCCTCTGCTTATTGAATTAGTAGACCTCAGGGCTGGGGGAGCTGGGACCAGGAGCAGCAGGAAGAAGGCCAGATGGAGCAGGAGGAACAAAGGCACAGGCCATAGATACCAAACCTGGGGAGCTTGGAGGTGCTGGTGCTGGCAGCAGCACTTCAGAGAGGACAGATGCAAGAAAAGGAGGAAGCACCCACCATGTTTTAGGCTTTGTGCCTGGAGACACACAAGCTAACAAAACACAACACACCCATCTCCTTCCAGGTTTTTCCTGGGTTGAACTGGTATCTTTCTTCCTATACAAGGAATGTTTTTTGTTCAGCTCTGGTTGCTTTGCTGGATCTGTAGTGCATTAAACAGCCCATCTTCTGGTTTGTATTTTTTCCAGTTATCGTGTTTCATGCATTCTGGCTTCTTTCAGCCAGCTCTCTATCCCCCCTGAGCAGAGACTAAGCAGGATCCAGTCCTTGAGCTTGCTGCCTTCACATGCACAAAAGGGATATGGACTCACATCCCACATTTCTCTGCCGAGTTGTGGGAATATTTACAGCAGGGACTCACACCTTGCTCTGCTTTCAGTCTGTCACCTAGATCACGTTACCACAGCTGAGATTTACAGGCTCAAGGATGGTACATGCTGCCACTGGCACTTTACATCACCTCTCTACAAGCTGGTTCCTGAACTCAGTCAAGGTTTGTACTTATTTTTCACATGATTCAGATTTTGATTAAGGCACATTAGAGCAGCACGTGTAAGAGTGGGGGGTGGCTTGTTGGTGCTTTTTAAAGATCTGCCCCGACAGCCTCCTTCCCTGGAGCACCAGGCTTTGCAGTGTCCCTGCGCCCAGCCCGAATCCTCCTGAAGTCTTCCCTCTCCAGTTTTCCGAGAGATGCTCTGCTGCTCTTTTCCTGCCCACTTTGAGGAGCAAGTGGTGTCTGTGGGTGGGCTGGGCCTGGCGGGACTCTCCCGACCGGCAGTGATTATCCAGCAGCACCTCGGGGGGAGGCAGGGAAGCCCCTGGCTAATCCGTGCCGGGCTGGATGCGTGCCTGGATCATTTCAGCGCGGCTCCGAGCGCCCCGACCGTGCGCACGCTCCGCAGCCCGGCTCATGGCACAGGCATCTGTCACCGAAACCTGTCTGCATGAAAGGCTGTCTGCACAACCCGGGGAAAAAGAAAGGCATGACAGCACAATTAGTGAGAGCAAATGAAAGGCTGTTTGAAGAGGAGGAGGGAGGAAAGGGGAGAGCTGCATAAATCCCTGGTGGGGTTTTGGGCTTGACATCAAAACCCCTTAACAGTGTATTACTTCAGCCCCCAATGTGGACAGATGTTGAGCTGTGGCTCAAAGGAAGTCAGAAATCTTTCCTTAGAAAAAAATTGGCTAGGAAACTAAAGAAAATATTGTGAAAGAAAAGGAAATAAAAGCCCACTAAAGAAGATTTATCACTGCCTCAGGCATTTCTGTATCCTCTATTCTTATGAGGTCTCAGCCTCAGGGGAGAGAAGAAGAGAAACAGCCTGTTGCTATGTTAATGGGTCAGAATTTGGAGTAGGGACACATTTGTCCAGTTGGACGATGATGGAGGGAGCCAACTCACCCAGCCAAGCACTCCTCCCATCCATGCTGACCCCAGCCAGCCTTCAGGGGCCTCTGGCCCAGCAACCCAACCCAGCTGCCCTTTTTGCCCGCTCATTCCCATTTGTAAGGGTTTTATGGAGCCCATTTCAATGGCAAAATGTGTGCATTCCTAAAAGAGCTTAGTATCATCCACAAACATGGAGATTTTGCTGTCCATTCCCTTGCTGACACTGAAGGTGCTGAATAAAACCAGACCCAACAGAGATTCCTGGGCAATCTGGCTGCTGAATCTCATTTATCTTCAAAAACTGCCTGTTAAACCCTGCACTTTACTACCAACAAGACAGGAATATCCTTAAAGAGGTTTCAATACATAAAAGAAATATTGCTTCAATCCCATGGCAATGTAAATGTTTTTTAAAATAATTTTGACAAAATCTTTCATCTGTTCTGTCTGTTGGGCCCTCCATATCCATATGAATACTTGATATATTCCTAAAGCCCCAGTATGCTGGAAAGGGAAGCTTTCTCTCTCAGGCATCCATGTCTGCTGGCTCTTTCCCTGCTGCACACGTGCTTGCTGCTGGTGCAGACGCCACCACCCCAGCAGGGACAGAGGTGACACTCACCCCTGCAGCTCTCAGGGTCCCCTTCCATTGCTGGGTTTGTAGCTGGGAGCTGCACTAGCAACCTGCCACCCCTCTGGTACAGCAGCCATTTGGAACGTCACATTGAACCAGTTCCTCTAATTTACTGGGTGTGAGGTTCTTCCAAATAGTGGCAGCAGTGGAGACCAACACTCAGTTGTGCCCAAGTTGTCATATCTTATCCTCCCTGGCACCCTGTTGCATCTTTGTATTGAGCAATGGCTCCCCAGCCAGTTTCTTCCTTTTGATATAGTTAAATAAATATTTTTAGAAGATACTTGCAAGATCTTCATGCTTTTTTTTAGCTCTCTTTTCTGTCTACTCTTTGCTTGCCATGTTTTATGGATTTTCCTTTTCTCCTCATGTGGGAAACCTTTTCACTTACTGACCTTCTCCCTGTGATACCTCCTTAACCTTAGCAGCGAGTCAGGCAGGGTGTTTTTTAGGACCTCTTAGTTATTTTTGAGTTGTGGCACATGTTTTGCTTAGGCTTTAACAGAGCATTTTTTAATCACCTCCAGACTGCTTGCAGGCTCCTTGCTTTCTGCCTGCTCCTTTTTGGTTTGTTGTTATTGACTAATCACCTTATTTTTTCATAGTTCCCTTTTTTGAAATTGTAGAGCTCCAGGCTGGATTTATTTGGTGTGCACTCTCCCACTACAGCATTAAAGGTTGTTTTGTGGTCACTAGCAGAGACCAGCTCTCCCACAAACACCTTGTGAAGCCGGTCCTGTGCACCGCTCCCCACCAAACCCAGAGCAGCAGCCCTCCTCACACTTCCAGCGCTGCTTGGTCCTGGAGACCCTTTATTGTACCCAAACCCACTTTTTATTCCTTCCTGATGGATCACCCAGCCGACTAACTTCTCTAATCTCATTTTATATTTGCTTTTCATTACCTTTACCCTTATCAGGGCTCACTAACACAGTACTGGCTCTACATTATTTTTTAACTGGAATCTGTGATTTCCTATCTCAAGAAATCTATACTGGTTCTGGGATTGTTAGTCAGGATTGGAAAGCCTGGAATTAACTTATTTTTTAAGCTTCTGGTATAGTGACATATAATGTTCCTGTGAGTCTGTTGGTCCAATGCATGGCCAAATACACCTTATTTACTGCAGCTGCTTCCTTTATTTCCCTACTGCTCTCACCCTGGATACAGACCATCTCCTCCTCACCAGGATGCCAGTCTGAATTTCTACAGCCACTGACCTTCCTTCAGCTTTTCATTTGAACACTCCTTTACAGCTTTTCCATCTTGCAGCGTCACCTGCCCAGCTCTGCTGCCATGGAGGAGCCAGGCCCTGTGACAGCAGCTGGCAGCTCCAGAGCTGTTTCCCTTCCCGGGAACATGCATCCCTCATGGCAAGGGCAGAGCTGGGACCTTGCCCTGCAGCCCCAGGGCTCTCCCACCCCTCCTCTGTCTCTGGTGGCCCTGCAGGCTGTGCGAGCACAGACACCCAAACCCTGTGCAAGGTGTGACAAGCTGGGCACCTCTCACAGATTCCTTCTCCTGGGAGGCTGAAGCTGCTGGGTTTGGGAAGTGCACCGTGTTTTTTTTTATAAAGTGGAATTGGCAGTCCTTCACCCTGGGCTCAATGACCCCTTTTACCATGAGCTGTCTCACATCTTTCTGTACCGTCACCCCAGCCCCTGGCACTGTCCCTAGCCCTGTCTCCTGGCCCCTCAGCTAATTTGGGTGTTCTCCCACCCCTGCTCGTTGCTCCTGACCTGGATCCCTGTGACACCCCAGCATCCCCATCCTCTGCCCAGCACAGCCCTGCAGTCTCTCATCCCCACGCGGGGTACCCCGAATTCCCTTTGGAATATCCCTCCTGCCCAGCCCCTTCAGGCCCCGGGCACAGTGCGGGGAGGCAGGAGAGGGGCTCTGAAGGGTGCGGGGGGCTCGGATTTTGGGGACTGCGGGGTCTGACCGCAGGGCCAAGAACGGGCGGTGCCGGCCGCCCACTGGCGGCAGGTCCGGCACCGTGCATCCTCCCCGGCCCCATCCCGGTGTTCCCGAGACCTGGAACATAACACATCTTGCTCACAAATGAGCCTCAGGGATGGAGAAATTGTCAGCAAAAACTGTGCTTTAATTCCTGCGTATAAAACCATTAATCTCTTAAATGCTAGGAGACATAAATGATGAAAAATTAAAAGCTATCAAAGGAAGGATGTATTCCCTGTCTGGGAACCGTGATTCTCCAAGGACCCAAAGGACACGCTGGTGGGGTGTTCCCAGATCTAAGGCACTGCAGGGAGAACTGTCACTGACCAGAGGTCACCACTTAAAGGCCCTAGAGAAGAAGTGTCCTGATGGCCCAGGCTGCTCCTCTGCTGGTGGAACTCCTCACACACGACGCTGCAGGCAGGTCACTGGTTTCACATGCTGCTGGCGTGCTCCACTCTCTGGTACTGTGCGTGTGTGCAGCTCGCTCCTCTTCCTCGTCTCTGCTTGAACACATTTCCTTCCCACACCCTGCAAGGCAGTGATGAAGGTCAGGAGCGGCAGCTGCAGCACCAGGGAGTCAGGCAGGGGCTCACAGCAGTCACCCCTCCTGCCCCCCAAGGGGTGTGTGCTCCCTCCCCTTGCCATCAGCCTGAGGCAGCACAATCATTCCTGCTCCAGCAGTGCCTGCCCTGCCATCTCCATCACACCCAGGACGGCAAAACTACATTTTTATCTTCCCTAGCCCATTACAAGCTTTGTGTGAAAATTACCAGGTGGGAGCTCATGCTCCAGGAGATATCTCTGCCACGGAGGAGAAGGATCAGCCTGGGAATGTTCTAAGGTGAAAAGACAGGACTATCATCCCCTCCTCTCTCTTCCCAGTCCTGACCTTCCTGTGCCATGTTGTGGTCCTGGTCTCCTGTCCTTGACCACAAGCCCTAGTTTTTAGCCAATTTTCTGGAGTGTGACTGCTGCCCTCCAGCAGCACAGCAGTGACCTGCTGATGAAGGTGCTGCAGCTCTCCCACTCTGTCCCATAGCTCTGCCACAAACTTGACATTTTCTATTTTCGCAATAGCATTGACCAGACTTCACATCAGCCCAAACTTCACATCAGCCCAGTGCCACAGACCTGGGGGGCTGGCAGTGGGAAGCCCCCAGCGCTCCTGCTGGGACAACAGCACATGTACCTTTTCCTGGAGAACTGCTGGTCTATCTCCTCCAGGGACTGTCCTTTTGTTTCCGGCACAAAAAGGTAAATGAATACAACAGCCATCACTCCCACCAGCCCATAGAGAAGAAACATCCAAGAGAACCCAATGGCATCTGCAGAGATTTAAATGTGTGAATGTAGAGGATGGGTGTGAACCACCCCCTGTGAGGGTACAAAGGAAACTGGTTGCTCTGAGGGGGTCATTGGTGCCTGACAGGGGCACCTTCAAGAGGACTGGGAAACTTCTTATCTGCAAGGCCTGGCCTAGGAATTGGCAAAGAGAAAGGCTGCTGCATGCCAGGCTTTGCCAGCTCCGGGGGAAGAAGGCAGGGGCGGTGCAGGGCCAGCAGTGCCTGCTGAGAAGGCGGTGAAGCTGCCGGGATGGAAGCTGCAGACTCTGTTTCCCGATACTGTGGTGCTACAGTGCAGCCCAGTGGGCAATGGGTGATTTTTATAAACGAGTGACAGAGAGGCTCTGACCAGAGCTGCTGGTGCCTGGCTTTCCTGCTCTCAGGGGCAACGGGGTCACATCTATTCCAGCCTCAAGTCCTCCGGGTTCAGAATGCCACTTAATCTCCAAATGGCTCGTGGTGGCCACCTTCCCTAACCAGCTGTGGGAGGTGGAGGGAGGGGAAGGGGCTACTTACCAATAAGGTCCAGGAAGGAGAGGCTGATCAGTAAATTAGCAGCCCAGTTAAAGCTGTTACAGAAAGCAAAGGCTCTTCCTCTTATCCCAGCAGGGTAAATCTCACTCAGGACCAGCCAGGTCACTGCACAGATTAGAGAGATCACAAAGACAGTGCGGAGTTAAGCAATTTGTTTGGGAAATGGGCAAGGGAGATTTCAGCAGGGGGTTTAAACTCTGGCTTCACCCAGCACCTGCTGCTGGTGGTGTCAAACATTCATCGATCTCAGAGACAGATCACAGCAGAACACTTCAAACCTCCTGTGTTCAAGGCTTCATGGAGGAATGAAATAGCAATAAACAGGCCCAGGGAAGAAAGAAGAAAGCAGGGTAGCTGGTCATTCCATTCACAGGATATGAAGAGATCTGACAGGCCTGCTGTCAGGTCATGCTCTTTATAAAGAAATGAGAAAAGGGTGGAATTAGGGAGACAACATTGCATTTGGGCTAAAATCAGAGTTAAAGCAATATATATCTTTAAGTCTCTCTTATCCTGGGGTTATTTTGTTTGAAATAAATTGCAGGGTGTCTGTCAAACCCATGCGACTTGCCCACTTAACATTCTTTTCTTGAGTTAAATGCTGTTTTTTGCCATCAAGGCATTTAAATGACAGAATACTGTAGAACTCACATGGAAGCAAGAACTAATCTTTAATCTCATCTGATGAAAAATAAATAATAATAAATAGAATAAAAAATACCCCAATTGATATTGAGAAACTTCAAAATAGGTTCAACTTGCAGTTCTTCACTGACTTTCATAATCCCACAGCAAAGCCCCTCAGTCCCTTTGTCCTCAGCCCTGTATTTTCCTCCCCACCCAGGTGAAAGGAAGATTTTGTAGGGCTTGTAGGATGATCTGATTTTCCACCGAACTTCAGAGAAAAAAAAAGCTTTACAAAATTAGTGAATAGCATAGAAGAGAAAGTTACTCTAGTGCTGTAGCTGACAGAGCTGCAGTGCTAGAAAATGATTCAGGGGGCAGGAGGGGACATATTTCCAGTTCCCAGACACTCAGCTGCTCAGCACAGCAGATACATAAGGAATGGTTCAAGCAGACAGCTTGCAGATCAGCCCTAGTTTTATTCTCTGGGTTAGTACAAGGATAAACACCACACTTACTTGGCCCAAATCCAATTGAGAAGGCACTCACAAAAGCCATCATGCTCAGCAGTGTAATCCAATTTAAGACTGTATGCTGTGCCCAGGGAGCAGGACCGAGAGGAGGGCCTGTGCTTTCCAGCATTCCTTTCTTGGACTGACCCACCAAGTCCCTTTTCTGAGCAAGGGAAGAATTAGGAACAACCTCTTTGCTTTGAATGCTGGCAAAAACGTTTGTAAGGCTCCTTGTGGCAGCAAAACCGGGGCCTGCCTGATTTTTGACAGCACCTGCCGCTGGTGGGACGGGTGACACCGCAGACTGGGGGAGCACAGGTGCCAGGGGGTGCTGGCTGAGGCTGTGGGATGCATTGGGACCTGTGGCAGCTTTGCAGTCCCTGGCCATGGCCAGCGGAGCCATGCGGCTGGTGAGGCCGATGGTGGTGACGGAGAAGGCCATCACCACACAGCCAGCCATGAGCAGCACTCTCCTGCCTGCCTTGTCTGCCAAGGCCATGGCCACCAGCGTGGCCACCACCTTTATTGCTCCCAGCCCGACTGAGGCCAGGATCGCCGAGGAGTTGCTCTGGAACCCCACCGAGTGGAAGATTTTGGAGGCATAGCCCAGCACATTGGGCTGCCCAGTGAACTGCTGGAAGAGCACCAGTCCCAGGCCCACCAGAGTCCGCCTTCTCATGTTGTCTCTGGTCCTGAAAAGATCAAGAAATGAGTAATGCCTCTCCTGACAGGGCTCCCGCTTGGCTGCTGCTCTGTCCTCGGTGTCCTGCAATGGGATGAGGCCCTTCTGGCAGTCTGAGTCCCATGAGCTTAATTTAACAGGGTTCACTGGGAGAAAGAGGATGCTGAGGAACTGCATGGCCGTCGGGGCAATGGCCAGTCCAAACATGTACCTCCACCCCTCATCCACATCTGCAAAGATGTAATTCAGTGCATAGGACAGCAGGATGCCCACGGTGATTCCCGCCTCGTAGAGAGACACCAGCAGCCCTCGCTGGTGAGCAGCCACCATCTCTGAGACGTAGATGCAGCAGGCCATGGATGAGACAGAGATGGCAAAGCCCACGGTCATGCGCCCGATGACCAGCACGGTGAATGACCTCGCCAGAGTGAGGGTGAGGCTGCCCACCAAGAGGACCAAGTTGCTGACCAGGATCGCTCTCCTCCGGCCATGGCGGTCGATGAGGATCCCCCCAGCCAGGGAGGCGAGGAGTGCTCCGATAAGGACGGCGCTCACCAGAACTTCTTGCTTGAAGCAGCTGAGCTGGAAATCTGTCTGCAGCTGCAGCAATGCTCCAGAGATTATCCCCAGCTCATATCCAAATATCAGCCCGCCTAGGAGAGACACTGTTGCAGACAAGAGGAGGACCAGCAGTGTACGACCTGGAAGACAAGCAAGCAGAGCTAGGTTCAGTTTTCTGATACTGTAAGACAAGCTATCAGCATGCACAGGCTGGAAAAAGCTCTCCCAGGACACCAAAGCTACACTTTGTAGCTTCCCATCTACAAATTCATGGTGTGGAATTCGCCCATAGGTCACTAGGTCACGTGTATAGAGGCACTTGCAGACAGTCACACAACCACCAGACTTCCACTAACTAACTGCAGGGGTACTCATTTGGGGTGCAGAACTTTGAAATCAGGACTTTTTAACAGAGTTAAGGCTTGTTTTTAAGTGCAGGACAGTGATTTGTAGTTCCTGGAGTTGTACAGTGGGATCCTCTGTGGTATCTCTTGATTGTAATTACAAAATTTGTTCTGAGCAGGAAATGCAGCTTCTGCTTTCTGGTTCTGAACTGTTCTGCATTATCATTTTCACATTTCAGTGCATGCTCTCCCTGCAGGTTTTCCATTCTCACTTCCTATCTTGCCATTAAAAGCCCTGCTAACAAAAGTTTATTTTTCCTTCATTTTCTCCTTTAGTTAATCTTGTACTCTCAGCATGACTTTGTGGGCTGGCCCTGATTTCTTCATCTCTCCTTCTGCAGCCCACAGCTCCCAGGATCTCCAAGTCAATCGCAGCCTCCTCAGGCTGGTCCAGGACCACAGGACAACCTTCATTGTGAGCTGAAACTGTTGTCACTCTCAAATACAAGAAGAGACTCTTTGACCTTACCCTTCCCACAGCGCTGAGTGTGCCAGCTTCCTAAGGACGTGAGCTTAGCTAAAATAAGACAAAAACAGCACCAAAAGCAACTCAAACCAACTTGCCCCAAAGAACCCCACAAAACCAAGGTGCTGGCTGCACAAGCTTCTCACCATGGGGAGGGGATGAAAGGGTGACCACGTGTGAGCCATGAGCAGGGTTAGACCAGCAGGGATTGCACTGGGCAAGAGCCAGCACTGATGTGGGGACCTCTGGGAACAGAAGGGACAGTGACCTCCCCTCCAGTTACACTTTTGAAGCATAGGTAAAGTTCACTAGTTCTGGCGTTTGTGCTGTTCTGCAGCATGTAATACTACCTGCATTCTTCTGTTTAATTAGAAATACTCACAATTTTGGTAGACTGTACATGGAAAAAATGTGGGCACAACCACCAGACTGGAAACTTTTCTCACCCTGCTGAAGGACTTTTTTCCTGTCACAAGCTGTGTTTAATGGG
This sequence comes from Poecile atricapillus, assembly GCF_030490865.1. NCBI lineage: Eukaryota > Metazoa > Chordata > Aves > Passeriformes > Paridae > Poecile > Poecile atricapillus. Next base: position 8,806,922 of record NC_081263.1, read on the forward strand.
AAGTGTCTCTGCTTGGCCTTTAATTACAGCTGTCAATAAAAGGAATTTCTCAGTGATGGCTGTTAGTAAATACAATTGTTTTTATTTATTCTGCAACCTTCTGTGTTTCATTTGTTACTTATGCCATCCCAGCTATCCCAGTCCCTTGCACCATGCTCTGTATGACCGTCTGTGCTGCTTTTAACACTCCTTGCACATGTTATGCAGATAATTAAAAAAAAAATCTGCTGCGAACATAAGGCATAAGTGGCCATCCCATTAGCTTCAAACCACAAATTCTCTTAGACACAGACAGCCCCACTATAAATACCATGGCTGATTTCGGCAGGTTTTGCTGCATTTCTTGTTATCCTAATAAGCAGTCATGGCTTATGAACTTTGACTGAAATCCAATTTGTGTATCGTCTATTCTGATGTATCTGGGGAATTTGATAACTCTTCAGATCTCCACATGAGGACAGAAGGTTTGGTGGAGCAAGGAGCTGTGCCAGGCGATTCCCTGCCTACAGCAAACCGCTCGGGGCCGTGCTCCAGGACAGGGCAGCGACCCCGGACTCTGCTCACACCAACGCCGAGGCCGACGGGCGCCGCTCCGCTCCTGCAGCGATTCCCACTCCAGAGCAAACCCAGCTCCCTCCAGTCTCCCCGAACCCCCGCTCCCCTCCCCGGGGACAGCCCCGGCCCCGAGCCGCAGGAAATTCCTTGGCTCTTATATTCGCTGTACGCGCTGCTGGGACCGCTAAAAAAGGAACAGAAAGAAAGGAAGGGGCGGGGGACGCACCCCCAGCCTTTAGGAAAAGTTCCAATCTTTCTTCTTTTCTTTCTTTTTCTTTTGGAAACTTCTCCCCGGGGCAGGACGTGCCCGTTCCAGCCGGCTGCCCCGCGGGCAGGGCGCTCGCAGCCCCCCGCTCCCCCCGGGCACTCACTCACCCATGGCGGGGCTGAGCCCGGCGGGCGCGGAGCGGAGCGCGGCGGGCGGAGCGGGGCGGAGCGGGGCCGGGGGCCGGAGCGGGGCCGCGCCACGTCGCTGCTGCCCTGCCCCCGGCCGGGTAGCCTGGGGCTTGTAGTCGCCCTGCCCGCCCCTCTCGGGGGCGGGGGTCCCGGGCGAGGGGAGCTGCAGCGCCCCGGGAGCGATGCGGAGCCGGATCCCGGGGGATGGGTGAGCCCATGGGTGAGAACCGGGAGCCGGCGGCTGCGGCGTGGCCGGGGACACGATACGGAGCTACGAGTGGGTCCAGAAACGAGGATGCGGGTCTGGTGGCTGGAATGTCAGCTCTGTCCGCAGTCTGTGTCACTTGAGGAACAGAAATCTCACTGCCTGCAGAGCTGCTCTTGTGCAGAGCTTCACCTCTCTAGACGAGAAAGCCTCCAGAAAGCCCACAAGAGCTTGACAGTTTGTTAATGTTTTTAGGTAGCTCGGCTGGACAGCCACAGAAACCTGCTAAGAAAGGGGTGGCCGCTTGAAAGCTGAAAACAAAGAGAGCAGCGGGGGAGGTTTGGGTTGGATATCAGGAAAAGGGTTTTCATACAGAGCAGTGGGCACTGAACAGGCTCCCCAGGGCAGTGATCACAGCACTAAGCATGACAGTTCAAAAAGTGTTTGGACAATGCTCTCAGGCACCTGATGGGATTGTTGGGGAGTCCTGTGCAGGGCCAGGAGTTGGACTCTGTTATCCTAGTGGCCTCTTTCCATTTCACCATATTGTTTGAGTCTATGATTCTGTGATTCTGTGTCTGAGTTTGCCCTTTTTCATGGCTGCGGGACAGAAAGAATCAGTCTCTCAAGCTTATCTCCTTCCTCTGACACAGTATTCCATCAGACAAAATACTCAGTATTCAGCTTCCTTTGCAATTAACATTTTTTTTTTTTTTCCTGCTGAGTGGAACAGGAACCTTCCTGCCGTCCTGCATAAAAGACACTGGGACTTGCACTTGGATACAAGATTATTTTCTGAGGCTAATTTCACGTGTCCCAAAGTCTAGTTTGTTAGACAAAGATTTTTCAAAGCATGATACACCTCAAAGTGTTTCCAAACCTCTTTAACATGAGGCAGGCATTGGCCCTTGGTGCTGTTCATGTGAATGGCAGCTGCTGGGCAGGTTGAGCTGTGCTGAAGTACACGAGATGTTCAGGAGTTTGCTGTGATGGAGCAAAGGGAGCTGTGAGGAAGAGAGGTGGTGTCACAGGTGGGAAGACATGCACAGCCTGCCCAGAGCCTTGCAGCAGACACTGCCACTGAAGGGTAAGTGCAGATGATCACAAACCTGCTTTGTGAGCTGGCATGTGATTGCAGGTAATACTTCATTAAAAATCTATATTGAATTTTAACATTTAGTATGTCATAACTACACAAGCTCCAGAACAGCACTCTGTGGAGCCTGTGCTGGTAAAGCTTCTTGCCCCAGTAGAGAATTGAGCTGGGGAAGGTCTGCATCAGTGACCATTGTGCCTCTGACACAGGCAAAAAATAACAAGCTGGGTGAAGAGTAAAGAACATGTAAGTACGTGATTTTTTTTTTTTTTAAACAGCCTTTTCAGTCATCCCCCATGTTAACTTATTAGGAAATTTAAGAGAAGTGTTTAAAAATGGTTATTTTTCCAAGTATGGGGATACAGTTCATGTCTCTGCTCTGTAGAGCAGTGGTACCAACTCATTCCAACTCATAGTTTTGGGATGCTCGAGATGGACCATATTGGATCATGTACATCCTTTCAGCTTTAGTCTGTTGGATATCTGGCTGCAACAGGAGCAGCAGTTGAGCAAATGTTTTGGTTTTGTTTCTTCTCAAAGTCATAGAGAATACGAAAAGTGTGTCAAATCATGTACCTGGTTTACAGAGTAAATAAAAGCTTCCCATTCATATGCTGTAATTTTAGTGGGAATACAGGATGTGAAAACACCTTTTCTAAAACCTTGTATCTGATACAGCCTGACAGCTGCAACGGGGATCACAAACTTGGTGAAGAATTGCTTCAAACACCAGCCAACAGAAACCCATGGTGTTCATGGGAAGAGCTTTTCAATAGCATTTGCATTTCATATCAGATCAGTTTAAAGAGCTCTGAAATCACAACCAACTCTTGTCATATGCAGTGGGAGAAATTACTCCAATTTTCTCTCTTCCCCAACACCCACACGAGACCAGTTCATGGCAGACAGCAAAGACCACATCTCTGTGTCTAGGCTGATGTTCCACATTTGGGAGCACAGGGGGATGCAGGGGACACAGTGTCATCTTGCCCATGACCTCTGGCCCCCAGAGCTCAAGCCAAGGCATTTTGGCTGAGCTGTGTTAGGAACTAAAGATGTCTCCCATGCATTTTCCCCCACCACACCAGGCAGAGAGCCAGAGAGAACCTAGAGTCCTCATCAGCCTCAGGGAAAACTCACTCTTGGCTACATGAGCTCAAATTTGCCTGAACAATTCCTTCCTTCTGAAATTATTTCAGTGTGAGAAGGAAGAAATTATATTTTTCTCTATGGTCACTCAGCATTTATTTTTCTGCCATCTGAACATTTTCTGGAGGCTTCTTGGTCTCTGGCAGGGCAAGAAATATTATTAGCACTGACAATAAGAAGGTGAGGTCTTGGGGAGGACAGGAAGAACTTTATGGTGTGTTTACCAAAGGCGGCCAAAAAGATGATGTCAGTCTGTACAGAAATGCAGCTGTTACATCGACACTGGAGGCTGTGGGTTATTGTCCTCTGGAAAAAAGGGTGAAAACCTGCCATGATGTACAGCAGGGATAATTTGGGGTGGGGGGGTGGGGGGGTGGGGGGGAAATCTTTCTTTGGGGTCCTTAAAGTACAGGTTTCCTATCCCAGCTTTTGTAGGCAGGGGGTATGCTGAAAGCAGCACCTTTGTCCCTAAGCTTCACATGAGAAGGTCTGAGGGGTTTGGATGCACCAATGCTTCATGCCTGCAGGCACGTTCCTGACCTTGCTCCCTCCTGCGATGCCTTCCTCCTCCTCCTCTCCAGTCCGTGTGTCTTGGCAGTGCCGTTTCCCCATCCGATCCTTATCTCTCTCCTGGCTGCCGGGCTTGCGGGGCGCGTTCCTGCCCGGCTGCCAAACAGCACATCCCCAGGGCTGAGCCGCAGGAATGTGCTCCTGGAGAGCTCCGCCCTGGGAATGGCAGCCTGTGTTTGGTAACACAACCCGCCTGTGATTACTGGAAATGTTACCCTCTACCTCTGAGCTGGAGCAGCTGAAGGAGGCTTTAAAATCACAAAATGAAATACAAATACAAGAGCAGAAAGAAGTCCATCCTGGAAAAAGGAAGGCATGGTGTTCAGGAATCCTCATCACACCCTGAAGCGTATTTTCTTCTATTTTGATTGACCCTTAGGAAGGGGCTTGGGGGACCAAAGTGGCCAAACTCAATTCAGTTATTGATGAAGTGATGGTCCCTGGGCAGGCAGAAGTGTCACAGCTGGCAGGGATGGAGCAACCTGCATTTATTGCACATTCATTCATATCCCAGAGAGATTTCTCCTCCTCATGCCAGGCTACAATTGTCCTAAAGCAGGGGGGTTCCCTGACAATGCTGGTCAGCAGTGTTGGTCCCAGCAGGAATCTTGTTTCCTTGCACATTTTAGGGATGCCTCCAGCATGGCACTCTGCAACAACTCAAATTCATCCCTTTTCCCATCTGTCCAGCTCTAAGGATGGCAGCCTCCATCCCTAAATAAGCTGGGCAAGGATGGGAGAGCTTCTTCCAGGGCTGCATCCTGCCTGATGCCAAGAGATCTGTAGGGCAACAGGGACGAGCCCATGAGACCTGCCTTGGTTCCCATTAGCTTGGTTTGCTGTACTGCAGTTTTTAACTTCATTACATTGTTTGTGAGAGTTTGTAAATGCTTGTCACCAGGAGCACAAAGTTACATAATGAAACCATTTACCAGTCTGTGGCTTCAGAGCAGTTCTCTGGGGTGAGTCAATATTCCAATAAAAATACTGGGTGATACCATAAATATTGTAAATGGCTCTAGTTAGTTTCCAAGGGCTATGTCAACTGTTTATTGCATTAACAGAGAAAAGAATAAGTGAAATCACGGGGAAGATAAAATTTAAATAAATAAAATAAATGGGAAAATAAAGCAAAAATATTTTCTTTCATATTTTGAAAGCTCTGGAGGAGGTTTTTGGCCAGCATGAGAGAAAACCATCATGTTTGCCAGAATAATGAACCGCAGGCTATGTGTGTGCACTTGCTTGTAGGTTGTATATGTGTGTCTGTGGGGGTATCTGTGCACAGATGCTCTGATAAAATCTGTTCACAACACAAGAAAAACTTTTGCTTTATTTAAGTGAGACATTTGCAAATTCCAGCTACAAAGATCATGGATTTACCCCATTCCCTGGGCAAGTTGCTGGGCTCCTGCTGCAGGAGGGTGCCACAGGTGGGCAGAATCGCAGGATGGATTATCTGTATCATTGAAAACTTGGGAACGTTGTTTAAAAGTTGTCAGTGAAGCAAGATAAATATTTGCCAGGCATGATCCCACCGTGCAATGACATGAAAGCTGTGTGGAATGTGGTAATAAAATATAAATGTTCTGAAAAGGAAACAAATGTTGTGGGTGAGAAAACAAAGACAAAATGGACTTGAGGCACCCGCAAAAGCAACAATTGAAAACATTTACATGGACTGGACTGAATTCTCTTGTATTTTCTGAGGAACATAGTTGAAGCATGCACAGATCACCCAGTAAGGCAGTGGGTTTTCAGGGTGCCAGAAAAACCCAAATATTGCTCCAATGAGGTTTGTGAGGATGATGAGGTTTATCCATCTCGTAATAAGACGGCAATGTGGGACTTGGCTGCTCGAGGAAGGGGAACTCACGGCATGAGTGGCCCATGACAGACCTGGGGTAGAAGCTTTGGTGGTGCCCAGTGTGGGGACCCGAGAGCACACCATGCCCTGCTGCAGGCTGCTGATCCCTGCACTTACGGGAAAATCCCTTCTCCTTCCCACCCAAAACTGGGCAGCTGCAGTGGGTCTGCACAGGCTCCAGCAGAGGCTCTTGGCACACGAAGGAGTAAGAGCCAGTGATGGACCATCCTGGTGGTGATGAGACAGAGTCCCCATGGTGACGCCGTGGCAGTGGTGTCCCGGGGATGATGCCCTGGAGGTGGGGCTTCCACGAGCTCCCACTTGGCACCTCCGGAAAACGCGCATCCAGCATTTCCCTTGCAAGCCCTGGGATAGCTGCGGGTCTCGCTCTTGCACCGGCAAAACCAGGGGAGCACGCTCCGGCTCGGGAATGATGCTCAAGCCCCAGCACGCTGCAGTTACCCAGTATCCCCGCCACGGCAGAGAGAAGCAGAGGGCAGCAGGATTTGCGGGAGGGGAGCACGGGGGGGTTTGGAGGGAGCAGCGCCCGCAGCCCCAGGAGCAGAGCGGCACCGGGCGCGTTATAGCGAGGCCAGCGGAGCGCTACAGCCGGCCGGGACTTCGGCACTTCGTGCCTTTCCGTCACGGCCCGCCGAGCGTTGCCGAGGATGGCCGGAGAGTACCGAGTCTTGCCGAGCAGGCGCCGCGCGCATGCGCTGTGTGGGTCGCAGTGATGGCGGCGGCCCAGGCGGAGGCGGGCGGTGCGCGTTCGGTCATGGCCGGGGCCGCGGGCCCTGCGATGGGCGACGCGGGGCCCGTGGGCTCCGCCATGGGCGATCTGGAGGCCGCGGGCCCCGCCGGGGACGGTCCCGAGAGCGGGGCGGGCGCCGGCACGGTGGCGGAGGAGCCGCCGGCGCCGCCGGCGCTGCCGGGGCTGCGGCTGGTGCAGCAGGGCGCTGAGGCGCACGTGTACCGCGGGCTCTTCCTCGGCAGGGCGGCCGTGGCGAAGCTCCGCGTCCCGAAGCGGTACCGCCACCCGGCGCTGGAGGAGCGGCTGAGCCGGCGGCGCATGGCCCAGGAGGCGCGGTCGCTGCTGCGGTGCCGGCGGGCAGGTGGGCACGGGGGCGGGCGGACCGGGCCGGGGCTGCCTGGCAGGACGGACGGACGGACAGGCAGACAGACACACACATCCCGGGGCGCGGTGAGCGGGGCAGCCCCGGCAGGACACACGGACAGACACCCCATGGCGGTGTGAGCCCCATCGCCCCGGCTCTTCAGGTCGCTGAGAGATCTGGGGCGCTTGGCGCCTTCCTGCGCCATCCTGAAGGATGCGGGGGCTTCTTCAGAGCCCGAGGCGAGACGCTCTGCTCTTCCAGAGTGCCCCTGAAGCTCAGCTTGCCCTCGCTGTGTCCCAGAACGTGTTTTATCGGCGAGGCTCGCCCCAGGAGGGACTGGTTTGAGCTGCCAGCTCCGTGTAAGACCGCAGGGCAGCGCAGATGGCTTGGAAGTGAATGTTAGCCGGGCCATTCCAAGGGGTGGATCATCAGTGGCTGGGTGTGATTTCAACTGGCTTTTTTGCTTAAGGCTTTTTTCAGTTGTGTTTTGTTCTTAAAATAAAGCTGGGAATCATGTAAATTAACTGCTGGCATTTGATTTGTTCTTTTTAATAGGGATTCCAGCTCCAGTGGTCTACTTCGTGGATTATGTCACCAACTCCATCTATCTTGAAGATATTGTAGACTCGATTACTGTTCAGGATCATATTTATTCTGTACAAAAGAGTGGAAATGATACCAGTGGCCTCCATAAGTTAGCAGAGAAGATGGGTGAGCTGTTAGCAAGGATGCACGATGAGGATATTATCCATGGGGACCTTACAACTGCCAATCTCCTCCTGCGGCCACCCATGGAGAAGCTGGACTTGGTGTTGATAGACTTTGGACTCAGTTTTATTTCAGGTCTTCCAGAGGATAAAGGAGTTGATTTGTATGTTCTGGAAAAAGCCTTCATCAGCACACATCCAGATACTGAAACAATGTTCCAAGCTCTGCTAAAGGCCTATGCAGCCACGTCTAAAAAATCTGGTCCTGTGATCAAAAAGTTGGATGAGGTTCGGCTAAGGGGAAGGAAGAGGTCCATGATTGGGTAGAAGAGAATGGGTTTAGGGATGGAGAAATAGTAGGTTTTGCAGATAGGGTTATTTATATTTCTAGTTGGTTTTATTTCACAGATCACTATTTTGATAACTGTGTCTTCAAATAAATAAACTTGAAAGAGTTTTAAGTGTCATAAAGTAACTGAAGTAATTGTGAAATTGGGGCACAGCAAGAGAGAAACAACTAGAGTTCACTTCTTCCCTAAATGTTAAATATTTCTAATACAAAGTAGTTTACAGTGTCATTCTACCCATCTTTGTGTGGTTAGAATCATTCAGAACAATCTTTCTTGGCCTGTAGCCCATAAATTTGTGGGAGGTTCTTCAGAGACTACAAAACAGCATCTACAAAAGGTAACTGAGAAGAACGAGTATGTTGCTTTTCTCAGAAGACTTTACAACAAAGGGTTTCAGTCTATTATAAATGACTCAACACATCCTGAAAATTTTCAGAACTGAATTCTGGAACATGGGTAATGCTGAAATACCGCACTAAACATAAACCATTTTTTTTTTTTCATCCACTAGTAAATTTTGGGATTTTTACTCTCAATCAATAGTACAGTCTTAAGGAAATATAAAATTTGTTAATCCAGAATAGTTTTCTACTGAGAAACTTGCACTTTAAGAAAGAAGTTTGCTGTAAATTTAATTTTTTGGAGCTTTATGAGGGGGACTGCTGGTATTGCCATTGCCTGGCCAGGTAGGCGGTTGGCAGAAGTAGATGGTGATACTCTTTTTCTTGTAATGTTTTCTCTAGATTACTTCATTTTTCTGGCTTATTGTATCTAATAGAATGGAAGATGTGCCAGAGGAAAATCTTGCACACCTTGCAGTGGGTGGGTTAGAAGATATCAGCTTTGTGAGCAGGTTGGGATGTGAGCTGGGTGAATGCAGGAGCATCAGAGTCTTCGGGTAATGACAGAGAGAAACGGTGAACTTGCTGAGCGATGTGCTGTGCTGGGCAGCCTTTATCCATCGGGAAGATCCTCTGTTCTCTTGTGCAGTCCCTTGTGCTCTGAAACTGCTCATAAAAAAGAGGATCGGAGTCCCTCACCTCTGCACGGCCACGGACGTGTCCCGTACGGATCCTGGGGACACACGGACAAATGGATCCGCTGCGGGGAGAAGGCAGCTGTGAGCAGTTGCTCTGCCGGGCAGGGCAGGAGGGATGAGCGCTTTTCCTTCGCCGCTTCCAGCAGCGGGGACGGGGCGGGCGGACCCCGCGCAGGCGGCGCCGAGAACCACAAGGCGCCTCCGCCGCCGCAGTCTCACTCCGCGCGGTGGCGCCGGCGCAGCGCTGCCGCCCCTGGGCGCGGAGGTGGCCGGTTCGCGTCCCGCAAGTGTCCTAGCGCGGCGGGCTGCCCGTGCCCGGTGCGCATTTCACTCCTTGCCAGAGGAGCCGTTCTGGGCGAGTGCCCGACCCCGGCGTGTGGGGCCCCGGGTTCCACCGCCCAGCTACAGCTTTGGCCCCTCGCTCTCTGCGGGAGCGGCACCCCTTGTCCTGCTGTTTTGTTTTCATCCTCTGCGGAGGAGCTGCTGCTGCTGCACCTTCTCCCTGCCCGGAGAGCGACGGCGCTGCCCGAGCGCACACGGGCGCTTGCTCGGTGCTGCCCGGGAGCGCTGCTGGAGCTGTGGGAGCAGGTGGGAGTGAGCTACGGAGGGATCGGAGCCCCGAAGACTGCACTGCGGCCCCGCTGAGGGCAGGCAGCAGCCTGACCCCATCTTGCCCGCCGTCCCCCATCTGTACAAACAGCGCTCTCCCGTCTCCCGGTGATGCCAGGATTGAGTTCTGTTTGCAAAGCCCTTTGAAGAAGTCTGTTTCCAGCTATGGTGGTGTTTGTTAAAATGCGGCTCTCCCCGCGGGACAGCGGAGCAGAAACAAAGCTGATCCACGGGAGGGTTTCAGGGCCGGCGCGGTGCCCTGAGCCGGGGTCGGCAGCCCGTGGTCAGGCCAGTCCTCCCGGGGAGCTGCTGCAGGGACTGCCCTTCCAACAGGGGCTCCTGAACCGGCTCTGCTGAAATCAGCTCTGCGACCGAGCTTCAAAACAAAGCAGGACATTACTGGTCATGAAAAGCAAAATGTTTTGTTTTTTCACTGCATGATAAACCCCTCCTTGTTATATAAGTGTCACTTTCTGCACATCTGTGTTAGGGCTTGTTGATATTGCCTCTTGATCAGCCTGGTGTGTCATATGGATTGCTGTAGGGAATGCTGAACTGTTGCTGTTTGAAGGTGGAAAAATCTCAGCAGGTGCATGTCCAGCAAAAAGGGCAGTCTGGACCTGCAAAGTGTCCACCCACACTTCTTGCAGCCTCAGCTGTATCAATCCATCAGGATCTGGACTCAATGATCCTTGGGCATCCCTTCCTACTCACTCCATGATTCTGGGATGAGTTGCGTCTGCAGCAGCAGTTCCTTGGATGAAAAGCACTGGTTCACAGGGCAGGTGGAGGTTCCAGTTTTTGTTGGCTGGCAATAGCTTGACATGCTGCTGTGTCAGCTTTCTGTGCACCTCTGTGGTCATGAGCAACGCTGAATTACTATTATTATTGTTATTAAAATAATTTACCCTTGCATTGTTAACACTCAGGCGTTATGTCCAGTGCATGTGCATTCTTGAAAGGTAAATAGGACTCCTGTAGTTTATCTGCTGCAAATCCACTTTTGAGCCAGCAATATTCTCTCAGAGTTTGGCCTGACTTTGTAAAGTCCTTATAACCCATGCTGGCAGAAGTGGTGATGTCCTACCCTGTCCTACCCAGAGGGGCTGTTCCCCCAAAGGCTGTGTTGTCCTTCAGCCCCTCCAAAACCTTCTTGCTTGCCTGTTGGGGGGACCCCGAGATTGTGGGATGCCACAAGTGGTGGCTGGTGGTGCATGAAGCCACTGGGGGTCTCTCTGCCACCATCACCAGCACCAGGACAATCTGTGAGTTCAGGGAAAACCTTGGAGCACGATGTATTTACAGCTGTGTGCTGGATGTACAGCTGATCACTCTGGGTCTTTCTACTGCTTGATTTTTTTTTGCTTTTAAGAATGAATTGTTGTCTCAGGGCATCAGCTCCAGGCCTGCTGGAAACAGCTTCATTTCCAGAGGCTTTCCAGCACCTGCTTGATCTTGGTCTATACCTGGATATCACTCAAAAATGCCATGAATACAAGGAGGTGCAGATAAGATGTGGAAAGAGGAATGAAAGGAAAGAGGGAAAGACAAATGAAATGGAAATAGAGGCATTTTATTAGCAGAAAGTGCAGTGTACTCTTTCTGAAGGAACTGCAGATTATTGATGCAGTTGTCTTTTCTGTTTATTTTGGTATCTCACATCATCAGTGATTTCTGTGGTGGGAGTGGGGAGCTCCTGGCAACCAGCCTGACTTGAGCTTGGCAATAAGACCAAGTTCTGTTTTGCCCACTGATGCCATGAGGGCAGAACTGAACTAAGGGAATTTTTTGAAATAAATGTGAGTTGGAGACCTAGACGAGCACTAAGAGGAAAGAAAAAGAAACATGAACAAAAAACATACAAGCAAGGAGCAGGGACGGTGACACTGTTGAAAAATCTGGGAATGCTGTTGCCATGATTTTTGGGCAGTGGCTGCTCTGTGATGGCAGTTACTGTGTGTATATTAAATACTGTGCATACAAGAGAGATGGTGTAGCTTTTTTCAGTGAACTTTACTATAAAAAACTATACATTTTTATAGTCTAGGACTTGATGTCTGCAGGAAATTGATATTTTCCAGTTTTCTGCAAGATGCAGAACAGATAACCTTTTGCAACTCCCTTCTCCCATCACTGCTGATAGAAAACCAAGTCAGTGCAATAAAAGCATAAAAGCTCATTGGTAACCCAGGGTTCACTCCGTGAGGGTCACTACAGATAAATAAAGCTCCTCCCTGCCCCAAGCACAAACTCTGTCCCACAGTGGTCCCTTTGGGCACTTCACAACACCTTTCTTTTGCCAATAAACTAAACTTACTTTCAGTAATGACCCCAATGATGGCTGTGGGGCACAGGGAAGGCACAGGCAGGGCAGCTGCTGCTGGCACTGGAAATGGGGCTGGTAGAGATGGAGTTTACAAGAAAACAAACGAATTAAACGTTAATTGCCAGCTGAAGTCCAGGAAGGCCGAGAGAAGCAGCGTGTAGCCCCTGCACAATGGGCTCGGTTGGGAAGCTCTGAAGGCTGAGCCAGCATCTGCCCCGCTGAGCCGAGAGGGGCCGGGTGGGGTTGGGGAAGGGGCTGTCCAGGGATGTACTGCCCTGCCCCTCGCCCTCCACACTGCCAGAAGTGTGTGTCCTTGCAAGAGGAAGAACAAACTGTGCCCACTGTTATTGTTTTGAAGTTGTTTTTAACTCTCAAGGTTGATTTTGAGAGAACAAGTTTCGTAGAGCCTCTTAGGTCCAGCATGTGGCACACACTCAAACACGGGCTCCCAGTCTCTGGCTGATGGGTATTTTGGGCAAGCTGAACCTGTTTTAAGCAGTTGCATCGTTTTACTGGCCTGAATTTTGCCTTCAGGTCTTCACTGATCCCTCTGCTCATTCTCTCCATCACACACCATAGAGTGATGAAGCAGCTTGTGCCACCGCAGCCCGCTGTAGTGACATTGAGGCAGCACAGCAATCTCCTACTCATTTACTTTGGCCACGATAACTTTGTATTCATGTCGTTGAGCAGTTAAAGAAAAGCAAGATAAAAATCTTCCCAGATTTCTCTCGCTCGGCTCTGTGCTCTCCTCTGGGCCCCGGGGGAAGGTGCGTTTGCCAGCGGGGCCGGGCAGCCGCGGGGCCGGGCGCCAGGCGGATGCCGGATCCTCGCCTTGCCAGCGGCCCCCGGCAGTGCCCGGCAAAAGCTTTTGTGTCCGTTCTGCGGTTTGAAAAGAGCCGCAGTGGTGATGCCGCCACCCTTTAGCCCCTGCTAAAGGCTGTGGGCATTAACTGGTTTGTTACTATTTGTGGAAAATTGCATATATGCTGTTAAGGAGAAGGAGGGGAACGGAGGAGGCGGATCCAGACCCGGAGCAGAGTCCCTTCAGATGGGAGCACAGTCCTGTCTCTACTGCTGATTGTACCACCACACTCGTTTCTTGTTCCCTGTGTGCCAGTGATTCATGGTTTGTATAAGGGGGATGAGGCTTTCTCACATCTGCTTTTCAATCCAATGCATTTAACTCCAACTTCCTTGATGATCTAGGAGGTAGTATCAAGGAGGAGTAACTCTCCAGAGAGCTGATTAATGGTGAAATGGAGAGTTTTCTCTGCTGAACGTGAGTTTTACACATCTATAATATGTACCACTTAGAGGATGCTCGTGAACTACTAAGGGTGTTACTTTGCCTTCCCATTTTTCTCCGCACCACTCAGCTTTGTTTAGGCTTCAATTGCAAGGATCCGAGCGGTGCAAAAAGCAGCTCCCTTGGCTTTGATCTCTTGCTCATCTTGATAGTGGAGCAGCTCGGTTTCCTGCGGTGTTTGCCTCTCACTGCTCTCAGAGGAGACCGGCAGCCTCCGCAGCACTTGCTGAGATTCACGGCGGTCAGGAGAGGGGATCCTGTCCTGCCCCACATACTCCCATTCTCTTTTTGATGACACCGATACAGGGCAGAGCTGGCAAGAAAATCCACCCTCCGAGTTCAAACTGGGCAGCTTTAGTGCTTTCTTTTTGACTCATGAAGCATCCTTAAGGTCCAGCCTGACAGGACACCCAGGGTACAGTCATATGCTCGTCGCTCGCTTGCTGGGGCTCACACGTGTGCGAGCCAAGACTTTGCCTCTTGCTTTTCCGCTGTTTCCCATGGCTCTATCCCGCTCCGCACCACTGACCTTTTGTTTGGTTGTGTTTGCTTATTTTTAATAAAGAAAAAAAAAAAGAAAGAAAAAGGAAGAAAGGCTGGGAAGCGGTGAGATGAGGGAAAGGAGGGGGATCTCGGGGCCGTATAAAGGGCGGGTGTAGGGGACGGGAGGCGGTATAGCGGGGCTCAGGGCGGGGGGCTCGGGGGGGTCCCGCCCACCGGGAGGGCCGTTCCCGGGGGATAAAGCGGGTGAGCGGCGGTGGATGCGGCGATGGGCGCGGGATGGCGGCGCTGGGGGCGCTGGTGAAGAAGGCGTGGAGCGTGCGGAGGTTCGTGGTGCTGCTGTGCGCTCCGCTGGCGCTGGTGCCCATCCTGCTCAGCCTGCCCCCCAAGGTACCGCGCACGGGAGCCGGGTGGGCGCTGCGGGCTGGGCCACGGGCAGGACAGACTGCGGGGCACCGGCTGCGGCCACGGAGCGGGAGAACAAACTGGAGAGCTGCCTCGGGACACGGACCGAGTGCACGGAGCGGCGTTGTACCCCGGGAGCTGCGGGGACACAGCCGGGGCGCTCCGTGCCGCTCAGCATCCGCAGGATGTGGCTCTGGACAGGGTCACCCTGCTGCCTGCCGGGCAGGGAGGGGACAGCAGAGTGAGGGCTGCACAGCTCCTCACCCCTTTGCCACAAAGTGCGAATGGAGGGGGCATCCCGCCGCCACGTCGGGTTCGTAGGGAAGAAGCGATAGATAACGTGAATTGTGTTTAAGAGTCTTATATAGACATTGGGAGGTGGGAGGATCGTGTGGTTCAGCATCAGCTCAAGCTCAGTGGCAATAATTAGTGCCTTTTACTGGTTCCCAAGTGCCCTGTAGTTCTTATCACTAGTGTCCAAATGGCATCTGGGGAAACTGAGGCACGACCAGCATCACCCAGGGCTGGGCTTGCAGAGCTGGGGTAGAAGTGCCCAGTGCTGAGTGTGCCTGGCATCGCTGGCCCATCCCCTTAGCCCTGGTCCCGGCAGTGGGACTGGGACCTGCAGAGCTGTCCTGCTGTTTGTGCTGCAGGGCTGCGAATGCCGGGGACACCCCAGGGCTGCCCACACCGCCGTGGGTGACTCTCAGGGGGACCTTTGGGGCTGTGGCTGAAAAGGCTTTGCGAGTAAGATAAGCGCTGTTTTGTAAATGTGGAAACTGGTCTCAAGGTTTGTGCTTTAGCATGTGATGAACTACACATAAAGCAATCTGTGGCAAGACTTTGGGGGCTGGAGGATTTTTTTTGGCTGTCCTACATACACAGATTTTGTGCACCAGGAACCTCTGAGCCTCGGGTGGAAGTCCACGGGGCAGTGAAGATACTGTGGAGTTTTGCACTGTTGACTTCAGCACAAGCAGGATTTCACCCTCCTGTTCTGACTCATATCCATTTGAGAATGACTTTTTTTACATCAGAAAATAAGTAATGATCAGTATGTAGTGAATATAGAGTAGTTTAGGTGCTGTAAGGACACAAAGTTGGCACTTAGTTCTGCCTGTTCAGTGCTTGTCAGGTGAAACCTTCCCGTTTAAGATACAAAATGCACCTGTTAAAGTAAAAAACAATACAGATTGACCATTGCTTTATTTAATGACACCATATATTAAAAGAGACAATTCTTTGGATTTAATGTCACTTTTTTTCTCTGTTTTATATTATTGGCTGAGTTATGAATAGGACTGTCAGCCTCATGAGCAGAAAACACATTGCACAACAGGTACTAAATTGCCTTGCGGATTCATAAGTGAATAGTTACATTTCTACATTCATTTTCAATCGCTGAACAAACGACTTCAAGTGTATTTAGTATCATGCTGTTTGACTTGGGCACTTGGTAAAATTGTGGGATAGGATTAGAGAGTGAGGAGATTCACTGTATGCTAAGTGCAAGCTCATGTCTGGTCTGTGCAGGGGTTAGGATTGTGATACAGGGATTTTGTGAGAACAAATCACAGATGAACCCAGTGCTGTGGGAAGGGCCTTGGTCTAGGTGCTCTGTGTGCTGGTAGAAGTGTATAGTGCCATGCGGGGTGTACAAGGACTTGGATGTTCAGGAAAGGGATTTCTGTATGTGGAGAGAACCCAAAATGTGTCTGTAGTATAAAGGTGCTGCTCACATCCACTCGGCTTCTCCAGTGAGCTGGTAGCCCACTCCAGGGTGCAGTCCATGGAGGACTTCATGAACAGGGTGGTCTGATCAATGCTGGTTTATCAAAGAAAATATGGTGTTTGGAAAGTAGAAATGTTTGCAGCTGAGCGGGTGGCAAAGCAGGGATACAACTGTGGTAGTGGAAGGAGACCCTGGCAGAGCTGGCTGCTCACCTTGGGGGTCTGTTCTTCATTCTCCATGGGCTTTAACGCATCAGAGTTGGTAGCAGTGACATGGCTGGTACCTGTACTGGTGCCTGTCAAAACCTGGATGCTCACATGAGTGAACCAATACAACATTTCAAGCAAGTCCAACTGCAGCTTCCCCAAATTCTTCCAGATTTTGGCACTGGGGGGAACCTGTATCTGTTAATTCCTGTATGCAATTGTATCTGTTCATGTTCAGGGGTCAATGATTCATCCAGGGTTTCAACACTAAACTCTCTCACTTGTTCAACAAGAAAAGAAACTTGCTGTTGCATCAACAGGGGATTAAGTTCTGACGTCTGGAGCTTGCCTGACCCCCCGTCTGCAGCCCGAGCTGCTGAGGGGCTGTGGGAGGGGAAGGAGCAGGTTATGCTTTTAACCACAGTGTGAAAACACCAAGGGGGAGGAGCAGGTGAGGGGTCAGCAGGCAGGGGATCAGGGGTGGCAGAGTGTGGAAGTTGTCCTGGCGCGTGATGGCAAAGCATGCCCTGGGCTGCACCGCCCCAGTCAGGCGCTCTGTCCTGACTCAGGGCTCCAGCCCAGCCTCGCGCTCTCCTGGGCAGCCAGGAGCTGCTGCAGGTGTTCAGCAAGAACTCAACTGACTGGGCTGCTGCTGGAGCTACTGGGAGCCTGTCCCAGGCAGGGCATCCAGGGACAGCAGGCTGGGGCAGGAGGAGCTCCTGTGTGATGTGCAGTCACTGTAACAACTGTGATGCTGCTGAGTGCTTGCACATCTGAAACACGAGGGTGTTGGACAAGCTGGAGAACCCTGTGCTCCTGCTGGGATGGTCAGAGTGCTGCCTGGCAGGGTGCAACAGAAACTGGTAGGAGATGAGCTGTGGTGAGGCTCAGCCTCTGCTGGTCTCAGGTTGAGAAATGTGTCTCACAGGCACCTCTGCAGTAATTTGCTGCTCTGCCGATGTTAAAAATCTGTTCTCACATCATGTCAGCATTTATGTTCTCCCTGCTGGGATGCTCAGCAATTTTAATCTCCTAAGGGATTTCTGCCATAAACAGTCACCTCAACTTTGGTTTCAAGGGCAGCATTTCACTTGGATCTGGAGACCAAGGAATCATGACTTAAAGCCGATAGACCACAACAGGATGTGGATTAGTGTGTCCTTTCTGAGTGATACCCTGTGATATGGGTGCAGTGGGTTTTCCAGTGAAACCTACACCTTAGTGACATCCCCCTGGAGACACAAAAGAGAAAAATCATTCATCACGTCTGCTCCTGCTCACTGGTGATGGACTCCAGCATCCACATCTCTTCAAGCTGTGATTAGAGCTCTTGCCAGCTGTCACTCTGCAGTGGTTTTTTCTCCAGATCCCTATGTGAGTCCCTTCACAGAGGGATGGTGATACTGCTGGCACTGCTGCTGATAGCTGCCCTTGTTTTTAACTGATGGCTTCTGTAGGTTGTGGTTGTAGAGAGGGAGGTTTGTGTAAATGGTTTTGTCTATAACCTCCTTTCTCTTAAACAGAGAAATTTCTGCTTTGTGGGTGTGTTTGCTGAGACCTCAGGGTGTGCTCCCCAAGCTGTGTCTGGAACAGTGGCTTGAGTCCATCACGTCAGGCAGCAGAAGGAAATGCTCTGTGTGGAGCCACTTCCCAGGAGGCAGTTCTGTGCACAAGGGTCTGTGTGTCACCTCACGCTCTGGTTACTGCTGAAATGGCTGAATATTTGTCCCGTGAGTGGAAGTGCCTGAGACCCCCCTGCTCGGAGGGCTGTGAATGATTGCAGAGAGCTGGGGCAGGGCAGGAGGGGCTGGAGGAACTGTTCTGCTGGAAGGGGCATGGGGGCACTTTTAATGAGCTGTGCAAAGAGCTTGTTCCAACAGCTTCTAATGAACTCAATGTCTACAGCCTCTTGGCTTGGTAACAGCTGAGGCAGCCAAATCTGCTAAAAGGAGCTCTGAGCAGGCAAATAGGGCCCAGTGCCTTCAGAAAACAGACTTGACTTCCTCGGTGGCCATAGAGCAATTTAAAATTAACTTGGATGTTATGGGTCCTCCTGGTTAGAACAAGGAGACTTTAAGATCTTCCAGAAGAAAAATGACATTGCTTGCACTGGAAAGCAAAGAGCATGAAGGGCGCCCTTGTGGGCAGAGGCGTGATGCAAATGTAGACAAAGGGGATGGGAGTGGGTTGTCCTGCATGCTGGAGGGAGCTGGATCTGGCTGGAGAGCGTAGCAGGAGCATGGACAGGCAGGGAACAGTCTAGAGACCAGTCTTGGCAGGAGAAATAAGTGATTGCAGCCTGATTTTACATTTCATATACAAAGTCCATCTCTGCAGTGTTTGTGCTGTTGATTTGGGAAGGCCAGTTTCACAAAACTGGAAGCAATGGTCAGTTAAAAGATGAGAGCAAGAACTTCAGTGGGGAAAGGGGGATAATTAAAAGTGCAGTGGCTACATTTTGCCACATCCTCTGTGAGCTTCAGTCCAGAGAGAGGGCAAACCTGACAAAGAGCAAGCTGACACTGGGAGGATGTGAAAGCAGCAATACTTGGGCTGGGGGAAAGGGAAATCTTTATTGACAAGAGTCAATATTAATTGGAAAACATGACTGCATATAAAATATGTCTGCCTGATTCCTGCCTGTATCTGCAATGGTTGACTCAATGATGGTAAAGGTCTTTTCCAAACGACTTGTTTTTCTGGTTCTATGAAAAGAGGTGTGGAAGAATTGAGGAAGAAATCCCTGGGAAGGGTTTTGAGGATGATGAATACAAATGTTGTAATCTGTTTCCAGATGGACAGTGCAGAAAAAGCCACATTCAGTGAAGCATTTTTGTACTACAATGAGCAAAGTTCTGTTAGTGCAATCCTGCAGCCTAAGAAATTGACTGATAAGAAATATTTTTACTGTGACAGTAACTAAATGGAAAATTAAAACCTCATACATCTAACCCTGGCTACCTTAAAATCTATATATTCAGACAACTTCCATACAATAATTTTGCAAGCACTGCCTGAAGAGTTTGTTGTGTGCCAATAAGCTGGGAATATTGCTACAAGCCCCAGTACAGATGGAGAGCACCAGGGATGCTGACCACGTGCCAGGCTGATCTGTAGCCTCCCTTGGGAAGTATTAAAAAAAAAAATAAAATCAATCATAATATGATCATAATATGTAATTAGCTCAACACACCTAAAGGACTGGTTACCCACCGCCAAGATGGTTAATTGTGATATTTGTGTGTATGGGATGTGTGAAAGTTGACAGAAGCAGTGAAGAGTCTACCAGGCTGCTATTTGTTGAGTTGATGACTTTTTGCCACACACTCAATTTACCCCCTTTATCTGAGCTTCAGCTGTCTCATTTTAAAACAGAGATTTATTTATTTATTTATCATTTATTTATTGCCAACTACAAAATCCTTCAAGAAGTTTAAATAAAAGTGTTCAATAAGCTTTATGTCATTTTAGCAGAGGAAAATAGGTTCCCTGAAGCTCTTGCAGCTTTGTGGCCCTTTGTTACTGGTCCCTTTCTAGCCACTCTGCAAACAGCCAGCAGGAGCAAAATGACTCCACTGGCAGGGAGGCTGGTAAACAGGGCTTGGGTTGTGTCCAGATTACATAATGCTTGCAGGAGCAGGGTTAGTAGAAATCAGATTCACATATCCATCCTGCTGGAGAACAGGCAGTGAGCACAGTGAGGCTGGCAGCACAGTTACAGCTGTGACATGAGAACACTCAGTGCTTCTTTTCTGCTCCAAGTAGCTCTGTGTATCAGAGCTAGGATGTTTCTTTGTGATAGCAGAGGGATAAAAGGGCTTGAAAAGCTTCAATTCAGCAAAAATCTCTCTTGGTATTGGTATGAAGGTCCTGGAGGAGCCCTGTCTGCCTCTCTTTTACCTGGTTATAGGGTGGTGGGGAGCCTGTGTGGGCTGATAGGGCTGTGATGGCTGTGCAGCATTCTGGGGTTGATGGAGAAAACCCCAAGTTCAGCAGTGCCAAGGCAGGGCTGCTTGGAGAGCAGAGTCTGCCCGGTGGGGAAGCTGTGGGCACTGGGTCTGACGGGGAACAAGGTTCAGCCGAAGATCCTGGTGTCCCTTTCAGGCTGACAGTGGGGACTGGTGGCTGTGCCTGTCCCAGGGCTCCACCTGGGTGAGCCAGCTCGCCTTACCTGACCCACATTCCCTGCCAGAGCCTCCTTTCCCTGGAGCACCTCATCTGCCCTTCCTGGAGACCGCCAGGTCTCCTGCCCACAGGAGACAGCCTCGTGGCTTGGCTTCCTCTGCCACAGCTCAGCAGGTCCCTCAGGGTGGAAAATTCCCGGTGCTTTGAGTGCAGCAAAGACAGGATCTGTGTCTGGAGGGGCAGAGGTCGATCCCGAGGCTCTTGAGCAACAGGAAGAAGAGCTGCTGCAGTCCAGAGCTACAAGTGCTTTCCTGGAAATCATTAAATGGCTATAAAATTAACCTGATCACAAGATCCATTTTAAAGTTCATATGTGCCACCATGACCTTTGATAGAATTCTGGTGAAAAATATGAATACAAAGCTGCAGGGAGATACAAGAAGTAGAAGGAGTCTTGACAAGGATGCAGCCAAGGGATGGAAGGATAAAGATCACGTGGAGGTGACGGTGCCACACAGAGCAGCGAGTTCAGCTCAGCCTGTCCAGGGGAACCCTTGGCCAAATCCCTAAAGGACCATTCTCCTGACATTTGTTAGCACTTATTGTTTGTGTACTAACCAAACATATCAAACACTGGGGACATTAATTCATTAACATTTGCAAAATATCTTGAGATCAAAAAGCTTTCAATTTCATATAGAGTTTAGTTCAATTTTATTGGTGGCTTTTTTTCATTTTGGGAAATGCTTGGTTGAAATTGAAGTTATTGTGGATTGGTCTTGTTCCTTTTTTGTTCAGTGGTAGTCCTGTCTCAAAAACCTTTTCAATATAGGTGCAATTTGTCCCCTTTTAGGGTAGAATAAACTGAATAAACAGCACTACGGCTTTCTTCAAGTGGTTTCCTGTTGATCCATATAGGTTTCAAAAATTCGGGGAAGCCTTTCACACAGCAGCTCTTTCTGCCTTGTTTTGGTTTTGCCCCTTGGCTTTTGATCTTGCAGTGAAGAGGAGTTATTAGATTGATGCTGTGTCTCATTGCAGTGTTTTCCAGAACATTTTCCATACACTGGAGAATAAATATCCATTACTTATAATTAGTTTTCTAAATTGTACATCATCTATTTTTCTAATTTTATTAAGTCAATTAAAGCCTTCACTGATATGCTCTTGTATAATTGTTAAATATTTTCAGTTGCTCTACTTCTGTAAGAGCCAAAGTGTCTTTATTTTGAAGTTGATTTTGGTGCAACTTTCCTTGCAGTGAAATGAAGACTATTTACCCTGTGGGAGAAAAAAATTATCCATATGGCCTCTGGAAATCAAATGGAAAAGAGAGGAAAGCTATTATTTGGTATATAAAAAGAACAATAGTAAAGAGGAATTATCAGTTGGCACAGGAATGAAATCACCAATCTAGTGGCAAACACTTTAAAACGTGATTCTTTATTTTTGTAAAGTTTAGCACCGCCAGGTTTGCTGCTCTGGTCCTGCTGGTTTGGGGGAAGTGGAGCACAGCGAGCCCATGAGAGCTGCCAGGTGCCACGGCTGAGCTGAGCTGGAGGGTTTTGCTTCACACACTCTCATATGTAATTTTATTGGCATCTAAAATTAGGTCTGAAAGTGATCTTTAAATCCAGATCTTGGGCACTTCATATGAGGCATTGACACTGCTACAATTAATGTATGAAAAAAAATATCAGTTACACTCAGTTCTGCTGTGTTCATGTTTTCACATACTCTGAAGTGCTGGAGCCTTGCTAGCAGGACCCTTTGTGAATGCAAAGCCTGGGTGCTAAAAGTAAATCAGAAATTCTATCATTTTGTCCACCTTTCAAACCCTCACATGCAGATGTAGTGAGCAATAAATCCATGTTGGTTCTGACCTCACTCAGCCCAGGCCTGCAGCAGATTGCTCGCAGGTGAGCAGGCAGATGGTGACTGTGCTGTACCTGCTCTGGTGCCTGGCTGAACCCTCAAATGATGTGGCTGAGACCACATTATCCCCAAAATGGAGCTCCCCACAGTCCCCCAGCCCACGCTGTTCCCAGCCTTGGCAGGGAGCAGAGCCATCATCTCCCTCTCAGAAGCCCAGACTTGGTCCAGGGGAGGAAGGTCCCAGCAGAGGGACAGAGGTGCCTTTGAGTAGCAATTCAACCTGCTCAACAAGCTGGAAAAGTGATAAAATAAATAGTTCTGTGGCTTCCAAGTGATTCTCAGCAGTTATTTATAGTGCTGTGGGCACCCTGCCTGTGCTTGCTGACAATATCCCTGTTCAGCCCTGCTGTGACCGAGCCCAGCTCCGCTCTGGGCTCTCCCATCCTGGGCTTGGGGCCGCTCTCCCGACTTCCTTCCATTGCTCATTATTTTGGCCGTGGCTGTCGTGACAAATGGCTTTGGTCTAGTCTGTGCCTCCTGGGTGGATGGATGAATTCACGCTGCGGCGTGGGGGCCCTGGGTCTCTGCCAGCCTTGGCCAAGGCTGGGGTGATGCCGGGCGATGCCTGCCCGCAGGAAGTGCTGTGACACCGGGGTGCTTGATTTACTGATTTCCGTAGGGGCTGCGATGAGTTGCCATGGAATGAGTTCTCACAAGTCTCTTGGGACTCTGGTCCAAAAGAAGAAACCTTACTGTGTGCTGCCTATTGTAAATGAGTGGAACATACATCTCCCAAGGCTGGTTTTGCATAGCTGTGCAGAGCGTGGTCTGTGGAAGTTGGAAGGAAAGCACAAACATTAAATGGGTCAGACACCTGAGCGTGTTAGCAGCAATGCCAGCCCTAATTCAACCTTGTGGGACAGTTCCTGATCTCCAAAGGTTCCCTGGTTGACACATGCAAGCCTGCAGAATGTGAGAAGATCAGGCAATCAAGGAAGATTTTGGCTTTGCTGTGGTCTCATATCAGTCCTGAACCCCTTACACAAAGTAGGGGGGAAGATATTGTACTCGATGGAAATTATTTGAGAAAAGTACTGTATCCTTAAGGGAATAACTGAAGCATTTTGCTTCTCTAAGTGTCTCCAAGTGACAAGATGTAATGCCACATCTCACTTTTCCTCTCCTCCTTTTGCAGGAAGGAAGATGTCTCTATGTGATCCTGCTGATGGCCCTGTACTGGTGCACGGAGGCACTGCCCTTGGCTGTGACAGCTCTGCTGCCCATCGTCCTCTTTCCCTTCCTGGGGATCCTCCCATCTAACAAAGTTTGCCCACAATACTTCTTAGACACCAATTTCCTCTTCCTCAGTGGTTTAATCATGGCCTCGGCCATTGAGGAGTGGAATTTACACCGCAGGATTGCTCTCCGGGTCCTCATGTTGGTGGGAGTCCAGCCAGCCAGGTGACTATGGGAGCAGGGGCTCTCTGTGGGGGATGTGAGCTGCAGGTGCTTGGGAAGAGGCTCTGCTGTGCTGCTCCTACAGTGGGGCTGTCCACACCCCCTTTTCTCCAGCTTGCTGTGTTTGTTCAGCTGTTTGCCCCTGGGCCAGGGGAGCACAGGGAGAATCGTTTGGTTCAGCCCCATCCTTGTGCTCTATCCAGTTTCAGGAGGGTCATGGAAATCCTTTTTGGTATTGGTTTTGTTATCTCTGTGCATGAGCTTTTCCTCTTAATGTGTTAGAGAACTTGCCAAACTGAAGGAATTCAGCTTTTCCTTTTTTTCTCTCTTCCAGACTAATCTTAGGGATGATGTTGACGACGTCTTTCCTGTCCATGTGGTTAAGTAATACTGCCTCCACTGCTATGATGCTTCCAATAGCAAATGCAATTTTAAAAAGCCTCTTTGGGGAGAAAGACACATCTAAGGATATGAACAGGGAAAATGAAGAAAACCAAGGTAATTGAGACAGGGCAGTAGTATAAGCCAGCTGAGGTCTGCCCTGCTGCTCTCAAATCTGCCCACATTTATTGACTTCACTGGCACAAATACCATGTTCCTTAGCTTGCAGCTCGATTTCAGGGCTGGTCCCACTTTACTGCACACTTTATTCCCATGGTGGAAGAATACTGGCAGAAAGCTCCCTTTTATCCTGCCCCTTCCTCATGTCATGCAGGATGCAATGCTTATGAGTGGCCTGGAAAACCAAAAAGCGGCGATGCCCAGCCAACCTGCTCCATAAACCTGCTGCTGGCACGGGTTACAGTCCAGCTCTGTGGCACAGTGGTGGTGGGATTGTAGGGATGCTGTGGGGATACTGGAGCCAGGGAGGTCTGTAGGTAGGGCAGGTGATGAGTGCTGTGTGATGGGGCAGGGAGGGCAGGTTGTGGCACACAGAGCTGTTGTGTGCTTGGGACGTGTGTGTTCTCCTTGTTTTCCTGTTTGTTCACCCATGAAACTGGAGCTGGAGCTGGAGGAGAAGGCAAGGACTCAAGGAAAGGCTGGCAGGTTAAATGTCTATCTATAAAGGGCTTTGTGGGTTTTTTTGCATCTCGATGCTGCTGTTTGGTGTTGTTCCTGAGCAGGTTGAGGATAGCTCAGGGGAATGTGGCCAGGTAAGGCCTTTCTTCAGCCCTCTCCTCACAATGCCAGAACTTTGGGCTTCTGGCAGACAGTGATGAGAAACAGCAAACCAGAAATGACATCCTGCTATTGCTGATTGCTGGAGCAGTAGTCAAAGCTTCTTCTTCTGCTGCTGCTTTTTCTTGCACTAATTAGCAATTCATCTGCCTCTGTGATTTAAAAGCAATGGCTTCTTCATTCCTGCTGGGTCCTAAGGCAGGTAAAAGAGTTCCCAAAAGAAGGCTCAAACATGTGCACACTCTAATAAAGATATAATTAATCATTCATCATTGATGTTTAGCAATCATGAGATATTTGCACTCCAGGTTGCTTTATCAGGTTTGCTTTATGAATTTTTGACTGTTCACATCTATTAAAATCAATCCCACTGATTTCCTTGCTGTAATTTCCTGTGCTGTGTTTTGTCTGTCTGCTTTTAACCTTTTAGTCCCCAGCCTCTGACCATGTAGTTGTGGCTGTAAATACAGTAGAATTTGGGAACACATTAAAGGAGGATTCCCCCCATTGTCCTAGACACTGTTAGGCTAAGCAGAGAATTAATATCCTTGATTCACAACACCTGCAGTTCTAAGAGAAACCAGAAAAGACAAGGGAGGGGCATGCAGGTAGAAGAATGAATAAAGTGATGCTTTGCAAATATCATGTGATGGTGTGATGATGTTTTTTGTTTTTTGGGATTTTTTTTGAGACAAAGGCTTTTAAAAGTTATTTATGGTACAAGTGAAGGAGGAATCACTCGTAAAATGTACATTTTGTACATCAAAATGCATATTTTCATGTAGACTTTTTATTTGAACTTTAGTGTCCCAAGGTAGACTCATCCTTCTCTGTAATCTTTCTGAATGGATGAGCAAAGCTGAGTTCCTTGAAGGAAGCACTAAACCTGAAGTGGGTCAAAAGTGATCAATCTAATGTTACACTTAGGAGTGGAGATGTGCAGATGAAAAAAGGTATACTCATTTCATAGTTTATTAAATGTTTATGTTCTGTCTGAATTGTGATCTGTCCTCCAAAAAAGACAGATTCATTTGTGAAGAGAGCTGTATGTGGGAGAAAACTTGTACAATGGCACGTGAAAAAATCCGTTTGCCAATTGACTTGGCTTCATAACACTGTGGTAGAGTCCACGAGGCTAAAAATATTTGGGTGGTTAAAAATAACGAGTCAAACTATAATAAAGAATATGTGACATTGCAAAGCATTTGACATACAGCAGTAAGTCCCAACAAGTACAAAACCACTTTTGTGTAGGACTCTGCTTACACACACAGTGCCTGAATTTAAGTGATCTCTGATCACTTGGTGACACTTTTTTCCTGATGAATCTCAAGCTTTCGATCACTTGTGTCCATGCTCAGCCGTGTGGGCAGCACGTTCTAGATCAGCAAATGTTTACATCCTTGTGTCACTGACAGCTAAAACTGGGTGTAATAATTTGTTCATTTTCACATGCTTGGCATCTGATGCAGGAGAACAGGTAGTGAGGTTGTGAAGCTGAAGTCTCAGCTGCTTCTGGTGGATCAAAGCAGGGTTATAAATTTAACAGCAACAGACATTTTTCAGCTTGTAGAACTTTCCTTTTGGAGGTGGGCCCTGCAATTCTGTCTGACATCTCCAGCAATAGCTGTGTGACAAGCTGGAAACTGCTGTACCAGTGAGCCTGACCTCTCTCCTGCTTCTGCCCACTAACCCACCACTGGCAATATTTCATTTCTCTTAGCACCTTAAATATCTCCTGGTAAAAATCACAAGAAAATATTTCCATTATTTTTTTCCTTCATAGAGGATATTCTTCAAACTCAAGATAAACTGCATTCAGTGCTTGGGGTGTAACTGAGTCACAGACCTGGAAATTATGTCTCTAAAGGGGTAGCTGGGAAATGTGCATTTTTGGACACTGCTGCCTGGTTTGACTGCCCAGTCCTAGGCAGTACTGGCAGGGTATGTCCACAACACTGCTGCCTGCATCCTTCAGTGGGTGGAAATAGTACTTTTCAGGTCTTCTCAACCTTTTAGAAAGAGTAAAAATGTCATTAAAGCAAAAATTATCTAGGAAAAGCATTTCTGCCTCTAAGGTATATGAGGTATTTTGGTGAAATGGCCACAGAATTCTCATACTGCTCTATGAGAGGTGTGTACAGCTGGGTCCAAACTCTGTTATCTTTGGCCTTTTCTGACTTATTGACTGGTAACAGTTTTCAATTCCTTTTTTACAAGTTTTGTAGGAAAAGCTCTGCAGTATGCCTGGCTTTCCTTTGCATGGTTACTTTTGCAATCCTTCCTTGAAAGATAACTCACAGATGGTCCTGCCCAGATGGGCTGGTAGTCTGAGCTTAGCAGGGGAAAAAAATTTAAAAATGTTGAGGTAGAATGAAATGTTTTTGCAGATCCAGGACTGGGCTTCAGTGGGACAGAAGTGTAAGAGTCTTTGGGCTAAATCCATTGAAAGATCAACAGTCAACCATGGGTTAATGTTCATCCTTCTAATTACATCTCTTCATCATGGCAAGGTTGGGATGAAAGCTCAGCATGTGTGTGTCCAAGCCAATTAACTCCAATTCAGTAAATTAGCGATGTGTAAAACATGACATCGTAAAAATCCTCGGTTCACTGAGCTGCAATGAGCGCGGTGTCTTTGGTGCACACGTGAGTGAGTCCAGAGACTTTGACCACTGGCATCTCTCCATGCTTCAGATCTCTAGGTCATGTTGGGTGGAAGGGGAATGGGTTTTGGGCTAAGAAGGGGTTCAGGGAAATTTGGGGGTTGCTTGGGTGGCAGCACCAGGAATTGCACTCTGTATGTAGCTGTCTGCAGAGTACAGGGAAGTGCAGGCACACAAACCTCTGCACCCAAAACCACGCAGAGAGGTCAAGGAAAGGCAGCAGAGCCAGCAAGGGTGGGGAAGGATCACCTGGGCTGAAGGTGGATAAAAGTCACAAGTGCTCCAGTCCCATGTGGAACATGGGAAATGGGGTTTGGTAGCACATCTCCCAACCTCAGGAGGTCAAGCCATGACCACAAATGCCACGAGCCTTAATGCCAGGTCTGGTAACAGAGAGTGATTGTATTGCATTTCCATTTTTTGATTTCTGAGTTTGGTGTGGTCAAGTGGTGTGCAGCTCCCAGCTGACTGCGACTGGCTGCTCAGCCTGCAGGGTCTGTCATTTGTGGAGAGGATGATGATGGGCTTGGAACAGTCCTTGCTGTCAGGAAGGCCTGGTACAAAACCTAATCCCCAAATGTATCTCACTCTTGTCTTTAAAGAAGGAATTACAGCCTTATGGTGACTGCACTAGATGTATGCAGGGTGTAAAATTCTCACCCCATGGGAATGAAGCTCAGTGACAGGGGACTCTTTCTTACAGACACAACAAGGTCCAACAGGGTTTCTTCCTATGGATCACTTCTGGTTAATCCCCCCCCCCAACCAAAGAAAACCCACCCCAAACCCATGACTCTGTAAGGGATGCCCTGGAAGTCCTGGCTGTGTTAGAAGATCCCAAAGGCCAACCTGTGGCAAAAGGTGTCAAGTGCCTGGGTGTTGGAGGAGAAGCTGGGTGCTGTGGTGGGGCTGGAGCAGTGGCAGGAGGAGGTGGCTCCTTCATCCCCGCCAGGTGCTCCTGACCCCATCCCCTTGGTGTGAGCTCACCTTTCATTTGCACAGCCCTTCCTCTAAAATGGTAGTTGTTTCCTCTGTCCCTCTGTCTGGTTCAAGGAGAATTTTCTAGATGCTTTGAACTGTTTTAAAGTCCTCATCTTTCTTTTTCAGCATCTTTACAACAGAATAAACTTTACACTGTACCAACTGAGATGCAGTTTCTGGCAAGTACTGAGGAGTAAGTTAACTATAAAGTTTATATTAGAGAGTTGAGAGAGAATTATTCCCTGAGCTAGACCAAGTGTTAGGAATTTGAAATTCAATCATTGCAATGTTTTGATTATACCGAATATCCCGGTCACTAGCAGCCTGATGATAAAAACCCTCCTCTGTGTGTCCACCATCCCTCTGCATGTCCAAATCATTACAGAGGTTTTTTTTCAGTCACTCTGAAATCATAGCCAGAAGTGTTTCCTGCTGGGGATTTGTGCCTTGGTTTTCTCAGGAGCATTAAATGTGTGAAGCCAATGATGTAAAACCCCCCAAGATTTACACATGGGTGAAGGTCCTGCTTTCATAACAAGGATGGAGAGGAAGCATCTTTTCAGGAACAGATGTCTCTTTCCTCAAATCTATTAAATTTGGGTTCTTTTTCCTTTTGGCAGTCCTGTGGACTTTATGCTCAGTGTTAAAAGCTACTGAGGGGCTGGGCAAGGCACAGGCACCCCCAGCTCCTATGGATGGGTCTGAAGGTGCTCTGTCCCCTGCAAGGCTGACAGTCAGGTGTGGCACTTTGCCAAGCAGACCCCTCTGCAGCACTGAGCTGATAAGGTGTCCTTGGGCACACTGGTAGCTTGGATTTCTAAGAACTGGGAATTCACCTTCTGTCAAGGCTCTGAAGTGGTTGCACTGTGTTTAAACCAGGGCTTTCACCGGATTCTCTTTTGGACTATTTTAAAGCAAAGATCTGGCGGAGGAGAAGGAGCTTTCCAGTGATGTTCTCTCAGACTTAAAGAAGGAGGAGGAATACAAAACAAACATATGGAAAGGTTTCCTCATCTCAATCCCATATGCAGCCAGCATTGGAGGTACAGCAACACTGACAGGAACTGCACCAAACCTCATCCTTCTGGGACAGCTGAAGAGGTATGGGAGGATGTCCTGGGGATCCCTGTAAATCCTGCAAGACAGAGACACGTTCTTCATCCCTGTAGGAAATTCCTTTCTGTGCTGAGTGCTGGTTTGGAAAATTCATGCCCTTCCAGAACGTTTTGGGAAATGGAAGCAGGGTGTGCACTTAGACTTTAATAAGCAGGTTTCCAGTGTAGCCAGGCAGGCTGTCAGCCAAACTGGAGCATGTGTGCTTCACCTCACTGATGCTTTTAATCCCATTGAATTTAATGGGACCTGACTCCACGCCTACAATTAACCTGGTAACTGTTTTGATGAAGCAGACTGTGTAGTGCTTTGTGAGCAATTATAGCTACTGCTGTATGGGAGAAAGAAAAATAATGAACCCACTACTTCTGGGCTGTTTTCTTAGTCATAAAGGATTCCTCCTATGTGCATAGGAGCAGAAATTTGTGCCAGCCCAGGTGCCTACAGGTATTTCCTACTTTTGCTGAACTCTATAAGAAGTACATATGGCCTGTCTTGGGCACTGCAGCATCCTGTGAGGTTCATGTCCAGACTCTCCAACCATTTCTGTAGCAGGAATTAATCCTGAGTTTTCGGGAGTGTCTTTGTATTTGGCCATCTGGAGAGAGATTTCCAGATCTTTCCTTGCAGGCTTGCACAGCTGGGCTGGCTGAGATGGGGGCGGCTGGGTGTCCTGGGAGTTGTCCCAGCACAACGCTCCTCACTTTTCCATATGTGCAGATAACTCCCAAGGCATGCACAGGGCTAGTTTTTAAATGCACATGGGCAGGTTTGTGGGATATTTCATTGCTGATTTCAGATGCTTGTTTACCCATGGATGGAAGGGTTGCTTTCCCATCTTGCATTAACTTGATTTTTCCCATTTGCTTAGTTATTTTCCAGAATGTGATGTGGTGAACTTTGGTTCTTGGTTTATGTTTGCATTTCCTTTAATGCTGATTTTTCTTCTCATGGGATGGCTATGGATCTCCATCCTGTATGGAGGAATTAACCTGAGGTATGTTGATATTCACTACACATATATGTAGTCTGGTTATATTAGCATTATTAAATATGTGTTCATCATGCTTCTCATCCTAAATCTACTGATATCACCCAAGATCATCTCCTGGAAAGTGGGGGAATTTACAACTAACTCTAGTGGGCCCATCCCATAACAGGTCATCTAGTTTTAAAAAGTTGATAATAATAGGAAGGTTTTAAAGATATCTCATAGTCACATGTACTTTATCCAACTGAAATATGTGTGCAGAGTATGTATTATATCCATTCAGTTAAATGTATAATTTTTAAAGGCTTCTCAGCCAAGATGCTGTTTTACTGCCTGCTTTGGCCTGTGGAGGGTAAATGGCAGATTTTTAATGACAGAAGGAAAAGCAGGATCCAGCTTTGAAGACTGTGATAAAATCTTAGCTCCCCATAAAAGAGACAGGATTTCTTCTCGGGGCAAAAACCTGGGTTTGGAACAGATTACTTCACAACAGGGCTTAATTTTACAACAACGTGTTAATCTGTAACTGAGAATAACATGTTTTTCCGGTAAATCTTTGCTGGACACATGCAACCCCTTAGTGTGCACAGCCTAAAGCGATTGCAGCACTGCTCTGCTGCTCATGTGGAGACCTTCTTCCCCCTCCACGCTCTCACAAGTGATAGTAACAAAGCCAGAGTCTTGCTTCCTCCAGGGACCATGCAGAATTTGTAATATTTAGAAAAGTCTTTAATTGTTGTTTTGACTTTAAAATGCAAATGTGGGGAGAGGGGAAAAAAAGAGAACAGGTGTCCAAATATTTACACTGTCTCAGGCATAGGGGAAAAAAAAGATCAATGGGAAAGTTTTAATGCTGAAGGCTTGTCCTTAACTTGTGGGTTGAGGAGGAGAGCGGAGGCTCTGCCTGCTGCTTGGCCAGCTCCCGCTGCTGAGAGCTGTGCTGCTCACTCCGTGTGCCAGGGCTCGTGTGGAGCCTGTTCCGTGCTCCATGGTGGCCACGGCCCCTCAGGGCTCGTGTGGAGCCTGTTCTGTGCTCCATGGTGGCCCCAGCCCCTCAGGGCTCGTGTGGAGCCTGTTCCGTGCTCCATGGTGGCCCCAGCCCCTCAGGGCTCGTGTGGAGCCTGTTCCGTGCTCCATGGTGGCCACAGCCCCTCAGGGCTCGTGTGGAGCCTGTTCTGTGCTCCATGGTGGCCACAGCTCCTCAGGGCTCGTGTGGAGCCTGTTCCGTGCTCCATGGTGGCCACAGCCCCTCAGGGCTCGTGTGGAGCCTGTTCCATCCTCCATGGTGGCCACAGCCCCTCAGGTGAGGGGAGAGGCCGAAGGCAGAGGAACGTGGGGCTCTGTGTTTGCTTTGGCTCGGGTCCCGCGCAAGGCCCGGCCGCTCTGGGCCTGCTGGGCCAGCGCGGATACCACAATTCCCCCGTGGTGAGGAGGAGAAACTCTCGTGTCTTGCAAAGCTTCTCAAGTGCAGCCAAGGCTCCCCAGGAGCCTGTTGGGATGCTTGGGCTGTCACTGCCTGGGGACAATGGCTACACTTTCTCTGGGGGCAGCTCCTTGGTGTCTGCAGCAGGGCACAGGGCACTTCGGCTTTGCCTGGATCCAAAGGGCATTAAAAGGCTGAGGTATGAGCTGTTAATAACACCTCCCAAAAACCAAGAAATTAGAGGGCCAGGAACTTGAAGTGCAGGAGCTTCTGAGTAATCAACCATTCATCTATATAGAACATCCATCCATATTCCTTTATAACAATAAATGAATTAAGGAAGGGCAGGGACCACAGGGATGGACAAATGTGTCTGATACAGAAATTTGGGGTTGTAGGTTTAATTAAGGTCACAGTGTTAGAAACCAGGTTCAGTGTCATGGGATGTGATGGGAGATGAAGTGCAAGATATGAATATATCATTTGTATGCACATGCTACAAAGGAGCAAACTGTGTGCAGTCAGTGCAGCCAGGCTAAGAGGCTTAGCCAAGAGCACATTAACATTCCCGGCCACTTAGAAATTCCTCACATTTTTGTTAATCCTCAGCAGCATCCTGGGATCACCCAGGAAATTACAAGTGACTTGAAAAATGAAGGGGCAGATTCATTTTCTGTGTCACCCTATTCCTAGTCGTTCTGCCCAAGTAGGTAACTTGCTTGGAAGGAAGACAAGGAAATCCTGCAATGTTGGGACTTTAATTTGGCAATCACAGCCCTTGCTGGAGGAAACAGCTGAGAATATAAATGAGAGGAAACTTCCTCACCTCTGCAGGGTCTCCTTTGTATGAATGCAGAGGCAAAGGATATATAAAATAAAGCCTTATTATATAAAATAAAGCCTTATTACCTTTATCTCAGCAGAAATTTTTGTTGTTGGTCTTCATAATCTGAAGGTAACACCAATTGAGCTGCCAGAGATGTGCAGCTCTTTGAACCTGGAAGAGCTGGAGAAGGACACCAAGTCCTGCATGTGCTGTGTAGAAAATGCATTATTTCCTATGTGTCAGTAAGGTCAGAGGCACGTAAAAAATGCATGTAAAAATGTAATTGTGTTTCTTGGCAGGGGCTGGAAAACAAAAAAGTCAAATATAAGAGTGGATGCAGAAGCCCGAGCCAAGGAGGTGATAAAGGAAGACTATCAGAAACTGGGTCCAACAAAGTGAGTTGTCAAGTTGGGATAAAAATGAGAAAGAAATTAAGTGGGTTTGGAAATATCCTGTTTTAAGAGTGGAGGACTGTGGGGAACGGAGATTTTTAAAGAAAAGCATACCTATATTCCTGCTCAGTCTGTTTGTAACCTGCTGAACTTTGCTTTTTGCACTCTCCAGCCTTCTCACCTTTGCTAGCATGAATAATTGCAAATAGCAGCTTGCACTCAAATCTTCTGAAGAACAACATTCCTGTTATAGAGGGAATTCATGCTGGGTTGTTTAATTACTCTTCATGATTTTTCTAGTCCAGGAGCAAACCCAGTTCTGTGTGTGCTAGGTGCTAACCAACATAGGCTGGATTTCAAATGTTTGTGCCTATCTGTCCTGCAAAGCAGGAGGTATTTGCTGAGAAGGCTGGAGAATCATATTATGGATATGAATCATATGGATTGTGGATATACTTTAAGAAATCTTAAAGCTTAGAGAAAATATGCAGAAAGAAGTTAGATCCATGCCATGGAACACATTATTTCTTCTGAATAATTCCTTCAACTATGCTAGTCAAGCAAGGAAAGTAAAAGCTGGTACAAACTGCAGTGATGGGGATTATATTTTGGAGTAAGGCACCAGCAGAAAGAAACATGAGTTTTAGACTTCTGAGAAATGCCAAAAACAGGAGGAAGCAGGAAAAGCTGAGTATCTCCAGAAATCCAACCCTTCATATGTCCAACCATCCACTTATATTCTGGGCAACCAAGACTACTGAAGATTGTTGAAACTGTAGGGTTTATCTTTAAATGGTCTGTGCTTCCCCATCTGTAAAATAATATTTTCATACTCAGGGCAGTGCTGTGGATACCCAGCGATGTTTGTGTCGTGCTATTGACATTGTAATTATTTCTGTTGTGTGGAACATGGAGTGGTTCTTCAAAGACAGCTCTCTGTGCCTGTGTTGTAAATGAAAGAAATTGGTTTATTTATTCCATTCAGTACATTATCAAGCAGCCTGCAAAATGTCTCTGAAAGAATCAAAGTCCCACTTTGAGATCTAGGAGTGGGAAAGTCCATTAAGCTGAGCTCTACCAATTTGATTAGCAGCCCCATAACTAAAAATCAGCTCAAGCAGCCTCTTCCCAAGGGCTTATATGCCCTTGCTTGTGCTCAGAGAGATTTTAAATAGAATTTTGAGGCATCATCTTCAACTTTGGTTAAACCTTAACCCCACTAGATACTTAGTGAATGATACTGCCTTTTACCCTGCTGTTTGTCATGTGTCTAAGGGACAGCCTTTAGATTTTGACCTTGGAGGAATTTGTTCCTGCTGTCTCATGTATGATTTGAATCTCAATCATCCTTTTGTATTGTTGGAGCTGCAGTGCCACCATCCCTGGCTGGTGTCCTGGAGGGACATGGTCAGAGGAATGACCATGAGGAACTGCTTGGCCTTTCCTCTGTGCCACACCCAGAGGGTCAATTTTTCATCCAGCTGTTGTGACATTCCTGATCTCCATCCTGCCTCTCCTTAATGTCTTCCAATATGAGAGTATTGCTGGCAAACACCAGTATTTGCAAATAGATTTACAATCTGTTCCAGTGTTTCACTGTAGCTGTTTTTAGAAAATCAGCCTCACTTCTCAGCCAAGATGCTTCAGTGGGAGCTGGATACTTGTCCTAGCCTGGATTCACCACTTTAGCACATCAGCATTTTAACCTCATTTCTTTTCATTTCAGGTTTGCAGAACAGGCAATTTTCTTCTTCTTCTGCATGTTTGCAATCATGCTGTTCTCCAGGGATCCCAAATTCATTCCAGGTTGGGCAAGCTTGTTTGCACCAGGGTAAGACTTTATTTTCATTCTTCTCTGCCATTTTGCAGTAACATTTCCAAGTCATTGACATTCCTGAGTTTCTGATTGTGTTGCTTAACACCATTACTCAGGTTTCCTGGAATAAATTAAATGAGCATCAAGTAGCAGAGCCAACTTTGCTTTTTCTCTCTCCTAGAGGAGATTCATAAAACTAGTGGGAAGTTGTGGTGTGTCTGTTTGAGGCCATCCCTAGGATTTAAAGTTGGGAATGCTGTTTATATATTTAGAATGAAATACTGAGTTCTTTAGGCAATCCACTGATTTCACTGGGGTCTGAAGACTGAAGAGAGATGGCAGGAGTTGATTCCAAGGGCTATCCTATCCTATCTCCTATCAGAGAGGGTGTTGTTATTTCTTAAAAGAAGAGGCTTTCATAGTTTTGTGGGTTTTTTCAAACAAAATCTTAGTTTGATAAATATTTCCTTAATATAACAAAGTGGTTATAGACCTGTCCCTCATCAATTAATAACTTCTTAAATCTAACACATGCTTAAGCTTTTTTTCTGGATGGAGCCTGCCCTTCACCTGAGAGTTTGAGCATTTTGTAAAGAGCTCATATAAATAAGATGGTTTGGGCTCTGTCTCTCTTCCTCCCTGCAGTAGGCTGAGGAAACTTGTCTTTATAACTCTGCAATCAGAAAACCAGAACATCAGCATGGGGGGGATTAGATCTTGGTTTTTATTTTTGTAGGGCAGCTTTTCTGGGGGGTTCGCAGCCCATGGTAGAAATGTAGCTCACCAGGGAATTAAAAAATAACTGTGAAAAACGAGCATTGTTCAAACCTGATGGAAACTTGTAATCTTCTTTGGTAAATCCCTGCTCTCATAAACGTTGTAATTCTACAGGCTTGTGCTTCTTACAAGTGTTTCTGCTGCTTTTGGACAGGTTTATCTCAGACGCAGTTACAGGAATCACCATTGTGATTATACTGTTCTTCTTCCCTTCACAAAAACCTTCCTTCAGGTGGTGGTTTGACTTGAAAGGTGAGTAGGAGACCCCTCCAGGCGGGGACTCTGTGCTTGCCTGTGTCCTGGCAGGGCAGGCATGGGGCCAGAAGCAATGCTGTCCCTGCTGGGAGCTGCAGCAGTGGCACTGCCTGTGTGGGGCAGCTCCAAGGTGCCATTTCATCCTAGAGAGGTTTTTTCCAGCAGAGGCTCAGCAGTCACTGCCCTGCTGCTAATGGCAGGAATGATTCAGCTGCTGGTGTAGCTGTCAGGGTTGATGTCATGGTGGGATGAAGTGACCTGAAATGGGTGTTCATTTACCATAGCAGACCTGATGGTGGAACAGAGGTTTGGTGTCTAACTTCCCAACAGCTCCTGTCCTTCAAGGGGAGCATGGGCCTCTGAGAGGGCAGAGCTGGGCTAGTTGTCCATTCTCAGATATAGGTGCTCTTCCTCAGTTTCTAGAATAATTTAGAATTTGAACTCCTAGAGCTCAAGCTCTCCAGCAGGTTTTGAAGTCTTGGGTCAGACCTGTTAAGTAGCAATGAAATACAGATTTTAATTCATAAACTGCTTGGAATAAGAGATGATCTGAATGTGGAGAAGTAGCTGATGAAGGCCCTTTGTGGATGATGGAGCATTGCCTGGGGTCTGTGGGAACAAAATAGCATCTGCTCTGAGTCATGCACATTTGTTGTGTTGTACATACACAGGAAGATGTTTAATCAGGCCTCCTGTGGATAAAATATGTGCCCTTTTTCAACAGAAAATTTCAGTCCCTTTAGTGCATCCTTTCATACAACAGAGCTCACTTTATCACGTATTAAGAAATGGCTTTTAAGGGAGATGAGCTCTCTGCTGTAAAACTCACTGGCTGTTGAATGAGAAATAGAAATTTAATAAATTGTTGTAATTCAAATGGCAGAAAATTTCCTCCTTCTGTGGACCCCGATCTGTCGGAGAAAATGTTTATGTCTGTTACAGTTAGAAAATTAACCCAATATTAAATATTAAATCAAGAAAGCCTCAAAGAAAACTTTATTGCCATAATTTTTATTTTTTTTTAAATTTTTTATCTGATACTAAGTTAAATGTTCCTTTAGATGGCTAAATGAAGACACTCCTTGTGTGTATTTGATCAGCAGCCCATGGTCAGTGAGCTTCAGCACTGCTGTCAGACTCATGCTATCATTCAGTCAGGTGATGACTGATGCTCCTCCTCGGGTGGGTGTTTGACTCAGGCCTTTCCTCTTTGTCCAGCACCAAACACAGAGACCCAGCCCTTGCTGACTTGGAGGAAGGCCCAGGAGACGGTGCCCTGGAACATCATCCTGCTGCTTGGAGGGGGCTTTGCCATGGCCAAGGGCTGCGAGGTGAGGCCACAGCAGATGCCACGTGCCATCATCCTGCCTAGCAGGGCTGGATTTTATCAGGGTGTCACTTGGCATTCTCATTTGGCTTTGGAAAACTTGTATCAATGGAGTCACCACACTCAAAGGACATATTTCTCAACTCTAAGTGACAACAAGACACGGCACATAACTAATGAGGCTACAACTCCTTGCAAGCTGCTTGCTGTGAGACACCCTGAGGACAAGTTCTAGGAGAGGACCAGTTCCCCTGCAGGGATGCAGGAGGATGACTCCTGTTTTTACTCTCCCCTTCTGCAGGAGTCTGGCTTGTCTGTATGGATAGGAGGCCGTCTGCATCCCTTGGAGGGTGTGCCACCTCCCGTGGCTGTCATCCTCATCACGGTTGTCATCGCCTTGTTCACGGAGTTTGCCAGCAACACTGCCACTATTATCATCTTTCTGCCTGTCTTGGCAGAGCTGGTAAGGTCATCCCATGGCAAGACCAGCTCGTCCTCTGCCCCCTCCTTGCCCTGCCCTGTGGGTGGGCAGGTTTGTGTTGGGTCTGTGCTGGGACAGGCACTGGGTAATCTTCCTGCTCCTGGGCTTCAGGCTCTTAGAAAACTTTGGGAGCAACAAGCCCTGTAGCATAATGTGGGCACTGAGGGATAATAATCCTTCAGACTTTGTTGTGAGAGATGTGATTATTTATCACAGAGTGTGGAATAAAGCTGTGCCCAGTGCACTAGGTATTTGCACCCTTTGATTCATCTGTTGGCAGTTCAAATCTCCAAGGTCCAATTTCTTCTCTTCTGGTTTTCCAGGCCATTCGTCTGAAAGTAAATCCCCTCTATTTAATGATACCAGGAACTATAGGATGCTCCTATGCATTCATGTTACCAGTCTCAACACCTCCCAACTCAATTGCATTTTCCTCTGGACATTTGATGGTCAAGGATATGGTAAGTTCCTTTAGATCATAAAAGGATGAAAACAATCAACCTGAGTGTTTAAAGAAGGGAATTTTCTGTATTGTTTGTCTACAATAAGTAGTAAAATGAGAAGACAGAAGTCTGATACTGTTCTCAACAGTGTTTGAAGGAACAGGATGGAAGGAGCTTGTATGAAGTTGAAATTTGGAGCCACCGTGGCTCCAAATGGTGATAAAAGTGGACTTGAATGTGGACAGCATCTCCCAGCCCCTTGTCCTGTTCCTCTAGAATCAGCAGCTCAACTTTCATAGGTTTCTGGATGCAGGAAAACTTCCCCAGCTCAGTGAAATAAAGCTTATGGGTAAAATTAGGCTTAGTTGCAGTTCCTGCTCACATTCCTGAGGCTAAACAGATGTTAATGTTTTTGATGGATCAAAGCTTGGTAAGCAGCTGCAGAATGGCCTTTGTGGCTTTAAGCCTGCTTAAAATGTTGCTAATATTAACAGCAATTAAGCCTTCCATTTTTATAATGTTTGCATTCAAATAGCTTCGTGCTTCACATGCTGTAGATGTCCAGTCTAAACTCAACAGCTGTCTTTGTATTTCTTTTGTAGGCAAGAACTGGGTTGCTCATGAATCTTATGGGAGTTCTGCTTCTTAGCTTGGCTATGAACACATGGGCCAAGAGCATCTTCCAGCTGGGGACCTTCCCTGCATGGGCCAACATCCATGCAGAAAATGCCACCTCACTTGTGACAGCTGTAGAAAATGTCACTTTAAGTGCACTAAATAAAATATGAACAAAGCCACCCCCGGGGAAGGACTCACTCACTTAGGACTGGGGCACTGGAATCGTCAGAGTTTGCACAGGAGGAAAAGCCACGTGGCCGCTCACACTGTGTGGGACCTTCTGGTTTAATTTTATTTTTAGAAATTCTGGTCAGTGTCACAACATCCATTTGTTATTTTCTCTGGAGATCTTTCCCCACCTTTTGCAGGTACAAATCCGACTCTCCCAGAGTCCTTCTGTCACAGGTGGTTGTTAACTGGACAACCTGTAAGCATGGAGCATCTTTGGGTAGATGCCTGTCCCCCCATGAGAGCTGATGAGCCTTGCTGCTCTAGCTTCTGATACCCTACCTCGTTTTGGAAAGCAGCCCTGGCAACAGGGCAGAGGCAACTGGATTATTTATGTGCAAGCCAATGTGAGTGAGTGTATCAGAACCTGGCCGGGGAGAAGGTGGCGTGGCCAGGTGCTTCTGGCAGGGTGTAAGGCTGGGGTCTCATTGCCATCTCATGAGTAATTCTCTCTTGGAGGATGAAGATATTTCTTCAGGTTTGTGTGTGAAGGGATGACTCGGGAGATGTGTTGGTAGGACTCAGTGCATTGCTCCATGCTTTGGAAACTGGAAGGCCACAGTTTGTTTCCAAACATGTTCAGTGTTTTGAAAACCTGGGACAGCGATTGCTGCCTGGTTCTGAGTACACGGATGGGGGTTTGGAACCAAATTAATTTCTGACTTAACTTTGGACATCGGTGGTGTTTCACCGTTGGTAACTGTGGCCAGTCTTAGGTTTGTGAGATTGACTCACTCACAAATGACCTGCTGAGTCACAGGTCAGTGGACAAGTTGCATTGGAATACTATTGACATTTCTTAAAAATAGGCTTTGATTCTTAACGTCTTTTTTAATCAGATTGCTTGGGTACTTTCAATGAAAGCATTGCAAATTGACTGTGATTTTAATCACCATTTTATCAGATAATTTTTATTTTATTTTCTGTAAGAATATAAAATATTAAACTGAAATCATCAGTCATTGAAATAGATGATTGAATGATAGAGATCTCATTCTTGTTTTATGGAAGGTGAGTGACTGGATCCCTGTGCTGGGACCAGTTTCTCTGACAATGTGAATTGGGGAGCTGAGAAGATGAACTGGCCCAGGGTAGGGATCCAGTGTATTCCCCTGCTCCTATGCTGCTGCTAACCCCCAGGGCGAGGTGGGAGGGCTGGCAGGGAGATGTTCACCAGCCACAGCTGCTGCTGCAGGGGTTACCCTATGGGAGTAGCCTTGGGGTGATGTGGCAGGTGGGAACTCGAGGGGGTTGAACCCAAATTGCCAAAACCAATTAAATGTGGAACTTTGACCAATCAAGTTTTTAAAAAAAAATTCCTTAATGTTCAAACAAAATCCTTAATGACTGTGGAAAACTTAAAATAAAGCACGTTGGTTAGCACATCACATGGTCCTGTTTGCTCTGTAGTTTGAGGGGAGAAAAGCAAAGCCTGAGCGTGCCCCTGCTCCAGCTTCATCCCTGATTTGGGCAGTGGCTCCCCAGGAGGAGCAGAAGGGCAGTGCAGTCCTGTTAAGCAGAGGAGCAATGGGAAAACCCCTTGGCCCAGCATCTCAGGGCTGCTCTGCTAAAGAGCTTTGGAGCTTAACCCAAATCCCTGCTCTGCTTGGCTGTGCTGGGTTTGGGCACTGCCGTTCTGCTTGGGTGCTCCTCATCATGCCTTAGCAAAGATGGGCTGAATGGGAAGGGAAAATTGCTCCCTGCAGTTTGCTTTCTCAGCCAGCTCTCTGTGAGCAGCATGGGATTGCTGTCCTGGGCCAGGGAACAGGGAACAGGGAACAGGGAACAGGGAACAGGGAACAGGGAACAGGCTGTGCCCGCAGGAAGGAGCCCCACGGTCCCACTGCTCTGAGCCACTGCTGCTGCTGCAGGGCATCCTCATCAGCCACTGGGACAGAGCTGCCTCTGTCCCTGCAGCCTGGAGGACAGGCAGCAAGAGCTTTGGGATCATCCAGTTCCAAAGGGTAACATCCAGTCCGGCTCCCCTGTAGATGCTGGGGATGGAGGTTTGTTCATGCTCTCAGCTCTGACTTGGTGCATCCTCGGTGATCAAATCCAGGATGGTTTTCCTTGGGCTTGAAAGAGCTGAGACCACAGAGTTTGTGTAGAAGTCTCCAAAAATCACTTCCAGTGTCCTGGCATGCCTGTGGCACTGTCTATCCAGGGATCAGGAAGAATTTCACAAATGCAGCCAGGGCAGGGTTGTGATCTCTGTGACAACATGAGAAACTGAGGCAGAGAGGGGACCAGTGACTTACCCAAGTCACAATGAGGCCTTGGCACACCTGGGAAAGGTGTAAGAAGCACCTGGACCCTAAACCTCTCTAGTCTAAGACCTGCTCTGTCAGCAGCCCCTGTATTTCCCAGGGCTCCCCAGAGGATCTGATTTATCTAATTCTGCTCTTTTTATACCCAGGCATCTGTGAGACTAGGACTAGTCTGGCATGCTTGAGTTTTAATTAAATTTTGAAGCAGAGATTTTAAGATTTAGTATTTCTGGGGTTCAAAGGTGAACAGGCCTGCATGAATAATTTCTGATTCTATTTGCTGCTGCTAGTACTAAGATTTGCCAAAAGCAGCTTTTAATGGCAAGTCAACCCCATTAGTTTTGAAGGGTCTGTGATATGTGTAGAGATATGAAAATTCCCAGGAAAGGGTATTTCAAGTGCTGTAGTAACCTTCTGTAACTTTGACTGTTATTTTAAAGGAACTTTGCTTGCCTATGCACCATTTCTCTAGGAATGTAAAAATCCAACAACCATCACAAAAGCCATTCACATTAGCAGCCTCCTTGTGAATTTTAATTAACAGGAAATTCCACTCACGCATTGAAATTCAACATCCAGAATATCTCTGCTTTACTCCTTTGATGTTCCCCATCCAGTCCTGGACCAACATCCCTATGTTCTCCTGAGACACTCAGAGGAAAATAATTTTGGTTTATTTACAGTAGGAAAGCATTTTGTCGTTGTCTTTTATCCCAGGAGCATTTGAGTTACTTTACAAACTGTTCACACGGAGGAGCTGCTCTGTGGGTCCTTACAGCAGGGAGTGATTCCAGAGCTGTGCTCATCAGTTTGCACTCAGCAGCAATGCTGGAATTTCAGGAGAGGCAGGAAAAGAGTCATGAAACAAATGAAAGTCCAGCATGATAGGGAATTCAGCTATTAAAGGTTAGACAGCCTTGGTTCCCATATCACATTCATCCTTCGGAAAGGATATTGTTGGGATTTTCCTATATTTCTATAGTAGTAACCTAAGAAGACATGATCTGGCTCTGTTACTGTAAGATATTCATTTGGAAGTGATTTCAACAAACAAAACCTACCCCTAATTAGTTAATCTTTCTCACACCCTCAGTTTCTCAAATGGGCAGACTAATATGATCAACAGGTGCTGATGTGACTGCCATGGAGAATTATCTTCAGGCTTAAATCATTCTATTTTAGCCCTTCATTCGTCTGCTATCTCCAGCCATTTTCTTAAGCTGTATAGTTCATTTACCTCACCCTCTGCCTGGGGTAGAGCGCTGCACCCCCTCCCACCCTGTCACCATGACAAGGTGACACTGTCACCACAGGTTGAACTTGCAGGTGTCTTGGCACAGGCCCACTCCAAACACTGCAGTCTGCACTTAGAACTGAGTTTAAAACCTCTGTCGTGGTGGCTACCAGCTCAGTGCTCATCCCAAGGCCAGGTAGAGCCAGGCTCTGCCTCCTGGCAGTGATGCCAGTGGAATCCTCGGCTGTCTCACAGGTCCAGCAAGCTGCTCACAGGCATGAGGGGCTCAGTTTCCTCCTGTACTGCTAAAAGGTAAAAATCGGTGACGTTGGAAAATTTTAGAGCTTGAGTTCTACAGAGACTGGAGCTGGTCAAGAAAGCAAATTCCTTTTGTACCATCTGACACAGGGTGGGAAAAGGCACCTTGGAGCACCCTGGGAGGACACAGGTTCCTCCTTATCTGAGAACTTGCCCAACCACATTTGGGATTTTTTTCAGAACCAAAATGAGCCGGGCCTCGGGGCCCTTGAGCAGAGTGCGACCACAAGATGTCACAGTTGCTTTGCTGCAATGTGTGGTCCTGCCTTTCCTGTGTCCCAGTCCTGCCCCTTTCCCACTCCCAGGTGTCCCTATGAACACACACGTTGGTATTTGGGGGTTTTGCTGCTGTGTTTTGTTTGTTGGGGAATTTTTGGCAAAGCAAGCTTGTCCATTGTGTTCTGGGGAAGGTAAGGCATCTAGGTTTCTAGCTCATTTGCAGGTCATTCATGGTATAAAATTGAAGTTAACCCAGATTTATGCCCTTGCATAAACCTGCCCTGTCCAACTGGCAGACAACAATTTTGAGTAGAGACAGAGGAAAAAATCTTAGTATGACTGCAAACAAACACTTCTTGGTGCTGCCAGAGTTACTGCTCAGTGTCCCCACAAACCTCAGGTGCCTTTGCCAGGTGGTGTAGCAGACTCAGAAAACACCACAATGTTGTGGACTTGGGAGGTTTTTGTTCTTTATAGACTATTGCTAAATTTATTTCTTTTTCTGCCCCAGAAAGCTGCCTGCACATCCTGGATGGGGTCCCAGGGGCTGATGCTAATATCAGTTCACCCTGAAGTAGAGCGAGAAAGGAGTTAAGCCGTAGAAGAAGCTGATGAGCCTTGCAGGATCCAGCTATGGGTCTTTTGGGTTAGTCCCTTATAGTGTGCACATTGAATTCAAGACCTAATTCATGGCCTGTGCAAGCAATTGCTATGGATGCTCCAAACAAACAGCACTTTCTTTCCCGCCCGCCTGGCTGGTGCCTCTTCCCGGCTGGAGCCAGGCAGAGTTTCTCATCCGGCCTCTGTGCTCCAGGGCACCAGGAGGAAAGCTCTGCTCCACCAGCCACACAGGAAAAACAAAACCCCCAGCTACAAAGCGGAACTGTTGAGTGGAGCAGCCAGGCACAAGGGACCTGCTGCCTGCAGGAAGGGCAGAGGAAGCAGGCCGAGGTTTGCTCTGCCTCCTGTGCTCGTCATTCCTTGTGCTCCAATGCCTGCCGCTGCCGTGGGGTCCAGCCATGTCCCCTGGGGAAGGTGCTGCTCTCCCACCTCTCTCTGGAGGGCAGAGCCCCACGTGCTTTGTCCCCAGGGTGGCTGGGACAGGGCTGACCTCGAGCCCTTTGCCCTTTCTAGCCCAGGGGAGCATGAGAACATCCCGGGGGCTCCCAGCTGGAGGGAGGGCTTGGCTTGGGACAGCGGGTCCCCAGAAGGGATGGGCTCAGTGGCAGCTGGGTGAGCTGTGTCACGTTTGCCCACAAATGGTGGCTTAGCATGAGAGCATCTGGCCAAGGGGCAGGTTTGGTGGGACCCAGGGAAGGCTCCTGTAACCCCTGAGCTCATAAGTGAGGAGCAAACACCGTGGCTGTTCCTTATCTCCAGGTGAGCAGGTTTGGTGGCTGGAGCTCTGCTGGGCACATCCTGGGGTCCAGGCTGTTGGTACATCCTGGCCTGTACATCTGAGAGCTTCTCAACACTTTGGGAACCCTGACTGTGGCTGGGTTTTCTCTGCAGTGGATAGGGAATTCAGAAAGTTTCAAGATTGAAACTTCCTCTTCCTCTGCTAGGACTGTGAGATGAGCCTTGAAGCTGTTTGTGAACCCTGCACACAGTTTCAGCAAGGAGCAGCAGCCTGTCAGAACAGATGAGCAGTTACCAACTGGGTTGCTGGATCCTGCTGTGCCCTTTGTGCCATGATTGATGTCTGAAAGAGGAAAAGGTCCCTTTTGCTCTGAGAGAGATGCCAG
Source organism: Poecile atricapillus (assembly GCF_030490865.1). Classification (NCBI taxonomy): domain Eukaryota; kingdom Metazoa; phylum Chordata; class Aves; order Passeriformes; family Paridae; genus Poecile; species Poecile atricapillus. The sequence goes on from NC_081263.1 coordinate 8,851,816, forward strand.
CCCTGCTCACTGCTTGCTGGTGGGCAGTGTGAGGAGTAGTCATCTGATTTCCCCACAAGGAATGATGACACCCCAGGTTCCGTATGATCCTTGTGCCATCTTCGTCAGCCCATGTGTCATTGACTCATTTTTTTTCAGCTGTGTGTCATTAAAATAAGCCTTCTCTGCAACAGGAATAATACCAGAAAAAGTGTAAAGCCCAAGCAGTGCTGTGCATCCTGGCTGTTCTTTGGTGCTGTTATTGCCCAGGCTTCACTCATGAGGTTTTGCACACTTCAGGGATTGCCAGCACTGCTGATCTGAATTGCCTTAAAGCATCTTGGGTTTTGAGTCCTGGCTCTCGAGGTGCTGCCTTGGTTTCCTACCCTGCCTCTCCCAACAGCCACATCCTGGATCCCCTCAGAGCAATAAGACACTGGAACATGGAGAGCTCTTGGGCAAGTCTGGGGCACCTCACTGCCACTGGGTATGTAGAGTCAGCTTTAATACCTCTCTTTCCCTCTATCTTGTATAGCTTTTCCTCAGCAAACCTCCTTTCCCAGTTAAAACTGTCCCTCAAAGGATAGCTGAGGCTGCTGTCCAGCAGTGGGAGACAGGGATTGCCTGGCTGCATTTAACCCTCAGGACAGGCTCTTCTCCCCTCCAGGTTTTCTGGTTTCCGGAATCACTCTAGATGTGAGGCCTGAGAAATTATACTCTTTCCCAAATGTTTGTTTCCATTAGACATTTAAATAGCTTTATGGGACAATTCATCCTGTCTGTAGTGGCCAAATTCCTGTCCTTGGAGACTTCCTCTGGCACTGCAGCTTCAGTGTGAAACCATTTTCTCTGTTTGTCACCCTTAAACATGTAGACTCATGTTTGGCCTCCTAAGAGGCAGGGAGAGCACCACTCAATTGCCTCTTGTCCATGTAACATCTTTGAAATACAGAGCTGGTCTTACAATTTCCACAGAAGGCAGTAGCCTCCTCTTTCTCCCTCCAATATCCTCTAAATAAGCACTAAAGCCTCAACCACTGCCCATGAGGTGACCCCTCAGATTGACTCGATGATTGTTTTTATAGAATGACACAATGTTTTCCTGTGCTAGCATTAATAGAGGAGTAGTTGCATTGCACTTAGTATTTATTTTTACAATAAGCACCTTGAAATTCCCTGTCCTGCTGCTTCCAAGGGAGAGCTCAGCCCCAGCTACTCAGGGGAGTTAGCAGGGAAGTAAAGTGAGACCAGAGGCATTCAGAGGAGGACAATATAAAACCCTGTAAGTGATCATCTCAAGTAAGCCCCCTAATCAGAGTTTATGAACTTCCTCTGCTAACACCCAGGTACTTGTTCTTTTTCCAGGATGAGAGCCCGTGTTTACTGTGGAGACTTTCTGTTCCCAAAGGTGCACAGAAGCATGGCAGACCTGTGGTGGATTTACTCCAAACCTGTCCCAGCAGATGGCAGAGAGCTATGGACCTTGTTCCTGCAGTGTTCCTGCATTACAGCAGTGATAGGAGGCCTCTTTTACAACTGGATGTTTGCTTCCCTGGAGTACTCCTGGCACCTCTCCGTTGCCATGGCCATCTCTTTCAGTCTGCTCCTCCTCCTGACTCTCCTTTTGGTGCATCCTGCCCGTTGTGTCTTCAGCATGATCATGCCCACGTTAGGCACCAAGCAGGGCCGGAAGCTTCTCTTCTCCACCTGCATCATGATCGCAGTGGTGAACATAGTACCCAACATCATAGGCAACATTAAAACCATACTGCAGGTTATCAAGTGCATCTGCAAGAATTCCTCTGACAGCCTTCTGAATTCAACTGCCCTGCTAGAGAAAGTTTCCTGGGAGTTTGGGGATGCAATCCAAGAAACCATTCATCCCATTCATAAACCTATGAATGGACATTTTCGCTTTTCGTTGCTTCAGAACAGGTCCTTGATTTACCAAAAAATGCACCTTGCTGGTGAAAAAATTAGCAGAGAGTTCTTGTCTGTTGAGATTTTGGTCAAAGACTCAATACAAGTAGCCAACAGACTGGCTGCTGCCTTCTTCATGCTCTATCTCTGTTTTGAATCCACCTGGTATTTGAAGAATTATCTCACCAACCTCCGCTTTGACAATTTTTACATCACCAAGAAGCTGGAGCGTTTAGCCATGGACAGAAGAGCAGCTCATCTCCTGGTGGGCTCATCCAAAAAACTCATCCGACCAACAGGCTTGAAGCTGTCCTGGGAGGAAGCGATGCTGTGCCTCATGCAAGCCATGCTGGTCACTGTGGCCCTGATGCTGATGCTGGTGGTCGTGGCCATGGACCACTTTGCGTTCAGCGTGGCAGACACAGCGGTGAGAAGGGCAGCTCAGTTCTCTGCAGTGCCTGTCACTCTCAACATCAAATACAAGGTGAGTGCTGGGGTGTCCTGCCCTGCCCTGCCCTGCCCTGCCCTGCCCTGTGTGGGGACCCCATGCTGTGTCCCCTCAGGGAGGTGGTGGTGGGGATTACAGCTTTTGTACTCTTATTTACACAACCCCGACTTCCCTCCCCAGCAGCCAGCTGGGTGAGCAACAGGCTTTGGGGGAGGAGGCAGTGGCATGACCTCAGTTGTTCTCTGGAGGGGAGCAAACAGTGCCTCATGCTGCAAAGACACTGCTAGCACCAGGCAGTCAGATGTCCCTGTGTCTCCAGGTCCCTTTCCTAAGCAAAGTGGAGGAATGGGACACTGTCCCCCCACTGCAGACTGGGTGCAAGTCCAAAAGGAAGGGAGCAGCTAATGAACGCTGAGAGTGTCTCCTCATCCTCTTGCACAGGCTGTTTCTTCAGTAGAAATCCCTGCTTGCTGGCTTTGTTGTTGCCCTCTGTAATCCTTTCCACCAGAAACCTCTCCAGTTTCTATTTCAATATTCTTTGGCCTGGCATTTTAGCTTCTTTCCTCTGCCACACAGCCTGCCTCCTTCCCCAGCCCCAGGATCCTTAGTGCAGATACCTGTTTATGATGGATTTACAGGAAATTTACAGGATTTACAGGGTTTAAAAAAAGCCTCTAATATTCAGATATTCAGCCATTAATACCACAGCCTGGATGATATCTTTCACCATAAATCTCATTCAGTGAATGCCTGTTGTGGTGTTTGTACCAGTGGATGAAGATGACAGATAGGACTGGCTCTCACCCTGCCCAGTACTCAGTGCCTACACATCGCACTGCTACTCAGCCTGAAGTGATCACTGTGTCCTTCTCTTAGTGCTGTAACAGTGATTCCACACCCCCAGGCAGATGTTTCTGTAGTGATCAGTTGATTTTAGTTTCTTCATATCCCATTTACGTTTTAACTCTCCTTATTTTAGGTTGAAATAGGGATCATGCCCTTTCTATTCAAAGTTTTTGGGCGTCCTTCTGAAAAATTACTGCTCGGGGACTTCAACAGGACCTACCACCATCATCTGATCTTGAGCTCTGCCCACTGCAGGATCAGCCCTCCCACACCTCCCAACCCCTCTGTGCTGCTCGTTGTGGGGCTGCTTTTCTGCATCCTCTACGGCACCGTGTTCCTGGAAACCTACGCACGCCGCCTGTGCCGGAACATCGCAGCCTCCTTCTTCCAGAGCTGGGAGGAGAAGAGAGTGCTTTACCTGTACAGGAAACTGTCTAGGAGGCACAGAAAGGAGCAAAACTGTGTGAAGGATGCTTTGGGAAGTCAGGGGGATGTCTGACACCACAGCATGGGCTTCTGCCATAGGGTCACACATTTAATTTTCCAGAGTGAGAGAAGTGTTTGGAAGTCGGGGAAACAATGTCACGTTTTTGCATTATTTTGAGAAAAATGGGCTACATTTCCTTTTGGGGTTTTTTTTTTTTTTTGTTGGTTCTTTTTTTTTTTCTTTTTTTTTTTTTTTTTTTAATATCCAGAAGGTCTGGAGTCTGCTGTTGCAAATCTGCAGCACTAAGCAAGGATAACTGGGAAATACATGGGAGCTGGGGTCTGGTAGGAGCTCATTTACCTTCTCCACCACATCTGTACTGGAAGAAGTACACACTTCCTTTCTTTCTTAAGTTATACCTTCAGGCAACAAAAAAGGAAGGACATTTGACTTGATTAATTTAATTTTAAATGAGGTTTTCCTTTCAGGTTTTGTGCGCAGAAACCTAGGTAGACTGGATAAATTTAGAAGATAGTTTATTCACCAAAGAAAGTGTCACTTTCAACCTGCTGAAGTAAATTCAAGATCAATATGACCATGAGAGGCACATCCTGGGCATGGGTGGGGGTGGAAATCAGCACATGAGGGCTTTACAAAATCTCTTCAAAATGGCTGTTCAAAATAAAATATAAATAAAATAGCTGCAGGACTTCAGAAGAGAATGAGAACAATCAATAAAGGTCAGTTTGGGTGTTGATCTCATTTCCCAAGTAAGAAGTGATAGGATGAGGGGAAACAGCCTCAAATTGTGCCAAGAGAGGTTTAGATTTGATATTAGAAAGAAAATTCTTCAAGGTTTACCAAGCACTGGCACAGGCTGCCCAGGGCAGTGATAGGGTCACCACCCCTGGAGGGATTTAAAAGATATGTAGATGTGGCACTTGGGGACATGTTTTAATGGTCCCTTGGCAGTGCTGGGTTAATGGTTGGACTTCATGGTTTTAAATGTTGGGTTGTTTTAAGGTCAGAAATTGTATTGTTGTATCCAAATTAATACATGCATCACTTGGGCAGCATCTGAAATGTGTTAGTTTTTATAGAGAGGCAGATTGGACACCTCTGTAAGGGCAGGAGCCAGAGGAGAGGGAGATAAATCCCTACCAAGTTAAAAACTAAGAAACTTCACAGCTTCATTTCTTCGAAGCATGTCTATTATTTTCGTCCCTTCTTCCATTACAGTTTTCATTAAGGTAATTATTTGACATAATGCACCTCAATGAGATTAAATGACAGAAATGAAGTGGTAGCTGCTGCCAGATGCACTGAATTTTCTCATCTTCTGAGATACTTGAAACAAGCATGTTTGGATTATATTTTTTTAAGCATCTATCTAACAAAACCCTGGTGAATTCATCTCCCCAGGTTTTTTAATGCCCTGTTGTTCTGATGATTAATCCAAGCACCTTTATGCCTCTACAGCAACTGGGGGCTTTGTCATGGTATTTCTGTAGAAAATGTCCTGTGCTCTATTGTTTGGGTGAAAGCAAAAAGATTTCCACTCAGTAGCTAAAATTATCTGGAGCTTGGGGTTCAGATAGCTGGGAGGAGAGAAGCTCTTCAGACCACAAACCATCCGAGCAGCACGTTGTCTTCCAACAAGAACAACTCAGAAAGGAGTTTTTCCTCAGGAAGACTTATCTTTTTGACATCAGCCATGTTGTCCCTGGTGCTGGATTGGGCTGTCATGTTTTCCCCAGAGGAACTGGCAGGAGGCAGAGCTGCTGGAAATTGCTCAGCTCTCCTGAGAGGTGTTGTTCCTCAGCTGGATAAAGGTGTGACAAAATAGAAAACATTACCATTATGGAGCTGTATTGCCCACTGGAGGGGTGAGCTGCCTTGCCAGGGTTTGTTTGATGGTGCAAGAGAGAAATGCTGAACAGATTAACCAGCAGGAAACATTAATTTTTTCACATATTTTTTATTAAGTAGAACCAATGTACAAGTCTTGTTATTTGCTGAGGGATTTTCTTCCCTCAGAGCCCCTCCATACTCATTCCCTGACTCTTGCTCATCGAGGCTCTAGTTGCTTTGTTTCCACTCAGCACATCCCTCCCATCCCACAGGAGGCATTTCCATCCCCATTTCCTCCTGGAAATGGGGAGCAAGGCTTTGTGCTGTGTCACTCACCCAGGTCCTGAGTGTCCATCTCCTGCAGGGGGAAAATCCCTGCTGCTCCGTGCTGCTCCTGCTCACTCTCTCCTTTGCTGTCCCTGACTGCAGGGCAGTGTTTCACCACACCTGCCTTCTGGGTTTGGATGCTGGTGGAGCTCAGGCTCAGAGGTTTGTGTGCAAGGAGGCAGAGGCAGGGCTGGGGTGCCCCAAAGAGGCAGGGGAACCTTTGGTGATGGGCACCAAAATTCCTTGCTGTTGCTCAGTGCCAGCCCCCAGCTGGGCTGATGCCATGACCCTGCTGCCAGGGGCTTGTCACTCACTCAGATCTGCTGCAGCTGCCACCAGGGCAGATGTGGCCCTGGATCTGCATCCACAGCTGCCACTTGTCCCAGGAGTTACCACCATGTGAGGAGCTGTCAGCCTGGCAGGACACACGGGGGTGGGCCAGGCATGGCTGCTTGCCTGGTTTCTTCTTTGCACTTATTGAGATTAGAGGCTTCTTAATTAGCTAAAGAAAATCTGCAATCACAAGAGAGAAAGGCCCATGGATTGTTTTTCCTCCACCAATGCAATGAACACAGGGGACAGAGAGACACTCCCACACAGGACAAGTTCTACCCTGAAGCCCCTGATTCCTTGGAATTTTGTGGTATATTTTAGTGAAGGGGTGGAGGTGAACTGACTCCATTTCCTCAGCCTCAGGTATATTAGGTGAAATATATGCTAAGTTCCTGCTTATGGCTGGCTGGCAGGCAAGAATGAACAACCTTAATATACTGAGGTGCAAGTGCAAATAATCCAGCTCAGTCTCTAGGAAAGATCTCATTCACAGCCACAAATCTGCATCTACCAGAGCACACAGGCAAGCAAATAAAAACCTCTTTCCAGAAGTATTTTCTGATTTTTAAGCAAACTCCATTTTTATTGCATTTATTCTATCTGTAGTATTTGCACAGTAATTGCAATGAAGAAGAGACACTTCCATGCACCAAATTTTAGAAAAGGAAATACTAATGGACATAAATAAAAGCAAAAAGAGATCATAATGCTATCATAAATGCTTCATAGCATTGTGCATATAATTCATAGTGAGAATTTCCCAATTCCTAGCTCTTTCAACTGTAGATTGTGTCAGGGTTTCACTCTGAACTCAATGCCTCACATTTTGCAATAGAAAATTTGCAAATTAGTTGTAACCAGCTTTCAGTCTGCAACACAAACTGTGGAAATGAGGTAGAAGCAACACTGGTTATCCCAAAAGGCTGCTAAAAGCTGGAATGTGGACACAGAAGCCAACCCTGCAGGCATGTTTCTTGGTCCCCTGATTTCCAGAACTGAGCACATCACTGATTCTCAGTCTTCAGGTACTCAGAGAAGCCCTGAGATTCATGACTTCAGAAAGAAGCTCCAGGGGTTCAGGGGATGGCATTGGCACACTGAGGAGATGCTGAGGAAATGCAGTCAGTTCACCTCCATCCCTTCAAGCCCCTCCCAAGGACTGAGGCAGAGGCGGTTCTGTGTTTCTTTGCTGATGAGCAAAGATGAAATCTCCAGAAGAAATGTTTGCAATACACAGACAAACATGAAAAAGTACCAGGATTTCACACCTTTCTTACTTAGATGCTGTTCCAGTCAACATTCTGTAATTCCTCATTTCACCTGGAAACAGCTGGAGAGATGCTTTCATACCCGAGAAGGAAGAGAGGCCAATTCTGTGAATTTATTTCCCAAGAGATTTAAAATAAAAAGGCCAGGGGTCTGACTAGTCAGGGGTGATCCATAGCTTGGACGAGAGGTTTTCCTTTGAAGCAGGTTGAGAAACTGAAACAGCCAAGTTGAAAAGCTGAAAGCTTCCTCTTTTGGATTACAAGTTAAGCTGTTCAGACAATAAAGTAGAACCTCTGTGAATCATAGGAAGGAGCAGGTCAAGCTGAGGCCGTGGCTGGGATGGGATGAATCACCTTTTCCCTTTACCAGGAGAGGGAAGAAATTGTTCCATATGCCCAATGCTTTGTGCTCTGCACTGCCAGGGAATCAGCAGTGCCAGGTTCACAACCACAGTGAGGGAGGGAGGGAGGAACTTTGGTCCCATCTAGACCTTTCTTAAAAATAGATGCCTAAAACCATGTGAGTTTTGCTCTCTCAGGAGCAGCTGGTGATGTATGTGTGGTACTGGGCTCTGTGGGAAGTGAGTATGGTGCTTTAGATGGGGCTGAGAGGAGGAAGGAGCTTTCTCTGGCATTGGAATAAATTCCTCTAAGAGCAGGGAGAGATTTGCCCTCTGTCTGGACACTGCAATGAGCAGTGCACACAGAAAAGACTGAAAAAATGTTTGAAACCACAAATTGGGTGGAGGCTCCTGAGCAGCAAGAGCTGCTGCAATTTCATCACCTGTTCTTTTGGACTAACCAGAGCAGCTCTGAGGAGTGAAGGCTGATGGATCAGAGACATATTTTGGGGGGAAGATCTGCAGCAGCAGGACCAGAGAGGTCAGCTTTAGCAGGCTTTTTCCTGTTCTTTCATGCCCTAGACTGCTGTGTAGGATGCAGTGGTAGATTTCAGTGATGAAGAACTTTACAGACACCATTCCCAGTGTTTCCTGGGTGTTTGCACCAAACCTAAGGACTTAGAGCATTTTGTCAGCTCCATTTTGTCACACCTGCTTGGTGTGACATCCAGTCATGGTATGAGCCCAGACCTGGGTACCAAGTGAGGGTAGGCTCATGTTTCCTCCCTGATTCCCAGATGCATGTCATGGCTCTGCCTGCATGGGCAGGGAGCAGGAGCAGAGCTGGAGGCTGCTGTGCTCTCCCAGGGCTGTGCTCATCAGGTGTGCAGAGTGTGCTGTACCAAGTGCTTGTTGTTACAGAGTTATGGTGTTGACATTTAGATGTCACAGAATATGAAATAACCCGTAATTACAGTCTAATTGTTCTGGCAGAATTTTATTATTTTATAATATTGCATGAAGAGCTTTTATCTCCCCTTAGCATTATTGTGGCTATTATCCCCCCAGGATGCCCCTCCAGCATACATCCACCCTGATTACTGTTCTGGGAACTGCCAATCTCTGTTCTGGCTCCAAGCACATCCTACCCTGCATGCTGTCCTCGGGATGAGCACTGGGATGGGTGGTTGAGGTAGGATGTGTCACACATGGTGTCCCAAAAGCACATCAGATGTGTCATTTTTCACATCACAGCTCCAAGCCTTGCTTGGTTCTGGCAAAGGCTCAGCTTTGGTTTCCCAAACCACAGTTTCCTCTTACAGTTATCAAGATTCCAGAAAGACTGGGACTCCCAGTGCTTCCATTTCTTTGTGTTGCCCTGAAAGCCAGTGCTTCCACCTGCTTCTCGCTTTTTGCTTATTCAGGCACATTTCCTGGAGGATTGGTGATGGACACAGAGCTGCTCAGGGACTGGCAGGAGGAGCTGCTTCACAGGGGTGCTTTAAATGCTGTTGTTACCTGCACTAATAACTGCTGGATTGTCAGTGCCACAGAGTAAAGCAGCCAGGGAAGTAATTACCTGCAATTATCCTGCACAGTGTTCCAGGTCTGAACCAAAACAAAGCTTTTTCCAGTGTCTGCAGGCATTTGTCTTGGTTTTGTTTCCTGATCCAACAAAGCCTGGAATGGGTTTGAGGAAGCAAATGAACCCCAACTTCTCTCTCAGAACATTTGTGCCAGGTTTGTCCCTTCTCCTCTCCCACACACAGTTCTATGACACAGTCCACATTCCGAGGGCTCCCAGCATCACTGTGAGCCAGCAACAGTGGGATGAAGAGCTGGAATTGTGTCTGTGTTAGAGTCACTCCAGAGCACTGAAATACCTCGGATTATGTGAGAAAACACACGTGCCCACACTCCCAGTCCTTCCCACAAAAGTGCAGTAAGGGACAGGAGCTGCCATTGCTCATAAACCTGGGGCCGTGGAGGGCAGGGGTGTGAGGCTGGCCAGGACACAGAGGACCTGGTGCAGGCTGCCAGTAGAGCCCTAAGGAAGCCAAATGGAAGGAGAAAAAGAGGATAATTGTCCTTTAAAATTGACCCAAAGGTGAATGAAATATCATGGGAAGCAGTGAAAAAGACATGAATTGTTGTCTGCCAAAGAGCAGCATAAGGTTTCCCAGAGCAAAGGGGAAAACACTATTTGCCACAGCAAGTCAAAGACTGGGGACAGTGTTGCTCCTTGGGCTGAGGCAAAAGGCATTTTATCCACCCAGGTTTGTGCAGCCCAGGTTTAAAAATTTGCCCGTGAAACATTGGACTTAAATCACCCAGCATCAGAATGACCCTTCACACTTCGGATATGTGCCTCAGTGTCTGGGATTAACAGGACACCTCTGCCTTTAATTGAAATCTGATCTAATAAAAAAGAGAGTTGCCTCCTTGTCTTTTTTTTTCCACTCCACAGGTTAGGGGGCCCTTAGCACAATTTCTCTTTCAGTTTGAAAATGAATTTTCTGACAGATTGCAGAGACACCAGGAGCAAGCATGGAGCTGGCAGCAAACTGTGGCTACTGCTGACCATCAGGGATCTGATCTCCCAACCTGACCACCAGGGAGATACCAGATATCCCAGCCTCATTGTTGGAAAGATTTGGAATCTTTGGGTTAAGCCTTCTCCCTCAGAAGTGACACTGTGCTTGTTTGGGACAGGAAACGAGGAGGTCACTGCCCCATGTTCAGGGGTTCATTCCTCAGCCCAGGGGAAACGGGAAATGTTGTGGATCTCACTGGCACCGCCCTGAGGATGAGGAATAAAGGACTCCTCACCCTCGGCTCTCCTTGTCCTGGGGGAACAGTGAAGCTTGTGTCCTGGCTGGGGACACAGGCACCCACAGTGCGGGGTCCCACTCAGTGCTGGGGTACTTTCAGCCTCTGCACCTCTCACCTGCACCCCCATCCCTGCCTGGGCTCCCTCCCTCCTCCTCCTCTTCCTCCTCCTCCTCCCGCTCCGTCCCGCCCAGCGGTGCGCTGGGACCCGGCGGGCGCAGGCGGGGGATGCTGGCGGGAGGCGATGCGGGCTCCGAGGGGGCTGGGGGCTGTCCTGGGGGAGCCGGGTGGTTCCCCGGGGTGCCGGTGGCTAAGGGGAGTCCTGGAGAGTCCCGGGAGCCTGGGGGTTCTGGACAGTCCCGGGTGGTTCACGGCAGCTCCTGGAGGCTCCCGAGGACTGGGGGGATCCTGGCCGCTCCCCGCCCCTCCAGGCGGAGAGTTTGCAGGGGAGAGGGATGCAAGGAGCAGGGCGGCTGCAAGACTTGGGGCGAATCGTGGAAAAAAAGGCGAGGGAGGAGCCGGGGTGGGCGGGAAAGCGGGGAGGGGGCTCGGGGGCAGCCCCGACTCCCGCTGCCGCCGCAGGGTGCGCGGGGCTCCGCCGGTGCCGGCAGGCGCGATGGAGAACGGCTCGGCCAGCGGCAACCAGAGCCTGGGCAGGATGCCCCGGCAGCCCCTGGAGCTGCAGGTGGTCACCATCCTGCTGGTGCTGCTCATCTGCGGCGTGGGCATCGCCGGCAATGCCATGGTGGTGCTGGTGGTGCTGCGCACCAAGCACATGGTGACCCCCACCAACTGCTACCTGGTGAGCCTGGCCGTGGCCGACCTCATCGTGCTGCTGGCCGCCGGGCTGCCCAACATCTCCGAAGTGCTGGCCTCTTGGGTGTACGGCTACGCCGGCTGCCTCTGCATCACCTACCTGCAGTACCTGGGCATCAACATCTCCGCCTGGTCCATCGCTGCCTTCACGGTGGAGCGGTACATCGCCATCTGCCACGCCATCAAGGCACAGCTCCTGTGCACCGTGTCCCGCGCCAGGCGCATCATCGCCTCGCTGTGGCTCTTCACCTCCCTCTATTGCCTCATGTGGTTCTTCCTGGTGGACACCACCCAGGTCACCTTCTCGGATGGGACGCAGGTCACCTGTGGCTACCGGGTCTCCAGAAGCCTTTACATGCCCATTTACTTCTTGGATTTTGCCGTCTTCTATGTCATCCCGCTGGGGCTGGCCACTGTCCTCTACGGCCTCATTGCCCGCATCCTGTTCGCGAGCCCCATGCCCGGCACCCCGCAGCATTCCCCGGGCTCCGGGCACCAGGGCAGCTCGCTCAAGCTCTCCTGCCGGGGCGGCAGGGCTGCCCTGAGCTCCCGCAAGCAGGTAGGGGCTCCCTGCCGTCTGGGGGCTGTGAGGGCCGTTCTGGCAGGGATGAGGTGCCACGATGCTTTGTTTCCCTTTCTGGAGGGAGTGGGGAGCGTTGTTTTGCTGCAAAGGAGCCCCTCAAGCCCATCTGGGGTCTGGCAGCACAGATGGGCTCCCCCTGCTTTGGTAGGGCTTGGTAGAGCAGTGGAGAGGCAGGAGGGCAGGCACTTCTGCTGGCTAATTAATTACTGATTGCCTCCCCGAGGAGGAGAGGGCTGGGTCACGTTATGGCAGTGGGACTCATCTCTCAGACAGCGTCCTGTGCAGATGAGCTCACATTTAAAGGAGCAAAGAGAAGGGAGAACTGTCTTCCCTTGGAGGCCAGCCCTGGCTGCAGCCCCCAGTCCGTGCAGCCGGGGGAGTCACTGCCACAGTGGTGTGTTTGCATTTCGGTGGTTCCTGTGTCTCTCAGCTGCTATCTCTCCATATCCTTCTCCTCCCACCTCCTTCTGTCCTCATTGCTCATCCTTCTCTGTTCACATGGGCAATCACTGCCTCGTGTCCCATCTCTCTGGGCAGGTCAGTATCCAGACAAGGGACAGTCCCATTCTCAACAGGCAGGGCCCATTCAGCTTTCCTTGTAAAGGAAGGGGTTGAATCTGGGACTTCGGCTTGAGTCCTTGAAATCACTAGTTCTGTTGTGATTTCCAAAGTAGCTCCAGCCTGCCCTATAGTCCTTGTGTTTCCAGCTCAGTAGCTTGTTGTCTGCCTTGCACAGGAACCTCCATTCCCCAGGAGAGACGAGTCAGGGTCACAGAGGGGAAGCAAACAGCTCAGAGAACGTGTATTTCTTCATGAACTTCAGAATCTTTCCAGTCCAGCTTTTCCTCCCTTTTTCTCTGAAAGGTTTAAAGCAAGTGCTGACTTCTCCAAAAGCATTTGCCTGTTCTCCCATGGCCACTGGCTGCTGCAGGAGCCTCGGGCAGGGTGTTTTGCAGCGAGGGCTCTCGACTGGTTGATGGATCTCTCCTTCCAGAGCAGATTGCATTCCCCTTGTTGGAGGGGCTGTGCTGCTCCCCCTGCAATGCTGTGCTGTGGAGTGGCACAGCATGCTCCAGCATTTTTGGGACAAGTGGCTGCTGGGGCATTCCAGCTCCTGGAAACATCTTGTGCTCTCTTTGCTGTTACACCAGGAGTTGACTCGAGATTGGCATTACCTCCCACAATATCCTAGCACGCAAAGACTTCCTTGGAAAGCCTGACATCACAGTGCTGCCATCATAAGGAATAAAGATGGCACTAAGTTTTTGAACTGTAAAGCAGTTTTCCAGGGCTTCCAGTTGGTGTGTGTGTAGCTCTGGAGGTGCCTCTGACCAGAGTACAGACACCCACATCAGCGTTTCTCCTCTGGCCTCTCTTTATAGGGGAACTGGCTCTTCCAGGTCCCGTGCCCAGAGTTCCCTGGGAAAGCTCCTAAATGGGCTGTCTCAGAAGGGCCTGCTTTTCTCCCCTGCCTGGATGGCTGAGGGAGATTTTCTGTGGCTGTGCTCCTACACAACCCCAGAACTGCCCTGCTTTTGGGGTGTGAAGATGCTGCAGTTCTCTCACTGGTGCTTCTAAAAGCACCTAAATCCTGAGCAGGACAACAAACAAGGTGTGAGCTTTGCTGTATTTACCACTTCTACGAACACCTCCAAGTCTGTATTTCTCCTCCCGAAGAGGGACCACTAGAGGGAGTGGGATTCCTAAAAAAGGGCTGTACATCTCAGAATGTACGGTGCAGGAATAAGGAGGGAGGATACTGGCTCGGGAGAAGCATCTGTGGCTTCCAGGAGAGGAGAAGAGGCTGGACGCAGCTTTGTGAGACACCACTTGTACATTTTCTCATCTCTTTCCCAAAAGGTAACAAACTGTAGCAGCAAACAAGTTTCAGTCTTAGCAACAGCCTCAGCACTCATTGTATCACTGCAAGATCTTATTTTTGGAAGTGTCCTCACATTTCCATTAAACCACACACTGCAAACACCTATTTTGGCCACAGCTGGGTAATAGTCCCTTTCTTCTAGGGAAAGCTTTGTTGCCACAAGCAATGACTCCCAGTTTCAACTCACGGCATTACAGGAAGGTATAGTTTCTTTTGATGAAGTAAAATAGCACTCCAAGAAAAGCTGAGAGACTTTAAATGTGATCCCAGTGCTTATGTCCATACTAAGAACTGGATTATTGCACAATTCCCTTTCTGACATTTGAAACACCACTGCCTAGATACGCGTGTGGCATCAGTGTTTAGTCATACTTTCCTCCTTGGGGACGTGTGTATTGTGTTAGTATTTGTTTGAGGAGGATTGCCACTTACCAGAAATAGCTGTTGAAATTATTAGGATGACTGGTGTTTCAGTGCAAAACCCCAATTTCCTGAACGAGCTTATTTTGAGCTGAGGGCAATTACTGCTCACTTTTGAGTTCTCAGTTTCTTTTTGTTCCCAATATGTTTATGTAGTACTCCCCTAGTGTGCTGAAAATTAAAGTAACCCATGGTAAGTAGCTAAGTAAGCCCTATATCAGCACAAGTAATATAAGATTCCTGACAGTCTCCTCTGCTTCCAGGGTTGCTCTGAACCAGAAGCCTGTTCCCTGGAACAATGTAAGTGATGTAGGAAACCAGGAAACCCTAGGCAAGGAGATGAAGTGTATTCCATGACACCCCTAAAACCGAGGTCCTCATCTTTAGACAAGTATTTTCCCCATTCATTTACTGTTATGTAAAATTTTCAAATTAGTTTTCTGGTACAGACATTCCCATGCTTATCCTAGCTCATTACAAGGATGGTGAATACCTTTCCTAAAGAGATTTAGAGGCTCTTCAATGGTAGATGACAATCTATAATTTCTGGTTTTATTTATGCAAGATTATTTCCTGATTAAAATGGTTCCAGCAAGAACTAGCACCATGCCCTGGGTGTTTCTTTTAAATGCTTAGAGAGAGGAACTAGCTGTCTGCACCAGTGCTACAGTGGGAAAGTTGTGCTGGAGATTTAGCACCATCTGGCTATTTCTCTTTTTGCATCTCCCCCCCATCAAGGTGACCAAGATGCTGGCTGTGGTGGTGGCCCTCTTTGCCGTGCTGTGGCTGCCTTACCGCACGCTGGTGGTGGTGAACTCCTTCGTGGACCCTCCGTACCTCAACACCTGGTTCCTCCTCTTCTGCCGCCTGTGCATCTACCTGAACAGTGCCATCAACCCCATCATCTACAACCTCATGTCCCAGAAGTTCAGGGCTGCCTTCAGGAAGCTGTACAAGTGCCAGGAGAAGGGTGCTGAGCGCCCTGCCCTGCCCTGCACCCCGGTGTACTACAGCGCTGTGAAGGACTGTTCTCACGACAGCTCTGACCACAACCTCACCGAGCAGGAGGATCTGAGCAGGCTCCCTGCACCTGCAAAGAAAAATAAACAAATCCCCTGAGACTGAAACAACACAGGCAGTGAGAGCTAAGTGGCTGTACACACTGTGCTGGGAGAGTGCCAAGAGGAATTGCTTTGGCATTGCAGCGAGCTTCATTCAATACTTCTTCAGGGCATTTAAGAAAACGTATTGTTATAGGCAAATTAATTTGCTTTTCCTTAGTGCTAATTTATTCTTGTTTGTGAAGTGTTAGGCACATGTCAATATTTAGCATCTCCAAAGCATCTGTTGTTAAATATAGCAGTGCCACCCCATTTTGTTATGTGCAAGTGCTGAGCTGGACCAAAGCACTGAAAGGAATCCCAGGAACAGAAGACTGTTCAAGGAAAAAATACACCTTTTTCTGGAGTGAGTCTGTCCTACCCAAACTGACATGCCACAGACACCCCATGGAAGCTGCTCCTCTGGAGTCCTTTTGAAGTTAATGAGGACAATTAGGCACTTCCACGTGTCTCATCTCACCACTCTCCTGTGAGGAATACATCCCCACAGAGGAGATAAATGCCTCCAAGATACGAGGCCATTGACTGTAAAGGGACTCTCAGGGGGAGACTCCTACATTAGGAATAACCAAAGCTGGGTGTCATGAGCCTCATATCATGCCTCTGGAAACACTGCAGTGCTGGTAGCACAGAAACCCGAGATCCAGACCAGACAGATTTGCTACAATTAGCAAACTAATAATGAACAAACTAATAGTAAATGCTCCCTAATGTAACAAAAGTACTTCCCACGTTGTGGTCTGAGTTTCTTTTGGATAACTTTACCTTTCCTGTCAAAATTCCTCTGGTTGCTTCAGCTGGAAGCTGTACTCTTGTCCTGTAAGCCCCAGTGATCTGTGTAGTTGTGTACCACAGAGCAGTGTTGCTCTCTGCCCCAGCTACAGGTGCATTTCCAAGACAGGTGAAGAAATTCTCTTATTTCCTGGAAATCATTTGTGAAGCCCATTAAGTGTTTTGTGATTAGTGACACAAATATTTATTGCTGCTGTCAGTAGATATTCATACCCTGCAGCATCCAGGAGACCAAGGACACTTGCCCCAGACTTGCAAGAGACCATCTGGACTATGAGCAAAATCAAAAAGATTCACATGAACCAAACCCTAGGCTCATGCCAAATAAAACAAGTGTCTGCCACCAGTAAGCCTCAAGTGACTGTGAAGTATCACTTGAACAGCCAATGCAGCCTCACTAGTCAAGTTACCTTAGTTTGGCTTTCACCAAACTGTAGTGTTAAAAGAGCTTAGAATTTTGCAGCCACTCGGGAAAATATGTGTGATATTTTCAAGGGCACAAAATGTTAATTAACCATTCTGCATCTACAGGAAATCACTTCACTGAATTAGTCAGGACAAGAACTCAAGTCCCCTCAGTGTGTTGGAACTGTCCAGGACCTATTTTGTTGTGTTTAGGGAGGTTTTGCATATATGATTATTATATTGCATGTTATTAAACCATCTATGTTACCCCTAAAATAGATGAGGATGAGGGAAGAGAGCACTGGCTTTTTGCAGTTATTTTAAACATAATGCATTTGGAGTTTAAGCATTCATGCTATTTTTGCACTGTTTTGTGTATATTGTATAATGTGAATTTATGAACAGAGTTCCTATTTGTTGTTGTTAAGAAAGTTCTGTGCAGAGATTTGGGATTTACTTCTTGAAGAAAATTGAGGTGTTTTTGCTAACATGTGAGGATTTGCTTGTAACAATCTTTTTTATACTACAGACATTTTTTTCTCCCTTAGAACAGATTTTTCCTTAGCAGCTCAGAACAAGCCATTGATAAAGATGTGCAGACAAAGCAGAGCAGCAAGGATCAGGGTAAGGTGGGGGAGTGGGAAGGGGATCCCTGGGTGACTCCTGGGGCCTTGAGCACAGGCAGCATCTTCCTGGGGATGGGCTGTGCTGTCTCCTCCAGCCCTTCCCCTGAAGCTGAGGGTGCAGGGCTGGATGTGGGAAGAGGATTTACTGCTGGAGCTTGGAAACCCACCTGCATCCTGACCTAAGGCATTTCTCAGGCACGGGATGTGCAGTTTGACAGACAGCCTTGATCTCTGCAAACACAAGGAGCTGCTTGATTCTGAAGTATCTCCAGCAAGATGTTTTCCACTCCTCATCACATTTCCTATCTTCACTCTCCCCCTTTCTGCTTCTCCCCCCAGATGGAGACACCCTAAAAGCATTATTTTCTTAATTAAATTTCAGGCCAGCAGATAGAACAGATAGTTCTGAAATATTTGTTCAACACACTTGAGATTCAATTAAAACCTGATTCTCTTCTCCCCTTTCTGCTCTTAGCTGCCAAGTACTGCATGACCCTTTGCTATTTTTTGAGAAGTAATTGGCAGATAAATTCTCCTGGAACCACGAGATCTCCAACAAATGCACCAGAGCGTTAAACTCTGTAGATGAGGAATGAGTTCCTGGTCCTTCCCCCTGCATGTATCCTGACACTTTAGGAGGAGCTGAGAGACTTTTAGGTGGAAGTGGAGGCAGAAGGTCAGCACTCAGCTGCTAAGGAGATGGTGGTTGAGATATGCATGCTGCTGGGAAATATATCAATAGCATAAAGGAATTAAAATAAATAACTCATCACTGTAAGTTCCTTTGGATATTCAGGGCCTGAATAAAAACCTCAATTCCTTATAAGAAATCAGAGATCTCCCTTGAAGCTTCAGCCTGCATTACCTAGCACCTTGCAAAATCCCACCCTGCTCATAAAGACTCAAGCCGTATTTTACCCTCAGCATTTATTTGTCTCAACAGCATGAGTGTGGGCTGTGAGTTTATAAACATGCCAGCAAATAAAGAATCTATTGCTCCTAAGTAATTTATCGCATTGAAGTGTAACTCAACATGGTCTAACCTGTTACTCTCCTAATTAAAGCTCATTTTTTCTAACCCCTGCCCTTTCAAGGGTTGTTAACCTGGTAAAACACCATCTGGTTTCTTCAATTACAAACAAGTCCCCTGGCAGGAGAGGAGGGATCTGGCAGTGCTGCAGAGCCCTGGGGTGAGGGGAAGAATTTATGAGTAGTGCAGAGAGGGGGATGGAGGAGGCAGAGGCTTGGGGAAGAGCTGATGGGAGAGTGGTGAGGTTTCTGTGCCTGAAGGATCATAGGTTGGCTGAAGCTCCTGGCATTCATCAGGGAGTTTCAGCTTAGGAGACACCACATCCAGCACATTTACCTGAATTTAACTGGTCCCAGTGATAGAGGGCACGCAGCAACTGCCTGTATGCAGGGCATGGATGGGACCTCAGCAAGGGTTATGTACTCTGGCAAAACACACAAGTTTAAGTAACTTATGAAAATCTGTAGTTGAAGGCCCTATCAGGTTGTCTTCTTTGTCCCTAGATTTGGGTGGTGGGAAACTGGGGAAATAGGGCATCTATGCCAGCCTGTGTCACAGGAGAGAGATCATGCAGGTGTTTTTTTGGGGAGCTGCTCCCCTACAATGATGGTCAGCACTCTGAAAGCCAGCCTGCTCCAGGGACAAATTATGGAGTAACACAAAATACCAGCAGTTCCCTAAAAAAAAAAAAGATTAAAAGACCATGAGGGCATGCAGCACCTCCCTGCAACCAGAACAGGCTTCCACTCTGTGGCACCCAACCATGTTTCTAAAATAAAATAGTGGTACCTTTAAATGAAAAATATTCAGGTCACCAAAGAGGATGCTGAGCAATTGCTTAAATTTTTAAGAGCCACAAGAAAGGGTGGACCACACAGTAGGGAAAGAATTGGATGCAGCCCTTTTTCAATCTGGTCTGGCCCCAGCTGTTTCTTTGGGCTAATTAGTTCAAGCAGATCACAATTAAAGAGCTGCTAATAAAACCTAGGGATAGTCCTACAGCAATATTAATGCAATCACTCAGAGTTGTTTATTTTGCAATTCCTGTTTCCCAAGGCTTCTGGAGGGCTCTTGGGCCAGCACTGCCTCCAGACCTGCCTTCAGGCTTGCACTCACTCAGGGATTGCTCCTCAGGACTCTTCAAACCAAGGCAAGAGTTCCAGAAGTGCCCTGGGGCACACAGCACATCAAAGCTTGCCAGTCCTGTGGGACTGACTTTAATTTACTACAATACTCTCAGTTTAGCAGTTAACCAGCCCTACACATTTCTGTCCTGCCAGAGTCTAAATGAAGACTTTAATGGGAGGGCATTGCCTGTGCCCCAAATCTGGGGTGTGTTCCCTGGTACTGCCTGAGGGAGGGAACATGATGGCAACACACAGGCCCCTGTGATGAGCAGAAGTATTAAGGGCAATTTGTGCTTTATAATTGATGAATTTTCTTTAATAACCACCTTATGAATTGGGCTCTGAGTGTGCTGTTTCTATAGAGACATGGGATACTGTGAGTGCACCAGTGGCTCTTCACTGCTCTGCTAATAGAGAATTAATGCCTGAAAACACAAGCTGTGAAGCCTATAAAAACTTTAACCTCTCAGGGAGAAGGCCCTGGGATGGTCCTGGTGCTAACATGGTTTTGAGGTCCTCAGCAAGGGCCCACTGGGCTCCCAAGCTGACTGATCCTGTCTTTGCAGGCACAGTGTGGGTGCTTGCTCAGAGGAAGTAAATAAAAAGCTACTTCTTCCAGCTGTGCAGTGCCAGTATTTCTGACAAGAGGAGAGGGTTCTACAGTAAGGCCCCTTGCTGCCAGCCCCAAGCTGGGCATGGGATGCCCTTGCTGGTGGTGCCTGATCCCTGATGCATTAATGCTCTTGGGGCCCAAGCTAGCTTCCTCCAGGAAGGGTCGTGAAGCAAAGGCAGGTGTGTGGAGCCAGACCCATTCCTGGCTCCTTGGCCAGAGAGGACTACAGGAACCCTTCTGCATGTTTCAGCACCTTCTCAGTGCCAGGGTCACCTTTACCCCAGCTCTGACCCTTCCTCTTGTGCAAAGACGAGGACCAAAAGAGAGGGTGGCTCCTGAGAGCCCCCATGCCCCACTAGGACAGCAGAGAACAGTGTGGCTGTCCCCAGGACGCCTGGGCAGGTCACTGTCAGAGGACACTGGGGCTCAGATTGCACCTTCCCTCCCACCAGTGGAGGGTAAGGCTCTGCCCTTCGACACAGGATCAGGCCAGTGCCTTTAGCTTGGTTCTCACATATCAGACACCTCCCTGCCTGCCCTTGGGGACACTTGGCTGGACACTGTGGGGACATTATCCCTGAAACCAGCAGCTATTGAGGCAGAGAGACACGCACTGTCCCCACTACCCTGGGGAAGCTGCAGATTTTTCGTTCTGCCTTAATTAATAAAGCAATGTGTCATTGCCTCAGCAGCAGACCCACCTCCCTCCCTACTGCCTCTGTAACACGTGAGCCAAAGACCTGCTCCATTCATCAGCCTGAGATTTATGAGGCGCACAAGCTCCAGTTACCCTGCTGCCCCTGACTGATGAATGAGACGTAGCTGGTTCCTCCCATACCCAGAAGCAAAGCAAGCCCAAAGGAGTGTAAAGCCATTATTTCCTTAAACTCAGCTCCTTAAGTCTCTACCAGGGCGTAAAGTCTGCCACAAGACCCCTCACACCCACAGAAGGCAGGGACAGTGCTTCTGCCCATGAAGGCTGAGCCTGTGTCCCACCAGCCTCTCTGCACAGTCTGGCTTTGCTCATGTGGAACACTCCAGAAATAGAAAAAGGATTGAAGGTTTTGGCTACTCTGGATTCCTTAGGCCCCGGGGCCCTGCTGCCCTGGGCTGGTGCTGGGCTCTGCTCATCCATCCTCCCCCATAAATCACCCAGCTGCCATCTCCCTCTGCCTCGTGCCTGACACAGCCGGGTTGTTTCAGGAGGCTGAGCGAGAGGATGGGGCACAGGCAGTGGAGAACAGCTCCCCCCCAAACCCAGGAGGAGCAGCCAGTGATGCACAGCTCAGAATGAACTTGGCAGCAGCCCTGGGCTCGGGAGGCAGCAAAGGGACCTGGCAGCAGCCATCTGTATGGCCTGGGCAGGCTCTGGGCCAGTGCACTGCCTCTCCTCCTGGCTCTGTGCAACCCCTGCCAGAGGCCAGCACAATGGGAGCACATGGAGTGTGCTCACAGACTCACAGGGTCCTTAAAGGCTGCCTAAAAGCAGTCAGTGAAAACAACTCTCTTTGCAAAGTATCCCCATCAATAAAAAAATTGCAAAATTTTATAACAGGTAATTAAGAAATAGCTAAAAAACATCCAGATGCCACCAATAAAATTCTGTACTACTCTGCTTTAGAACTGGCATGAATGTGTCAACATGGAAAGAAATCTGGATATTCCCCTGCAAAAATCCACATGGATAGAGTGAGCAGATAACTGTTTATTATTGCACATAATCCAGCAGAACAACCGACAGAAAACTCTGGACAGTAGTACACAGACTGTAGTAAACAGCTTGCAAAATCTGTGATGAGGGTATTTTTGTGTGAAGAGTGAAAGGTATCTGCATTTTTGTAAGACCTGAAAAGTATAACACAAAATCCTAATCAGTTTTGAAAGCATGCACTTTGAGGTAAATCTGGTATTTTGCATCTAAGGAAATGAAATCCCTAAGGGGCTCTCTCTCTATGTATATATATCCATATCTCAGGGCAATATGGATACAGTTATACATCACATAAAAGCAAATCTACCTACTTTTCTCAGAAGGTTACTAGGAAGAAAGCACATTACTGAGTGCATATCACATGCATAAAAAATAAGGAGGGGGGGAAGGAATTACCTTAGCACTGTTGAAAAAGATCCATTTTTGCGCTTAGTGATAAATAAAAGCCCCTCAAGTCTCTCAATGGAAATTGTCTTGGTGGTGAATGAAAGCAGTTGGCATATTGAAACTGCAGAGTTGGCAAGTGAATGCCAGCAAATGGAGATAAAATGTCAAAGGAAGCAGAGCCTGGGGTTTGCAATACATTTATATTTAAAGAAAGAAAAAAAAATAAAAGAAAATAAGGAAATTGCTACTAAACTATGCTCTGTGGAAGTGTAGATGATGCTGCACAGCTTTCTCAGGACTGGTACAGCCACATGGCTTTTAGGAAAGGATCATATTCACTTCTCCCACACTTAATACCACATATTTGCTACTGTGGCAATGTTCCTGAGCTGAAAAAAGGTTAAAAAATAGACTTGGTTCACAAAGAAAAGTACTGAATTATTCTCACTCTCTTACGCCATAACTAGAGTAGATAAATCAGGCAGGTTTTGCCCCCTGTCTCCAGTGAGTTTAAACCCCTGTGTGTCTGCCACTCCGTCTCTGAAATCCTTTCAGATTGACCTTTGAAGCAGACCAGGCATCTGTTTTTTTTTCCTTAACTATCATTTCCCCATTCTTTCCAGTCCAACAAGGTTTTCCCACCCAGTCCTGTGCTGTGGGACTTCAGGATACACAGAGGTGCACAACCAACTATAAATAACATCTCTGATTATCTTAAAAAGGGATAGGAAATACACATTGCTCTTAAAAGAAGGAAGAAACATGTCCAAGCACTCAGCCTCACACTAAACTGTAACTTCATCTGTGCTGACTTTCTAAGCTCGCACTGCTAAGGATCAGAGCAGATCGTGGTGGAAATATCTCCTTCCAAAGGTCACTCCCTGTCACAGCTTTGGGGAAATTGATACAAATCGCCCAGACCTCTCAGCCTTGCACACATGAGCAACAGCTACAACTGCCCCACTGTACTCTGCCACCGTTGAAAGCCTGGCTGCTGCATATTTCTGAGCCCAACATCCAAACACACTGCAGTCACTCACATCTCTGCACCTTTTTTCTTTCAGGAATAAGGTAACCTCTCCCACGATAGCCGCCCTACATCCTTTGGCTGGAAAGTTGGGTGCAATGAGAGGCCAGGACCCCCTGCAGCCCAGAACACCAAGGGGAGGAACCTGCAGGTGTATGGAGGCATTTTCAGCAAGAACCTCCTTTTCACTGGAACTCACAACATTTTCATAGAAAAAAAGGGGTAAAGGGACAAATTCATCACACCTACTGCCTTTCCCGTTACAGTGGGAAGCCACCCACCGCAAGACACTTCTGTGCAGAGCATTGTTGGTGGCAGGAGAGCGCTTGGATGGTGCCTGGTCCCAAAAAAGGCCCCATCTCCACCCAGAGCACCCCCACAGGCACCAACAGCCTTGGATCCAGCAGTCCCTCACACCCCACCCCGCGGGCCCATCCGTGGTGCATCGGCCGCCATGGGCAGGACTCGGGTCACACTTCAACAAGCCAAATTTCAACTTGCTCCCCCTCTCAGTCCTCCATACATGGAAAATGATGCCAGGTGCCAGGGGAAAGGAAAGACTTTTTGTTCATCCCTCTGGATGACTTCCAAGCACGGAGAGCAGCGTCGTCCACCCCGAGCCACGGCGCGGCTCTCATGAGTCATTCTGGTTGCTGCATTGCTTCATCTCCATGCCGTGGATGACAATCTTTGGAAAATCTCTGACACCCAGTCAACCAAGGGAGTTACAAAACACATCAGTGTGCACACATGAGACCTTCTCACTCGTTTTCCTACAGCTACAGATAAGTCCCTCATCCCTGGCATGGCAGGACAGTTGATGGCTTTGGTGAGAATAATTTAAGGCAACTGCTATTTTATACAAAGAAGAGGAGACCACAGCGCAGAAACCCTGGCTTTTCCTTGGTAGATTGCAGAGGCCAGCCACAGCCTGGGAGCAGGAAACTGAACTGATCTTCAGACACTCATTTAAGGTTGATGTTTGCAGTGTAACCTTGGGATCTCAAGTCCTCCTCTTAGGTGTTTCCAGGTGGCTGAACTTTAATCCCCGCCAAGGTCTGAGGTCTCCACCAGCAGCAACGCCTGTCCCAGACACAGATAAATAGGAAAGTCAAGGGAGAGCAAAACACCTGTCCAACACAATACCACAGCTGTCTGCAAGGCTTTCACCTGTGCAGGCTGAGTGAGACTAAAAACATGACAGAAAGCTGTGCCCAGCAGAGCAGTTTTGTCCCCCAGGAGGTCCTGGGAAAGCAGCCCTGTATCTCCATGGTGCCTTAGAGGTGTCTCTTGTGTTACATTCACAAACTGAGGATAAAATCTCATTCTGCTTCTTACCTTGTTCAAGAGGCTCATCATGTCAAAAAATGTACAAATAGGATGGCCAGACCAATGTTCAGTAAGATGACCATGCAGATCACGATTGTGTTAGGTCCCTGAAGGAAAAACCCAAAACAGAGTATTACACACCACAGCTCCAGGGGAGGAGACAGACACAGCTTGATTCTTCTGTTCAAAAATACCACAATCACCCCCTCTCAATGCACTGAAATCTGGCACCTAACAACCAGCCCGAATTTCAAACTAGTTTATCCTATCCTATTCCTACTTCTCTGCAAATTCATTTGGAGGAGGTTAAGTCAGGCTTCTTTTGCAGCTAAATTAGATTAAATGAAACCGTGATAACAGGAACATGAATTGCTGATCCCATGCCAGGCTGCTCCTCCCAACTCCCTTCGGCATCCACATTGCCTGTGTTTGTAAACGTGCCATTTTTAATATCATATAATCATAAAATGCTTTGGTTTGGAAGGGCACTTTGAACATCATCTATTTTCAAACCCCAACAAATGAACCTATGTGAGATTGCTGTAACTTCAGACCAAAGTATTTCCAAGCCATGCTTTTCTAAAGTCACATTGGAATCATTCACGTCCAAAGGGCTGCAAGATGAAACTCAAAGGGCTAATAAAATGTCTGGGTTTCCAGCTGTATTTGCTAAGAGCAAAATTGAGTTTCAGTGACTATATTTTAAACCTGGGAAATTGGCTGGTGATTCAACACCACAGTTCAGCTTATGAGGTGCCCCTACAGAAAAAAACATAAGTGAAATGGATAAAACAGAAATACACTTGAGCTTTTCCTGTTCCCCCCCCCCCCCCAACTTTCATATCCAAGTTGGCTGGTAATAGGGTGGGAAAAGAAGGTGAGAAAAGTGGATAAAATTAATTGGATGATGCCTGGTTTTGTACAAATTTTGAAATATAATGTGTGTGAAAGGATATCTGCCCAGGTAGAGAGAGGAGGTCAAAACGGGCGGGTTATGAATGTCAGGCCAAACATCCAGGCAGGGAAGGCAGCAGGAGAGGGGGATACCAACACTCTCCTCCAGCGGCTCTATGATCCCAAAAAGAGCCGCCAGGCACCACTTGGCGCCCACTGACTGCAGCCCCAGGCCCAGGGAGTCTGCATCCCTCTGGGTCCTGCCAGACAATAAAGGAAAGGCAAAGGTGGCTCCCAGGGATGGCCCACATCACCTCTTCACACTCCTCCGCCTTCTGTGCTGCCACCGCTGCTTGTGCCGGGCCGCGCTTGGCCGCTGCCCTGGGCTCGCTCCGGCCCGGGGCCCTGGCCTCAGTCTTCCTGTCGGCCGCGGGCTCGGCCCGGCCCGGGGCCCTGCGCTCGGGGCTGGGGCGCTGCTGCGGCTCCTTGGGGCGAGGCGGCTCCGCCTTGGCCTCCGCCGCCACCGCTGGCTTCTCCTCCCGGCCCTGCGGCGGGCCGGGGGTGCCCCCCCGGCGCTGGGGCTCCCCCCGGGGCTCCGGGGAGGGCGGCTCGTTCTCGGGGAACGGCTCCTCCTCATAGTCCGTGGCGGGGGTGACCGGGGATGTCCGCACGGCGTAGCTGTGGTAGCCCTTGAAGAGCTCGACGTCGGGCTCCCGGGCCATGCGCTGCAGCGGCCCGATCTCCATCTGCTCGGCGGCGCGGCCGCGGCCCCGCGACGCCGGCCGGGCCTCGCCCTCGGAGGGCGCTGGGCTGCCGCCCGCCTCGGCCCAGCTGCCCGGCCGGAGAGCCCCGTCCTGCCGGGGGGCCCCGTCCTGCCGGGGGGCCGCCTTGGCCCGCTTGGCCTCGGGAGGGGTGGCGGCGGGGCTGGGGGCCGGGCTGGAGCGGGGCCGCGGCTCCTCCTGCTCGTGCAGCTGCGGGCTCTCGGGCGGCGTCGGGGGCGGCGGGGCAGCCTCGGGCCGCGGCGCCTCCTCCTCCATGTTAACCGCGTGCTCCGCGTTCTCGATGATCTCCTGCAGCAGCTTCCTCTTCTGGTACTCGGGGCCTGCGGAGAGAAGGGCTGGTGAGAGGGGTCCCGCCGGACGGGGGACAGCAGGGTACCACGATCGGGGCTTCCCCCCAGCAGCAATGGGTTTGGGGACCATGGTGCGAGGGTCCAAGCTGGAATGTGGGACAGCAGCTACTCCCAAACCACACCCTGCTGCCAGGAGGAAATTTCCTCCAGGAACTCCCAAAGGCTCCTAGCCTTACTGTGGGCTGTCCAGTTGGGAAGAGTTGAAGGAGTGGGCAGGAGCTGCAGATGAGGTTAAAGAAAACAAAATCTGCAGCCCAGCTTCTTGTGGTCACACAGATGGGTAGTGCTGAGGCTGAGGAGGACAGCTCCCAAAGAATTTTGTTGGGGTTTTTTACTTAATGGCTGGGAAACTCTTCCAGGTGGATTCCTTGGTGTCAAATAGCACAGTAACTTCATGGGATGCACAGGATGAGCAGTGAAGATCATCAGGAAAGGCAGGGTCCCCAATTGATCTATGTGCCATCCATCGTAATAGGAAAAATATGTTTCTTATATATGGAACAGGGTTGGAAGTTATGCAGCTGTATGTCTTGTCTGCCCTGAGCTCCCCAACAGCAGCAAAATTACCTGGCACCATCATGAAAGGTGACTCAGGGCTTCAGATTTCATTTTGGCCTCATCTCACACACTGACTTGTGAGATCCCAGCAAGCTTGCCTCACTTCAATTGTTCACCTATTATTAAATCTTTACTTCTTATTAACCCTACTACAAATTGCAGCCCAGCCTGGGTCAGGGGAATTCAGACAGAGCCTGACACTGAAGATATCCACCAAAATGCATCACTAAAGAACTGGTAATATCTTGTGGAATAACAACCCTCTACAGTGCTCCACATGCTGAGACATGCTGGGAGAAGGGTCCCCACACATCACTGTGGTGCTCATAGCAAGTGAGAACACGAAGAGCATCCTGTGCAGTGTGAGGTTGCAGAGCAGCTTCTTTGAAAGCAAAGCACCTGCTCTGGCCTCATTCTGCTGAACCCCAGTGATGCTGACGAGTGCAGATGTACAGGGCTTGCTCTGTGCTCCTGAAGAACACAGATCCTGGAGCCACACTGCCTCTGTTTGCCTTAAGGTCCTTCCCTTCATCTCAAGGACTGGTGCAGACCTGAGTGTGGTTGAGAAATTTGGCTTGGTGCTCCTTTCCCTCTCAGAAGTCAGTGGTATGATTTGCACAGTGCTACCTCCTGTCCATGCAGGCAATGCCTCCACTCGAAGGAGCAGTGGGGAAAAGGAGGGCACTGATTTCAGCTGCTCTGCTCTGCCTGCACACTCCTGTCAATCAGCAGGTGACCCATTCAGGGCCATTTATTTCTGGCTGCAAGTGAGTTATTTGGAAGCCATTTCAACAGTTGTTCAGACTCCTCAAAATAGGCTGCCTGCAGCTCCAGGCTCCTTGCTCTCTCCTGCTGCTTTCTTCTTTTCTTGAATAATTTACAACACAAAAACCCCCAGCTGCCTAGAGGGCACGAACTCACCTCCCCACCTTCATCTCCCAGCACATTTCAGCAAGGGTTTTGGCTTACATCCTTCTCTAAGTTACTAGGGATGATACCCTGACTGAAATTCAGGGCTCAACAATTATTAGGGATATGGGGCTTGCTGAGCAGGATTGCCTGTGCCAGACACAACACAGTCAATCTGCCAGGACAGCAGGGAGAAATGCAGGTACCAAACACTGCTGGGCTCTCCTGGCTGCGTGAGCAGCAGCTCTCAGTCCTAGCAAAACCCAAGGCTGGACTACTGTCTGTTTGTTCCTGAATGGTGCAACCATGCGAGAAGAGATACATTCTTGTGCACTTTGGGAATTGAGAGGTTTAAAAGAATCATAGAAGAGTAACATGCATCAGGAGCTTAGAAGGCCACTGAGAGAGGCCAGGACCCAGGTGAAGCCCTTCATAACAGCAGCAAGAGGCTCCAGCACCTGAGGAGCCAGGAGTGGAGGTCAGGCTGCCCCAAGTTTTACAGAGACTGTTTCAATTGTCTCATTCAATCGCCATGGGTGGAAACAGTAATCTAGCTAGATGTCCAAAACCTCCCCTCAGGAATTCCAGTTTCCTTTGTCTCTGTGCTATAAATACCCCAGTGTGCAAAGGGTGAATGTAGAGCTGTGAGTGGCAGCTGGGGGCTTATGTGAGGATCAAGCACCATTTAGCCATTGTTAAATGAAGTGCCACAGGCTGGCTCATGCCCATGCCCGGGTGCCCTGGTGTTTCCCCACTCAAAGCCAGCTCCAACAGGCCTTGCTGGGTGCTGGGGAGGAAGAGGCAGCCCTCCAGCATGGCATTTCCCCAGCTCATAGGTGCAGGACAAGGCGAGAGTACAGGGAATTTAGGAAAATCTGTCAGCATGCCTCTCCCCAGCCAGGCACCAGCTGTTAGCTGTTCCCATTTCCCACTGTGTGCCTTGTGCCGGAGTGTGGTACAGGAGATGCAGAGACACCCAAATCAGAGCAGAGGCAGGTGTCCAGTTTTGCTGAGCACAAGTCAACCTTTGGCTTCTACCCCCATTTTTACTGCTGTGATAGTCCCTTGTGATCATGCCTCAGTAACCATGGGACACCCACTCCAGGCAATAAATCCAGATAATAAGAAAGGATGAAAATGTAGGCACTTGGAATTTCATTTTCTGCTCTGTTATTACTGTCCCTCTCTGTACAGGAAAGTTTTCCAGGAAGAGCATATCTCTACCTAACTCAGTCCAGGGAAAAGTAATGGCATTCACAATGCTGCTTCTAATATTACACTTCCCATCTACTAATCCTCGGTGCTTGGTCTCACAGAAGGAACCTCCCAAGTGTTTTCCCAGCCAAATAATTAGCAGTGATGCTAACAAATGAATAGAGAATCAGGGAAATAGTATTTTGTATTAGCTGCTTTCTTATAGGATATTACAGACCCTAATTAGCAGAGTCTGATTGTTCTGAGGCCCCACAGGATATGGGTTTGTGAGTCAATGTGCAACAGTGTTCCAAGAAAAAGCCACAAGGGATGTATCTACAGGAGAGCTGCAGATAGACCCGAGCTTGCTGCCTGTCCTGCCTGCTCTTCTGAGGGCTTTGATGTGTGGATAAACATGAGAAGATAAGAAACTGTGGGGTTCTCCTCCAGGCTATGGTAACACAGTGAGTGAAACAGGGGTGTAAGGAAGGCAGCAAATCAGCCAGGGCAAGGGGCTGGCTGCAACTGAGGAAAAGAGGATTTAGGATAGACAGGAGGGCAACTTGTGGAGTTATTAAGTGGGTGAAGCACTTGAATGGATTCCCATGGAAACTGCAGGATCCCCCTTGGAAGATATTTCTGATCCTACCTGGCTGGTAGAAGTCTGGGGAGAGCTCCCTGGCCATCATTCTGGCTATGCCTGATTCGTTGTTGGCTGCCTGAGCTGCCTGCTCAGAGCCTTCAGCCTTGGCTTTGGCATGAGCTGTCCTGCAGAGAGAAGAGGGGAGAACAGTGAGCATCCTCTGAGCCAAGGTCATCCCAGCTCACACAGCAAACCCTGGCTGGCACCAAAATTGGATCAGTCCATCTGGCATAACAGCACTCAGAATTTGCCCACATGACCCAAAACCCTACACTCAGGGAGAGAAGATCAGATTTTCAGCATGGAAGGGGCCCAGATGCTCAAGACTAAGGTGGAAAGGTTGCACACAGGGAACAGGCAGGTGTATTTGCAAATGTCAGAATGTTCACATGTTGCAGTGAAGCAGCAGGCACTGCAGAGTGGGCTCATTGCTGTGCTGCACAGAGGAGTGACCAAGGCATCACACCGGCATCATTGGTGGTTGAACTCTTCTGTGTGTCACCATCCCTGAGCTGCTGCACCTTGCCAGAGGCAGTGTGCCCCTGCTCAGCACACAAGATGGATTTTCCCCAAAATTTCTCTCTTGTAGCTCTCCAGAAAACAACATGCCTTGCCCAGGGGCTCCTTTACTCACTGCAGCCTGACGGGCTGATCCCACCAGAGCTATTGTCTCCCTCTCAGCTTGGCTGGCTGAGTCCTCTCTGCTCCTTCCCAGCACATCCCCTCCTTGCTCCACAGGGCTACAGGCTATGGGAGTTATTTTACTGGCCAGCTGTCATATTCCTCACATGCCTCATGCTCGGGGCCCTGTGATCTCCTTGCTAAAAGCAGGGCTGGCTTTACAGCCCAGCTGCTCACAGTCTGGGAAGGAGCTGACTTCAAACAGCAACGTTGCACCTTAAAAATAAGGGTGGGTGAAGCACAGTATATTCAGCTGCTTTGTTGCACTCAGGACTTACTGAGAGCTGCCTTCTCCATCTTCTCCTTGTCATATTTTCCGAGGCTCCCCATATTCCATGTTTCAGTACAAATCCACATATTTTTGTATGATAAGCAGTTAGCATTCCTCAAACACCAATTCACCCTAAATTACAGCCTTTAATGTGGTCCTGGGGTGTCTGATGAGCCCTTTTCAGATGCAGGTTGGTATCTGGTATGTTTTAGGACAAAAAAGGAGGAAAGATGCAGTTCTCATTCCTGCAGTGAAAACACTCCAGAGGAATTTTTGGAGTGTTAGTCATGAAATGAGGATTGATGCCTTCCCATTAAACTGAGATGCAGTATGCAGACAAGCTGAAGTCTGAGTACTCAACAGGTGCAATGAAAAGATTATAGAGATGCTGTTCTGAGACCCTTACAAGGGAGAAGATACATACATATGCCATTCTGAGTAGCTGCAGGGAAAGAACTAAAAGTAGGGCATCAATCCCAACTGATACAGGCAACAGTGTGACTTGACAAGGGGCCAAAAACACTGTTCAGGGCCCTGCGATAGAGGAGAGGGTGCAGAGCTGCTGTGGCTCAGCCTGTCCCTCCCTGGGATGACATCCCACTCTGCTGGAGCCATGATTCACCTCCCTGCCCACACTCACACGTTATCTCCCTGCTTTCACTGCAGGTTGAGCTGCCTGAGATTGCAGACATTCTTGGTCTTTTTATCCAAAATTATTACAGTTCCTGAAAAACCCAGAGACATGATGAGGCAGAAAACAACATTTTTAGGCTGCTGCTTTCAAGCAGGGGGTCTGAGCCAGTTCTGAACGGAGAAAGCACCTCCTTTTTTGGTAGCATATAATCAGCATGATTAATTCCACTATAATCTGGCAGGGGCCAAGGGGGATGTGTCTGTGCTCTCCATGCCTGGGGGATCAGAGTGGGCTGGCTGTGCTGTGCCTGGGGCACACAGCCTGCTTGGCGCCAGCCCCAGGGAAGAGGCTTGTGAAGGGAGGATGCAGCTCTTCATCCTGCCAGGACGTGCTCCAGGCCCTGCCTTTGTCCTGCTGCTCCTGGAGGATGAGATTCACCATCAAGAGATAAAATTCTCCTTTTCATTTGCTCTCTGAGCCAGGCAGATGCTATCCTGACCAATTCCCAGCCAGACAATCAGCCAGCTGGCCCCAGCTGGGGGAGCAGCAGGCAGCTCCTGGCAAGTGCCCTCCTCAAAGGAGCTCCCAAAGAAGTCTGGAAGTGCTCTAGATGTGGGGTCTGCTCTCTCTAGTAAGGACAGAGCTGGACATGTCACCAAGTGGGTGCAGATGGCTCCTGCACACTCAGCTCTCTCCCAGCACCTGGGGACAACACAAGAAAACAGCCTGGGGATGTTGGAGGTTGAGGGAGGTCCCAGTTGTGCTTTTCTTCTGCTGGAGTTTTGCTTTCCTCCAGAGAAGCTGCTGGATGCTATTTGATTGCAATTCCTGCAGAGGGAGAAATGGCAAGACCAAGAAGATCCAGCCTGGGTTGGAGAGGCTGCACTGAGGATGCTGTGGGTGATGGGGAGCCGAGCCATCACTGTGAGACACCACGGCCCCAAGGGCAGCAGGGCTCTACAATGAGGGGTGTGAGGGCAGGGAGAGTCTGGGGCAGCTCCTGGGCTGCACACACAGAGCAGTGACAAGAAACTGAGCAGCACAACTTTGGCATCCTGCACTGCCCCACAGCAGCTCTCACCCTGTGAGACACAGCTGGCCTCCGCTCCTGACCCCCTGCTTGCAAAGTCATCCAGAGGTGTTTGATCTGGAGGGAATGTGGTCAACACTGCTGCACTTTCAAACCTGGCACCTCCAGCAGACCCCACGGCAGCCCTGTCAGCATCCCAGGAGAGCACTGCTGTCCCAGCCAGCAGCCTGGGCCCAGCAGGAATGCTGATACCCTGTGCTGGGTCCCTCCATTGCTGAGATCATTTATCTGGCAGCAGCAGCCAGGTGATGAATGTTTGGCTTTCAGAGACATGGCACGGTGTCTTAAGTTCATCTTCCCTGGTTGAGCTGCACATCCCCAGAACACCAAGGGATGCAGTGCTACTCACAGCCCTCCAAAAAAACCCACTCTGAGGGTTTAGTAGCACTGTGACAAAGCCCAGCCTAGAGGAAAGGGTCCAGCCATAACAATAACATATAACTGGCCTCGAGTATCCCTGAATTTATTATTTATCCAACGTGGCTGGCAGAGCCTGGGAGCTCAGCACAGAGGAAAACTTGGCCCTGGCAGCAAAGCAGGAGACAAAAGCCAGTCTCCCTGGGAGAGCCCAATGCATGCAGCACAACAGCCTGTCCCATCCCACGGCCTGGGTCTGCCAGGAGCAGGAGCTAAGGAAAGAAAAAGCCCAGGGAGGTTTGAGGGTGCCAGGAAGGTGATTTTCAAAGCTCAGAAGTGAAACATGCAAGAGGAAAAATTTCTTTGGAGGTCAAGATCTTCTCAAAAAGCAGAATGAGCTTTATCATTCTGCTCTAAGAATCTTTTTATCAGCTTTGATAAATTTGATGCTATTCAGGCATACTTTAATCAGGGCCACACTTTTCTTTTTACTGCTGTTTGTTGTCAGCTCCCAGTAACTCTGCAGTAAACAGCCCCTGCAAAAGCCAGCAGAGGATAAAGTCTGGAGATAGAGGAGCTCAGCAGAAAACTAAAACAGAGACCCAGGAGCTTTAGAGCAGCCAGCAGCAGAATCCAAAAGACCCTTTTCAAGACAGCACTAGACAATGAGCCAGGAACACTGAACACATCCAGTTGGAGGAAATAAATGCAAAGAGGGACCTTTACAAAGCCACACCGGTGCTCCCCGTCCCAAAAGGCAGCGCTGCCAGGATGAGCAAATCCGAACTGCACCTTCAGCCATCTCCCTGGGCAGTGCTCGTAAAAATAGCTCCAGTGAATTCTTCGCAAGGAGGAGCAGCAGCTCGGAGCCGAGCTGAGGGGAAGCATGTGGACAATGTCTGCAGCCCCTGTCCCAGCCCTGCTGCCACTGCCTCTGGATCACAGCACCTGCCAGGCTTCACACCCCAGCACGATGGGAGGGTTAAATGCATCTGCTGCTTTATTTGCTCCTCTGGCATGGCTCTAATGCTCTAATCATTTTTGTACTAGTGCAGCACAGAGCACCACTCCTGTCCTTCCTGGCCATCTCCCAGAAACACTGCCTGAATCATTCCTCCAACTGCTGCTAAGATCCCCACGGACACACGAGCCGCAGCTGAGCACCGCGCTAACAGGTGAGGCCCAAACCCAGCCAGCACGCCCGGCTCTTTGGACAGTTTATGCGGTTTTGCACATCCACATTGGATTAGACTGCAAATGAAATTGGAATTAGCAGGGAATACTGCAAATACCAGACAAGGCTGGGGTGCCTGAAGATGCAGCATGACCTTGCAGCTAGAAATAGGGCAAGAGTTCAGCTCTCTGCCCTCACATTTGCTTATTGGGGGAATGTCAGACCTGTCCAGCACTGTCCTTCTTTCTCCAGGGTCTCCCTTCTGTAGATTCAGCAAACCTTGAGCAAGGACCAATTGAACACCCCTCCAACCCAACCCATTCTATGATTCTATGATTTGTGGCATTCTTGATTATTAGGAGCTGTCTAGAAGACCATTAAGCAAAAGTAATTAATGAGTCAGTTCTAGGAAGAGAGTCTTCTGCTGAACTCCCCTCTCCTGGAAACTGGCTCTTCCACTCCCAGCCAAATCCCTGCTCCAGCATCCAACAGGAATCATTTTGTCCTGAAAAAAATTAAAATAATTATTTGTCTTGGCAGGAATGTTTGCAGCACTCAGAAGGGATCAAGGGAAAGCTGAAGGAGTGGTTTTGTTTATGGCAACATGGTCCTTTCTGTGAGCAGTCCATTCTGTGCTCACATTGTGAAGGGCAAGGGGACACAGACCTGACCAGCACACACCTGGGCTGGGGCTGGGGCTGGATGACATTTAAAGGTACCTTCCAGAATTCTATGATTCTACATCCTGACTAGGACAGAACTTTCTGGCTTCTCCATTTGACACACCATCTTCATACCTGTGCCACCTTCTCTAGATGGAGCATCCCTTTTTTCCTGCTGTCCCAATCCATCTCCTTTGTGTCTCTCCCTCTGCTTCCACACACAGATGGATACCAGCAAAACTCTGCTACCCTCATTTGCCTGTAATCAGCCCACAGGACTGAATATCCCTCTTCAGTCCACCTCTCATGCCACTTTCCCTGCCCTCAGTCAAACCCATCCATCCCATCCCATGGGTGTCCTGCCCTGACAAACAGCTGTACCATTCATGTTCCTTTTGCTCTTTTTGCTCCATCACTCACAGGCATATACCCACTCCACTTCCACTCTGACAGCCCTGGGGTGCATTAGCCTTTGCTGCTTTATAATATGGGCTCTGCACTTACATTGTGTGATCTAAATTGTGAAATAAGCATAAATCAACACAATTTGCATTCTAAAGGAAACACCTCCATGCTACTGAAGCAGAAAACCAAAAAGATAAACCATCCTGACCTTGCAGAGCAGTTCATGAGATGCCCTAGCCTTTTCCCTCTCAGTACCAGCACTTACACAGAAGTGGCAGTACTTTGTACATGCCTAGGCTACTTGGCTGGATAAATCAGACCTTTTCTCCCTCCTTCCACAGAAAGGACATGACCAGGCCATTCAGCCCAGAGAAAAGCATCCTTTTCTGTGCAGTGCTTTAGGAGCACAGGCCTGGCAGAAATCCCTGCCACCTAACAAGCTCAGCCTTTTTGATTACTTGGTAAATTTTTAAAATACCGAAATGTTATCCTTAGCTCTAAATAGCTCTGAGCCACTTGCATCTTTCACTGAGGGATACTTCCCCTTGGAACAGTTAAAGTGATATTAATCTTTCAGCAGACAGATCTGCAGCTGTCTTCAATAAGATGACAACCTGCTCGGCCCAGCCCCACGTACAGGAGGATCTGCTCCATCAGTCTCTGCCAGCCGGAGTGCCCCGGGAGCCGAGTGGGGCTGGGTGGCCAGCAGGAGCCCATGGGCTGTGAGGAGCCTGTGGGGCTGGCACAGCCCACAGCTGCTCTCTGTTTCCCCCACAGCTCCAGGATGCAGCTGGTAGCTGCCCAGAGCCAGCTCCAAAAGGAGGGGAGCAAGCCAGAGCCTGCCGGCTCAAAGGGCTGCTGGCACCAGGATGACACCACGGCCCAGGGACTTTGCACCATGAGCAGGACAGGCAGCTCCTGGTCCTGCTGGAGCCTGTCCTGCCAGCACAGCCAGGCTGGGAGCAGCTTGTCAGAGCATCCACAGAGATATTTTTGGGCAAAGGGGGATTTGCAGCTGCCAGCTGGACCATCTCCTTCTTCCCCTGGTTTTCAGGGCCACCCTGCTGCTCTGGGTGCAGATTGAGTGGAGCCCCAAGGAGCAGGAGCAGGTCCCTCTGAGCAGCACAGCCTTGGGGCTATGCCCAAATGCCAGTGATTTATTCCAGCTTCCAGGACAGCATTACCAAAGGGGCTCAGAAATGCCCTGAGGACCCTGATTTAATTAGGTACCACTGCAAGATGAAAGGAGCTGGGTTATCCCACTGACTAGTGCATCAAAACATCTTTACAGCACCTATGCAATCAGAGACCTTCAGCCTTTCCATCCCCCCTGTGCTCCTGCCTTCCTGCCTGTACCTGCACTGAGGGAGCAGGGGCTGCTCCCTGGCCTGCCCTTGGAATTCCCACTTCCAAGAAAGACCAGGGATACAGCAGACATTTGTTTTGAGGGAGCCCATCTAACCCAGGAGCTCCTGCCCGGCCCCAGGCTCTGCCAAACAGACAACGTCTATAACAGTGTGTTTTACCAGACTTCTGCATCCACCAGTATTAAAATGGGTCAGAAAGTCTATGTTTTCACTCTAAGATTGTTGGTTTTTTCAACCAAAAGTTTTAGCAACATCTAAATCAAATGTTTTTCAGATTTCAGCAATCCAAACCAAAAGAGCAAGGAACTGCTGTATCTGTTTTGTGGAGTTTTATCCCCAGTCAAAAAAAAAAAGCAGATTTTTTTTTAGGAAATTAAGGTGTATTTCTTAAAATATTGCATTTGCCCAAAACCCCAGTTACTTATCAAGATTTAAAGTAGGAGCTTTTTTTCTCGCAGTGCTGCAGGTCTCTTGAGTTGATGCTCACAGATCTGAGGTGAAGGAAAAAGCAGAGAGGGAGCTGGGAGGGCACCCAGCCCACATCCCACACTTCAGTGCCTGCAGTTCCCAAGGCTGCTGAGAGCACCCAGGCAGGTGCAACACCAGGTCCCTGCCAGCCCTCACTGGAGAATCACAAGGCTTTGCAGGAGCAAAGTGAAAGAACTTGGACTGAGAAAGCCAAAGGGCTCTGGCTCAGCACCAGGATAAGCTGAAACAAATGCTCCTCCTCCAAGAGAAGGGAGAGTTTCTGCCTCCCAGGCTTTCTATTTAAATTGGACGTTTCGCTTAAATATTATTTCTTTTTTGAGATAAGGCTATTTCACATTCCACTGAAATGATGATAACCTCCAAGCAAAGCATGATTGAATTCAATGATTTCAAAGCCCAGCTCCCTGCCAGCTGGTTCCAAGCATTTGGATGGGAGTCAGAGCCTCTTGTTCCACGCAGCAGCCGATCAATTCAACGAGATGCTATCATTTTCCACAGTCATTTTTGCAGATTAAAGTCACACTTCATTTTTCCCTTTCTGTGTTTGTAAGCTGTTGAGATAAGGATTTCCCACAAGGTCAGAATGAACAGCCCATTAATTCCACTTTCCCTACCTGTCTGGCTATCTGAATTGTACCCATCCCTAGGGCTGACATCCCATCTCTGCTGCTCTTGAGGGGATCCCTGCAAGACAGAGCCTCAACCCTGATAACCCAGGAAGCCCTGGAGAAAGCTGTGTGCTGTCCAGCAGATGCCTTCTCCTTGGAGCTACTGAAAATGCATGTTCCCTCTTACCCTAATAAGGCATGAAAAGTGCCTGAGGAAATTCATGTGAGGTGGGTGGAAAACAGATAAAGCCGCGCACCCTGCTCTGGAGTCAGAGCACATCCCGCGTAAGGAGCACGTGGGCCAAAAATGTGTCAGTGCTGGAACTGCAGCCAGCCTGGATGAGGCTGTTCTGGGAGAGGGCTGGAAGAAGGGGGTGAAGGCATGACACCATCACTCACCCAGGGACACTGGATCCCTCCAGCCCACAGCACCTCACACATGGGGGACACACTGTGGGTGTCTCACAGCTGGGGTGGGTGTGTGATCCTGGCTCTGAACCCCAGCACTGGGGCTCGCTGTCCCCATGGCCACACCGCATGAGGAACAGCAAAGAGCTCACCCAAACCCTACAGCTCTCTCCCTGCATGGCTCCAGAGGATGGGTGGAACGAGGATTAGGCAGAGGGTTGAAAACAGCAATATTTCTGCAGAGCTGGAGATTGCTGTGCCACACAGAAAGTGGGAGAGTCCCAGCCCTGGGCTTCAGCTGCTGCAGAAATAGATGCCAGCAACTGGGTTTCTATTAACCAAGGGCGATGAAATAGGATTATCCTCTTTATAAACACCGAGGTCTGTGAGAAACATCTTTACTGGGACAGCAGAACTGGGGAGCATCCCATCAATGCTGTGTCCTGGCACCCTGCTATAGCAGGGAGCCATGTAGCTGCCCTTGTTTCTCCCTGTCCATGTTCATACTCACTCTCTGAACCCTGTCCATGGGAGCACCAAGGTGCAGATTCCCATTATAGGGGCTGTGAGGCAGACAGAATTCCTGGAGCAGCCAGAATACCCAGCCATGAAGGAGCTGTGCTGCAGCTCAGGCCACTCCACTGCCTCCAGGTGTGGTTGTACCTTGAGTGACCCTCCCACTGCACCCCATGAGGAGGTGATGCGTAGTCCTTGGCCCCCCTGCACCTCCATGCACTTGTCATTTAAGCCCCATGAGAGTTCAGGCTGTGACATCTGTGGTCTTTGGTGTCTGATCAATGACAGCTGCAGAAATGCTGCTCCCAACTCTTGTGTCCCTCCCTGGCAAATAGCAGCCAATAACCCACCCAGGGCTGGGAAAAGCTCTGCCCATCTCCTGCCTGCTGCTGCCTCCTAATTACATCCATCACACTCGGAGGTGTGGAGTCCTGGAGCAGAGAGATTGTGAGGCTGGGAGAGCACAGGAGGATCAGTTGCTCCCTCCTGTCCTGAGCCATGGCTGCTGCTGCTCACTCTCGCAGGGTGGCCATGAGCATCCTGCCCTCCTCTGGCTCTAGACCTAAAGGTCTGGGAATCTATTGAACTCCTGAGGTGTCTAATGCCTGGCTAAAAGCACATTTTTAAAGAATCCTTTTGCATTTTTAGAGCAAACCCCAAGTCTGATTCAACAGACCTAAAATCCCAGGTCTGAAATGTGGCCTCAGGGGAAGCTGAGCTGTGCTGTCAGCCCCAAGAGCACCAAGGCCATCGTGGCCACCAGCCCAGCGCTGCACTGCACACAAACCACACCTCACCAAAGAGGTGCCTCAGGAAGTTGTCCCTTTGGTTGTCTGCTTTCCCCACCAGCAGCTTGAACCCCCAAGAGCCAAGTGGGGACAAGAGCTGTGCCAAATAAAGCACCTTCCGAGTGGGAGCGCGCAGCCGAGCCCCAGCAGCGTGGGCTGCCCCAGCCCCGGCTCTCAGCTGTCACACTCAGGCCACGCTGATAAAGCCCTGCTCTGCCTGCCCTTATTTAGTCAGGAGCCTCTGCTGACTCCAGCGATTTTGGGACGTCATTTGCACCACACAGCCGCGTTCCCCAAGGAGACGCTCGCTGCTGCCCGGCCACGCAGCCTGGAAATGCTGAGCGCAGGGAGACAGCGGCGACGCTGCTGGGAATGCAGCCAGGCACAAGGGGCTTGGAAAGTGATACAGGAGCTGTCAAGTGCTCTTGTTATTTGAAGGGAGAGCTAAGATGTGCCCCAAAGTCATGGGTATGGATAGAAAACCAACTTAGGCTTCAAAACCAGGCAACAGCTCACACTGTGAGCAATGCCCACGTGTTGGTGGCAGGGAAGCCACATCAGTGTAATGCCTGGCACTGAAACTCTGTTGTGCTTCCACAAAGCCTAATGAGCAAGCCCCACTGAATCAGGAATTGATGCCACACACTTCAGAACACAGCCTAGAAATTCCTGCAGATATCTACTGATAGTAGATTAAAACAAAAATAAATCCAAAATGTATTCACACGTAGTTGTACTCTCCAAGTATAAACCACACAGGGGCTACAGGGCCAGCACACGAGGACAAACTGGTGAAGCACAGCAGCCATTATAGCCTGGAATATCTTGCTTCCCTATTGATCCTGTGACATCCAGCAGATGTATCTGAAGTGTTCCTGCCAGGACATGCACCCTTCAAAGTATCTCAGAGCTTGGCCAGACCCGTGCCTTGCAGGACACATGGCCAAGTCCCTCCATTGAGTTTGGTCCAAGTCACTGGGAAGCACAACCATGTGCAGAACAGGCCATGTCAGATACTGCTGCAGTGGGACAGACATGGGATAAATCAGTATTTACACTCATTTTGTCCTTAGAAAGGAACAGAGAGAAGGAAAACCCCTGTAAAACCTGCCCAGCTACTGAGCACACAGGCTTCAAAAAATCAAAGGTTCCCCCTGCAGACAGTCCTGACCTTCCTCTTACTAATTTATTTTATTTTATTTTATTTTATTTTATTTTATTTTATTTTATTTTATTTTATTTTATTTTATTTTATTTTATTTTATTTTATTTTATTTTATTTTATTTTATTTTATTTTATTTTATATCTGTTCTGAAGAGATGAAAGCTGACCATTTTCATGCTTCTTCTCCCTGTATTCTGTGGGACCCTCCTTCCCATTTGACAGGCAAACACATGCTGCTCCCCATGCCCAAGGAACATCAAGTACCCGGGCTACAAAGCACCCTATTCTGTACCAGCCCATGTGCCCAGAAAGCTGCAGGGCAGCTGTTTCACAACTTAGCACGGCTTTGAACCAGCTCACTCATGGCCTGGTGGCAGTTGTCTCCTCCTCACAGCCTTCCAGCCAGTTTGTCTACTTCATCTCCCAGGAGGTGAAGTCCCAACTTCACCTCCCAGTGCTTTCCCATTCACCCCAAATTTTTTTCAAAGGAGTCCCCAGTCAGGCTGGAGGGTGGGAAAGGGGAGGTTTGAGGGACACAGCAGGTGCCTTCACCTGGCACTGCAGGAACAGCTGTGTCCCAGCTCTGCCAGGAGTGCCTTGGGATCACAGCAGGACGAGTCCAGCAGAACAGGGCAGGGCTAATGAGCAGCACAGGGTGTGTGTTAAGGGTGCCTCCCTGGGCAGGAGTAAAGCCATGCATGTAATGCCACAGAGGCTGCATTCCAGGATGACTTTTCTCCCGAGTGAGAGCAGCCTGGGTGAGGATTCACACTCCAGCTTCCATCAACTCCATCCCTCTAGGAGAGATGTGCCCAGGGTTTTTACCCAACATCTGAGCAGCACGAATGAGCTTTGCATGGGGTGAAGCCTGGATGGGCAGCTCAGGACAGCATGACCCCGTGCCAAATGATTTTCACTGAAATTAGGAAAAATGATGACACTGAGATTGACATGACACTGACACTGAGATGATGTCCTCAGCTTCTTGCACAACTGGGAAAGCAGCTGGATTTCCAAGCCAGGAGGATTCAGGAGGAAGCTGAGGCGGCCAGGGCAGCGCTGCTGGGGCAGCAGAGGCAGTAGGACAGGCGGTAACCAGCTCTGCCCACAGCCCCGGCCAGAACACCCAAAGTGAAACAGCAGGTGGGACAGGAGCTGTGGAATAGCCTGGTGCCTCAGACACCCTCGGAGCAGAGCATGGCACAGGGGAGGTTTGGTGACTGCACTGCCCATTGTCCCTGGCTGTCTCTGCTCTCCTGCCCAAATCTCACAGACAGGGCACCCCTAAGTGCTGCTGACAGCCCCCAGCCGTGCACCCCAGAGCTCGGCATGTGCCTGGCATTCCTGCAGTGCAACTGGCCAAGGCAGCTTCCAGTGCTTGGGCTTGTTTTCCTTGGAATTTCTATCCCTTAAGAGCCTTTTATGGTGCAAAAGGGAGAAATCTGCTCTTCTCCTGGCATTTCACCCCCAAACAGCAGGAGGCTGGATATTATGGCAGTTCAGCTCTGCAAGGGGCTCCCCCGAGTGCCACAAGCAAATGAAACTCAAACATCCACGTACAACAGCACAGGTGTGCAGAGGCAGCTGGGAATTTGCACAGCCCACCTGCTGTGTCCTGATAATTAGTGCATAGTAATAATCTTACATACAGAAATGTCACATCTCCCCCCAGGAAAGGATGGGTATAGCCTCAAAGGCATTTTTTTTGGGTAAGGGACACACTGCCATCAGAGGAGAAAGGTAAATGCTCCACCTCACAGTTATGAGCTCAGGCAATGCTAATGACAGTGCAGCCCTTCTGTAAACAGTACTAATCCATTTACACAATCTGTCTGCAATTACTCTGCCCTGGGTGTGGAAACTGAGGCAAGGTTCAAGGCCAAAACAAAAGTTGGTGGCAGAGCTGGGGTTTCAACTAAGGACCTTCTCCAGTAAAAAATATACAGATTTACTCTCTATCCCAAATCTGAGGTGACAGGAGGAGGGAGGAGAGCACTAGTTGGATTTACAAAAGGCATGAGGTAGAGAGAGCAGCTCTGCCCTGAGCAAGATACACCAGGAATAAACACTGATGGAAACACTGATAGTTTGAAGGACAGGCAGCCTGGATTCTCCTCTCCCAGCGGCTCCAGCTCAGCTGGAATCTGCAGGAACAGGGCTGGGGTTCCACACTGCCAGCGAGCACAATCCCTTCTCTGCCCAGCAGCCACACCACTGCAGGATCTGCTGGCTGAAGACTCCCTGGAGGAAACCAGCTTCCACGTCTTATTTCCTCCAGCTCCAAGGCTTCCTTAATAGGAAATTATTCCCCGGCTGCACTGGGGAGGGATGCAGTCCCCCGCCAGGGCAGCGGGCACATTCCAGCCCCTGACTGAAAACACGGCAGAGCCGCTTTTGATCCAAAGTGTAAATAGTGTATAATAAAAAGAGGTTTGTGTAAACCAGCCAAACTCTTTGGGAGCAGTGTTTGCAGCTCCAACCTCCTTATTCACGCCGTGGCCACACGCTTTCCCTGGGCACTGCAAAGCTGCTGTCGGGCTGAGCCTGCTCTGCCAGAAGGATCCAGGGCCCCAGCCTGTTATTTTTATCCTAGCTGGCCCTGAATGGAACTTCACTGGGTTTTCTCCCCCAGTCCCTGAGGGAACTGCGTTTCGTTAAATAAAATCAACCGTACTCCTCACAAAAGTTGGAAGAAATGGCCGCCAGGAGAGTGAAATGGAAGTTTCTCCAAGGAGTGGAATGAGGTTTGGGAATAGGTGTCCTCCTTGCTTATTTCCCTCCTCTGGTTGATAATGAAGTAAGTGATAATTAAACAGGAATTAAAAGGAGTGAGACAGGACAGCCATGGACTCACAGCCACTGCCTAGCAGCTGAGCAAAGCCTGTGCAGGGTGAGGTTTTCTTGGTGAGGTCAGGTGAAACCTCAAGAACTGTTACAACCCCTTTTCCCTAAGGAAGAGGAGAGGAGTGAAGGCTCCAGCCTTGTCTCCCAGATCTCTGTTCTCTGCCAAGCTGGCTCTGAGACCGGCAGGAATGCTGCAGGAGAAGCATGCTGCCAACACAGCTTGGACACAGGCAGGGATGTGAGCTGGAGGAGGAGAACTTCCCCTGCCTTTTCCAGGCAGACCCTGAAGCCACTCATTTCCTCTCTCCTCCATCCCAGGAGGGACACCAGAGCAATACACTCAGCTGCTAAAATTGACAACCCTAATGCATCCCACAAATTTCCCTCAGAGGAAGCCCCCACACCGGGGGCTCCAGGGCCAAATTGTGTTCTGCTGCAGCCCCAGTTTGTCTGGGACACGTCTGGCTGCTCATGAGCCTGTTGGATTTATCACCATCAAACCCTCTGTTCCTCATGCTGCCCCATCGATGCCCAGCGGCTCTGACAGCCTGGCACAGCATCAGGATGCTCCCCATCCTGCTGAGGGCCAGGGCTGGTAACAATTCCTGCTGTCCAGCACCTCCCCTCTGGGCCAGGGCTGCAGGGGGACAGGAGAGGGGATGATGAAAAGGACAGCTCCTGAACACATTGGATGGGGACCAACACCACGGGAACCCGCGTGCTGGAGCTCCAAGCACCCACCTGGATGCCGCGATCTCTGACTTCTGCCGGGCGATGGCCGCGGCCCTCTGAGCCCCCTCCACGCTCCTGTCCACCTTCTGCCGGATCTTGGCGCTCTTGAGGGGTATCACCCTCTTCTTCATGCCCTTGACCAGGACATTGTGGCGGTACTTGCCCTCCTCCTTCTTGCCGTCGGGCAGCGTGGTGCAGCCGTAGCCATGCCTCAGGTTGTCCAGCCATTCCCCCTCGTACTTGAGCCCGCTGGAGCGCTCGCTGACGCCAAAGCCGGCGCGTTTGTCGTTCTTCCACTCGCCCATGTAGGTCTCCGTGGTGGTGGCGTCGATGTCGGACTCGAAGGGGGTGTATTCCTCGCCCTCGGCGCCCTCGCCCAGGCTGACGGTGGAGGTGGCATCGCTGGCAGCCGAGCTGATCCCGCTCTCGCTCTTGAGGAAGCTGACACGGCTCTTCTGGCTGGCCAGGGATGACTTGGACTCGGACTTCTTCAGCTTCCCCAGCAAGGATCCCCTGCGGAAGAGCCCCCCTTTCTTGGGCTTGCCGGCCTCCGCGTCCGCGTAGAGGCTGAGGGCGAAGCCCCCGCGGGTGATGGTGGGCGAGAGCGGCAGGCTGTCGGGGCTGGCGGCGGGCGAGTCCTGCTGCGGCAGGGTACCATTGCTGTGCTCGCTGCGCAGGGAGGACAGCGATGTGCGCAGAGGGGAGCGCACCACCGAGGCCATGCCGTAGGGAACGCTCTGCCGCACGCCGTAGCCGTGCCGCATGCCGTTGGTGAACTGGCCCTGGTAGGTGCCTGGGGGAGACAAGATGGGCAGCGTGAAAAAAGCGCCTTGGCCTTGGGAGAGCGAAGGGAGGTGAGCCGTGGGGTCGCACCCATCCTAAGTCACCCACGTGCAAAAGCATCGGCGCCT
Organism: Poecile atricapillus; assembly: GCF_030490865.1. Classification (NCBI taxonomy): domain Eukaryota; kingdom Metazoa; phylum Chordata; class Aves; order Passeriformes; family Paridae; genus Poecile; species Poecile atricapillus. Next base: position 8,896,686 of record NC_081263.1, read on the forward strand.
AGGGGAGCGGAGAACACCAGCCTGAGAGCCCCTGGTGCCTCTTGCAAAGGGACCGAGGCACCAGGGGACGCTTTGCAAACCCAAAGCCGCTTACTGTACGGGATCTGGATTTTCATCTGGAGAAGGGAGCGGGAGGCAGCCCCCAGGGGTGCAGTGGTGGCAGTGGGCATGTGAGCTGCGGTGGCACATCTCTCCTTGGCTTGGTGACAGTCCCTTCCAGCCTGTTCTGCGGTCTGTCACCTGCAGGCTGCCAGGGCCAGCTCTAGACCCCTGAGTCAGGATCCCAAATGTCCACTGACTGCCCTGAAGCCACATCTCCTTGGCACTGACATATGGCTTCTCTGAGTTCCCAAGATCAAGGCTTGTGCCACACTGCACAAAGCAGGAGATGGGCAGAAAAAGGGAGGAGAGAAGCAGCTCTTTGTGGGGTTCCTTCAGCTCTGCCCCAGAAAACACCACCCCACCACACTCCTCCAGACCCAGCTCAAGAGGGCAGATAGTGCCATATGATGGGAGACAAAGAACCATGGCCAGGGCTGCACCGTGGGTACAGGACCCTGCTAAGAACCAGCAGGACTTTGGCAGTGACACCTTGAAGGCTGGGACACTGCTCCTCTCCAGATCCCCTGATCCCAAAGGTGAGCACATTTGCAGGCTCCACAAAGTGGAGCCACTCTGACTTTTCTCACCAGGATGCAAAGAGACTTAAATTAGCTGCATGAGAGGCCCCACAAGAAGAGCTCTTGGGAAGGGCAGGGTGGGGCAGCAGGCAGCTTTCTCCCACAGCACCCACCCCACCAGCACAGGGAAGATCAGAGCATCCCTGAGCCCTGTGGATTGGGATGGGATGAGCCTGGGATGAGCCTCTTCCCAAACTGGCTCTCATCAGTCTATAGATGTGGTTGCCTCAGAAACCAGCAAACCACCCAAAACAAAGGCAGCACTCTGCTCCACTCCTGGCATTACAGGAGCTGGAATGGACCACCCCAGCCCAGCACCCTGTGGAACAGAGGCTGCCAGCAGCTCCCTCAGCCTGGGGCACAGGCAGATGATGGGGGAGCACAAACACCTTTGGAAAGGCTGCTCTATTCTCCCAGGTGCTGCTTCATGTGAGTGAAGGGTCAGCCATGCTGGGGGGTTTTCACAGACATCTATCCCAAACCTGGTTTGCAAAAAGCAGTGACCTACCAGGAGACACATGATTTTGGGGAGAGCAGACACATGGTCCTGGGGAGGCTCAGCCAGGGCTGGGCTGAGATGGAAGGGGGTGACCCATCTTCAAGGCATTAATCTCCCCTCTCAGACACTATTACTGAGCCCAGGGATGACCCTGCTCCCCAAGGAGCAAATCCAGTTCCTTCTTTGGCGATCGTGGGAGTGCATATTTTACAGTCTCCCAGGCCATTTCTGCAGCATAATCTCTCCTCCCAAGCTTCAGGTTTCGTTGAAATCCTCTTTGGACCTGCCTGTGGAGTGTTAACTTACAGTGCTGAGGGCCAGGAAAGACAAGAAGTGCCCGAGTGGCAGCAGCTGCTCCCTGGGTGAGCTGCCCCCAGCCAGCCCCTGCCCACCCTGTGACACAGGGGGTTATGTATGGGGTCCCTGTAAACACTTGGTCTCCCCTACAAAAACGGGCTTCAGGTAGTACATGGCATCTGCAAACTGCAGCCAGCCACGGGGAGCCATCTGCCAGAGCAAGGGGACATTTTCCATTTTCTTGGATAAGTTTGAAGCTCTTCTAGGGAAAAATAAGGGAAAATAAGCATGGGTTTGGGCATGAGTCCGGAGTCAAGGACCATCACTGCAGATCCCAGGCATCTGGGCATGTTCCTCACCATGCTCCCAAATCCCTCTCCATAAAATGGTGATGAGACTTCCTTCCAAAGTGAAGTTATAGAGACCCCCCAGTGCCCCCATGTTGCTCCCTGCTGAGGCCAGTGCTCCATCCCACCCGCCCAGCCAGCGAGCAGGGCTGACACATGATCAGGGTGACACTGGAGACCTTCTCCTGGGATGGGAACAACTTCACACGTATCAGGCTGCAGCTGGTAATGCCGCCATGTTCATTCCCTGGAAAAGGAACTCTGGAAAAGCCTTGTGGGTTAAGGGGGTTCAGCCACTCCTCAGGGGTCAGGTCAGAGCAGCTGCTGCACTCCAGCAAAGCCCCAGCCCCCTCTGTCCCCCTCAACAGCACCAGAGCCAGCTGGGTGGGAAAAGCCACATGGCACAATGGGTCTCCAGGGAGCAGGGATGGAGTGCCAGCCTCAACACAGGGCTCAACACCAGCTCTGCAGGCTGCTCTCAGCTCCCTGATTTCAGCCCAAACAGCACAAGCAACATCATCCCTGTGAGCAGAGCTGCCAACCCTGCCTGGATGAACGGAGGGCACCGACAGTGCTGCCCACGGCTGCCCAGCCAAGGCACTGCCCCATCCCTGTCGTGCTGCCATTCCCTGCCCGGCTGAGGCTCCGTGCCAGGAGCCATAAAGCAGCCCTGGAGCGGAGCCAGAGGCTGCAGGGAGCAGCTGGAGGCGCTGGGGCCGTGTATCAGGGCATGCAAGGTTTGAGCAGAGCCAAGCCCTGCCTCACCAACACGGCCCAGTGCAGCCAGGTCAACAGAAAATGGGACTGTGCAAAATCTCTCTGCAGCAGGGCTGCACGTGCCCAAGCCATCACCACACCCCAGTGCCAGCCCAGGGCAGAGCTGTCAGCCTGGCTGCCATGAGCTCACACACTCCTGAGGTTCTGCAAAAAGTAATTAAAAAGCATGGACCTGGAACATAAATTTTATATATATATATATATATATATATATAATAACATAAATAAATCTCTATCTCTCTTTAGGATAGGAAGCCCACTTCCTTGCCTTCCCAGCCTTGGTGATTCATCAGGGCAGTGGGACAGAGACACCTCATCTCATCAGGGTGTGATTAGTGGGGGACACAGCCCCAGTAATCCTTTATTGGCTGCATTTTTACTTGTCCTAATGACAAAAACCACTGGCTCCTCTGCAACCCCCAGGAATACAATTCATTCCAGCACAGCCCCAGCAAGGGGATGCTGCCTGGTTAACTTCATAGGACAGGAAGGATTGTGGATTGTCAGTTGTAGGATTGATGGGAATGACATCCCTGCAGCCTTCAGCTCCAAACACTCCAAAGGGGTGGGAGCACCCTCTGCTTCACCCCAGCAGCAGGATGGGATGGTGCATGGCTGCATCCAATGCAAAAGTTTCAGCTCCCAGTGCTCTCCAGCACAGCAGCAAGATCCCATCACCAGCAGTGACACACTTCCCCTTCCCAGCCTGTCTCAAGGCTCCCATATAATTAGTGATGAATGTAAATAATACAAACAACCATGTAAATAATGCAAACAGCTCAAATCACATCCCTGCCCTACAGTCCCCTGCTGTCACCCAGATACTGCGATGACAGGCAGGTTAGAACTCAGTGTAAGTGGCCAGGGGCATTTAAATGGTGCACAGCACCATGTGCAGGACAGGCCATCAAAAACAGAGTGCTGCCTTTTGGTGCCAGCAGTAGTGTCTGATGGGTTCTGCTGGAAAAGAAAGGCACAGAAAACCACATAGAGGGGTAAAAAAATTCACTATATTCATTCATAGGTCACACTCGGCCAGGCAGGAGTTTTGCTACAGAGGCAGCAGACAAAAAGCCAGCACAATTGTGGCTCTCCCAGGCCCCTTTCCTCATTTCCCAGCCAAAATCCCATGGATGCTGCTCCTTCTGCCCCAGTCCAGGCCCCTTTCCACTGTGCTTGCCCTGCCACAGGGAGGAGTTGTGCTGCTCCATATCCCCCATTTCATCTCCTCAGTAAAGCACTTCTGCATTTCTTTTCTCTTCTTCTGTGACCACTGACTGGTCTAATTGTTTTCCCGTGGTTAATTGACACCACTGTTTTCCTTAGCACCCTAAAGAACAAATTGCAGTATCAAAAATAAGTTGGTTTTAGGCCACTTTGATTGCAAGTGAGGTTTTTTCCCCCTCATATAGATACATACAAGTTATTTGTAGAGCAAAGACAGGCTTTGGGCTGGGTCATGGGTATACAGCACAACTCACCATTAGCACTGAGATTTTCTTCTGCAGTAAAACTTGACTCATGGTTTTGACTCACAGTCAAATGCACAAAAGTATCCAAAAAATGAGGCCTTCCCTACAGCATGGACAAAACTCACTGGGCAAAGGCAAATAACTACATGTTTACTCATAGCTTACGTTGCAGAACAATGAGTTCCTTCATGCTATGCCTTCCACAGCCTCACTCGCTGTCTGCTTCAGCCAGAGCATTCTGCCCCTCTGAAGGGCTCTGAGCTCTTCCCTGGTGACAGCAGCACACACCAGTATATCCAGCTTGGATACACAAAGAGATATATCAGAATGTCACTGTATCTGCCCAGCCACAAACAAAGCTCTGAGCCCCTTGGCTGATTTCAATCCATGTTACAGAAGTCTCCTTAAAGCTGTCAATCTCCCATAGCTTTCACTAAATAGGCTTTTGGCAGTGGGGAGACAAACAAATAATCCACATAGTGCCTGGGCTAAACTGTGCCATGACCCTGGTTCCTATTAGACACCAAAAATCTAAATGGGATTTCAAAAAGTTTCACTGCAGATTTGAGCTTTTTTTAGCCACCAATCTTGGCCAGACACAAGATTCAAACATGGACAACTGTATAAGAATATTTTAAGTGTATTTTGAAATGTAAATTTTTATGTATGTCTATATATATATGTATATATAAAAAGTTAAAATCTATTTTAAAACATCAGAATCAGCTACATTTCCCTGAAATCTGCAAGCAGTCCAACCATGACCTAAAGTTTCTGACGACCTGGCAAGGGCTGCACATTCCCAGAGCCCTTTTCCTCGTGTGGCTGGCTTCCAAGGGGCTTGGGAATCGTGTCCCCTACTCAAGGGACAGCAGATATCCAAAGCCTTTCCACATGTTTATCTTGGCAACCCCAAATTCAAACATTAACAGGTCCCATTAGCAGTCTGGCCACATCTGGATCTTGCAGGTGGTTGCTCTGTGCAGGTGAGGAGACAAAACAGGAAAAGTTCCTGCAGGTCACCCCTGTCCTTGGGATGTGATGCTGGATGGTGACCCCTGGCTTTGACTGCAGTTTTATCCATGTTCCTGTGCCATCAGAGAAGCTCATGTGTTGAATGAACAGCTCAGATCAGCCAGGGTGTGATGACCCAACACATGGAGCAGCCACTGGGCACCCCAGCACAACCCTCGTGAGCCTTGTGGAGCTGAGCTCAGGGTTTTGGCAGGGCACATCTTCACGGATCAGGGCAGAACTGCCAGCCTTGAGTGGCACCAGGGATCACACAGCTGGCACGTTCCTGGGTGAGGGTCAACACCCCGGGGAGCGCTGTGCTGACAGAAGCAGGATATTCTATATCCTTACAGGAGAAAGCATTGGCTCATCTTTCCCTCTCTCCTGTCCGAAGCTTTCAGTCCCATATCTAATCAAACCCCTCTGTCAAGTCTTACCACTCAAAATTCTCCCCTAGAACATTAACTGCAATTCCAGTAGCCCTTCACCCTTAGAAGGATTTGCATTTTAGGAAGCAGCAAGGAAGCAACCGTGCAAATTCAAAGGAGACCTTGACATCTCCAGAATGAAATTCCCAACAGCAGCTGTTGCTGACAGTGACCTGATTGCTGCTCTCTACTCATCAGAGAACACCTTCCCTGTCACCTACTTGTCTTCTGGCCTCACATGAGGTTCTGTGCATGCAACCTGCACCCGTTAAACCATTCCAAGGCCGCAGGACAGAAAGGGGGAAAAATTTAAGGAGCTGGAGGGATGTGTCAGTTTTTGTCTGTACAATATCCAAGGGCAGAAGGAAAATGGGTCAACTTAAAGACTGTATTCTCAATCTTAAAGTTATCCACAAACCCACACAATTTATTGAGGAATATTTATGAAAAATATAGCCCTGAAAGCCAGTCTCGATTTAGTCCATTTTGCTAATGCCAAAAAATGTGATGCTTTTCATTCTGAAGGTTTATATTATAGTTATTTTGCTTTATAAACTAACTCCAGTGTCTGTCTTAGATAAATATAGATGCAATTTTGATCCATATTTTGAAGGGTATTTCTTTCAAATCACCCTCTCTATTTAGCTATCCTAAATGTGGCAGCCCGGAACATTACAGTGCTGAAGAGCTACAAAATTACTTGCACAGAAATTCTTGCAATGTTTCTAACCCCAGAATTGCCACTAATGCAAGAACACAATTAGACCAAGCATTTACAGAGCACAACAAATATCTGACTACATGGTGCAGTTGTATAGTAGCAGAGGTTGAAACCATCCAAATAACCAAAGGGATTTATTTTGGGGAAAGGCATGTGGCTACATATTCTAAACAGCTTAGATGGACTCAATCAAAACTCTTTGGCAAAGCAGATGTGCAGGCAGCCTGTCAGAGGCATGCAGGCAGTGTTTGATGCATAGGGAAAGTGTGTTGGGATGCTGTGGGTGGTTTATATCCGACACAAGAACATTCACCGCTCACTGCCTGGTGAGAGAGCGCACGGCTCGCTTGGCCGTGCACCAGCTGGGACTTTCTGGGTTGGTTCAGCCAGAAGCTGCAATAACCAGTCCAGGAGTCAAAGACTACACAGATCAAGTTGGTTGGTGTGAATTACCAATAGAGACACTCTGTTCCTCCCTCGTGTCTGCAGTCGGTGAGCTGCACGTGCTGGGAAAATCGGGGCACGCACACAGTGATGGGAAGGTCGCACCCCAAGCTCCTCTTCTTGACTGAAGCAGCCCAATGGCTCATTGTAGAGCACTGTGCCTGTCTAGATCTCACTGGTGGGGACAGGACCAGGTCACCCCTTCAGCAGGGACAACATGAAACCTGTGTTGTCACAGGCTGGGAGTGACACTGCTCATCCCCCTCTCATTCCCTCTGGAGCCACCCTTACCTCCGTCGGCGTAGGTCTCGGTGCCGTAGCCATCCTGCAGGCCATTGTTCCATGTACCCTCGTACTTGGCTCCGCTGCTCATGCTCTGCCTCGCGCCGTACCGTCCCTTAAAGCCATGGGTCCACTCGCCTCTGTAAACCCACCGTCCTTTGGTCTCGATTCCCAGGCCGTGCCTCTTGCCTTGGGACCAGTAGCCTTCGTAGGTGTTGCCGCTGGGCCACGTGTATATGCCCACCACCTCGAAGCCGTAGTTCCAGGAGCCCGAGTACTCGCCCTGGCCCTTGGGGCCGGTGCAGATGCCGTGCCCGTGGGCTTTGCCCCCCTCCCAGCCCCCGCAATAGGCGCCTCCATCATCGAAATCAAACCTGCCGCCGCTCATGGTGCCCTCCGGTGCCCCTCAGCCGGGCTGCGTTCCCAGGGGCAGCGCTCCGGGGCTCCCGCATCCCCGGAGGGAACGGGCTGGGCGCCGAGAGCGGCCGCTCCTGCCTCGCCTGGCCCGGCCGAGGGGCTGGGGCACGAGAGGAGAGAGAAATTGGACGAGAGGGAGGGGAGAAGGGCGGGCCGAGCCCCAGCCCCCCCGTAGGGACAGCCGCTCCGCGCCGGTACCTGCCCCGCGGGCACGGGCATCGGCCGCCCGGGGAGCCGCCCCCGCGGCCGAGGGAGGGATGGGGGTCCCGATCCCCGCGGCCGAGGGAGGGATGGGGGTCCCGATCCCCGGGGCCGAGGGAGGGATGGGGGTCCCGAGCCGGCCGCTCTCCCCCGCCCGGCCGCCGCCGCCGCCCGCCCCGTGCCGTCCCGCTCTCCTCCCCCGCCGGGAGAAAGGTCAGCGCTGCCCTAACAAGGCCATCGGATCCCAGGAGCTGCTCCCAAAAATAACCCCCCTGGAGCCCGGCCCCCGCCTCGGGGCCCTTTTATGAAGGAGGGGAGAGACACATCCCACCCCCCCCGCCGTCCCCCGCCCCGGGCAGGGATCCAGGCGGAGAAGAGGCTGGGAAAGTAAATGTCTGCTTAAAATAGAGCCTGGGAAGGGGCCGCCGCGCTCCCCCGGGCCGGCAGCCGCTGTCCCGCTCCGCCGGAGCCCCGCGGGATGCGGGGACGGAGCGCCCGGGGCCGGGTCACTCACACCGTGGGTAATTGGGCAGGGGCAGAACAAGGAGCCAGAGCACAGCCGCCACCTGAGTGCAGCGAGCAGCTCACTCAGCCCCGCCGCTACTTCCGAAAGTGACTTTGCAGAGCTGCTTTAGGGTAATGAAAGAAGTTCAGTAGTAGCCATTTACCCCTCTCCCAAACAACAAACTTCCCAAATTTCCTTCTGTTTAACAGCCAGCACGCTCAGTCTGTGTCGCAGACACACGGAGTAGTGACAGGACACCTTGTGTGTAATAATGTCATCAATTACGGATGGCAGAGGACAAGGACTGAAAGAGCAGGTAACAGCACACCCATCCTGTTCCTAAAGACACTGTCCCAGCAAGACCATGCAGAAATGACCCTCCCTTACTGACCACCACGCTGAGAAGCTGCAGGAGCTGTGGGGTATCACCAGACCTTCCAGGGGAGATCCCAAAACCCCACTGAACTCTGGGGCAAAGCTGCCACAGACAGTGGTGGGTTTGGACTCAGTTTTTCTGCTTTCAACCTCCTCATTGGCATTTGTAGGAAGAAAAGGTACAGAGGAACCACACAATATATAACTGTGAGAGAAGCTCTGTGTATGGACAGCATAAACACAGAACACCTGCAGGCACAGGTGAGAAGGACCAAGTTAGAAATTTAATTACAAAGGGCTTCACTTTTATTCAGCCACAGGAAGGAATGAGCTCTTTGGTAATGGACTCCAACATGACTCAGAAGTGCCACTTGGCAGAACCAGCCCTCTAAATCCTTCCTTTAAAAAAGTCAGATTTTGAAATTGGCTCAAGTTAATTTTTTTGTTGTTGTTGTTTTAAACTAAGTTTTTAGATTGCTTAGGCAAGTTTTCAAGGTTCTTGCTGCATGATTAAGGGACATAAATTCACATTTTCTCAAAGCAAAACCAGAAGGTTTTGATCTATGGTTTCTGCAAAAACCAAAACATCTGAAAACACCTTGAGGTAACAGAAGACAAAGTGTTAAGGCAGCAGTTGCAGCAACTCATGGTCTTCTATTCCATGGTGTTCCAGCACTTATGAGCCCAAAGATGTCGTAACTGTCCCAAGAGGATGCCAAGTTCAGGACTATGTAATTATTTACTTAGCAACTTTTCCTAATTACACATCACAGTTGTGACCTGATTGCACACTTTGTTTAAACATTAATAACTTCTGCAGATTTTGGCATTTAAAGAGCTTTTGTTGACCACCAACAAACCCACACAGACTGCAGAAAGCACTGACAGTCTGTGTGCGCAAAGGCACCACACAGAGCTGCTCTCGTGTCTTCATTTTAGCAGAAAATCTCCCGTTCTCCCCGAAGGCTGAGCCTGCTGCAGCAGCCAGCCCCAGCCTGGGGCTGACCTCTAGTGGCACTGCTCGTGTCCCTTCCCAGTCAGCACCAGCTCACACTTTTCTACTATTTTTACATCTCCTGGATTTCAATCCACTTTAACACAGTCCACTGAGCAGTGGACAGTGCAATCCTAAACCCTGCAGTACAGGTCTGTGGTCACTAATGAATGAAATGGTAAAAGCAGTGCAGTCTTGAAAGGCACTTTCAGACCCACAACGGTGCTGTGGTTGGAATTTGCATTTGAGAACAGTTAAGAATAATTACTTAAGCAATAAAGTCATGCTGCACTTTGTAGCCCAGTTTTGTAGACAACAGTTGCCAAAACATTGCCTTGAATTCAGAACACAGGTGGCAGAAATGCAGAGCACAGAAAGAGGTGTGGGAGGGACCCAGGTACGTTCTGCACAGTGTAGGTGACACTTCAGAACTGGCAAAACAAGTAAACTTACATGGCCACTTGTTCTAAGACACCAGGTGCTGCTACAGAAATTGCAAAAAAGCCCCAAGAGTAACACCAAATGATTTTGCAGGAAAATGTTTGTCTCCATTTGTTCTCCACATCTTACATGTCAGAAATTTGAGGTGATGCAAATAGTAAAAACAAACCAAACACAACTTTTCTCCCCCTCAACAAATTCTATTATTTGATCAGCTGCTCCTTTGCTAGACACTCATAAAAGGTACTATTACTGGAAAAGTGGAAAGCAAACCTTTTATTGAATTTCCAACAGGCCTTAGAGACTTGTCTGCAAGAGAAACACCCTGCATTCTTGAGGGGAGTTGCTGCTGTGGTTAACCAAAGGAAAGTGAGGGCATGGGCTCTGCTCACTGTATTTGTTATGGAGACCAAACCAGAATTTCCTTGTTTCATTGGTCTTTATTCATACACTGTCTGTCAGTTTTGGGGCTATTTTAGCTTCTTTATTAGCCTGCTCTATAGGACCAAGTATTACCCTTCCTACAGGCATTAAAAACCAGAGACTGGAGTGAACAGTTGTCAGCTGTAGGGAAATCTTGAGCACTGTGTCTCCACTCCATCTTTCTAAACCATCATCACTTTAGCTGCCCCGTCCAGCTTTGAATTCTCCTGGAATTTACTTCTACAGAAGCAAGCAGCTCTCCATACATAGTGTGCATCAGCACAGTGTCTCTTTTCTGAGTGTCTAGAAAAGGAGTATCCCATCAAATAATATTATTTTCTGAGGGTGAGAAAAGTTGTGTTTGGTTTGTCTTTACTATTTGCAGTACCTCAACTTTCTGACTCCTTTATGAAATAAAATCAGAGGCACAAGTATCCAAAAGCACAAGCCTGAGTCTTACAACCTGAGGTCCAAGTGGTCTCAAAGGAGCTGAATGACACCAGGTGTCTCACAAGAAGAGCTCTAATCATCAAACAATCTAGGGACTCCTCTCCACCAAAGCAGAAAGGGGATTTTGGAAACAAAGTAGAATTAAGTGTTGGGTCTCCTAAGTACAGGGAGGTATGCTCTAGGTTCATTTACCACATTATCTACTCCAAGCTTAAATTATAATGCTGAAACTAAACTTGTTGTCCAGCTTAAATAATCAACATCAGCTGAGATGCAAAGAAGTGTTTTTATTGCAAGCACAGTGAGCAGGGAGTGGGTTGCATATTCACATCATGTGCCTGAGGGCAGATTTAAACCATCCATCCTCCTGGTTTTAGTGCTCGTTGCTGTCAGGTGTACATAATTTCTGCCATGTGAGACATTTTCTTTGGAATATACAAGTAATACTCCATGTATCCTGAAAGATCTTCAATTGTCACATCATCCACAAAGGCCCTGGCTTGCTCAGAGCAAGAGCGTGGAGAACTTGAGGGAGTTCTTGATGGCAAAGGCTGGGAGTGATCCTCAGAAACCGTTCTATTGGGTGCCAGAGGGAGGGTGTTCTGCAAGCCAGAGAATTTGTACACTTCCATATCTTGCCACAGTTTGCACTGACAGGCTTTATCTGCACATGCACACGGCTCACTCGCGTTCAGCTTGGACATAGACTGGAAGTCAGAAAGCTCTGTAGTCTTTAGGCTTGTTTTGGATATTGGAGAAGCTGCAGCTGGAGAGTTCTCCTGTGTGTTCTCCGATGTCAGCTGTGCAAAAGGAACTCCCAAAGACTCATCAGCTCCCTTCTGGCCAGCGTCCGGAGCGATGCTGCAGCATTCGTGTGCACAAGCTTCCTTTGGGACTGCCATCCCAAACCCACTGCTGTCCTCCTGGGCATCAGCCTGGCTCTTCTGCACCAGCTGGCTGCATGTGGAGTGTGATTTTGTGCTGCAGTGGATAAACTTTGGAGGATGAAGGATTGGAGACTTGGAACGTCTGCGACGCTGAGTTCTCACAACTCCTCTCGAGGGCTTCTTCATAGACCTGCCAGGAAAAGACACAAAGAGAATGAAGATTCACCAAAATCCTTATTGCTGAGTTATAAGGAACACCGGGCAAAATCTCTTCTGCATTTATATTGCATGCACGAGCTTTAGGTTGGGAATATTTGCTCAGGGTATACTGTCTTGGAATCTGACTTTGCTCTAGACAAGCAGTTGTATACAATATCAAAGGAACACCACAGAAATGCATCTCAGAGAGTGGGCTTTAAAGCTCAGAAAATGAGTAAAGCACGTGAAACACGGCAAAACAATCTCTACAAGAAGGACAAAGCACAAGAAAAGAGGACAAAACTGATGATTCAAGGGCAAAGGACGGTTTTGTTTCAGATGAGCATGAAGTTCTGCAGAGATACTCTAGAAACCGATTCTTTATTTTAATCTAGTTCCCAAGGCACAATGACAGCTTCTGCAGTGTCAAAAAACGACTGAAAGAGATGCATTCATGGCTGTCTGATTCAAAACCAGCAGCTCACATTTGCATTGAGAAATATCTGTAACATTTAGCCACCTACAGGTGACCAGCATTTCCTTTCATTTCATGTAACTGTAAAGAATAGCAGTCATATATGAAGAGAAAAAGGTGGTGTGAGTATTTTAGAAAGTTCTTTGGTAAAGATAATTCAGGTCCTTTGTTTAGAGGGGCACCACCCAGAAACTGTCTACTTAACATTCCTTTTCAATGCAGTATCATTTAAAATAGTCTGATAATCTCAAGCTTCTCTTACCCATGCCAGGTTTCCTTAGAAGCACACACATTCTTAGGTTTGGTTTCATCTGCCACTGCTCTAACTATTGCTCTGGGACTTGTCCCATCACCCACAGAGAGAGAAGAGGTACATCTGTGAGAGACAGAATGAAGAGTTAACAGCCTACACTGGTTAGCCTTATGATTACAAAAATAAACCTTTGTGTATCTTCTTTCCCAGAAAATATTGCTCCAAATCATTTAGAGTAAGTGTTAAAAGACCTGCCCACAAGGACCCACATCAGAAGGATGAGTGCTGACACGCTCCTATCTCCAAGGTTTGTATAACAGACCCTTTGACCGAGAGATGCCGTTCACAGCTCCACTGCAGAGCCAACCCCGCGTGTCAGTGACAAACACACACAATGGCCAAATTTCAGCTTCCCAGGAGAGGGGAGGGCAGAAACACCATCACTGAAGAAACACATCTCTTTTTCCAGAGACAAATAAGCCATTCTTTCCTAAAAATAAATGTTCTTTGGACATAAATAGACTTTGTTTAGCTGAAGAACACTTAAGCCTCTGTCTAACATAGCCTGTTAACATAAGCTAAAACTCTTCATACTCCTGCAATTTGAATCATTTGAGAGGCACAGAATTGTGTCAGACCTTCAACTTCTATTCAAGGCAGGGGCCTTAGGAGATTTACTCAACTTTCTGGTGCTGTAAGTTCATTCCACACTCTCATTTTGAAGGACTTGCAATAACCCAAGAACAATTCTTTCAAGTTGCGACTTCACATATTACAGTGGAAATCCCAAGGAAATTGTTTTCCAAATGCTATGTTAAATTAGTTTGTAAACAGGACAGATTCCCTGAAAAGTGAAAGTGAGTCCCCACACACTGATCTAGGATGGGTTAAGAGAATCCAAACTATTAATGAAACTAATTTCCATTTAAAGGACAATGAATACAGAACATGGTATCAAAACCCACCAGTAAAAACTCCGAAGTAATCAAATATGCCCAGCTGGAGGATGGTACTAGACATACTGAAGAAATGAGAGATAGTTCATTACTAATGAGTTTAATTACTTAAACAAAAGGTAACTTTAGAAGCCCATCTATTCACAATCTCAGCTCTGTGGTAATTCCAGGTAAGGCAGCATCAAGATGGTAACCAGATAAAAAAAACATTATATGGAAGCCTTCCTTTATTTAATTTCGGGTAAAAATTATCATTACCAACAGAAGACACATGATGCTTATGTTCTGCCACCTGGGAGAGTGTAGTGGCACGTGTCAGATCTCCACAAACCAAGACAACACAAAAAGCATTCTTTCCCATTTAGTGATTTTGGTTATAAAGAGAAATTTTGTGACAGCAATGAAAATAGTTTGTGTGGGAACGATGCACTGAATCTAACGCTCTTCCTTACTGACAGGGAAAGAAAGTTTCTCTCCTGGGAAAAGATGTGATTTTATTCTCATGACAGGCCTTCAGAGCCATGGCAATACACTAACTTTGACAGTGGACTCCTAGTTCTGTGGACTTTAGTACTGGTAACCTCTGGCAGCCAGATTCATGCCAAAATTCATTTCAAGCACACTGTCAGCTGATCATGATTGTGAGGTTTTTTTCAATCATGCTGCAAGCTGACAGCAATCAAATAATTTACAATTCCTTAAGAAGTGCAGTCTGCAGGTAGTGAATTTCAGTCTGTTTAACTACAATGAAAGCTTTCTATGCCTAACCTTTTGCAATTACCTCATTCCCTCAAATTTCACAGCAAGGGTGTTCCCTTTGAGTCCATTTGTAAGATGTTAAGTCTGTGCCTCCCTGTGGTGTTACTCACCCAGCTGTGTCAACTCTCAGCTTTTTGAATGCTGTCTGCAGGCTTTCCTCTTCTCCATCCTTAGCTTCTGATTTCATCATTGGGATGGCCAGAAGGTGATAGAATTACCATGTACTGCTACAAGCAGAAAAAAGACACATGAAAATAAGGGCCAAATCCTTGCTAAAAACATTAGTTGCCCAGCAGCACCATAATACATGAAAATAAACTCAAAATAGCACACTGAACACACAAAGCTGAGGTCATTCTTGTAGAACATTTTTGAAAGCTGACTCAGAACAAGAATATGAATATGATACCCAAGAATGAAACAAACAGTCTTTTGCACAACTGTAGGTGAATTAACAATTCAAAATCAAATTTGGTGTCAACAGCATCTTGTATGTACATTACAGCCCAAACAGACTCTTCCACTTGTCTTACAGTGCTACCAGAATAATTGTGGAAAAGCTCAAAGTGAGAAGGAACAACACCATTAGAAACAGTCAACTTTCTACAACTCTTCCTTCCCACTTTGGGACTCAGTGCTACACACATACACTTTAAAAAAACCCAAACCAAGAGATTTTTCTTAAAACAAGATAGAAGTTTGAAGTCAAACAAAACTTTTTGACTTCATGTCAAGGTCCCAACTAGTTATACAGTCCTATCAGAACATGGTATTATGGTTACAAATAGCTGTTAAAATTTTCCCATATCAGCTTGTGAACAAGTACAAATATAAACAAATAAAAGAATCAATCAGAAAGCCTTGCTTGAAATAAAAATAAAAAAAATTATATAAACTGGCTATTTTTTTTTTTTTTTAAATCTACACTGGCCATCATTTAATCTTTCTACAAAGGGTCTCAAATCTCTCTAAGTTTGATGCTCTTTGGGTTTGCTGGAGGTCAGGCACCAGTGGTGCACCCCAGAGTCAGGACTGTCCAGTCCTTTTTAACATCTTCATTACCAATCTAGATGATGTGCCAGGGTACCTTCACCACATCTGCTGATGTCACCAGCCTGGGATGAGTGGCTGAAACACCAGTGGGACCTCAACAGGAACCTCATGAACTTCAGCAAAGGGAAGTACAAAGCCCTGCAGGAGCTTTTTTTGTAGCAAGGAAAATAACCCTCTCTTCACTGAGACCTTTTTGTCTAAAGCTCTATAGCTCAGTTACTTCTGAGGAGGGATGGGGAATAATCTCTGTTCCCCCACTCTCTCACTCCAGCTGGAGGTGGCAGCTCTTCCCACTGCTGCTCTGGCTGCTCACGGTGCTGTGATTTCACCTGGGTGCCCTGGATTGCAGACAGCTATTATGACACACACAGAAGGATAATGTATCATAACAATTTCAAGGCACATGATGTCCAATGAGTCAGACAGGGAGTAAACAGGAGAGGAAGAAGCTTAAACGCTGACAACATGATGCTCATCTGAGCAAGTTACTATTTCATATTTTCTCTTAGACAAATACTACTGCTCTGGTGAAACAGATGGTCTCCACTTTTATTCCCTGATCCCCAAGTCATCCACAGATGACTCTTTGAAAAAAAAAAAATAAAATAAATTCAGGCTACATAACTTTGGGGCTTTTTAAACAGCAAACTCCTGTATTATATAACCTTAGCAGGAAAATAGAATTAAAAAGTTTTAAAACCATTGTACATTACTCAAAACAGAGTACCAGTTTTTAGACTAAATACTTCATCGTGCTCCCCTTCATCACCAACACTGCAAACCCTCAAAACAATGTGGAATTTATTTAGATAAAAGTCTCACTGGGTGATAGCAAAGTACAAGCTTAAGCATTTTAGACACACGAGCCAGCCAGCACACAAGGAAAAAAAAAAAAAAAATCAATGTGAAAACCAGGCAACATTTACCGCGTCAAAAACCACACTGAAACTCACGTTTTTTACCTCCCGGGAAAACACACACCTTTTCTTTGCCGTTGTATTTTCGGCTGCATTCCCGGTACCAGCGCACTACAGCCCCACTGAGCTCCCGCCGTGAGCACGGAGCGGCCACGGGCCCCTCATCCATCCCCTGCGGGCTAACGACGGCCACCGCGAGGGATGCTCACGGCCCCGGGTGGCAGCCCACGGGACAGGAACTTTCGTGGTTTTCATTTTTATTTGATGTTTTTTAATTTTGTATTTTTAACCGCTCGGAGTTCCCTTCCCGCCCGCGCCCCGGGGAGCCCCAGCAGCCCCCGGCGCTCCCCCGCGGCCCAGCCCCGGGGCTCGCCCGTGACTCAGCACCGCCCCGCGCCCCGCCAGGCTCCCCCAGCGCCCTCCGCCCTCACGAGGGGACCGGCGGCGGGAACCGCGCGGGAAGGTCTCGCCGCGGGGACACGACGGAGCCCGCCGGCCCCCGGGGGAGCAAGGGCGGCCCCGCGCAGGGCAGTGGGATGAGGACGGGCATGAGGACGGAGACGGGACGGAACCCGCACTCACCGCGCTCCGCGGGCCGGGCCCGGCGCCCCCCGGAACCGCCGCCGCTCGCGCACGCGCACCCGGCGGGCCGGGCGGGGCCGGGGCGCGCCCCCGCGGGCGGTGACGTCACGTCCTGTTGTGCTGCGCGCCCCGGGCAGGCGGCGGTGGGTGAGTGGCGGTCCCGCGACCCCCGCGACCCCCGCGACCCCCGCGCCCGGCTCTGCCCGCCGGGACGGCACCCCCGGGGCGGCTGCGGGGCCGGGGGGCAGCGCGGGGACCGCCGCGGCTCTTCCCGGCGGGGCGGCGAGGGGAGGCCCCGGGGCAGGTGGCGGAGCGGGGCTGGCGCTGGGCTGGCGCGGCTCTGGAGCCTCCGGCGGGCGCGGGCCTGGCTCGGGCCTGGCGCTGGTCCCGGCCCCGCGGGGCTGTCGCGCCCGGCAGTGCCTGGCCGCCCCCGCTCTGCTGCCGCTGAGAGAAGGCTCGGGAGGGATCTCAGCAGAGGGGGAATGCCTCAAGGGTGGGCACGGAGGGGAGAGTCGGGCTTTGCTCGCTGGTGCCTGGGGACCGGAGCGGGGGCCGTGGGCACACACTGAAACGCTGCCTGAACATAAGGGAACGCTTTTCTCTAAGGGTGGCTGAGCACACGCTGGCCAGGGAGACGCTGGCGTGTTTCTCCTTGGAGTTATTCAAAGGCTACCTGGGCATAGTCCTGGGAAAACAGCTTGGCTTGTCCCTGCTCGAGCAAAGGAGCGGGACCTCCAGGGATCCCTGCCAACCTAAACCATCCTGTGACTCCTGAAACCTTTCTGAAGCTTTGCTGCAGGTGCTGTGCTCACAGCTCAAAGTTACACAGGTTACTAGGATCTGTATTCACCCATTGATTAAAAGACACTTTGATATTTTTAACACAGGCTGTGATTGTTCTGAAAAACTCAGACTTTGGAGTTCACAGTGAAAAGCTCAGGGTGGGTTTGGTCAGAAGGCAGTGACATTGCCCACGGAAGAATGAACACCGATCATGGTGTCAGCCAGTTTTGTTCAGGCCATCTGTGTTCAAACCTCAGTATCAAATCCAAATTTCTGTGTTTCAGTTTATTCTATATGGCACGGTTGATTACCCACTGACAGCACATCAATGGACTTGGAAGCTAAAGATGAGGAGGAGGAGAGTCTACAAACAGCATTCAAAAAGCTGAGAGTGGATGCAGCAGGGTAAGTGAGCAACAAAAAAGGCAATGTAATTTGTTAGGTTTTTATTACATATTTATATTTGTTTTCTATTATTTTACATTTCAAAAAGGAAAGTCATTTGGTGAAACATTATTTGCTCTCCAAGGTTCTCTGCTCTCTCTGAACTGCATCTCTTCAGATGAAATGCAGTCATTATAACTGTCTAATATGCGATGCAGTACTTTATTACAGAGTGATTTTAACTAATATCCAACTGAAATCACACAGCAACTGCATGTAAACATGAAAAAACTCACTTAAAACAGTGAACCCACTTTCAACTATCGTAGCTGTAGTCACCTGGTGCAATACAGAATTTGTTTCTCTGTTCCTATAAACATTGGTCCATGCATTATAAGCCCTTATTTAGTGCACAAAATTTTGGTTGGAAGGCATCTGGACAACAGCACCAACACCTCAGAGTGTGCTGGGGAGCCCAGTCCCACTGGGAAGGGTCAGGCTAAATATGAGCTCTGAGCATTTCTGATTTCAGGGGATTTTGTGGAGTAAAATGTCTGCAGACATTCTTACACTAAAAACTTAGTAAGATACTGGGTGTGCTGATAATATGTAGTGTAATAAAATTACAGTGATAAAATTATGCAGTCTAACACTCTGAGACAGTTCACTTGAAGTCTTTTGGGAATTTACAAACACAAGAGGAAGTTTTGTGTTGACAGTGTTACCTTGCGAATTCATCCCCACAGCCATCAACACTGTGAATTCAGGATTTCCTCTGCATGTGGAAATATATTTTGCTTTGCTACTCATTCCCTCTGCTTCAGGAGATCTTCTGAGCAATGTGGGAAAAAATAGCTGTTCTCTATCATGGAACTATGGTTATTAATCATAACACTTTTGATGTAGTACCACTGGCAGACTGTGTGGGCTTCTGGTTGATTCCTGATGACATCTTAGGCATAAAAAGATCTTGTTTTGCAGGCATGTGTTGTGAACAGCTCAAATCTTGTGACTAATCCGTTAAGATTAACTTTGGGCAGAGTGTTTGGGCTGTTTGATAGAATTTCAGCCCCATTTCTTACGATTTCCCATGTTTCAAATCACACCTGCAGCCATCATAATTATAAATACAGATCCATGTGCCGAGGCATTTGTATTTGTGATCTAGACCTCCAGGGTCAGATGATTTTTTCACTCCATGCTTATCTCAAAAACTTAATGAGAACTAAATAAATCAGTAATCTGTCCTTGCCTGTTGTACCTCATCCAATTCTCCAGACTCCCCCTCAGCCTGCTGTTCCAGGTGCCTGACTTTGCATTTCAGAGGAGTAGGAGACTATCTTTAATGACTATTGTCTGACAAGAACGTTTGGAACCTCAGTTTACATTCCTTTAATGCGTCATTTTAGTACAAATAGGGCATGACATCAACCTCTGGGCATTTTGGCTGCCTTTCATTTTATCTCACCTATCTTTAGCCATTTGACGAGGCCAGTATAGTAAGAGGGGTCGGATAAATCTCTATATGGCCATGTTTCTACCCACTGACTACAGAAGGAGTCAGTGCAGCAAATTTGATGGGCTTAGCTGAGCATCCAAAGCACAAAGGCTGAATGTGGGCCTCTGGAGCCATATGTTCAGGCATTTCTGTGATGTGGCATTTCCCTTTTTACCCAGATGTATTGCAGCTCTGTCCGTGGGCGACGGGATGATTCTCAGAACAACGACAAGAGCAGCCATGGATGGAGCCAAGCAGCAGACTGCCAGCTCCAAGGAAGCGTGGCATGGGTAAAACATGACACATTGAACAGTTGCAGGCTGCTTTCAGTGCGAGTTGTTGTCAATTAGTTGCTTCAAGATATCTTTCTATCACAAAATGTTTCCATAACTGATGCGTTGTTCTTAAGGGGATTTATCAAAGTCTTTAAAAACAATACTGCATCTTCTCTTAGAGAGAGTTCCCAAAACTTCTATTTTCTGTTGATTTAATCTGTAGTACTTTTCTGCAAGTCTTAAACCTTTGTGACCCCCTCTCACCTCACTCTTGGGTTCTTTCATTGCTTTTGAAGTACCTGGATATTCAGTGTGACTCTGCCAGCAGCTCCAGCTGATCCAGGTTCTGCACTACAGTTCAATTTGGGATGACAGAGTATCATCTGCTTAAGGCAGAAGATTTGGGGGGAAGCACCTTGAATAAGAAGACCTGGGGGGAAGCACCTTGAATAAGAGTTCCTGAATAAGAGTTCCTTGTATGTATCTTTCCTTTGGGGGAACCCAAATTTCTTCAGAGTCCTCCACGTTTTCTGTCAGAGATTGTAAGTGACCAGTCATCTGGTACTTCCAAGCAGAAAAATAATCTTGTAAAATGTTTTTAATCACATTTTAGAGGTGACTGAGCTGTAGTGTATATTCTGGAGTTACCCACTTGCTCACCTGTTGAACCCTGCAGGTGTGTGAGAAAGCCTTCCCGAGGATCAGCAAGGGTCCCACGGCGCCGGCGCTCCAAGTCTCCGGTCCTGCACCCTCCCAAGTTCACCTATTGCAACATGAAAGCCAACAACCAGCTGAAACACAAACCCCAGGCAGACACTTCGAAGGGTATCATCAGCTCAGATGTTTTTGTCCCAGCAGAGCATGGCACGAAGGACGGGCAGGATTCTCTCCTTGAGGCCAGTAACGACAGAACTGAACCGTTGGAAGCTTTCACCGCCGAAGAGCCTTTGCAGAAGAGGGGGGAGAATTGCCCTGCTCTCTCCTCATCCTTTGAGAACAGCTTGTGTTCTAAACAAACCTCGGATTTCCAGTCCCTATCCATGCTTAGCAAGGGCAGGCAGTGCCCTTGTACGGACAAGAAGTGCCAGTGCAAGCAGTGGTGCACCATGGAGGTGTACTCCTTCTCCGGGCTGCGGAGCGTCCTGTCCGAGTGCGAGAAGGCAGTCCTGGGAGTCCATGCCCACTCCCTCCAGAACAGATCACCCTCTGGGACAGCCTCAGCAAGCTCAGCAAGGTCTTGTTCTGAGCAAGCTCGAGCCTTTGTGGATGACGTGACTATTGAAGATCTTTCGGGATACATGGAATACTACTTATATATTCCCAAGAAAATGTCTCACATGGCGGAGATGATGTATACTTGACTGTAAGCAATAGAGAATCCTGAAGCAGAGTTTGTTACAATGGTTGGGCTAATTGCCTTGTCAGTGCCATGTTTTCACTGTTGTGTGTTTGATTAAATGTTTCTTTGCCTCATACAGTTTAGTTTTCTAATAAAATGAAAAATTAAATATAGTTTCTGAGCTTAGTTCTAAAAAGAATGCACTAAAGTCTCTGAATACCTTAACAAAAGCACACTAGATCAAATGAGCTCTGTTTGGTTTTTGGTTTGTGCTGTGAATATTGAAGCTCTGTATGCTGTTTTCACTATGTTTTGGAAAAAGCCCAAACAAAACCAAAAAACTTGTAGGTTTTTTTTTCTGATATTTTGAAGTGTTTGGAATGTTCATTCTTAATGTATCTCAGTACTTAGAGAAAAGTTTCACAGCTACAGCTCCATCCTTCTCCTGCTCTAGAGAGAAGGATGAGAAGGCATTCAGCATTTTGGATAGGATGTATCTCCTTTCCTTGAACACTAGCTGGCTCCTTTTTTATTTGGATCAAGTTGTGAATGCTTCTTCCTTATGAATTTTTTGGGAGGTCCAGAACATGCGGGTGTGTACTTGGACCCTTCCTCAACCTAACTCGCTCACTCTTAAGCAGTTCTATTTTTCTGCAGATAAGTGAAGCTCTTAGAAGTAAAGATATATTTTGTTATTTGTGCTTTACAGATGGAATAATTTAGGGGGAAGTGAAGCAGGCTATCAGGTTTTTTGGGCTGTGCGGTCTCAGAAGTGGAGAGGGTTGAACCATCTATACAGGATGTTCCTGAGCACATCTGATACACAAAGTGGTGTGGAAAGGGGGTGAAAAAGATGTGTGCATCATCCTGGCTTTGTGCTGTAGAGCTATGACATTCCTGCTGGTTGAAAATACTGCAATAAAAAATTCTGTTGCCGAGACTTGCATTAATAAATGTTTGTCAAAACCCAGCAACGTAAAGTCTGAATAATTTGACTTGCATTCATCTTCCCTCAAGACCTTTTTATTCAAAAAAAAACAAACAAAACACAACAAAACTCTGGTTTCAGTGTCAGCTGAACATGCTCAACAACCATGTCTGAGTAAAATACTGTAATTTTTACTTACATGCTGAAAAATGAGTGGATAGCAAGCTAAGGAGTCACAAGCAGTTGTGTATAAATAGATGAAAAGCAGATGCAGACAGTTGGCCTTGTAGTCTTTGCTGGAGAGTGCTCAGACATTCTAATGATAATCCCTGTAGATTTTATTCTCACCATCCCTAAAATTTACAAGTCCAGGAAGCTGAGATTTAAAATCCAAACAAATCAAGAAACATGAGAATACAACTACAACTAATTTTGCTCTTAAGTTTCATGCATATATTTAGCATGCAGTATTTGCTCTTACTCAAATTAAATGTAACTGATTGCTACATTTTCTTGTGTCACCTCCCTTTTCCAGCACTATCCTGCAGTACCCACACACACTTTGGGTTTCCTCCACTTTCCCTTCTTTCTCCCTACAGAAAATCTGGTATCATATGTACTTTGCTTTTAAACATAAATATTTAGTGCCAGTTATCTTTGCTGCTGCTGCTGCTATTTTTTGAAGGGTGTTTCTGCTTCAGCAGAGGGTATCTGCTCCTATTTTTATTCACGTTTTGGTTCTGTGCCCTCTTTAAAACCATGGGAATTGTTGCTAGACAGAGGGTTTTTCCCCTTTTAACAGTTTCCCTTCCTCTTTGCCAGCATTGATCCAGAATCCATGTGTGTGAAGCTGAGGCACAGCTCTTCCACGTGCACAGAAATGGTTCTTTAAGCCTGGTATTGGTTATCCCCACTCCTCACTGCATCTGGAGCCTTACTGAGGGGCACAGCAAGGCCCTTCTGCAGAAATGTGCACTGGCAGCCTGCTCAAGGTCACCTTGGGGCAGTTTCTGCTGTGCTGCTCTTTAATAAAGTGTGCAGAACCCCAGGAAGTGTCTGGACTGGTGTTACATAAACCCAGTTTGGATCAGCAGTGTTGGAAGGGCACATTTTCAGTAGTGGAGCAGGACAATGTGCCACAGACCTGCTGTGTCCAGGGACAGAGGAGGAATTGGGAAATCGTGGAGGTTAAACCAGTCCACAATAAACCCTGAAACTGAGGGCTGAGAAGTGAATTCAGGTTGCCAGAACACCAGGTGTGAGGGAAAAGCCTGAGAGCAGGTTCTGAGGACAGACTTCCATGGTGTCCTGTGGAGCCTGGAAACTGCTAGTGAAGGAGGAAGGAAAAAGGGAAAAAAGAATAAATCAGTTGTTTTGTTTTCTGCCTGAACCCCGGTTTTTGCTAGTGTTTAAGCACATCTAGTGCTGCCTGTGGCAGAGCAAGGGCAGATATTTTGGTTCTTGACTGCAATTGTGAGGTTTGCAGTAAATGTACTGGAACATTGCTGCTGACATTTGCACAGCACAGACCAACCCCTGGGGGTGAATGATGGGCCGTAAGAGAGGCCCAAACTTACTGTTTCCATCAAAACCTTCTCAGTTCAGCTCATCCATATCACTCTGATAACGCAGTGACTTTTTTCTGCTGCCTGCCTGAAACCTCAGGATTTATTGGAAAACTGCATCTTCTCTGGGAATGCCTGCACAGCACCTTGGGCTTGATTGATGAGTAGAGGTGCCCTGGTACAAACAGTGCTGAATGCAGCCCTACTGCTCCCCGCTGCTGCTGTACCTGCCCCAGCAATCCTGGGGTTTTTTTTTCTGTGTGTGGATGCTCTAGGATCTGTTCCCAGTCAATCTACAGAATATGTCTGAAATGTTCTGAGAAAGCACCAGTGGACTTGCTGTGCTCCCAGGAGTTTAATCAGATCCCACCTCTCTATTTCCTATCTCAGCAGACCCAGCCTGTGTGTTTTCCAGTAGCTTCCCACTCCCAGCACTTTACAATTCCTTGTCCCTCTAGTTCCAGGACTAGTTAAACTGAAGCAGGATGCAGAAGGGCACCCTGGATCAATGACATTTCTTTCTTGCCTTACAGAAGCCAAATTCTGAATCCAAGCTGAGCTTTACATTGGCAGACACTGAATCAGGCCACTGGGGAAAAAAAATCAATGGAGCCGTTTCTAGAGCCTGCTTTCCACCCTCTCCTTCTAAAACGGGAGGGTTCTTCTGTGCCTGCAAAGTCCCGTGACCATCCTCCTGTTCTCTCGTCTCTGTCTGTAACCTTTGCATCAGCTCTGAGATGAGAACCTCCCCTGGATTCGGGATTTCCAAACTGCCAGCAGCCACAATCCTGCTGCCATGGCACCTTCTGCCAGTGTCTCCAGAGCTCAGCATCCCATGGGGCAGTCAGGGAGGCTGTGTTGAAGAGCTGGGGATGATCTCAAGGTCACACAAGGTCAGGGCACCCCTAAAGGGGGCTGGCACCCCTTGTGCCCTTCAAGCCTTGCTGAGTTTAGCAAGCCAAAACCCAGCTTAAATGAGCAGGTCCCTACAGAGGCACCGTGTACCTGCGGGACCCAGAGGGATGCAGCAGCCTGTCGTGTTTCACTCCCCACGGCGCAGCATTAATTCATCACAAAATGTGCCGCTAGATGGGGCCTTCTGGACAGCGATCCAGGGAGAACAGCTGCTGCCTGGACAAACTGCTCCCTGCCCTTTCTACACCCACCGCGTCCCCTTCCAGCGCCAGGAGCCCCCAAAGACGCTTGCGAGGAGGGGAAGCTGTGGAGCAGAGGGCAGGCTGGTGCTGCATGAGGGTGCCAGCTCTTCAAAACTCAATTTTTCCTTGTTTTTGCAGTCCCAGGGCAGAGGCCAAGCGAGAGCCTGCCCCTGTGGGTGACCCTGAGGCCAGTTCAGGGACTTGGGCAGACCTGGGCTGGGGAGAGAGCTTGTTACTGGGGGCTGTTGCCTACGGGGGGGAGAGAAGAAGGAGGAGCCAGGGCAGAGCACAGCACTTCCCAGCCTCACCCCTCTCATCACCTTCCTGCACACCCCGAGGAACAGAACATCACAACAAACAAACAATTCATTTTCATCTCCCAGTCCCTAGAAAACTGCTCCTTGCACTATATTTATGCAGCTGGGTGCCAGTCTGGCCCTGCTCCCTTCCAGTGCTCCTGGGTGAAGCGTGCCTCAGTTTCCCCACTTGAAGCAGCTCTTCCAAACCTTCCTGTTTCTACCCTCACCAGCCCCAGTGGTTCACACTGAGAGCCCCCACGCAGCCCTGAGACACAGGCTGGCTCCCTCTGCCTGCACAGCCTGTCCCAATCCTCACCAGAACCTGCCCTTACAACACCCCCAGCTGGACTGGCTTTATCCCCTGGCACTGGCAATAGTTCCAAGGGTGGGAAATTATCTCCAGGCGCCCAGATTGCTGGAAATGGGGCATGACAAAGCCAAGTGTCATAAAGCACAAGTCCAGATGTCCAGGTCACTGTACTCAGCTGCCTACACATCTGTACCTGCAAACCTCTGGGTGATGATCATAGGGCAGCAGCTCCACAATCCCCAATGCTCTCCGAGTCTCCTGGCCCGTTTGGAATTGTGACACACCTTGCTGATTCTGGAAGTGACCCCCAGCTGTGCCTACTTTGTCCAGCTTGGGCAGACATCCCTGGCTCTGGTACACACCAAAGGCTCCTGGGCTCTGCCCCTGTGTGGGCTACATAACACCCAATAGGCAGAAATTAATTTGTGCTCTCCAAAAGTAATTGAATACCTTTAAAGAGCCATTGCTCCTTCTTTTTGTGAAGGTTGCAAAGCAGGCACGACACCTTCTAGGCATTTTAAAGCCAGTGTCCATCACCGTGGCTATTTATTACACATCCGCCATAACTAAATGAGTAAAAATAATAATAATAATAATAATAATAATAATAATAATAATAATAATAATAATAATAAATATCTTAATCTCTGCTGAAAAATGTTCTTCAGGAGCCGCAGGGGTTGGAGCTGCCCCGGATTGCCGAGCTGGCAGGCAGGCAGGAGCCTCCGCTGCTGCCTCCTCTATTGAAGCGATGCCTGCACGTTTCCGTGGGAGCCCCGCCACGAGCGGGGACGGGCTGCGAGCCCAGCCCCAGCCCAGCCCCGGCGGAGCCGGCAGCATCCTCTGCCGTGACCCCGAGCCCACCGCCCCGCGCTGCCCACCCCGGCCGGGGAGCCGGAGCGATGGGCTGGCAGGAGCCCATGTGATGCTGGGCTAGCGCCGCTCGCTCCCCGAGCCTCTCCCGCTCGCTCGCTCGCTGTCATGGCGACTCCCAATAATGTTACTCCCACCAACTGCAGCTGGTGGCCCATCTCGGCGCTGGAGAACAACGCGGGGAAATCCACGGAGGGCGAGGAAAATCACGACCCGACGGACCCCGCTCTCAAATCCCAGGACAGATTGGTTTTGTACCACTGGACCCAGTCTTTCAGCTCGCAAAAGGTAAAGAAAATAATCGCTCGGCCGGACTCCCGGGCGAGAATCACCTCCGGTTCCCAGGGCATCCCTTTGCCTTGGGAGGATGGAGGCGCTCGGGGAAGAGCGAGGGGCTCAGCCCCGTGGCTGCCCGGGGCAGCAGCGGCCAGGCAGATCTTTGTACCTTTTAACAGCATCTGCCCGGGGAGGGGATGGGCACGGGGATGAGGATGGGGGGGCAAATCTCGCCTTTGCTTTGGGATCACGGCTCGCACCGGGAGCCGCCTCGGCTTTTGTGCTCGCTGCCAGCCCCGCACTGGCGTGGCCGGGAGCGCAGACAAAGGCAGAGCCGGGCCCCGGGACCACCCTGCTGCTGCTGCTGCTGCTGCTGCGAGAGGAGAGGCAGCCCCGAGCCAGGCTGGTGATGCTCCAGGAGAGCATCCCGGACCCCAGCACGCAGCGATGATTCACCTCACACTGCAGCAGTGCCCTGGATATTCTATTCCCGGGGTGCCCCAGCAAGAAATCCCTTTTTCCAGACCATAGTAAATGCTCATTTCGCAGCGCTGTGTAGCAAAGCCAGCCTTCTCCCCCGGCCCCAAACCCCCCGCATTCCTAAGCCCTTAATGCCATATGGAGAACGCTGTTGGAGGGGTGGGTGGAGAACACCAAGTTCCCGGAGCCGGGGCCTCCCCGAGCTCCGCAGCCCCGCGGGAAGGCCGGGGCAGAGGTGCCCGCTCCTGCGTGCACACACAAAGGAGGGAGGATGCCCAATGCAGCAGAGAGTGCCCGCACATGGTCGGCACCGCCGGCAGCACGGCACTGACGGGCTCGGTCGGGATCCGCACTGGCGGGGGATGCTCGTGCCCGGCTCCCCGCGGAATTCCCAATGTTTTGTCTCCCCTGTCCGGGATCCCCCTTTGGGGAGATGGCAGGGGCTCCCCTTGCCCTCAGGCACTGGGGTACCTGCCTCCTGCCCAGCAGCTGCCTCCTGCCAGGCCTTCAGCTCCCGACAGCTGAACAGGGAAGCGCAGGGAGCTTGGGGCTGGATACCCCAGGTGGTACTGGCTGAGGTTTATTTATCAGCTGGTTGGAAAAGGCCAGGAGCGAGTTGCAGTCGAGGAGCCCAGGCTTTCTCCTGTTTGACTTTAAAAGAAAAAAATAACTTGCCAGTCCTGTGAATAATTAATGACTAATTCCCTGGGAACTCTGAAGTACTCACAGAAATGCTTATATATGTTAAATTGTATTTTTAGCTGCTGCTAGTTGGATGAAAACAAGTACTTTTCCCTCATTCAGTGGTTCTGGCTTTCTCACATCCCCCGTGGGCTTTTTTTTTTTCATGTTTGACATACTTAGTTCATAATAGTCAGGTTTTATAACCCAGAAGCCTAAAATGCCATCTCTGAGTGCATGTTCAACATAATCTCACACATAGAGCAGAGCAGCAGGATCAGCCCTGAGGGCTGGCAACTGGGATGGGGATTGTGATGGTATCCCACATCCAGCCTCACTCCTGCCTCCTCCTGCCCCTCTGCAAGGCTGGACTCACCTTTCCCACCCCTGGGATGTGTGGGTGCCACCCCCACAGTGCTGCTGCAGGCCCAGGAGGGCAGGGGAAGGGGGAGGCAGCAGGTTTGACATGAGAGGTGTGAAGGTGCTGGGTGATGCCCTCAAGATAATGTCAGCATGGAGGAGGAGGAGGAACGCTGTGCAGGGTCACAGGGGCTGCCTGGAACTTCCCATGGAACAGAGCCTTCACCTGCTCAAAATATGCTGGTAAAGCCAGAGTCCACTCCTGAGAGTGGGACATACCTGAGTCAGCATCCAGGTCTCCTTCAGCCAGACAGCAGGACTCATTGCTGCAGCCTCTGCTTCCTCCTCTTCCTCTTCCTCCTCCTTTTCTTCCTCAGGTATGTGCTGGGCTATGCTGGGATCCACAGCAGCATCACTCATTCTCCCCCAGCTGAGAGCCCCTGCCTCCCTGCACCCACTGCTGAGGGATTGGCTCTCAGCCCTCCAGCTCCTCTGCCTGTCACACAGGCCACCAGCACCAGGGAGGATGGCCCATGATTCTGAGAAGACAGGAAGGGTTTGGGAATCACCTCTTTGCCAGGAAAACAAATTCTTTCATGGCTGCCTGGATTTTGCAGCTGTCCCATGGCACCAGCTGCTTGGCTTGTCTCAGGGCCAGCATGTGATCCTGGCATGTGTTTAAGTTTTAGGGAAGGGTCTGGGGGTGTAATGGGGGGACTGGAGAGCAGCTCAGTGGGTGGGCTGAGCCCTTTCTCCCCGGCCTTTGCCCAGGTGCGGTTGGTGATCGCAGAGAAGGGGCTGCCCTGCGAGGAGAGGGATGTCAGCATGCCCCTGATGGAGCACAAGGAGCCCTGGTTCATGCGGCTCAACCTGGGCGAGGAGGTGCCCGTCATCATCCACAGGGACAACATCATCAGCGACTACAACCAGATCATCGACTACATGGAGAAGAACTTCACGGGAGGTAATGCAAGGCTGGGCTGTGCCTCAGGGGAAATTTGTGTCTGGTCCAGATTCTGTTTGCTAAACGAATCCACTTTTTCCTTTAAAGCTGCATCTTCATCCTAGAAGATCAGCAAGCCACCGGCCCTCCCCAGACTTCTATGTTTTCCCATGAAATTGAAGAATTTCCAGCAGAAATCCCCTGCTGGAGGGCTTTGAGGGGTGTGAAAGCTGAGTCCCTCTTTTTCTGTCCTGAAAGTCACGCTTCCAAATCAGACAATTTCTCTCAGTCCCTATGGTGCATGGTGGCATTTCACCTGAGTCCCCACTGGGGCACAGCCCATGGGAACACTTCTGACTTTAGGCACGTTTGTGCTTTGGCCCTGGGTAAATGAATAAAGGGGCCATAAGGGCCTCTGCTGAGAGAAGATGGGTTTAAGCCATGTGCTGCTGCCCCTCTCCCTGCTTCCTCAAGCATTCCTGGGCCATGGGCAGGGGACCCTGCTGTCCCTGCTACTGCTGTGCCTCAGAGGACACAGCCTCTTTAAAGTCAAAACCAGCTAGTGGTGCTGAAGACCACGGGAGGATGATGTGACACAAACCCAGAGGAAGGGACAGCCAGGAGAGGGAAGCTCATATTCCCCCTGGAGCAGGTCTGCAGGCCTGGCACACTGGGATGCTGAGACAGAGCTCCAAGTCAGCTTTGCTCAGCAGCTCCCTGGCATCTCACATCTTCACCCTCATTCCCCCAGTCCTGGGGGCTGCTGGGCTGGGACACCCACTGGGCAGCCTTCAAAGCTGAGCAGGGATCTCGGGCTTTGCCATCACGATGTTCTCCCCAGCATCCATCCCCTTGCAACAGAGACATCAAAAACATCTCAAAATAGCTCCCGAAGCAAGGGCGCCTTGCCAGCTCAGCTGCTGTCCTCTCCCGGCCCCGCCACTGTGCTGCTGCTCCGGGGAGGCTCACAGCTCGCTCACCAGTGGGGCAGCAGGGACGGGTCTGTCAGGACAATCCCACACCAGCAGCAGCTCCTAGGGAATGGCAGCTGCTTTCCTGCCTGGCAGCAGCCCCAGCACCAAGGGACATCAGGGAGTGTCAGTCCCTGCACCACTTCAGCTGGTCTCTGTGAAGGGCAGGTGGTCTGACATATGTGACAACAGGCTGTCCCCAGCAGGAGGGGGACACAGAGCTGTCTGAGCACTGGAAAACTCCTGTTGTTGAGATTTTCCAGCCAGGTGCAGTTTCTTACCTTTTTGCTGAGAAATGGAGAGGGGAAGCTCCAGGAAAGAGGGCCCAGAGCATCACTCCCTGCTCCATGCTCTGCTCCATCCTATCACTCAGCAAAGCAGCTGCCAAAAGCATTACCAGGATGTGGCAGCGCTGATCTTGAGTTTAGGATCTGAGGGGGAATCAGCCACCTTGCAGAAATGTGTAGAGTGTGAAAAGGCCTTTTCCAGGTATTTTTACTGAGCTATGTTTTCCCCTGGGCTAAGAGCATGGCCTTTATCAGCTGCTTACACACACTGGGAACCAGCTATCAGTAAAGGGTGGTGTGTGGTGAAATGTTTTCCTTCCCCCAAAATAGCAGTGAAGAGTGCCAATAAGACACATTTGAGGATGCTTCTCACTAGGACGCTGCCCAGCAGTGCCCAGAAACCACTGAGGAGTTGACCAGGGCAATATTTCTTCCAGGCAAGAGTGTCCTCCAAGGTCTGCACCCCCTTGCACAGCCATAGAGTGCAACAGCAGCCCTTGTGTGCAGGCTGCTGTGGCATGTAAAGGCATGTCAAGCCATCCCAACAAAAATCCTCCCTGGAACATGCTGAAGGTTGTGGGCTGGTGGCCAGCACGCCGCTATTTCATTGTGGTTGCTCCATCTTCCTGCGGGATGGGACAGTCCCTCTGGATGTGCTGTTCCCAGCCCCAGCCTGTTGGGTGCTGGCCAGGAGCCCTGGGGAAGGAGAACACAAGCTATAGATCAGTTATTGTTTCATTCATCTGGTCACTTCTCTCAGGTGGAAAATCCCCACTTGGGGAGCTGGAGCCCATGGCAGGGAGGAGCCACCAAAAACCCCCTTTGCTCAGGGGACAGTGACACTGATGCCTATCAGTGGGAACACCTTTGTGGAGCCTTCCAGCAGGGACAGTCTGGGTCAGAGCCATGGGGGGATTTCCAGTACAGGAGGTACCAAAATGTGCCTGGCTCTCATCCAGCCATGGGCACCAGCAGGCACGATAATGGCAAGGCAAGATCCCTGCCAGGTGGGCACTGCCATGCCTGCAGCCCAGCTCCTGCCAGCCCAGCAGGGCTGGGCAGAGCACAGCTCTCACTTCAGGCCCTGAAACAAGGGGCTGCACTGGTCACATCTGCCAAAGTCCTTCTGCCAACGTGTCCTAACTCAGGTGGAGACACCGGCACGCAGAGAGCCCAGTGCTGCAGACAGGATGAGGGCAGCAGAGTCCCGGTGGTGGATTTACTCACCTGAGCTGCTCTCTGCAGACACTATAAACATTTATGATCCCTTAAAAAACTGGAGAGTTAAAAAACTTGGGGGAGACAAGAGCAACGTTTCTCTTCTTCTGGTGTCATCTGCCATTTATTTTGAGCTGAAAGTGTAATAAAAGGAATGCAAACTGCCAGCCATGGAAAGTGAATAAAACCCAGCAAGGCAGAGAGGAGCAGAGCCAGCCAGGGCAAGAGATGTTCCTGCAGCTGAGACACTGCCTGAGCATGGAGGGAAAATACACTGGGCTCCTTTGGTCATCTACTCCCATGGCCCATTTTTGGGATTTTCAAGGAAACCCAAGAGAATGGGGTACTTCAGTGTCATTGGAGTAAAGAATATATAACTCAGGAGATCCTAAATTCAAATCTTCTCAAATTAACTCTTTTCTACAGACCAGGAAGATTTTTCTCCCATTCTAAGAGATGTGAAGTTACAGTGTACAAATTCAGAGGCTGTGGGGACTCAGGGCTGGCTGCACTGAGCCCAGGGAACACAAGGGCTGTGGGGCTGGGTGATGACATCTGCACACTTCCCTGTGCTCCTGCAGGTTTGCCCATCTCGGGCCATGGGCTGGCTGGGATGGGCAGCGGGGAGGGAGAGGGCAGAGCACGACAGACCTGAGTGAATGCTCTGCCTCAGGCAGCCCTGCTATGTCAGCAGATTGCACACTGCTGTCCAGAGCAGGCTGATGCGCCGCTATGGAGCTCTTGAGCCCTCCCAGGAGCTGCTCACAGCCGTGCCTTTGCCCTGCAGAGAACGTGCCACAGCTGATCCCCGAGCCGGGCAGCCTGCTGCACTCGCGGGTGCTGCAGTACCGGGAGCTGCTGGACTCGCTGCCCATGGACGCCTACACGCACGGCTGCATCCTGCACCCCGAGCTCACCACCGACTCCATGATCCCAAAGTACGCCACCACTGAGATCCGCAGTAAGTCGCCTTTCCGGCGGGGCTGCCCAGGGCTCCCCGGCTCCTTTAGGCTCCACAGCCCAGCCAGCCACCCTGCTCCTGCTCATCTCCCCTTTCCACCAAAGCAGGCAGGGACAGAGCTGGGAAATGGCAAAGCACAGCTGACCTGGGAATTGCAGGCATCCTAGAGAGACTTCCTAACTCAGGGGGTGTCCTTGCTCCCATGGGCCGTGCAAGCTTCTCCTCAGCTCTTTCCGGGGCACAGGAGTTTGCCCCTCTCCCTCCAATAACTCTAAGGGCAAAGGCGGGAGAGTGCAGCCAGATTGAGTTGCAGGCAGTGGATGAATCGGCATAAGTCTGTGTACCTGACCTTCAAGTGCTCATGAAACATTGACGATGCTTAATATAACTCAGTGGCAGGGATTGCTCCTGGAGAGAATTCCTCGCCAGAAAAGCGACCTTGTGGGGAGGGTATTGGCATGTCCCAGGTCTCTCCCTTCCTTTAGGCTCCAGCTGAGGCTGTAGGAAACACTGTTCCCAGCCCCATCCCTTCGGTTGCCTGGGTCCCAGATGGTCCTGCTGAGGTGGGATGAACTTGTACACAAACAGAAATAGGCAGCTCCTGAGGTGTAGCTTGTGGTCTGCCCTGCCTCTGCTGACACTCATCACAGCTTTCCCCATGTCACCAAGTGTCACCTCCACCCCCAAATCCTGGCTGATGTAGGCCAGAGCCCATCCCTTCCCCAAAGGGTGGGATGTGATGTGCTTCAGCCCCCACCTGCCTCACATCACCTCCCCAGCACTCTGCTGAGGTCTCTGGACACATTTTCCTCAAGCTGTTGGAGAGGTACAAGCAGGTCCATGGGCTGATGGTGTCCTTCCTCCCCAGCACATCTTCTGCACTCAGGCAATGGCTCAGCTGCGCTGTTGCAGTGGGTACCGAGGGAAATCGATGTAATTGCGTCCCAAGGAGAGGGTGAACCAAGGTTCCAGGCTCTCCCAAGGGGAATGAAATCAGGATGATATCCAGGTTTCCATCTGAGTTGCAGCCCCAAGAGAGCTGGTTGGCAGCCTTAGCAAGCACAAGCTCATGGCAGAAAACAGAGAATTTCAGCATTTTATGGCAGTGCACAGCCTGCTGCTGGCTCCCACCCCAGCCAGCCCTGGCACCTCCTTCACCAGCACACGGGCAGAGCCAAGGCCTCCCTTGTCAGAGGGAACAAGGAGGGGAAAGACAGATGGTCCCTGGCAGGAAGACATTAGCCCAACTTTGGGTAATTCATGCTATCCCTTAGGTGCTACTCTGCCTCTAGGATTCCTTTCTTCCTTTCACTCTGCTCCTTTCCTTTAGCTCCCTTGCACAAAGCCCTTCCCATCCTCCCTATGCCTAGAGAGGCAGAAGGGTGAGCATCTCTTCCATGCTCATGATGGGCTCCACACCATGGAATTGCATCCCCAAACACTGAGCCAGGGTGGGACAGCTCCACCCAGGAGGAAGCAGTGTCCCCATGCCCCTCCCAGCCCCACTGCTCTGAACGTACACCAGGTTGGGGCAGCCAGCTCAGACGTCCCAAAGGTTCAGCCTGCTGGGGATGGAGCTGCAGTTGTTTCTTGGTGCTGCAGCGATATTTTGACTGAGGATGAGGTGCTTTGCTGCCAGACACTGGTCACCCCAGCCTCTTTGTCTGTGTCCCCCCAGGACATTTAGCTAACGCCACCACGGATCTGATGAAGCTGGACCATGAAGAGGAGCCACAGCTATCTGAGCCTTACCTCTCCAAGCAGAAGAAGCTCATGGTGAGTGGGTCAAAGCCACACACATCCCTGGTGCTGGGGAAACATGACCCACAGACCTGCCATGGGCACCTGATGCTTTGTGTCCCTGCATCCATTTATTCCCCATTCTAATCCTGCTCTCCACCCAGGCCAAGATCCTGGAGCACGATAATGTGAATTACTTGAAGAAGATCCTTGGAGAACTTGGGATGGTGCTAGACCAGATTGAGGCTGAGCTGGAGAAAAGGAAATTGGAGTACCAAGGTAGGCACTGGGCTGTGTTTTTGGGGTGTTTTTCCACACGAGGCTGAGGTGCAACACCAGAAACAGCCAAAAGCTTTGTATCTGATGAACAACTCCCATGGAGCAACCACTGGTGTGTCTGGAGCTGCCACTGGGCTCTTCTGGTTTTGGGTACACTGATGTTGTTGCAGCCATGGTCTTACTAACCTCTGGCAAACCACCCCTTGCCATGGGATAGCAGGACCCCTGTCCTCATGGGTGCTCTTTGGGAGCCCCAAAGTCACCAGAGGGTGATGGCAGGTGCCCTCTACCCCAGCAAGGGGTGAACAGTGATGGATGCTCTGTCTGGTTTAGGAAGGAGCAGGCTGGCCCCACGCACTTGCACCATGAGGAGCACTGGCTGATGAAAGTGCAGAGATGGGGACATGTGCCACAGCCAAGCCCCCTCATGTCACCAGGCTGTAGCACATCCCAGGGGAGCATGGGCAGCGAAACCCAGGAATTTGAGGGGCCCTGGAGGGGAGAGCCCTTATATTGTGTGCGTCACACGGCAGCAGGTGGGAGAGAGGGACAGAAGCCATCCCTGGCATCAAATACACAGTGCTGGGAGCCTGCCCTGAGCAGCCCTGGCAGTCAGGAGTGCCTGGGCACAGCTGGGCAGCGCTTGTCCTGCCATCACCCCTGGATGACGCCGTCCCCCCTCCTCTATTCCCCACTGCTGGCAGGGCTCAGAACACCGGCCCTGGGAGGGCTGCCAGCACCACGGTGCCAGAGCAGAGCCCAGGCACAGTTTATCAGGGGATCACAGCTGCCCCTGCCCTCGGGGCCAGCCCTGGCCCTGGGGAGCCGTGCATCACTCTCGGGGCCACGCTGGAGGGTCCTCAGAGGTGCCAAGGTTGGGCCCTGCAGGGCATCAGGTGGGGATTTACCAAGAGCCCTCAAGTGTTCACAGTGGCATCCTGCCTTGCCCTAATTTCCTCAAACACCCTCATTAATGGGTGTGAGGGCTGGGACAGCAGAATTCGGCCTAATGAGGTACCCTGGGAGCACATCCCAGGTTCCTGGAGCAGAGGAATCGCTGCTGCTGCTGTTGCCAGCACCCAGGTGCTCCAATGCCTTCAGTCCTTGAGTGGCGCTCCCAGAACCCCAAACTCCCACACCGTGCCCATGGCCTGGTCAGGATCTCAGCAGTGGGCATGATCACCACTTTGGCAACTTCCCAGGAGCTGCAGTGCTGCAGCTCCACTCCCACGCAGCCCAGGCTGGCGGCGAGGCAGGCGGGAGGAGGGTGGGAGGTGCTGCAGGAGCAGCAGCAGACCCCTGCCACAGACACCCCATTCAGCTGGGACACCCTGATCCGAGCTGGGGCTGCTGTGGATGCAAATGGGAAGAGTTGCCTTTGCCTGTGTTTCTACCCCACTCGGTGCTGGGCAGGGGTGCAAGGGGCTGGAGTAGCCCACATCGGGGTCCAGACCTCAGCAGAGGATCACAGCTCTCTCCCACAGTCACCATCCTCACATGTGCTTTCTCCTTCACCTGCAGCAGTGCCTGAAGTGAGGCAGCTGCCCCAGCCCTGCTCCCCTCACCTCTGAGCACCCACAAGGTCCCCACCACACCCAAGAAGCTCTGGCTGCAGCACCCCCACAAGTTATTAGTCACTGAAAATATTTATTGACTAATTAGGCACAGGCAATCTGTCCACTTGGGCAGTGCCTCCAGCAGGATTAGGCAGGCTGCCAAGCAACTACAAATGAGGGTTGCTAATTACCCATAATTGCCCCAGCCCGGTCCTGCAGGCAGCCCTGCAGCAGCAGTGCCTGCACTGGGTGCTGTACCAGAGCCTCTCTTCTCTTTCCTGATACGATCACCATAGGACAATGAAGAACCCCAGAATTAGGAATCTGGAGCAAAGCTGACTGAGGGTGGATTTTTGTGTCCCTTCTGATGTTCTTTACCTGCACCTTCTTTCATCTCCCTCAGCTCCATCCAAGCCCAGTTCCTCAGTATTCAAAGGGCACTGAGGGAGTGCTTAACAATATCCTGGCCTGAAACTGCTTTTTCCAGCCTAACAGCAGCTTGGTTTATTTTTGGATGTCTCTCTAGTGGGGTTATTTCCAGGATCACCCATTATCAGGGGCTGTTCACCCTTTGGTGTCTTTCTCTGTGTCCTGCACTCACACTGAGCTCTGGCTCCCCAAAAGCCTGGCTCTTGGCACAGATGTGCTGCTGGTTTTGGTGTCCTGGAGCAGGGTCCCGGGTACAGGAGAGAGAACAAAGGCAGAACCTCCCCAGCAGCACACAAGAGAGAGCAGCCAGGCCATCCAGCAAATGGTTTTGATTCCTGAGGATTTCTCACATCCCTAAAATAGGCCAGGTTGACGCGGCACTCCTGAAACAGCTCCTGGTGCAGCCAAGGGCAGACACTGCTGCTCTCCCCACCACTGACACAGTGGAAGGGGTCACTACACGGCATCTTCCTTCAAGAGGGGCAGAGGGCTCTTTTCCAGGGACCTCCATGCCATATCCTGCTGCTCTTGACTTGGGGGAGAGGCAGCAGAGCCACTTTGCAGTCCGTAATTTGTATACTCACATGGGCTATAAATTATCATCTCACATTCCCAGCTTTTGGCACCCTCATACCCTCCATCATGTAACCTGGTGATGGGCTCTGAGCTCCTGGCCCACCAAAGAGCTGGGAAAAAACACCCCAGATCTAATGCTCTGCCTATGTGGACTTTTTGAGCACGATTTTAGGTGCCCACCCTAGGGATTCTTACCTTTGCTGTGTCTCTTCTCTCTCCAGGGCAGAAGTGTGAACTTTGGCTCTGCGGGTGCGTCTTTACTTTGGCCGATGTCTTGTTAGGAGCCACCCTGCACCGCCTCAAGTTTCTGGGACTCTCTAAGAAATACTGGGAAGATGGCAGCAGACCTAACCTACAGTCCTTCTTTGACAGGATACAGAAACGCTTTGCCTTCAGGAAAGTTTTGGGAGACATACACACCACGCTCCTGTCTGCAGTGGTACCCAATGCCTTCAGGCTGGTCAAGCGGAAACCTCCCTCCTTCCTTGGAGCCTCCTTCCTAATGGGATCTCTGGGGGGAATGGGGTATTTTGCTTATTGGTACTTAAAGAAAAAATACATCTAGTGCTGACTGCTCGGTGTTTAGTTTGGTGTCTCTGTGCTGTGTGAAATTATGATGAAGCCTCAGTAACTGTAATGAAATTTGAAGCAAGGTAATGAATAATTATATTGTTTAATGTAACATTCCATAGTCTAGAAGTAGAAACCTATACTGCAAGGAAATAAGACAACAACAACAACAACAACAAAGCGTCAACTTGTAAATGCCTTTTTTAGGTTTAAGTATTCAACTCCAGCAAGAGGCTCAAGGGTTCACAGGCTCAGCCGTGCCCACCGGGAAGTGGCACTGCCTCCAGCACCAGCCAGCTCCAGTGGGAGAGACAGGAATCCCAGGAGACTTCCCGACACCCAAGTTGACTAATGGGACTTGGATACTTGGTCCTGTGCGTTTGTGTTTCCAAATTGTTCACATTTCACACATGCAGGTAGTGGGGACTTTCTTCTTCTAGAAGGCGTTGTGTTGTCGTGCTTGGAGGCTTTCCTGGGAGCAGGGTGCAGTAGATGGTCACAGTCAAGGTGGATTTCTGTTCTTCAAGTATCCATTTAAGAAATTATTTTCATTAAAAGGAATATTTTTTATTGAGCTGCTCTTAGAATGTATCCACTTTCTACGTCTGGTTTCGGTGGGCTTTTTTTTAAAGAAGTTAATGTCTGTCTTTAACTGCCACACTTTTTTCTTGAGACAAATCATTTTGACTTTCATCCTGAATTCTGGCACATGAAGGAGATTATTGTTTTAAGCCTTTTGGCTCTGTCTCTTGAGTTTTCTTTCACGGATTTGCAAAGCATCTTTCACCAACTGAGCATATCTGGACTCTGAAAAAGTACAACCATTTTCAGAACTTTTCAGCACTTTCCTGAAGGCGCTTTGGCATTCTTCCATCGGGGGCTCTTTTCTGTCATTTCCTCGCTGTGTGTTTTCTTAGGGACACTTTGCACAGAATCACATTGATGACTTTCTTGTGCCTTTTGCATGCTGGAAAGAATAATGGGCCTCACTGCTACTCATGCTTTGGAAACAGATCCTCAATAAACCATATGGGAGGAGTAATGGCTTGGCATCTCTAAATGTGTTCCACATCCTTCTGGTCCTAATGCAAGGCATGCCCGAGGGCAGTGGGATGTGCAGGTGGTTTGTGCTTTGGCTCATGTACTGCACTGGTATAAAACTTGCATGGAAATTATATGTATTCTTCTTCCAAACACTAATTTCTGTCAGCACTCTGGCTTTCCAGGCTCTCCCAAATGCATTCAGTATTTGCTTTGTGGAATCAGTGACTTCAGAAAAAACAGTTATTTTCCTTCTTTTTGAAGGGGGAGGCAGGAGGGTGCCCTGAGCTCCTCCCTTTTGCTGAATCTGAAAGGTGTGAGAACATCAATTATGGGTCATCCTCTCTTTGGTCAATTAGCTGGTGCTAAACCCCCCAGAAATATTTATAAAGATACACCAACATTAAACCCTTACCAGGATTTCACCCTTTTCCCTTTGTTTGTGGTCGTACACTCACATTCCCCAGTGATCTCCAAAAGCTGATGAAATGCACACACCAGGTATAGAAAGGAATATTAATGGGTTACAAGACCAGGAAACCCAGAGGGAAGGAGAGGAAATACTTCCTCCATTCCTAGGATTTCAGTCCAAGAATGAGGCAGAAGGAAGCTGCTTAGCAAGACTGCTGCTGGTTACTTTGCTCCTTAATTTTATTTATTTTTGTATTTTAAACCACAGAATAAATTTAAAGTCATGGAGCAAATCAGACCTCTAAACACTGGAGAAAATAGGTGTGTGTTTTGTTAGGAGCACACTGTTAAAATGCAGCTGTTACAAGGAAACCAGGCAGATCCAGCAGCTGGAACAAGGCATGGACAAGAGCTGTCACCAGCGTTGTGCTGTGGGCTGCTGGGAAGCCACTGATGCTGTAGTGGTGGATTTTGCACAGGTTCTCAGCTAGAAATAGTCAATAATAAGCCTTTGTTCTAGACCAATTTTTAAAAAAATTAAAAAAATAAAAAATTGGTGCCACTCCCTGTCACTAAGCCTTGTTTTCCTGCGCTGGTAATGAAAAAGTACCAGGACTTTGCTCCAGGGAAAAGCAATCGGTGAGAGTGATAAAAAGACAATTACTGTGGCAGGCTGAGGCTGGATTGATGTGTGAGATCCCTGGAACGAATGTCAGAGCCTCGATCAATCCAGATTAGCCCATTGCTGTAAGCAGCCCTGTGGTGATTACCGGCTGTCATCAGAAAAAGTTGCTCTTGCTCCGACTGCTCTCATCAGACCTTTTCTGCTCCAGTTCCACTGCAAAGGGGAGCCCACTGCACAACCTGGCCATGAGCCAGGCACTGGCCTGACATCCACTGCCCAGGGCATGTTCTGCACACAAAAACGTGAAAATGATGGCAAAAATCTGTTTTCTCACTCCAGGACTTTATGCTTTGCTCTCAGCAAGGTGTGGGGTAACAGCAGTGCCCAAGGGGAAAGGCTGGAAGGTGAGGCACCTCAGAGGTGCTATTTGATATTTTAGACAAGAGGGAATGGCTCCTGCTGCATCTTGCACCAAACACTCCTGTGTGCCTGACCCAACCTCAACCAGGGTTCTCCTTTATTTTGATGTACTTATTTACCCAAGCAAATTTTCATACTTTGAAATCCCTGCGTTGTAGAGACAAATGTGCTTTACAGCACCTCAGTACTTTAAAATCTGTATCTGTGCTGAGGTGTGGAACTTCTAATTATCAGAGGGATGAAAATCAGGGGCTTTATATCAAGTCCAAGCACCCCTGAGATGCAGCTTCATGACACGGAGTATCTCCCTCCTGCCTCCCAAGCCTCCTGTTTAACAAGTGGTCACATTTGCAGAGCTACAGTTTCTAAAATCTTTTTACTCCTACAGGATTTGCTCAAAAGACTCGATTATGAAAACTGTAAATGTACATGTCAGCCTTACTGCTGGCTGGCAGCATTCTCCTTTGCTTGGCAAGGGATGGAGAAGACCTCTCCATGAAGAATAAAGGATTTCAGCACCAAGCTGGCCAGAGGACAGGGAACACATCGCAGAGCCTCTCACAACTTGCCAAAGAAACAGAGATCAAGAGCTGCCTGGGAATATCTAGTGACCATTTGGTGGCCCTGTCAGAAATTATTTGCCAAGTGTTCCTCTGTTTTTGAATTAATAAACCCATCCTTACCACCCGACTGCAATTTCAGAATCCAGGCAACAGAGGGAAGAGGGATGGTGTAAGAGCTGCTCCTTCCTTCCTTTCTGCTGTGGAAGTAAATGAAGGATTTCCCTACATAAAACCAAACACAAACCATTAAAGCTGGTGAAAATATTTAACATCAGGTTGTGTTTGGTGGCATTCACTGCAATCATTAGGATCAAAGCCAAAACCACCCAGACTGGATCCACCATGCAGGCAATGACAGCAACTAAATCCCTCTGGCTGCTGAAAGATATATGGGATTAAAATAATGTGGGAAATATGAATATAGTATATTGAGGTGGCTAGGGATAATATATGATAATCTAAGATTAATATCTAAAAGCCCAAAGAAACAGGAAATAATGTACAATTTAAGAGCTAACTGTTATAACCCGAAACTTGCAATTATCTGTGGCACAGCTGAGGATAAAAGGGCAATTTCTATTCACAGTAAAGCTTCTCTTGCTACACAAGTCTGTAGAAAAGTTCCTTCTTCCATGGTGGGTCAGAACAAAGTCCCCAGTTCAGCAGCAGTGCCCAGGGAAAAGGTCAACCCCACAGGTGTGAAATGAGAGTGAAAACATCTGTGTATGTAGTGAACAGGAACAGATTTTGTATGCCTGAAAGGTTTCCCAAAGCATGGCCTCAGTGGCCAAATTGCAAGTGTTTCAGACCCAGCCATTTCTACTGAATCTACAGTTATAAGCAGTAATAAAAACACACAGGAACTTGGATTCTCTGATAAAGCACATTCATGACAAACAAATTTCCTGGTTTTCCCCTGGTGCAGATCCCCAAATGTGCCCAAAGGACATTTCACTATCGTTGTCTTTCATTCTCCTTTTAACTTGCTTTCCTCTAGAGGATTAAACAGAGAGAAAACAGCTTTCACTGAGCAGCTCTCAGTGGAAGAAGGAATAGCAGCTCTGCCATAAATAATGAGGATGAAGAATTGCTCTGTCAGAACATGGGTGTCCATCACTGCAGCAGTACCTATGTGCTGCTGGCCAGGCTCTACCTGCAGAGAGGAGATTATTTCCATTTCCGTGTCACTTTGGTGCTGAAAAGCTTCAGTAAGCAAAATGCCAACCTCCACCCACTCCTCAGGAGCTCACAGTATTTTTTCTTCCTTTTTGCTCCCTCTGCACAATGATCTACTTTCAGCCCCTCTTTTTCTTTACCCGTCTCTGCTGTCCTGCCCTTTGCTCTCTCCTGGGCTCCCTGGTGTCACTCTCCTGTCACAGACAGCAGGCAGTGCGTGACCATCTCCAGAGACATTCCTGCTCTCAGGAGTCCC
Source organism: Poecile atricapillus (assembly GCF_030490865.1). Classification (NCBI taxonomy): domain Eukaryota; kingdom Metazoa; phylum Chordata; class Aves; order Passeriformes; family Paridae; genus Poecile; species Poecile atricapillus. The sequence continues at coordinate 8,938,763 of NC_081263.1, forward strand.
TGGGTTGTCAGGTTCTGCATCAGTGAACACATCACCTCCTGTTCCCCCTGTCTGAGGAAGAACTGCTGAGAAAGGAAGGAGATGGAATCTTGCTAAAAACCTCTTAACAAAAACAGCACAGATCAATGATTCTAAAACATTCCTTTAAAAATAACACCTCCATCTCCCTACTTGCATTGCCTCCCTTCTCAGCTCTTTCCTACCAGCACCTCATCTCTCCTGCGACCTAAATCCTTTTTAGCTCTAGGAGAGTTATCCAAATAAAGCTACTTTGCAATCAGAACAGAGTGTAACCAGGTTTGAGGGTGCTGTGTAATGCTGCAGGCAGTTCTTGACACAGAACCAAGTATCCTACATAGTTAAGTATTCGCACACACTCTCTACATCACAAGGTCATGTCACTCCACCACCAGACTCCTGAACATTCTCCTATTTTTGCTTACCAGGAGCAATTTCTTTCCATTCTTTGCCCTTGGATCCAAGCACTACATAACAGCAATAGTCTCGGTTTTTTGTCTTGGCCACAAGGAAAAAAAAATCCAACAAAATCTCTGAAAACAACCAAGAAATTCCCCAGTAAACAAAATAAACCAAAAAATCACTGGCACATTTTTTTCCTCCTAACTAAACTATGACAATCAAAAGAAAAAATACATATATTCTTAAAAACTTCAAACCTCTATCACTCCCATTCTTCTAAAAATTGAATCAGGTCAGGCTATGACAAAGCTGAAGCACCAGAGCCATGGTCTGGAGTGGTGCTGTGCCAAACCCACAGCAGATCCGTGCTCACTCCTGCAAAAGCTGCAGAGGGCAGGCCCAGGGTGCCATTCCCTGCAGCACAATCCTGCTCAGTGTGGGAACAACAATCCACACACCTGTATAAGGCCAGCAGGCTCTGTGGGCTGAGCACCATCCTTATTTTCCACCCCTTTTGCATGGCTTTCTCCATCACAGTCGGCTGTTCTTTAGCTGAATTTGCCTCGGCCATGATCACGACGTTAAGCCTGTCACAGATACGGTCACACCACACGTGCCCTCCCGGCACAGTCCCATGAGATGGGAAGGCTCTGCAGGCAGGGCAGGATCTGGGGAAGGCATTTCAGGAGAGCTGATATTTACACTGAGGATATGCCCAGTTCCTGCTCTGACATCAACCGTGCCTGAGGGAATACTCAGCCCAGACCTGCAAGATGAACCCGGACTGGGCATGGGAAAAGGCTGCGGAGATGTGAGAAAAAAAGCAATGGTTTGCATTTATTCCTGTTGCACATTTTCCTTTCTTCAGCCCCCACCACTGGGGGGATCCTCAGTTCTGCCTCAGATCTCCTTCCACTGCACACACTGTCAGGAAGAGCACAACAGGGAAAGGGCACTTTTCCAGGTGCTGCTTTCTGTGATATCCAACCCTCCCAAAAGGCTGCTAAAGCCATCCTCTAGTCATCTTTTAGCGTTATTTGGCTTGTTACAAGCACGTGGCATTGTCTTTTGTTTTGTGATAGACAGGGGGTAATTTAAAAATAAATAACCTTTCAGACTAAGTATTACAATTACATAATTGCCTGAGATTTCATGGACTGCACTCAATCTTGATAGCCATTTCTGTCTGATTTTTCAGCTTTTAAACTTTATGCTCTCATTCCATACTTCATTTAAGCACTAAGGCACTCATATCCAAATTTATTATTTCCTGCTAAGCACCTGGGTGAAAGTACCCTCCACTGAAGTGAGCACTCGGTCCCCAAGAGAAGGACAAAAGTAACTCTCTTAATGCATCGAGCTCTGCTGTCACATCACCTTTTTCCTCCCCTGAGCTCAAGCACATCAGGTGCAGTTCTGCTTCGATGAATAAACCATGTGCTTTTCTCCAGGTTTTCCACCAGTACTGTGAGAGCAGCTCTGTTTAACAACAGTCTTTTTGTGTATTAATTACTTTCATCTTCAGCTTTGCAAAATACCTCAAAAAAGGGAAGGCAAAATACCGAGAGAGAGCACACATCCAGCAGAGGTGAAGAGTGTTTATTACTAATCTGTGCTCCAGGAGGAGAGATGAAGCTATGAAAAGAAATAATGCCAGGAAGCAGGTTTCTGAGCAAAAGGAGATGATAACACAAGGTGATCAGAGAGCTGGCAAAGGCCGATTGCAGAGAAGCTGCTTTAAGTGTCCTGGTTTGAGGGCCATTAAGCTACAGTGGAAAAATGAAGATACTATTTCATGAAGTGACCATAGACTTGTGTTCATAACTGAAGACTGATTTCCCAAAATGTTTAACATATCACAGCAGTTTCTTCCATTAAAAGTGCACCCCAGGGCATAACTGGGTGTTTCTCACTGTCACCAATTGCTACACACCAAAACAGAAAACAGGATTCTTTTTTTGCAGCCACCCACAACCCAAGTTTCAGCACATACAAACAAATTGGGAAACCAGGAATATCATTTAGCACCAGTGAAGCATTCATGGCTCACATTTGCTTTGAAAAAACTTGGAGGAAGAATCAAACCCTGGGTTCAGACATGTTTAAAGTCTGAATTGCTCACATGACTCTTATGAAAGACCTCAACTTTCCTGTTTGCCTGATCTCACCTGCAGTGACGCCAACACTTGAAAGAGTCCCAGGTAAGTGAAGAGTGAAGTGAATCCTAAGGCAGTTTCTTGTCCCACTGCTCTACCTGTTCCCAGCAGAGGAGAATGTTCAAGGCACCAAGAGCTGCCTTGGCCACAAAGTCGGGCCAAATGCTGCTTCTGTGAAAGAACTGTGAAACAGGCCCACAAAACAGGCCAAACACAGGCAGTGAAAGATTAGCAGACAGATGTTGAAATATGTTAGTAAAATGTTGGAAACATTAAAAATTCCCTAGGTGATTCGACAGACAGAAAGATAGCTCTGTGAGAACAGGAATACTTTAATGCACAAAAAGCCAAAAAAAAAACCCCACCCCAACACTTGAAAGAAACCAGTAATACCTGTTGATAGCTGATTTGTGCCTTTGGCACAGGATACCAAATCCAGCTGCTCCCAGCACTGTTTCTCTCTGGCTGCAAATCTGCTGTGGAGAGGCTACAATTTTTATTTTAATGATAAAATTTGGGAGGGAAAGGGAAGTCAGACAAATGTGATGGCAAATATGTGAACAAGAAATTTGCAACCTTAAGATTCCAGATGAAGCAGAAGGAAGCAGATTCCTACTCTGGAGCAGAGTCAAAAAGCACAAATAAAGGTCTGGAGCACAAGGGAACCTTCTGAGCCAGGAGCTGGCCCAAGGCAGAGGACTGGGTAACTGAGAAAGACCCCAAGATTTCCAAACTCCCGAGCAGTATTGCAGCCCATGGGAGTTCTCCCAAACATTTCAATGGATTAGGCTTTCCCTCTGCAACAACAAACCCATGCCCACAAAATGAACTGCTTGGTGTAACAGGCACATGTTGGGAAATTTGCTTTAGCCGTGGCTTTTGTTTTGTTTCTTTTTAAAACCCTGCACTTCTGAGAACCCATGATCTGTTAACCCTTTCAAGCAGTGCAGGACTTTCAGTGCCAGTCTGATCACACATCTCAGTAGTCACACAAACTCCAAGGATCTGGGTCATCCAAGGAAGTGAAGAGCAACAATGGCATATTCACAGATATCAGGAACAGATTCTCAAAGACACAAACACCGATAAAGTTTTCAAATGTATTTCTTTCATTGTTTAAATAAGAGAATAACCATATCCTACATTATAACCATTAAAAAAATAATCTGCATGACACTGGTTAAAGTGGATAGAAATATCCACAGTGATTGCACAAAACATTTGTGAAAATGAACGTTATTTCAGCAAGTCAGTTGGTTTAAGTAAACAGCATTTCCTGTTCCAAGGGCTTGTCTATACAGCAAAGTTACATAAAGATAACCTAAAATAGGAACTTAATGAAATTAATCATAAAACCTTCTGGGTATATAATCTTTTTTCATGGTGAAAGTGGCTTGCGGTCTAGCTTAGCTCTTTTGGGAGCAGGCTTAAATTACATCAAAAGAGTATCTGCAAATAAATTTGCATTGTTTAAACAAATTTAGTTAAACCCAATATGAGTTACTCAGTGCAATTTTCAAAGAGTCAGCTTAAAAGGCAATTTAATACAAAACCAAGAGGAGCTTGACAGAAAATACATAACCCCCTGGACAGCTTCTTTCTGAGAGGTGAATTGTTCTTTCTAAGGACACACAACTCCCACTAGCCACCGAATTCAGTGGGAATTCCAGTGAATTTAGCTCTCCTCAGAAGCAGGCCACAGCATGGAACTAACACTGCTGGAGGAACTGCAAATGCTTCCACTCTCTTGCTGGAAGAGAGAGGTTGAGATGGCAAAATGTGCCAAGATTAACCGATGGAGCACCATACCCTGTATCCAGAAAAAGTCACCTTGCAGTCCAAGTGACCTCACTGTGGGGTCAGTGGAGGTGACCCACAGACCTTCCAGGCTGTCCTGTCACTACTGTCAAACACACTTCATGCAACTGCATCATGAATGAGCCTTTATGAAATCATAAAAAGCTTTTTGAGATAAAAACTATGCTAAACATCTGATATGATGAGCAAACCCACCTCACCCCTATTCATTATCTAATAGCAGTGTTTTATTCAGTAGTGGGTTTCCAGCCACATCAAAAGTGGCCACAGCTTTATGTGCAATCAAAATTAAATAGCTTATTGGTATTGCAAGAATAAATATTGCTTCAAGCACACTCTGCTTTGCAGCTCCCAGGATAAACAATGCATTTCACTCATTATCAAGCAGACTATTTAGGAAATAGCAGGATAAGCTAGCTCATTCAGAACACCAGAATTCCACTGTTGTTCTAGAAGAAAGAATAAACCCAAGGAATTTGTTGTTGCAAAGTGTGCAATGGATTAGATTTTTTAAAAATTAAAACCTCAATCCTCATACTAGACTTTTTAACAAAACAGAAAGGAGTTTGGGTTTTTTAGTGTTAAGAATAAAATGACGAAATATTATTACATCTATTTCACCTAAGGAGAAATTTAAGGCTTGTTTTTCAAGAGTTTCCTTTTCGGAGGCAGGCATGAATTTAGTCACAGTGTGCTTAAGACATTGCATTTCAGATTTACTCTCTGTTGCAGAAGGTGCAGGTAGCTATGAGGCATTTCTGGCAAGTTAGTGTTTTTAATACTTGAGAACATGAGATATTCCAGTTTCACAACAGAACTGCTTTCACAAGAATTGGTATTTTTGCAATGCTTAGCAGCACTGTGATTATTAGAGCTTTCCCATAAGGCCATACAAATAGGAACAATAAAAAAAGCATGAGGTTTGGATCATCCACAATATCTTGACATAATTCGATAAGGAAGAGGGAGAATTAACTGAGATAAATCACACTCCTCAAGATCAAAGGCCTCTTTTAGCCTTGGGTCTGCTTCTCCCTTTATTAGTAAGAGAAACAGATTCAGCTTCTGATTTCTCTGCTGACAATCCCAGTTGTCAGCTCCTAAACAAGAGCAGACCTCTTCCAATACCAATTTTTATTCTTCTCCCAGGGAAGAACCTCATTACCACCTGCCAGCCAATGGCCAGTACAGATTTGGTTTCCTCCAACCCATCACCTAGTTCCTTACAGTGGAAATACAGTAACCATTCCTACATTCAACTACTCCAGTACTGAAAGCAAAATCCAAAACATTTCAAACCTTATTTTATCTGCTATAGCTGTATTTCTTTGAACTCAAAGGTATATTTGGAAGAGGTAGTCCAGGAGAAAAGGGCTTTAAATACCAAAACCTGTATGTCCCATACCAGGCTGACAGACCTATCAACACACCGAGAAGCTTTTGGCTGAAGTCATGGAAATACAGGGCAGTACAGAGGAACATGAACACCCAGATGACGGTGAGGAAACACAGGGAAACAAACAGGACGTTGATCACCACACGCAGCTTGGAGCTGTGGTCTATGGACAGTGCTTCCAGCACAGCCACCTCCTCCAGGATCATCATGGCACAGTAGGAGAGCAGGAAGCAGTGCCCTGAGATGTCGAAGCCGTTCCAGACGCCGCTGTCCTGGTGGCACTCCCGCTTGGAGGCGTAGAGCCGGGGGGGCTGGCCAGGCTTGCCCTGCAGGGAGCACTCCCCAGTGAGGTTCTCCACGTAGATGAAGAGCTCAGTGCACAGGTACCACACGGCCGTGCCCACCAGCAGCGCGCCCAGGCGCCGCAGCACCAGCAGCGCGCTCTTGGTGCGGCCGTACAGGAACTTGCTCCGGGCCAACTCGTACGTGGTGAGGGTGATGAAGGGCAGCAGCAGCCACAGCGTCCAAGCCCAGGCCACCTTCACGAAGTATCTGCCAGAGGAAAGGCAAAGGAAGCACGAGCACGGGTGAAATGCCACAGCAGTGGGGCAAGCAGGGGAGTAAGTGCTCAAGGTCAGTGTTCAGAAACATCTAAATTAGAGACTTGTGCCCTCTCCTCAAAATACAGCTTAGCTACAATCTTAACCCTCCCCTGTACTTCCCTCAAGCCCAAAACCTGAACACTTCCTCAGGCAGGTACTGTTCCCAAGGCAGCGTTGACTGGACCCAGAGCCCTCATTCATTGCAGCAGACTTGCAGTTCAGTTTTGCAATCGCTTTTTTTACCCTACAAGCCAGCTCAACTCTGCCCTACTCAAAATGCAGCTGCAAAGAATGTATTTTTAGCTTGCCGCCCTGACCACAGTAACCCCTTCTCTGACTCTTCCACCATCTCAATTATCCCTCCTTACAAAGCCTTTCACAAACTCAATCTCTTAAGACAGCCAGAAGGGCTGGCTCTTTCCTCTCATCAGCCTGTGAAGCTTTTCCTCTCATGTCCTTCTAAATAAATGAAGCAGCACTATGGGTCTGTTCCTTTACTGTCCTTTCAATTGATGAGAGCCTTCTTTTAGCAAACACAAATCCTTGCATCTCTAAATTCACTCTCTGCCCTGAAAACTTTTGCTGTGATACCCATAAAATCTTGAAACCCAGATGATGATATGTTGATATCTTGTTTAACAGAAGCATTGTGTAACTTGTTCTCTTTTCAAATCTTAAACTGGAGCACATGTAAGTGAATTTATTAATGAGTTAAAGTGACCACAGTCCAGGATCTTGCTTCTCCCATCAGCACCTTCCAATGGAGCTTGCTTCCTATCAGCTGATGGGAGAGGGGAATTGTGCAGCCTCTTTGTTACCCAGAGTCCAGTTTGAAAACAGACAGCTGAATTCTACTCTGTGGCTGAGCCATGACAGACACACACAGTCATCATTTAATCCTCACCTGAGCATCAAAGGCAAAGCCAAACCAGTCTAGAGCTCTGCATCTTCCTTATGACCCTAACAAACCTGTCAGGGCCTTGCCCAGGATTTTCAGCAGTACCTCCTTCACTCTTTAATTTTACAGAAGTTGGTTTTTCTTCTTTTACAGAAGATGTCTGTGTGGCAACTACAGCTACTACCATGAAACAGTAATTGAAAATAAACTCCCCATTTTATTCAAAAGCAAAAAAGGATACCAAGGTTACTGCTGACAACACAGGAGGAAAGCAATTTGCAAGGAAAAAATACTTGCTTCAAGAACTGTCAGTACAGATTACCTTCCTCTGTTTAAAAGGGAGAACTGAACTATGCTTTTACTGTAATATCAATTTCTTAGTGTTTCCTGTAAATGCTCTTTCAGCCACACTAAAAGCAGCTCCTTTCCCATGTCATTAAATGACAAATTTGAATCAGTAAAGTCCAAAGTTCCCCAAGTTACAGAGGAAAACAGATATTTTAGTTTCAGACCTCTAGCAGGACACAGGTCCTCTGGCCCAGCTCATTGCTGCCTTCAAAATGCTCAAACTAGTTTCACAGAATGACTAAGCCAGTTAGATCACTGCCCAGGTGCTAGAAAAGGATGGCAACCACTCTGCTTTTAAGAAAGACGCTAAAAGACTTATTTCCTTCAGTTAGCTGGGTTTTAGATCAGCTCAGTAACTATCACAGAATCTGCTGAGCTGGAAGGGACCCACAAGGATCATGGAGTCCAACTCCTGGCCCTGCACAGGACAGCCCAAGAATCACACCATGTGCCTGGGAGTATTGTCAAAATGCTGTCAAAATGTCAAAATGCTGAGCTCTGTCAGCCTTGGTTCTGTCACCACTGTTCTGGGGAGCCTGTTCTAGTGCTCAGCTATCCTCTCGATGAAGAAATATTTTCTTAAAATCCAGCCTAACCGTCCCCTGACGCAGCTTCAGGCCATGCCCTCGGTTCCTGTCAGTCCTACTAGAGAAAGTGAAATCAGTTTACTCAACTACGAGGAATTATCGGCGAGGTTAAGAAAAAAAAGAAAACTTCCTTCCTCCCTCTTCCAATAAAGACCGAGCCAGAAAGTAGCGATATTCTGAAACCTTTGAGTCAGGAAGAGGCAATCCCATCCCCCGAAGCACCAAGCCCAGGCCCAGCGGGGCCGGCCCGGCCCCCCGGCCCTCAGAGCCGCGCAGCGGGCCCGGCCCGTCCCTCCCGCGACCCCCGCGACCCCCGCGCCCCTCCTCACACGTTGAGCGGGTTCCGCTTGTTCTGCAGCGGCGTGTCGGGCACCAGGTCGCTGTCCTTGAGCGCGGAGCCGAGCACGGCGATGGCGAGCAGCAGCGCGGGGAGGCGGCGGCGCAGCCTCCCGCGGGCCAGCGCGGCCCGCAGCCAGCGCCCGCTCCGCTCCAGCCGCTCCATGGCCGCCGCCGCCGCCGCCGCCGCAGCGCCCGCCCCGCCCCGCGCGCGCCCCGCCCCGCGCGCGCCCCCGCGCGGCCACCGCCCGCACCGCCCCTCAGCGCGGCCCCGCGCCCTCTGCTGGGCGCCCGCGGGAGCGCGCCCGCTGCGCCGCGGGGCCGTGCGCAGGGAGCCATCCACAGGGATATATCCACAGGGATCTATCCACAGGGAGCCATCCACAGGGAGCCATCCACAGGGATATATCCACAGGGAGCCATCCACAGGGAGCCATCCACAGGGATATATCCACAGGGATCCATCCACAGGGATCCATCCACAGGGAGCCATCCACAGGGATCTATCCACAGGGAGCCATCCACAGGGATATATCCACAGGGATCTATCCACAGGGAGCCACCCACAGGGATATATCCACAGGGATCTATCCACAGAGATATATCCACAGGGAGCCATCCACAGGGATCTATCCACAGGGATCTATCCACAGGGATCTATCCACAGGGATCTATCCACAGGGATATATCCACAGGGTTATATCCACAGGGAGCCATCCACAGGGATCCATCCACAGGGATATATCCACAGGGTTATATCCACAGGGATATATCCACAGGGAGCCATCCACAGGGATATATCCACAGGGATCTATCCACAGAGATATATCCACAGGGAGCCATCCACAGGGATCCGTCCACAGGGATCCATCCACAGGGATCTATCCACAGGGATCCATTCACAGAGAGCCATCCACAGGGATATATCCACAGGGATCTATCCACAGGGAGCCATCCACAGGGATCCATCCACAGGGATATATCCACAGGGAGCCATCCACAGTGATCCACCCACAGGGAGCCGTCCACAGGGATATGTCCACAGGGATCCATCCACAGGGGTATATCCACAGGGGTATATCCACAGGGATATATCCACAGGGATATATCCACAGGGATCTGTCCACAGGGATCTATCCACACAGATCTATCCACACAGATCTATCCACAGGAATATCTCCACTGGGATCCATCCATAGGGATCTATCCACAGGGATCCATCCATAGGCATTTATCCACAGGAGCCATCCACACAGAGCCATCCATACAAATCTATCCACATGGATCCACCTACAGCACCCTGTGGTGTGTCCATGCCACAGGAATAAAGCCATGCTCTGAAACATCCATTTCCCACCCTCCCCTGTCAAAATGAGAACACAGATGGGCTTTTGTGTCTCTCCCTGGATGTGCACGGTGCTCCCAGAGCAGAGCATCTGAAGAGATGCTCCAAGGCCTCCTGGGAGGCAGCATGTGCTGTGGAATCTCAGAAACACAGAACATTCTGAGTTGGAAGGATCCATAAGGATCACTGAGTTCAGCTCTTAGCCCTGCACAGCAAAGCCCCGAGAGTCACACCATGTGCCTGAGAGCGTTTGCCCTTCACAAAACCATGTCCCCAGGTGCCACATTTGCACATCTTTTAAATCCTTCCAGGGACTGTGACCCCTCCACTGTCTTGGGCACCCTCTGCCAGTGCTTGTAACACTCTTGGTAAAGAAACCTTCCCTAATCCTCAATCTAAACCTCCCCTGGTGCAACTTGAGGCTGTTTTCTCTTGCCTGATAAAAGAGCAAGCACTACTTTTAAGTAGGGTACCATTCAGCCAGCAGCCAGAGCAGTACATATGAAAAGAGGGTCTTATTGTGATATTAATGAGAAAATCTGAGAATTTTCTCAACCAGTACAATTATTTTAATTTTTCCTAGGGTTTATGAGGGAGGGAGAAAATATTTCTAGAGCTTTTAAGGCTCCCAAGCCTTTTGACTACCCATGTTTATGCTGAAAGTGGTGTCCAAACACTGGCCGTCGCTGTGGTATTTGAGACCTATTTCATCTATTGAACAGCTGCTGCTGTCATGTCAGCTTAGCTTTTAAAATATAAAAAAGCATCAGCAAGAAGAGAAATGGCTCAATGAACAAAGAGCCTTTATTCATCCCAGTGACCTCAGTAAGAAAAATGTGAGAGTGGTGTGGGGGGGGAGAAGCAGACCCTATCTGAGACAGGATGGGAAAGTATTTCTTGCCAGAGCATTTCAAAGCTGTTTCGCTGTCATCGTCAGCAAATCTATGACAACATCTGGGCTGAGAGAGCAGAACAACACATCAAAGCATCCCCAGCAGAAATGGAGGGTTTTGGCTAAGGAGGTTATCCAGGGTAAATGGCATTTGGCAATTTATTAGCTGTTGTTTTTAATAAGACTGCCACGGCCATGTCCAGCACTCCCAGCCCCAGCATTGCACCCCGAATTAGAAACGACAGGCAGCTGCACTCACTCAAACGAGTGAGGATGAGAGGGGCTGGGAGCAGGTTTCACAGAGTCCCCCATTGTCTGCCTAAATCCCCTCTGCCTTTGAAACCTTGCCTCCTCTGCTTCCCAGGTTTGGGCCTGTGATGTGCAGACTGTTTGCAGTGCCGGCGCTGGAGGTGGGAGCTGCTCGGCTGGCTGCTAATGAAGCGTGCTGTGGTGTCTGCCACACGCAGGGGGATTTCGTAAGCTTGGCACCTGTTCCAGATGAATGCAGTTGATGGTATGGGCTAGAAATGTTGTCTATCCTCAGCCCAGCTTGAAATGTCTGAGGATTATCCCTGTAAATCATGGATTCTCACAAGTGCAGTGAGCAAAGCTCAACTGGGTCCAGGTGTTCTGCAGATTTAGGGGAAAGCTCTACTTTCAGGCCATGTATTCCCTGCCATGAGCACCAAGCCAAGACCAGCAGACCTTCTGAGGAGCTGACTGCTGTACCCCTATAAAGAATCAGAGAAGATTTTAGGTCTTTTAAACCAGCAGATAAAGCTTTCATTAATAAACAAGTACTAAAGTTTTTTCTATGGGATTGCAGAAGGCTCCTAAAAAACTCTCACGGATACTTGGTCAAGGTGTGACAGGAATAAACAATACTAAACTGAATTTATTTGTCAGGTACAGCAGATGTGGCTTTTGCCTTAACTTCCTCCTTAGACTCACTAAACCCCTGCCTGATTGAAGCTGAAATTTTTCAGACTATTTGATTTCAAAAACTGGTTTGGGAGTCATTTCTTTTTCTGATTTAACTTTAACCAAGGCCTCCAACAAATTGCTTCTTTTTGAGAAATCCCATTTTGCCTCTAAAATCTGCAGGGACAGATTCTTTAGGAGCTGTAGAACAACTTGTAGAGCTGAAGAGTGGTTGGTAAGCCTTGTCCCTTCATGGCCAGTCACCTGGAGCTTGGGACACTTATTTGGACAGGTAATGGGGAGATCCCAGCTCCCTGAGCAGAGATTTGAAATAGGATCCAACAGAGCTGAAAAAGGCATCCTCACTCATGAGCTGCAGCAGATTGGGGGGAAATCTTTCCTGCTCATAGTTCATGTGGTATCAACTATTAATTAGACAAAGAGCAATGACATAAGGAGTTGTTAATTATTTTAAATAATGAAGTTGCTTAGACATTATATTTGTCTTGGTGATTCTGTTAATTATCTGCTAATCATTTTGAGTGCAAAGAAGTCTGTCTTGTTGATGTAAGACTATGGTATGAATACTTTCTGCAGAACTGAGGCTCCTCATCAGGAAGCAGACACCCCAGTTTCAACATAGTCAGTGGAAAGACAGCCTTAGCAGCTCTTTCCAGGAGCCCAGGGCAACTGTTCACCTAATTGGCATGCTTAAAATTAGCTGTGGTGAAATTCAGACCTTCTTGCAAGACAGTGGCATTTTGCTCAGGTGCTGCATTGTGATCTGCTGTCGCCTCAATGCTGAGAAAATGATGCTGCAGTGGGGTCACAGCCTCACTCCTCAGTGCCACGAGACCCCTGCTCACAAATTATTCCTGCTGATCACTTAAAAATATTACAGGCTAGAAAGTGGCAAGATTGTTACTGAAAAGTTGATTATGCCTTAAAGCCATCACAGGATGATTTAATGGAGTTTAATTCTTCAGCCCTTTGGCAAAGCTCTGCAGGATGTTCAGCCGTCATGAATGCCCCAGCCAGGGAGTGTCCTGACACTTAAAAGTAAATTGGCAAAGGTTGGGAGGTTTGCTGTGGAACAGGACCAAGACATTTGAACTGAAATCTCAGCTCAAACGGTCAAACTAAACCTCTTGACTGTGCTAAACAGGAATCTATTTTATGAGATTTCTGGGTTCACTCTGTGTTGTGGCCAAGGAAGGATGCTGTGAGGAGAAGAAGAGAAAACTGCACACTTTTTTTTACCAAATTCAAGCAATGGCTCTTCTCTGACCCACTTTTGGAGTAAGGTGGGTTCTCTCAGCTCAGTCAGCCCCAGGGGCAAGGTGTGCTCCAGGGACACCAGGAGCAGCTGGTGGGTGCCCACCCAAGCACCCGGCCCGCCGGGGCTGGCAGAGCCATCAGCCCATGTCCACACACTCAGTGGGGATGAGTTACCCCAGTGCCAACAACCCCTTTGGATCTGGGAGATCATCTGTCTTCCCAGCTCATCCTCCTCCCTCCCAGCAATTCCCACAGCCTGCCAGCACCTGCTTCCCCATCCCTGCCTGCCCGGGGCCCCTCGCAGCCCCCAGCCCTTCCCTGGGGGAGCCAGGTGTTCATGGCAGCCGTGCCGCTCATTCCTGCCGAGCCTCCCCTGCTCTCTGTTTTCCTTGCTGAGCACTGCTCACATCTCCATGATTGATTGTGTTTGAGTTTGATCCTGGAGTGTCCTGGGATGTTTGCATGAGAGGTGCTACATAAGCATAATTTGGGCGGTATTTTCTTTGCCTAATGGGAGCTTAAGCTTGAAGTTAAGATAGTTTTGGCCCTTTGCTGAGACACTGTCCATCAACCTCAGTGCTTTGAGCTCCGCAGCCTTCTGTATTCACTGCTGGCTTAGGAAAAGAGATTAAAAAAATAATATGGTGCTTTGTTCCCTTGTGTCAGTGATGCCTTTGAAATGCAGCCTGGGGCAGAGGCGTTGCAGCCTTTCTCTCACACTGGCCTGGATCTTTGCTGCCTATCTCTGAAGGAAGGGATGCTCCTCCTGCCAGCCCCAGACTTGCCATGGATGCAGGAAGAACCTGGACCCCTCACAAGACTGATCTGTGAGGGGATGATGTGTTGTCTGCAGTGGAGATGCTGAGCTGGGAAACAGAAGGGAGATAACTCATCACCTGTGGGGCTGCCCAAATAAATGGGAAAGGTCTTTCCCCATCCTGAAACCCCAGGAATTTTAGAAAAAGGTGTGGAAATTAACCCCAGGGAATTTAGACAGACTGAATCCGGCTGGATCCAGCCTGAAAACCTCTGCAGGTCACACATTTTCCCCCAACTCTCCTCAAGTGAATAGGAAGGGTATGATCTGAGCTGTAGGGAATTTGCAGTGTGTTTGGTGGTTACATCCAAAGATCAAAATATTTTGGTATATGGGGCAAAGCATAAGAAAGAACCAATTCAGTTCTCAGTGGTGCAAACTTTATTAATGCTAAAAATTAATGCCTCTTGCTACAAAATATTTACATTTCTTGTTTGGCACAGCTAGATCACAGCAGAGCAGACTAATGACAGGCTTTGATGTACAGGAGAGAATGGTCTTGTGACAAGCATGAGGAGCTGAGTTGAATTTGTGGCTCTGACAAACTCCCTCCCCAGCCACAGACCCTTAGGCTCTGTATCCCCACACCCTGAGCAGAGTAAGGGAGAGGTTCTGCTCTTCTCCTTCCTAAATGTCTTCCAGAGAAAATGATGAGGTTGCAGAGGGCTGTGATAATGATCCAAAGAACTTAAAAATAAGCAGAGTTCACAAAGATGTAAACTAGCTACTCTGCCTAGAATACAGATTAAGGAGCCCATTAGCAGATGAAGTGGGGATGAGATTACATGTGAAAAAATATATAATTCATGTGATTAAGGGTAAATGTACTTGGGCATAAAACGGTCTTAATTACTCATGTTTATGTCTAATTGCCTGACTTCCTTGAGCAGCTGTGGTGGCTGCACTTGCAGCTCCTTGATGAAATACTCCCCTTTTTTTCCACAACACATAATTCACACCTTCCATGCTTCCAAAGAACCTCCTCACCCCCATAACTGTGTATTTGAATTAATTTGATTCTCGATGTGTTGTTCTTTCAGGGGTAGCTGCTGAGAAGTTTTTCCCTGCAGGTTGAGTGGGAAATGCTCTCCCAGCAGCAATTACTGGGAATTAACTCCTGCCCAGACCAATTAACCTTCCTGTTAGCCATGCACCAAAAGCATTATTTATTGTTCCCGTTTATTCCCTTTCTATAAGGATTACCAAGCATAGATTAAAGATCACACAAAACTCGGGGACAACTTCCACAAAGCCATTTGGTGGGTGGCCCTCGAGTTACTGTACTAAATTTTTAAAAATATTTTTAGATTAAGAAACTACTGTTTATTGCAACTGGTCAAATATGGGAAGGAAATGGTCTGTGTTTATTAATTCATATTCAGAAATATGAACTTTTCAAACTTCACTGGTGCATTTTTAGCTCGTATATTTTCAGGACAGAATCAGAGTGTAAAATTTGGAAGTGACTTTGTGTTGATTAGCTGCAGGACCACACTTCTGCCTGGTTTCTTGACTGGATACCAGGTACAGCCAGCCACAAAACAAGAGCTATTTCAGTCCAATATATAATTACAAATATTTAAGTATAAATCTAAAATATATACATACATAATATTTAATATGTGCTTTACTGGCTTGGATAATGATAAAAGTGTTGGCTGGAAATGTGATTTGGATTTTTCCTGACCACAATGAAATGCTCTGCAGACAAAAAATAATAATTACAAAGATGTTCAAAGGGTGTACTGAAGAGCCAGTGCACTCAATTCTGTCACAGGCTTTATTTGGATGCCCAATATTACAGATTATTATTTTTAAAAGCTATTTGTTCAGTTTTTTACCTATGCATTCCCTGTGTTCAGTGAGCTCAACATCCCTGCTAACCTTGCCATGCCCTTTCACCACAGGGCTGCCCCACATCTCAACCTTTGGCAGAAGAAACCAGGACACCCCAGGCCATGGAATTTATTGGTGTGGTCGCCATCCATGGGTGGCATCCAAAAGACAAGAAGGGCAGGAAGGCACTGAGGCAGAGGATGTGTCGGTGTGAGGGTGCTGAGCAATGCCCAGCTCAGCCATCCCCATCCTGAGGGCAGGGAAGGAATGAATTTGCCTCAAAAGGAAGCTCAGAGTGGTTCTGGGGCCTGGGCTCCAGCTTTTCACACTTCTTCCCATCCAGGACTCTTCCCTTGATCATCTGCAGCAGTTTTGGAACCCCATGAACAGAAGAGCTGCAAGTAGGCTTAAAAGCTCCCAAACATCAGCCAAGCCTGAAGTGTCTGTTCTTGAGCTTCTGAACCTTCTCCAAGGCATCTCCTGGCATTTTACTGTCAGGCACGAAGGGCTGGCAGTTCATTACTGCTTCAGTACAGTCTGGCCCAGATTTTCAGCGTGAGGTGCACCAGCCTGGCTGCTCTTGTCTTTCACCAAGGAAGCACATCCCAGACTGCCAGGCATCTCCCAAAATACAGCAACTCAGCCTGCACCTTACCAAGCAGAAGGAAGGTGTGGAGGGTGGTCAACAGTGCACAGAGACCAGCCCCTGCCACCAACAGCCTGAGGAGGAGGAGGTAGGTGATGAATGTTGTGCTCCTCCTGCCTAGACTCTACCTGTTCTGACAATAAACAACTTTTTTTTTCCTCCTCTAGCTTTAACTCTGGTGAAAAATAAAATTAAAGCCAAATCCTAGTGCTTTAACTAAATCAGAGCTTTTACCAACTTCACTTAAAGAAACAGGATTCTTCTCACAAGTGTTTATTTGTACAGTTCAAACAAGATTTTTTTTTTAAAATATAAGCCCACCACAGATGTGAGACTCAGCCCAATCTCTGTTGACACCAGTCAGAGGTTAGGAACAAAAATACATGTGTAACATGTTCTGCCTCTTTGCTGGAACAAGACCTTTCTTTGGGCTGATTATTTAATGCAGGCCCCAAAGAACTGGCAGAGCAGATGTTGCTCTGGGGTGGGAAGATGAGCAGGACCCTGTGAGATGATGGAAAATGCCAGGACTGCACCTGGTGCCCAAGGAGGAGAATGGGGGGATTGCAGTTTCCCTCCTTTTAAAGGAGAGCTTTTGCACGCTGGGGAGAGCTCGATCCTCCCAAGACGTCAGCGTTGCTGGGGCTTTGAACTGAACTTCAAAGCTGGGGCTGGAGGGAGGTTTCTGCAAACCCAGAGAAACAGGTAAATATTTGTCAGAGTCAATTAACCCCCCTGACCACCTCAACAGTCATCTGTGCGAGGCGGCTGGAGGGGTTTCAGCAGGCACAGAGGGGAGCCTTGTTGATTTACTGAGCCACTTCAGGAGCTGGGCAGACACAAAACACTGCGGTGAGGAGACCTGGAGGCCTCCCCTCGGCACAGTCCATGAACTCCTGCAGACACCTCATCCTTTCCATCACTGGAGCACGCAGAGGGGAAAATCCTTTTCTTGTCTGGGGAAAAAAACGGTGCTGCTCCTAGCACTGCTGCTGTAGCTTTATAACAACTTCATTCACGCCAGTTACTCCAGTTGGGCATCAGCTGCTCACAGGGCACATTGTATGTCCCACCTGCTGCTGCAGGTTCATCCATGAACATCATGAGTCACCTCACAATTCCAGGGGACACACCATCACATAACACTTCCATGAATTTATCAAGTTCTGTCTTCTGATGTCCCACCAACCCATCGCAGGGGGACTCAGGGTGTTGGTTTTGGGAAGAGGGCTTTGCTGGACCACTCTGTCCATGATGTCTGTAGTGCAGCAGCTGGTGGAGGGGGAAATGCAGACACCAAAACCACCCACCAACGCTCCCAGGCCTCCTCTTGCTTATCAGCACAGCATGAAAATGCAGCTTAAATGAGAAAAAGGGAAGGGAAAAAGCAGGAACAGCTGAGCACCAGATGAGATGAATGCAGATGGATGGGGCTAGGCTAATTCCTCACCACTCTGCCCAAACCTGACCCTGCACCCTCACTGCTCCAACAATGCCCCTGGGGCAATGCCACCCTCCCTCTCTCTCGGCCACAAACCCTCAGCTGGATGTTAAAAACACAAAAGGAAGTGCAGGGGCTGTAACGGGGTCCAGATGGGAATATGCAAAGATTTTGATGGTGTCTTGGAGGGACACGGGCTGGAAAAATGCCGGGGAGGCTCTGGGGGTGCCTCTCCCCGTGCCGGGGGCACTGTACTCACACACGGCTCCCACCTCCCCTGGTTCAGGGCAGGGGAAGCACAGGAGGGACCCGGCAGGCTCGGCTCGGCAGCAGCACACGGGCAGGAGCCGGGACAGAGGGACAGGAGCCGGGACAGAGGGACAGGAGACGGGACAGAGGGACAGGAGACGGGACAGAGGGACAGGAGCCGGGACAGGAGCCGGGACAGAGGGACAGGAGACGGGACAGAGGGACAGGAGCCGGGACAGAGGGACAGGAACCGGGGCAGAACCGCGCTCCGCCTGTGCCGGGGATGCAGAGCCGGGGAGAGCCGTGCCAAAGGCAGCAGCCGGCTCGGTGAGCTCCGTGTTTGCTGTCCGAGATGCCGGCCCCGGGACAGATGGGCTCTGTCCTTCCTTCACCTGGCAGGTACCTCTGACGGGGCTGGCACCAGCACATCTGTGGGCACAGGGAAGGCTGGGTTGTGCTCGCCTGTGCAGGATTGTTCGGCCTCGCAGCAGCGAGGATGAGACAGCATGAACCTTATCATCCCTGGTCCTCAGGGCCACCACAAGCCCAGGTCACCGTGGGATGTGCTCCTGGCACTGGGGTGTGCCCAGCTTTGCTGCTCCTTCCTCCCCATTGCTCGTGGCTCACAGGCAAGGTCAGACCGACGTGGGTGTGGCAGCAAAAGCCACTGTCAGGCAAAAGCCACACTGTCACAGTGTGGACACAGCCTGAGTGATGGACAGAGAGCCAGGGAGCTGCAGGAATCCCCTGTTCTGCTCCTTCTGTCCTTCAAAGGCTGGACTCAGGGGCAGGGGAGCTGCCAGCACTCACACCAGCCTCAGGGCAGTTCTCTTCAGGTGAGGTGTCCCACTTGCAGGATTTTCTGGGACTCACATGTCAGCATGTTCCCTGGTCAGGGAGGAAAGACCCTGAGAAGTGTGTCTCTCTTATGACAGAGATATAGAGATACTTGCTCCCATTTTGCAGAGCATCCCAAGAGTCTCGATTTCTGCTTTTCTAGATTTTTTCCCAGCTTTGAGCAACGGGGTTCTTGCAAACTTCTCAGCTTCCATGGCTGAATCTGAGAAATTTCTTGTCTAGGCAGAGAAAAATTTGGTGGCTTCGATCCAACCATCTGGACATGGTAAAGCTTGGAAGTCCCACGAGAAAAGGGAGATTTCTTGGCAAAGATTCACAATATATCTTTATGGGAGAGTGGAGGAGAAATACAAAATGTCCATCAAACTTCTCACTTTCCCTAGGCAGAAGTCAGGAAGCCTCAAGATGTGCAGGTACACCAAGAGATTTTAAAAGTGAGGAAAAATATCACAGACTCCTTTCAGCTTCAATGCCAGGAACTGGCAAATGTCACAGAAATCCTGCATAGTCCTGCCTTGCTCACCTGGAAGGGCAGGACTTGCTCTGATGCAGAACAGGTCACAGGCACCCCTCAGAGTCCTCTGGTAGATGTGATCAATCAGGATGGGAGAGTGTGGGCAGAGAAATATGTATGGAAAGTGGTTTGCTCAGTGTCACTCAGGAGTTTCTGAAAAAAGTTTCTGGATTTCATCCCCGTGTCACCTGTCAAGTGCTTGCTCTGTTTCAGCACTGCTGGGGAGAGCTGAACTGCTGCTGTTTCCCAGCCTTGTGAAGAAATGTTAATATACCCAGAGCCTCTGTAGGCATGTCCTTCCTGCCCAAAACCCCTGAATCACCTCTGGATGTCCCTGAGAGCTGTGCTCCGTCCTTCCTTCTGCACCACCTTCCTGTGCTCACCAGAGCCTGCTTTTAAATCCCCCCAGGCTTTGAATGATCATCACCCACCTAAGCTGCATCTCCTTCTTCCTGCCCCAGGCAGACCTCGGGGAGAACTTAACATCCATCCCAACATCCCACGGGATGCAAACATCGCCCTCTTCCTTCAGAGGCAGGGAGGAAAAGCAGCATCTCTTTTAGCCCCCGTCATTTAACCTGAGCCAAACAAACACTGGCAGTGTTTTTCTACAGCAAAAACATTTTTCAGCTGGAGATGAGGAGCCCTGATCTGGTGGGATGGTCAGAGGGTGTTTGCTGGTGTCTCAGTGGAGTTCTGGGCATGTGAGCAGTGGGGCCACCCCAAAAAGAGGAGCAATGGGAACAAGACCTCCCTGTGCAGCCACAAAAAACCTGCCTGTGAATCAGTGCCAGGTGCTCAGTTTCTATCTTAATTTTGGTCTTGGAAAAAAAGGGAATGGACTGAATACACAGGGGCTGCAGTCAAGCTGTGGCACACCCCCGTCCAAGCAAGAAAATTACACGGTGAGGCTGCCAGGGTGTCCTGACTTCACTTCCCCGGGTCTGGGCTTTTGGGGCTGGGATGCACTAGCCCCCATCCAGCAGCTGATCCAGCCCTTTGCTGGAGCCACAGCACTCCAGCCATTACACAGGTAGCACTTACTGTGTCAGATGATGAGGAAAGACGTGATCTCAGCTCACCCCAGATGATGAATTTTGTGCAGGCTGGTGAGATGGGAAATTCCCACCACGACTCTTGGGTGTGAGCGATGGGTTTCCCACCACTGAGCCTGGAAAACAATCATGTGGAAAGCTGGCAGCAGCACACTACAAGCCCCACCAGCACCGTGTTTCCAGGGCTGCTGGTTCTGGCCCATGTCCGTGGGCACAGCTGGATGTGGGCTGCACCTGTGTGGGTGAGCTGTGGGTGTGCAGTGGGGATGGGGTGGTGGGCACAGCACTGCTGTGGGGCTGGGGGGGCTCAGGACCCAGCCTAGTTGCAGCTGGTGAGGAGGTCACAGCTGATGTTCAGCTCCAAGGTTTGGGTCTGTCTTGCTCTCAGCTGACTCAGGGTGTGATGGGTCCCTCTTCCCACTGAGCTGAGAGTTTCTTCTCACCTTGGCAGTGTGCAGTGAGACCATCACACACCCACAGCACTGGACTGAACAACCATTTGTTAGCAAGCAGAAAACTATCTCCCAAATTGTGCTGAGAGGAGCTTCCGTGTTATTTAAGTGAATTTCTAAACTTAGCCCAGTTACTGTTAAAAAATACCTTTGCGAGCAACTACTGTCCACAGAGCTTGACTTCAGAGATGTTTATTTCTAGAGCTAGTGGAAAAATTTCTCACCTTTCAAAGGTTCCAAATATATCTTGGTGCTGGCTGGAGCCATTTGCCATCAGAGTTTCCTCTCAGGCAGTCACAGGCTGATGGTGGGGCCACAGCTCTGACAGTGCCAGGTGCTGTGGGGAGAGGGTGGGGGCTGGCACCCACCTCTTCACCAAGGAGTTCATAGAGGATCATGTCAGCCTTGAGGGACACTGTAGTTAATACCCCAAAACAAGTGGTTTTTACTACAGGACTCAAAAGCATTAGTCCTGGCCAGTTGCACCACTAAAGGGAGCTAATTGTAGTGCCCAGGTCACTTTTGGAGAGGGGTCAGAAGCCAGACTGAGGGCAAGGCTGCTCTGTGCTGCCCTGCTGAGCCCAGCCTGGATGGTCAGACCCACACGTGCAGGTTCCTGCCCGTACCCTTGACTGCTGGCTCCCCCCACCATCACTGTATATAAAATGGGAAAGGATTTTTTTCACCTTAGCAAATCCACAGGCAGAAACTGTGGGTTATGAGAGGACATTGCACCTGAAGCAGAGGGATGTGCTGGGCATCGTATGAAAGGCTCCAGGAAAACTCCAGTCCCTGTTGATGGTCACCTCTTCAGTGTGAGATTTGACAGTAGCTCTTCCTCCAAGGTTCAGCTTAGCTCAGTAAGGGATTCAGCATTCACAAGGAACTGCTCCTAAACAGGAAGAAGGGTGACTTTGGAGTCCTCAGATTTCAGGACTGATCTCAGTTGTGTTACACCTCAACATGTGTTTCACTCCTGGAAGGTCACAAAAGAACATACAGGAGCTCAGCCTGGGTTTACTCAACTCACAAGATGTGGAGATCAAATCTTCCAACCTCCAAGTCAAAGGGAAGATCTCCCTTCATAATGTGTTAGGAGGAACCAAGCTCTGGGTATGCTGGACCTCTACAGGGCTCCAGAAATGCAAAAATCTACCAAAAGACCCACTTTCCTTCCCTGCCAGGGTAGGCACCAAGGTAGCTGAAGCTCTTGTTGATGTTTTGGGGTGGAACTGGGGAAAAGGAACACTTTTCAGTACAGATAGAAAATAAGACTTTCTGTCAGTTGATAGGAGGGCAATATTTTACTCAAGCAACAGAGTTTGTGCATTGCCTGGGGAAAGATTTGTTCAGACAGGACCTTGGTTTCATTTTATTTTACCCCAGTAAAGAGAAGGCTCCTGCTATGGAAATCCACATCAACCTGCTCCAGGCATCAGGACGCTCAGGGACCACAGCAGATCCTGACGTCAGCAAAGGGCAAAGCCCTGCTCAGTCCTGCATGGGCTCATGTCACCGTCTGCCACCTTGGAATGTGGGTGATGGGTGATGCCCAAAGCCAACAGATGGGAGAAATAAACATGACAGAGAAATCCTGCAAGTCCCATTATCTTATTCTGGAGTGAGCTGCTGTCTGTTGGTCATAAAAGCATCAGAGGGTGTCTCTGCCAAGAGAGTGCTTGAACTCAATGATTTATCTTTTTTGTTCCCCCTGATGCTCATTAAAATGGGAATTTGCCTGCTGCTGCTGTATCCAGCTGAATGCATGTGCTTCTTGGCTCCCAGCGAGGTCCTCGCTGCAGATACCGTGTGCTTTGGCAGCCGGGCCAGTCTGGGCTGCAGGATATTACGCCTGGCAGGGACACAAACCCCTTCCAGTTCCTGGAATTTGGATTGTCTCGCAGAGTGCTGATTAAGCAGTGCTTTCAATCTGCACCCAAGACAAAACCCTCGCCTTGCCTCTGCGCAGAGGCTCAGCTGCTGCGTGGCAGAGGGAGCTGCAGTGGGTTCACTCTCCCCAAGCCCCCAGCCAGACAAAAACACACACAAAAAAAATCCCAAATTAAAAGTTTTGCAGTTCTCAGCGTTGGATGAGTATTTGCTGCCCAGGGCTCTGTCTTTTGTGAAATAATAGATCATTAAAAACCACCCTCTCCACAACACAGCCACAGTGTCCTTACCTCAGTGTGCACTTGGCAACAGCTGCACCTCCCAGTCTGCCCAGTTAAGATCACTGCTGCATGTCCCCATCTGCCTTTTTAATCTGCTGGGAATGAAACTGCCTTTACCAGCCTCGCTAATGAGAGATTTGGTATCAGGGGCTGAGTGGAGGGAGGCAGCACCAGTGCCTGCCCCCCTGGTGCAGCACGAAGCGCTGTCCTGCCGCTGGCCCCTGGAGCTGACACGCCTGTCCCCGTGGATGAACACGAAACAGGGGTATCTGCAGGACTGGCAAACTGGGGATGGCACTTTGCCCAGCACCTGCAGAGAGGTGCTGTTTTGGGGTGAGCCGGTGCAGGAAGGTGAAGCTGAGCTGGTTAGATCCCTACAACAGGCAGCCTGGAAAGCTGGAGGGCTATGGGAGCCACCCTGACACCCTGACCATTCCCAGTGCCATCCACAGCACAGCACAGCCCCCCACAGGATAGCCAGCCCTGCTGGTTCATGGGGTGCTGCTGCTCTCTGCACTGAGGGATCCCCTCCTGCAGTGCTGCAGTGGGGCCAGAGACACCTCAGCTGCATTTTCCCTGTCTCCTCGCTGGCACAGCCATCATCCCACCTGCTGGCTGGGGGGTGGATGGAAATACCCCTCTGGCACACATCTCAGCAGCTCCTCAGGGCCCACAGCATCTTGAGCTGCTTTATAAGAGAGACAATGCCAGGAAAAATATACAAAGGGTCTCTTTTGGTGGAGGCCCCCAGCAGGGTGAGGCTGTACTGATACAGCACATCAGCTCAGCACCTGGGCGTTATTCCTGCTCCATGCTCAGGTCTGCGCCTCCCTGAGCTCCTGGTCAGCTTCTGCTGCACAGCAGGTCTCTGGGGCAGCTGGGTGCAGCCAGCCAGGCTCTGGGACATGCTGCCAGTCCCCGCACAGGCAGGAGTTACGGGGCTGGGATCCTCAGCTCTTGTCCCAGTCAGAGCTGTGGGGACGAGAAGCAGTGACCTGCTGCTGCTGTGGGACTGCCTTCTCTTCTCTGCACTCCATCTCTGTGCCCCTTGCCAGCTCAGGAGTGGGAGTTTGGCCTTGGTGCTCCTCCTCATGACACTGAAGAGCCAGATCCTGGCTCCAAACCCACCTGTGGTGAACCCAAACGTGGTGAGGCACAGGGGGAGCAGCACCTCGCTTACCTGGGGCACTGTAGCATGGGGGGATGACAGCAGCGAGCCCTGCTGCAGGTCACACATGGCCACCCGTGCTGGTTCTGAGCACGGTGGGAGGAAGATGTGACAGACATTGCAAGGAGCCCCTTCAGCTGGCCAGGTGTCTCTGTGACCTGCAATAACTCAGTTGTGCCCCGGCATCGTGACTGTGTGGGATGTTGTAGGGAAGATGCTGCAGGATATGGCTTTCAGATGCTACAGCCATTTCCCCTCCCTGGGGACAGACACATGGGCACAGTGGAGGGAGCACAGCCCGCTGCTTTCCCCTGAGATAACCCTGGCTGGGCACTGCCAGCCCGGGTCAGCGGTGTGGCCACGGGCAGAGTCCCTGCGGGCTGTGACAAGCCCCGCTGCTCGGGTGGCACACAGGTGGCAGCGCCCAGCCCAGCAGGTGGCTTCATCGGGAACGGGGAGAGCTGCTGACCCAGGGACTTGTGTGGCCACCAGGTCCCCTCCCAGCCACCCCCATAAAGGGACATCTCTGCCATCTGCTAAGCTCGCACAGAAGTGGGGTGACCCTGGGGCTCCTGGCGAGTCCTTAACGGGGCAAACCCCCCTCTGCATCCCTCACCGACCTGCATTCGCTTCTCTGTCCACCGCTTCCAGCAAGATCCCAGCTAGGGAGCGAACAGGAGAGAGGCTTTGTTAATCTCTCCCTGCAGGTAGCCTGAACAAACCCCCAGGCAGCAGCGAGGAGCAGCCCCCGCGCCCGCCGAGGCATCGAGCCGTGCTCTGCTCGCTCCCCCCGGCCCCGTGCGGGGCTCCGTGTGCCTGCGTGAGCATCCACCAGCCTATAAATCCCCTGGCAGGGCTCTTTCCAAACTTGAGGACGTTCCCCGGGGGAAGAGTTAAGATGCAGCTTGTGCGTCAGCGGCCGCAGCGGGCTGCCCGGCGGGGCTGAGCCGAGCCTCCCGCATCTGCCCCGGCAGGTTATTCCCGGAGCTCCCGGCACAGCGCTCACGGTACGTACCCCTGCGACATCCTCCCGCTGCTCCGGGAACGGCTGGCAGGGATGCTAGGAGGTGCATCGCCTGACGGATGAGGGGATATTCCAGCGTTTTCCCTTTTTTTTTTTTTTTTAAAAAAAAAAAAAAAAAGACTGCTTTTGCAGTGGCTGTTTTTCTTTTCCCGAGGTTTTCAAAGAGTCGTTAGGATTTCTCGACAATGCTTTTAAGCATTGCCGTGCGTTTCTTTATCTGTGTGAGAGTTCTGTGATTTTCTGGGGATTTATTCAACAAACCAAACTCCTGGGAAGCCACAGGGCAGGCGGCTGCAGTGACTCTCAGTATACTCCTAACTATCCCCTGTGCCACAGGTATGTGCCATAAGTGAAAAAATGGGGGAGACTTTCTACTGATTTTATCTTTTTTTAAAACAAACAAGAAAACCGATTCTCCAGGCATCTCCCTGACAGTCCTGGGGAATATGCTCTGATAAATAAGGTTGTTAAAGAGATTAATTTTAAATATTACTATTTTTAATAGTTAAAAACTACTATTATTAATAGGAAAAAAAAAAAAAAAAGAAAATTTGTTTCCATCTCATTTTGGGAAGTGGTGCTTGCATGGTGTTTGCAATCCTGAGTGGTGCCTGTGTTGTTTTCTCTCCTAGATCTGCACACCAGCAGCAGGGACCAGCAATCCCCCTTGTCCTTGTTTAACTCCGTGCAGGAGCAGAAATCTGCCGGCTGATCCCACCAGGTGGGCTGGCATGGCTGTGCTCTACTTGCACCTGTACCTGACAGCCTTGGGCTGCTGGGTGACACAGCTGTCCAGCTCCTTCCTGCTGCCCAACGCCACCGAGCTGCTGTCCCCCCCCGAGGGCACGGCCGCGGGGCTGCTGTGGGGCGAGGGGCTCCCGCGGGGCCGGAGGAGGCGATACCTCTCTCCCCACGACATGAGTGTCATCCTGGACTACCACAACCAAGTGCGGGCACAGGTGTCCCCCCCCGCTGCCAATATGGAATATATGGTGAGTTGGGCTGTGCCAGGGTAGTTTTGGGTCCACAGCCCTGGTGGGCTCAAGGGGCTTCACCTCTGATGTGGGAGCCCCAGCCTAGCAGGGATGTCAGGGTGCTGGCTGGATTCCTGGCTGAACATGTGCCCTGGGGGATTTATTGTGCCCCAGGGGCTGAGCAGACCCGTGCAGCCTCTGTGCAGGAGGGATGGAGTCCCAGCACAGAGACATTTCCCCATGAGGGCAGATTTAGGATCTGTGAACCTCTGTCTGGGAGGTGGCTACAAGCATGAAAAGCTCAGGTCCCAGCCCAAAGCCCAGGTAGGAGCCTCTTCCCTGATTGCATCTGTGAGGGATGATCCCACCACGATCTCCAGGGTCCTCTTTGAGTGTTCCAAGTGGTGCCAGCTCCCAGGGGAAGAAACATGCAGGAGCCAAGGAGGGGATGCACAGCCTTGACAGGTTGGGCAGCTCCAGATGAGGGTCACCCTGGGCAGAGCTTTCCCCAGATTCTGCCCACCCTGCTTGGAGCTCCTGACCCCACCCTAAAGGTCCCCCAAGAGGAGCTCAGGAGGTGCCACATGCTGCTCTGCTCCCAGGAAGGGGTCCAGAGCTCTGAGGGAGCAGCTGGGTGGTCCCTGGATGCAGTTTGGGAGAAGCACACAGCAGCTCAGCTTGCTGGGTACCAGAGGAGGTCAGACATGCCCGGGAGCATCCTGCACTGCTTCTTGCTTGGCCTAAATTCCTGCCTTCCAAAATAACTCACACAGGCATCTCCCCAAAGGCGTTCAGGACGGGTGAGGAAGCTTTAAATAATGCATGAAGGAAGCAGCTGTGCTCACCGGTCAGGCTGTGGCCAGGGCTGCACTGAGGGCTGGGACAGCTGTGAGCTGCAGCAGCACAGGGCTGCAAGGTTTCACCCCTGTGCTCAGCTCCACCTTGTGCAGGAGCTCATTTCCAGAGGGAATCACACACACAGGGCTTGCAGGGCTGCAGGACATCCCTGCTCTGCTATGTTGTGTGTCCAGGTGCTGTGGCAGCAGCTGGGGAGGTCCATTGCTCCTGGACGTGCTGCTGTCCCTCGTTCCCCTGGGCATGTTCTAGCCTGCTGCATGATCCATATATTTTGGACACTCAAGGGCGTTCAGAAAACCCCCAGAGCACAAGGGAGCAGGTTTCTCCTCTTCCCTCCTCTGGGAAGCCAAAGCTCCTGCCTGCCCTTTTCCTTTCCTGTGAAGGTGTGGGATGAGCGGCTGGCCAGGGCAGCGGAGGCGTGGGCTGCGCGCTGCCTGTGGGACCACGGCCCCCCCGAGCTGATGAAGTATGTGGGACAGAACCTCTCCATCCAATCGGGCAGGTGAGTGCTCTGCAGGCAGAGTGAGCTCCTGGGAAACCCTCACACCCCACAGTGCTGGAGGAGGAGCAGCAGCAGCCCCTCAGTCAAGGAGCAGAGGGGCTCTGAGCTGGCATTGCACACGAGTGAGATAGAGCTGAGAGTCACATCAAGGACCCTGGGGGGAGGAGGAGGGGCCAGCTCTCACAGATGGGTAAATACAGGAAAGCAGAGGTGCCTGCTGCACATTTGGGAAGTGTGCCATTACTGCCCTCTCTGCCAGGCACCTGGACCAGGGATTATGGGTCCTGGATCTCCTCCATGTGGCCGAGCTCAGGTGTCTCTGGTCTTCTGGCCTTGAGCACAAGAGGGCTTTGCACAAGGGTGTCATTACCCCCCTTTTTCCCAGGAATGCTTGTTCCCAATGGGCTCTGGCTCCAAACCATTCCTCTCCTCCACTTCCTCAGTGTGGAGCTTTCCCTTCCTTTCCTTCACCCATCAGCTCTGATGTGGAGGAGATCCAGGTGACCTGTCTCACCATTGCAGGTACCGCTCTGTCATGGACATGGTGAAATCCTGGCACCAGGAGAAGCAGCACTACTCCTTCCCCCACCCCCGCGAGTGCAACCCCCGCTGCCCCTCCAAATGCAGCGGCTCCGTCTGCAGCCACTACACACAGGTGAGCACCACAGCCCTGGATCCAGATGCAAAGGGGAGCCTTGGGCATCTCACAGCTCCTGGATCCAGGACCAAACCCTGGCAGCTGCCAGCTTCAGATCAGGCAGTTGTCCTGGCAGCTGGCAGTGTATCTGCTGGAGGGATGCCATCGATGGCCTCCCATCCTAGGTTTTTCCAGCATTTGGGCTGTTGCAGGAAGGTCCCAGCAGCTCACAACTCACTGGAGGAGCAGCTGGGACCTTCTGGCCAGTTGACAAGGAGGTTTCCACTTTTTAAAAAGCTTTTCCCCCCTCCTTTGGCCTTTCTCTTCTCAGTGCACCTCTGGCAACTTAAAGGTGGTGAAGAGAAAAAAATAAGCTGCTTTGTACTTTTGCCAAGCATGAATCATCTTCTCTGTGATGGAACAGCTTCATAGCACCCAGCTGTTTCAGGCTCCCTGGGAATGCAGCCCCTTCATCCCCTGGCACATCCTGACAAAGCCTGGCCAGCACAAGGTGGAAAACTCCTCTGTTTTTCTGCCTGGCAGCAGAGCTGTGCCAGCCCCATTACCTCTTCTTCACAGCTCCAACCTTTACCTGAGCATCTGCATCCCCATGTGGCTCATACATGGGGGTACTCAGGGATGTTCTCGGTTGCAAAAGGGCAATATACACTTTTTATGGAAGAGATTTAACCTGGAAAGGCTTAAGGAGGAGCTTTTGTCTTTGCCTGAGCTGCCTGTGTGCAGGGTAAGCTGCTGGCTGTGGTTCAGTGTGAGGTTTAAGAACTAATCTGGGTAAATTGGAGCACTGACCCAGACTCTGCTGCTCATGGATGTGAGCTAGGCAAGGCAATGGCAGGTTGCAGGTAGGAGAGAGAGAGAGCAGAAAGTCACCCTCTGGTAACAAAGCACTGCCTGTGATGGGACAGCATCCAGCCAAAGAGACTGGGGCAGCGGGGATGCGATTCCCTGTACTGGTGTCCTGGGGCTATCAGCTGTGGGATGTCTGGGTGGATGGACACCAACAGTGTCTGTTCTCTGTCCTGGCACAGATGGTGTGGGCCACCTCCAGCCGCCTGGGCTGTGCCCTGGGCACCTGTGCCAACGTGCGTGTGTGGGGCAGCACGTGGCGCCACGCCATCCTCCTCGTCTGCAACTACGCCATCAAGTAAGTGACTGAGGAGAGCCCCCCGGGCCATCCTCCCTCCCCACACCAGTGTCAGCAGTGGGCTGATGATGCTCAGAGGTGTCACCCTCCTCTCTTTTTAGGGGCAACTGGTTGGGAGAAGCGCCCTACAAGGTGGGGCGGCCGTGCTCAGCCTGCCCCCCCACCTACGGCGGGGGCTGCTCCAACAACATGTGCTTCACCGGAGTCAAATCCAACCACGTCAGCTGGTTCTAGGGCTGCAGCCCCAGGAGGAGCCCTGGGAATGGAGATGGGGAGAACAAGAATTATTTATAACACTGACCCCCTCGGCAGCCTGGCTGTCCAACCTGCTTCATCCCTAATGCCATGTAGGAAAATGCTTTTCTAACACCTCTCCAGCAGTGTTGTCTGTCTGCTTCCCACTTTGGGGGAACTAGGGACAGTTCAGGTCCCTGTTTTCTGAAACAGGGATGGTTTAGGGGTCCATGGAGGGAGTGGGGCTGGCTGGCATGGTCCCTGCTCTGCAGACTGGGGGGCCTTTCCCCTCTGCCCCCCAGTGCTGAGGCAGAGGCCGGTGCAAGTGAATACCAAGACGTTCCCCTCGTGGTGAGCAGCTGGATAAGTGGGGAGCCCCGAGCATGCTCCTGCTCCACAGCAGCCCCTCTGACTAAGGGGCTCCCAGCTCTGAACCCCCCAATAAAGCAGCCTGGAGACCCCCATGCTGTTGGTTCTGCCTTACTCACAGCCTGAAGCCTCGGGATGACACCGAGTCATTGCCTTTGCTCTGGTTTTGGGGGTGAGCAGCAAAGGGGGTGCAGAAGCCTTCAGTGGGGCCAAGGGCTATGGGCACAGGAGATTCCTGGGTGCTTTGCTCCATCGTGTGGGAGAAGCCAGCACTGCTGGGACATGAGGTGATGATGACTCTGAAGGGCCACAAACTCCCTGTCCCTCCCAGGCTGTCCCACACCATCCCACTACTCTACCTCGCCCTCAGTGCCACTGAGCACCCCATTATCCACATCCCCTCCCTCTCTAGAACCTCTCAGCACCCAGCAGACTCGGGGATTCCTGAATTACAAGTCCTTGGATTTGAGCATCCAGCTGTGGGTTCCTGCAGCCCTTTGCATCCAGCAGCACTCTCCCCACTTCATGCTCCCTTGGGATGTGCTTTTCAGAAGAGCAGATATCCTTCATTTTGCCCCCTCAGGGCTGCAGGATTTCAATAGCTGAGGTTTTGGGGGGATCCTGAGAATGGCAAGGATCTGTGCCTCCTTCAGCCTGGCCTCTTCCTGAGGTTTTCAGGAGATATGGAAGGCTCTGTGCTGATGGATAATAATTTTTTCAGCTTCAGCTCTGGATTCCCCATGTACTTGGTGTCCTTTCAGCAACACTTCTTGCACATGGCCCTGCTGGCCTCAGCACAGCCCCTGGCAGCCCAGACTGCTCCTGTCATGGAGCCCCCAGTGGCACAGGGGCTGCCACAGCCTCGTGGGGAGGTTGGGGAGCCCATCTGCACATCTGCCACCATGAGGTCCTGCACACAGCAGTCCCAGAGGGAGCACAGATCACCATAAATGGCTGTGGCACCTCATGAATACCCCCGATGTGGGGAGCAAAGAGAGATGGAGAGGAGCTGCAAGCACCCTGTGCCCAGTTTTGTGCTCAGGGAATCACCCTGCATCCCACCACAGCACCCCTGCATCTCCCCATCCCCAAGCAACCTCTCTGCTTTGGCGCCAGGCTGACAAGCCCCGATTCACGGCTTGGGCGTTTTGCCTCTTGTGCCTCAGCCAGGCTCTGCTGTGCCATTGCCAGTTCCTACACTGGTCCCACAGCCCCTGGCCCCCAGGCTGTGTTTGCCCTTCGCTGTGAACAGGTTCAGACCTGGGTGGGCACGAAACGCTGCAGCACCTGGGGCGGCAGAGCTGGATCCAGCAGCCCTGACTCCCCGTGGCCAGAGCTGAACCCCGGCCCAGCGGCTGCCCCGGCCTTGACACCATCTGGAAGCGGGAGCCCCAAAAGAGTCCAGTAAAAGCCGTGTTTGAGTTTCTAGCTTGGCAGCAGTTACTATAGCTACAGCAACGGCACCTTGCAGATTGGTTTCCATAAGAGCTTGGTTACTATTTAACATCTCCACCCACATTAGCCCTGATTAAGCGAATCAATAAGATAACAGGAGAGGCAGGTTTCCTCGCCCTGCCTCTCCGCGCTCCCTCCTGCCTTCACCTAGTTCCTTAGTGAGAGACATTTTTATTTATTTATTTAGATTTCTTTTTTATTCCTCTACTTCCTCTGGTTTTCGCCCCAAGTGCCCATAGCAGTAGCCGGCGAGACATGGTCAATGTAAGCACCCAGCTAAGCGCTAAGATGGAGGCTCCATATGGTGAGTACAGCGTTCCCATCGCCCGCGCTGCCGGCCTGGCATCGCTCGCGGGAAGCGGGGCTGGGAGCAGCCAGCAGCCCCCAGCCCCACGCCCCAGCCCCGCCGCGCTCCCCGCCGCCTCAGGCATCTGCAAAGGCTGGAGATGGAGGCAGGAGAAGGGTTCTGGTTGATTTTGATATGTAAATCCTCTGTGTGTATTTCTCTCTCTTTCACTCTGCTTGACCCAAAGAGGAAGGCACGTGCCCGAGGGAGCAGCGCGGCCCCACGTGCTGGCAGAGGGGCTGCTGCTGCCGGGCTTGCAGCGCAAGTGGCAGCAGTTTAGAGGAGGTGAAGTGCTGCCCTAGGACACACAGCCAGCCCCGATGCACAGGCTGCAGGTGGCTCGTGGCATGCCCGGGCTGCGTGAGTGGGCACAGCGGGCTGTGCTAGCGCCGTGCTCCTGCCGAGGGCCGCTGTTACGGCTGGGCTGGCTTCCTGGCACGGAGTGTAGTGCCTGGACAAGCAGCAGCCTCCAGCCTCTGCGGGGCTCAGCACCAGGTGGCACAATGCTGCCTGGGCACCTGGCCACAGCGAGATGCCTGCCAGGCCTGTGTCCGTGCTCCCGGTGTGGCACAGCGGGCACCAGCCTGGAGCAGCCCCGTGTTGTGCTCCTTGGTTGTGCCAGATGCCAACAGCCAACAAATGCACCTGGGCCCCGGGGGACAGGTGCCCCTGCCCGGGCTGACATCGTTATCCTCAGGATGGGGCAACTGTGCCAGCATCCCCACGCAGCAGGTTTGGTCCTGTGTGTTCTGGGAATCCTGGTTCCCTGGGCATGGCCAGGCTGTGCAGTGAGGTCCCAGCAGCTGAGGTCTTACAGTTATGAGGTTCTCCATCACATCCTCATGGCTCTCCAGCACTTCCTTGTGGCTCTCCATCAGTTCCTCATGGCTCTCCAGGGCTCTCCATCGTTTCCCCTGGCTTTCCATCATACCTCATGAGGCTCTCCATCATACTACCTTTCCTTTCCTCACTCTGTTTTTCATGTCCTGTTCCTCTTCTCTTTTACAAGTGTGCAGCCCCTGCCCAGCCCACCTCCCAGATACTGTGTGTGCAAACCCAGGACCCAGGAGGGCTTCTGGGACTCCCAGGACACCTTTTTGCACTTTGCTCATGGCCTCTCTTTGGATGGTTGCTTCCCTTGATCCAGGCCTGCAGCCTCCCACGGGTGTCACCTCCAGCCCCAGCCCACCTCTGTTGTGGCATGCTGCCTTGTGCCTCCTTGCCCAGCCCCCAGCACTTTAGTACCCTGCAGATCATTTCAGGTCACATCACCCCATGGTGAGCCATGGTCAGGCACAGGGCATATCAGCATTTCAGTGGGTCCATGGCCTAGGGCAATGGAAACGTGTAGGAGTTGTATAGGATCAGCTGCAGTGTCACTGGCCTAGGCTGGAGCAGGCAGTTGTGATCAAGCAGTTATGGAATGCTGTTTTAGGCTGCTTTTATCAGGTTGCTCATTTGTGCATCCCCAGCCCGCAGGAGCCAGGTCTCTGGAGGAGCTCTGTTCCCTCCTGCCTCTGAGCTGCAGGAGCCAGCAGCAGGAAAATGCCCAGAAAACACTGTCCAGGTTTTGGTCTGTTTAGTGCAGGCTATGTCTTTGTGTCCAGCTGGTGCTGCTTGGACAAAGTGCAAGGGGCCTGTGGTGAAGGACACGTGTGAGCTGGTGAAACGAAGGACTGATACCTCTGAGATGTGCAGAGGGTCAGATGCTGGGGTGAGAACTGGCCCCGGAGGAGCCAGTGCTGAGCATCCTCCTGGATGAAGCCCCTGCTGCTGGTGGGAGACAGCTCCTGACCCAGCCAGCTCACAGACTGACTTGCACCTCATTTGCAGGAGAAGGGGAGGGTCAAGGGATGTTCCCATCAGCCTGGTGGTGCAGGGTGGCCAGGTCTGGCTGTGCCCACATCCAGGATGCCTGCATCCAGCTTTGCCCCAGGGTGCAAAGCCAACTTCATTTCTGCAGTGAGCAACCAGCTTTGCCTGACACATGAGGAGCTGAACAAGCTCTTTTATCACTTAGGATGAAGTTATTCTGCCCACTTGCAGCTGGCTCTAATGTGAGCAGCCACTTGCTGGCCCTGGCACATCAGTGACATTAAACACAGGCAAGTAAACTTTTCTGACAGTAATTTTCTCCTGAATTTTTTAAAAATGATTTTTATTAATTGTGATTTTTAAATTTGGTTTTAACTTTTCAGTCTGAGAGTCAGTAAGTGAGCCACGTGCTGAGCCTGGGCAAGTGCAGGCAGAGCCAGGTGCTGTGGGGTGGATGGGGAGGAATCACTGCCCATCCCACCTGTGGCCGCTCTCCCCATCTGCTCCTGTGGCTGAACAAAAGCAGGCTCTGGCCGGCACCCGCTGCAAGCCTGGGGCCAGGCAAGGGGGAGAGAGAAATAATAAGAATAAAAGAGTGAGATGGGCCTCCCAGACTAAAGTGAGAGGAAACTCAGAGTGTTGGCAGAAGGAGGGGAGTCCTCATAAATAAATCGGGTGAAAAAGTTATCCAAATAGAGGTGAGGAAGGGTTGGTGGGATGGGGGACTGGGCAGTGCCTGGCTTCCCCAGCAGCTCTGTAGGGTTGGGTTGGGGCTGGGCAGCAGAGGGGGCATCCTGCAGATGGCAAGGTGGTTGCCAAACCCTTCCCAAGGGGGAAGTTTACTCCCTTTGAAAGCAGCGTGGGAGCTCACACAGCAGTGGTGGTGCTGAGCCCCAGCCATGATGCTGGGGTGATGCCCTTGCAGCCAGCAGCTCCCAGCCCTCAGCAGGACAGGCCATGGAGCTGGCATGCCTGATGGGGGCACACCAGGGTCCTCCAGAGGAGCCTTCAGCCTTGGAGAGGGTCACAGAGTTATTTTCAGTTTCTTTTGGAAGATGGAAAGATTTTTCTGATTTTCCCTTCTCCCCATCTGTCTTAGGAGCTTCAGGATTTCAGCATCCATCTGAAGCCAGGGATATATTCTCTTGGGGAAGCTTGGCACTGGCATTCAGCCTCGGGACAGCGAGCAGGTCTGGCCCTCTCTTGGCAGTGGTGGCATCAGTAGGAGCATTCCCCCCACTGCAGTTACTGCAACCCTCCCCATCCATCCCTGCTCCAGACTATCACCAGCATTTCCCCTTAACGACACCCTAGGGACACTTATCTCCCTCCCATCAGACCTGTGCCTTGTGTAAAGGACTTGGAGGATGCCCTGCCAGGCAGTGACAAAGCTGGCCTGTCCCCAGCACCCTGGGTGGGTCCTTGAGGGACAAGGGACTGATGCAGCAGCTTTGGAGAGATGTGGAGCTGGAGGCACATTCAAAATCCTCACCAGAACCTGAGGACGGGCTGTGAGCTGGAAAGGGCTCCACTGGTGCTAAATCCCTGCAGGAAGCTGCTAATAGGTGTGTGAGAAGGTGGAGGATGGAGAGGGGGCAAGGGGAACATCTTCTGGGCAGCAAGGAAGGGACGGGCCCCTTGACCCACCTTTGTCCTCCCACTGAGACTTGGGCACAATTTGGGCAATTGGTCTCAATCCCAGTGCAGGCAGCACCACTCCTTCATGTTTTGGATCTTCTCAGAGCTGGGGATCCCCAGGGCTGGTGGTTACAGCAGGGACCAGCGCATGATCAGGGCCGGCCCTGAGCAGTAAAGCAGCTTTGGAAAACAGCTGAAAAATGCAAGACGTCATTGCTGCTCAGGAGCTCTGGTCAGATGTGGGGAACAGTTTCAACTGAGAAACAGAAGAGGGGGCCGATTTCCTGAGTATTTTTAATTTTCACTGACAAATACATCAAGTTTTTTACAGGTTTCCTCTAGATATGACCTCAACTGAACTTTTCCTCCTTGACTACTCACGTCAGCTGCTCTTTAACTCCTCTGTTTACTCCTTGCTCTCTGTGTCCATGGCCTAGCAGCCATCAGGGACTAATGGCTCTTAGGACACCTGGCACATCCCCCCTCCTTGTTCCCACTCTGGCCATCCCTGCTGGATGTTGGGGTGGCTGTAACACTGGTGCTGGCAAGGTCAGCACGTTCCAGTGCCTGAGCAGAGTATTGGTGCAGCCAGGAATAAACACAGGTATTTGCTGGGATGCAAAAGGGACAATCACTGTGTTAGCACCTTGGTCTGCTCCCAAGAGCTGTTTTCTGGTGCTTGGTGAAGGTTCCCTTGGGGAAGAGCTGGGGATGCTGCTCAGTGTCACAGGGTGTCTGCACTTACCCACAGGGCTGTGACTTCTCCCACCTCATTCCAGCCATTTATGGGGCCAGCAGCACACCCTCAACTCGGGCTTAGCTTGAAACACAATGGTATTTTTATAGAGAGAGTGAGCCCAGAGGGCTGCTGTCAGCAGGAAATGAGCTCCAGCTCTGGAAGGTGAGCAGCAAGAGGCTCAGGAAGGCTTGAGGAGTGTCTGAGAGATGTTCTGAGCTCAGCAGGGCAGGTGTAGGTCTGCCAGTCGTACTCTGTTAGTCATCTGCTGACATTTCTTAAATGGCATTAAACAATGTTTACTTAACATGAGTGCAAAGGGGTGTGAGTGATGGTGGTCCCACAGACAGCAAGGGCTGGGTGAGTTTCTTTTACATACAGCAGTATTTGCAGCAGGAGCAGGGCCAGCAGTGGGGGACAGGGCAGAGCCAAGGGGTACATCAGGGGATGCCTGCCGGCAGGCTTGGGGTTAGAACAGGGCAAAGACTGCAAAAAAACATCCATGACTGTTTGTGTTCAGGCTCCTTCTCTGTTTGCTTTCCTCAAATATTCAAGCAAACAAGGTTCCTGGCAGAAATGTATGTGGAAATGGCAAATGTTGCAGAATTTTCACGGAAGGCGAGTTTGAAGGTAGGGGTTGTATGGTGAACCCGGGGCTGAGGGGTCTGCCCTCCTGTCCTGGGCAGAGACACCGGGGCCTCTGAGCAAAGCTGGGTCCCAGAAGCAATTACTCCCAGGAATGGCTCCTGTCCAAGCTTCAGCCTGGGCATCAAGAGAGATTACTCAGCAAATCCCTTCAGGAAATACGTGTCTCAAAAAATAAAGGTAGGCTCAGGATGCTGCACCAAAGGGGTGGGAGGAGCAGCTCATGCAGAGCAAGTGGCTGTGAAAATGCACCAGCAGTCAAGGAGCAAACAGACCCTGGCTCTGCCAGGCTGGACCAGACTTCCTATCCCAAAATCCTGCAGTCACCAGAGGGATTCCAGCTGCATCCCCACAGTAATGGAGCTCTGGTGCTGAGAGACAGATGGGGACCACCACTGTGAGCTCAAACCCTTGAGCCTCCAGCACCAAGGTGTCCCTGAGGGCACAACTGCTGCTGGCAGCTCCTGCTGGGAAGAGGATTGGAGGTAGGGAATGGGTGATAGTGCGTGCCTCCACTGTAGGTGACCAGGCAAAGCCCAAATCCTCTGTGATGATGCTCTGGGAGCATCTTCTCCTTCTCTGCACATGCAAGTTGGTTTGACAGCCTGATCTTCATCACAGCCCTACAGACCTCAGACCTTGCTCGTTCCACTCCAGACTTCCCAGGGCAGTCTGCAACAAATCCCAACAAGTCTGCAAACCCTGCAGCTTTGCTCATCCATCTGTCAGGGTGGGTGCTCCTCTCCTGTCACTGAGCACAGGGAACCCAAACCCACCAGCCAGTGCTGGGGACCAGCAGACACCTTTCACCTGCCTGCACCAGAAACCTGTCCCAGCCATGGGTGTGTGTGAGCTTTGAAAGGTGATAACCCCTGGTAAAGTGGGAAACACAAGGAGAGACACACACTCAGCTTCCTGGCATGGTCCAACACTCTGGTTAGGAGAGCCAATGTCAACAGATAGACCTGAAGGAAGGAGCAAAACCAAATACATGGGCACTTCTCATAACAAGAGCTGTAAAACCTGCACAAACCTGAACAAGTGCCACAACACTGGTTTATACGGTCAGAATCAATAGTCGAGCCCACTCAACGTGTTTGCTGACACACAAACGACAGCCACCGTGCTGGGTTTATGGCCCAGTGCCCTTCATGGAGTCAGAGCCCAGCTCCTCCTGCCCCACTCAGCCACTTCTCTCCCCCTCTGTTCCCAAGGGATGCTGATCATTTTGCCACATGGTCCCCGAAGTCTTGATACCCCATGAGAAGAGGCTGGTGCTGCTCCTCTGCAGCATTCCAGCCTGCCCTGGCTTCCATCCAGCTGGACAATGCCTGCAGCCCATCCAGCAGGTGGGATGGCAGCAGCCACCCCACCACCCTGGTGAAAAGCAGCAGCTCAGCATGGGAAGAGGATTCACTAACACCACCCAAGGAATCTTGCCATGGGCTGTGAGGCTGGGCATGGTGGCAGGTTAATGGACAGGGCAGCACCAGGGGCTCAGCAGGTGTAAAGTAGCAACTGCTGCAGGTCCTCATCCAGCTCAGCAGCCTCTCACCTGCAGCCACTGCAGCCTGAGCAGGTGCTGTGCCAGGGACACACTCAGGTGGATGCCTGAGGGCTCATGCAGAGCTTAGTGCTGGCAGGCCAAAGGTGGCAACAGGAAATGAAGAGTGGAATAAGGAGGCAGGAGGGACAAAGGGACAAACAGCCAGGCTTCAGATCCACAGCCCTGGCTACTCCCCTGCCTGGAGTCTGCTGCCACCAAGGTGGTGGGACCGAGGTGGTGGAAGCAGAGCCTGTGGCTCATCCATGGGCGTGTGCCTGGAGACTGCCATTGTCTGGGAGAAATGTCTGTTGACTTGGGTGTGTTTCCCTGTTACAGCCACTAAAACCTGTGTGGCAACACAGGGGTGCATGGAGGTGTCATGGGGTTACGCACAGTTCAGTCCCAGCCCTGCCCTTGATGCTGCTCCCTGCTCCACGTGGGAATGTCGGGCATCAGCCCCTGTTGCCAGCACTGAGCTGAGGACAGAGCTGAGGACAGAGCTGCTGGTCCCCTCCCTGGGCACAGAGCTGAGGGACAGAGCTGCTGGTCACTCCCATTCCTGACCCACCAGCAGCATTCTGGAAGTTGCTGACTGTGGGCACTCCAAATTAACTCAAATATAACTCAGGCAGTTCTGAGTGGAAGCATAAGATTGTGGAGACAGGAATGGCTTGGGAATGCTTTTGCTCCATTAGACTGGTGCCTTTGAGGTGGTGCTTGGGACCTGATGGCTGGAGGGTGAGAATGAGCTCTCTTCTCCTTGGCACAGCAAAAGCACAGGTGGGCTTGGCAGGAAAAGAGTCATCTGAGGAGGAGGGAAAATGCAGGGAAATGGTTGTTTCAGGTGGGTCTGTTGCTGAATTGGTTCTTCTGGACCCAGAGGCTGATAAGACCTGGCTCTAGTTGGGTCACAGCCATGTAGCCCAAGGCTGAATTCAGAGGTGCCCAGGCCTCCCTTTCAGCAATCCACTCAGTGCCTGTGAAACCCCAGTGAAGTGCCACTCTATTCCCTCACACCATTTTCCTCCTCCATTATAAACAGGCCCACACTTGCCAGAACACACTTCCTGCAAAAAAGAAAATTTTGGGTGTTCAGCAGTGTCCCTGCTCCCCTCTGCACTGAACCATCCTGTGTTGTGATGTTAGCTGGGAGGGGAAAACAAGATTGTTGCTCAAGGACATGGTGTTCTGGTTATTTATATAGAAACACTTTAAAGCAAAAGCAGTCAGCTTCTCCCGGAGGAGCCAGACCCACTCCTGCTGTTAGACACACCCAGGCACATTTTCTGGATCAACCTCCAGGGCTGCACAGATGGTCAGGTACTCCCTGCCCTAAAGAAACGCAGTGCCAGGCCAGAGAGGAGGGTGAGGGACCTCAGAAAGGTGGCCCAGAAAGCAGCGGGCATCGCTGCGGGCACTGGCAGCAGGGCACAGACCCAGAGCCACCTTAGAATTTTCCTCCGGGCAGTGGCCAGAACCCTTTAAAACCTGCAGCTCTGCGGCACAAACTCCTGCTCCCCATCAAATCTCATTGTGACCAGCATTAAGGGATTAGCCTGTCCCTGCCTCTGCGCCACAAGCAGCTCCTGGGCATGGCTCGTGCCCCGCTGCCCGCGCGGGGCTCGCCGGCTGCACAGCCCCATCCAGGGGCGAGACTTCCCTAGCTCTGCCCACGCAGCTGAGCGCCCCTGGAAGATGAGTGGCAGCAGATACGACCTGTTCCAGGAAACACCAGGTACCCCCCTGCTCCCCCAGCACTTCAGCAGGGAGAGAAGCAGCTGCATAACCAGCGCTGCAGAGTTTATGTGAATGAAGGGCATTGACAGGGTGTCCAGTGTGGATTTGGAGCTGCCAGAATATGCTCGTTCCCACTGGTATTGCTGGTCCCCACCGGATGGGACCCCCATGTCTCTGGTTTCTGTTTTGCTTCGTGCAGGGTGAACATACCAGGTTTGTGGGTGGTGATGGCTCCAGGTTAGTTCTGGGGCTCAAGAGAGAGATGCCCCAACATGGGCAGCATGGTGGGTGCTGTGACTCCTAGGGGAAGAGGTGGTAGAGTTAGGCTGGCATCCCACGGGTACCCCAGTGATTGCCTGTGCTGTCTGGGAAATTATTCAGTCATTCTCAGGTCAGTTCCCAGTGCCTGGCATTACTGCCCCGGGCTGCAGCCTCAGCTGACTTGGGGACAGATCCTGCCACTTGCAGCACAGCCTCTGCTCCTGAGCCAGGTCTGCAGCCCAACTTCCCAGCCCTCATAATGAAAGCTTAGAAGCAACTAAGAGAAAATACTTCCAGTGCAAACTCTACTGGTTGCACAGAGTCCTTACCAGGACTTACA
Source organism: Poecile atricapillus (assembly GCF_030490865.1). Lineage (NCBI taxonomy): Eukaryota > Metazoa > Chordata > Aves > Passeriformes > Paridae > Poecile > Poecile atricapillus. The sequence continues at coordinate 8,979,249 of NC_081263.1, forward strand.
CAGGGTTCCCCTCTGTGGCCCTCTCCAGCCAGCTCTGTACTCAGCCCCTCGACCCCAGCATCCACGGGGACCTCGTTGTGGAGGCCAGGAGGCTGGGTGGGCTTAGGATGCACCACACGTGTCCAAGTTCCTGCAGACTACTACCAGCACCGTGAGGAACTTGGACATGTTTGGTGCTCCCTGAGCCCTGGACCCCTATGCCTCACACAACCTCATCCCCAAAACACCCCAACAGCCTCCATTCCACTCCAGGACTCAAAAACTGAGCTGTTCCTCTTGCCTGAGCTATTCCTCCCAAGCAGGGCTTGTGCTGGTGGTGGGGTTCGTGCCTCCTGGGGTAGCCTGCACCCCCAGTCACCATCCCACTGGACGAGCTCCCCATGCCAGTGGGGAGTCACATGCTGGGGGCTGCTCCCAGCAATATCTGCGCTCTTTTATCAGCTGGCAATTGATTTAGGAAAGTTCATGGCTTCAGTGTCCCATGATATGTTTACTAGAAGTGGTTCATTTCCTCAAATGATGTAGTTTATGGTCATAATACATTTTAATTTCTTTATGATACAAGAGGCCAATGGTACTGGGACTTGCAGGAATGTAAAGGGACAAACAATTGCGTTACCCAGTGTTGCAGACCTAGGTCGAATACTCACAGGCTGATTAGCAGTTTCCCATGTTTGTTAGCTGGGAGCCAGGTATTTGGCCCTACAGTGTCTGGCCATGGCTTTCTGGAACTGTAGGGACGTGTGATCTTCTGCCTTTGCTGTCCCCCATGCAACAAACCTTTCATGTAGAAGGCTCCCATGTTCCTGTACCTTGCCTTCTGCTGTGTTTTTGTTTCTCTGGCAGTGGACAGGAGGGTTGTGTCACACAGGAGGGTGTGTGGTGGGTGTGCAGCTGCTGTGGACCTGGAGCTCCTGAGTGTTGTCTGGTTCTCACTCACCCCTTGCTGTGCTCTAGTGATTGAGGACTTTGGGGACATGGCAGGTTATTCAGGCACTCCGCACACTCCTGCAGAGAAAAAGCATTTTGCATTAACTTATTTCCTTCTGTCTCCAGAAACTAGAATCTCCCAAATTTTAACTTACCACCCCTTTGTGTTTTATGGGCTTCTTTTTCATGCCCAGCCTGCCTTTCCTGATTCAGACCTGCCAGTGCTCCCACTTGCAGCAGCCTCCCTCCTTCCTCATGCTTCCTCCCACCAGGCAGACATGGCCCTGTCCTGGGCTGTTCCCCCAGGTTCAGCTCCCCAGCTGGGGCTGACTTTGCCAGCCAGCCTGGGGCAGGAGGGCAGCTGGAGCTGTTGGGTCCAGGAAGATGCTTTTTGCTCTTGAGGTGCCCTTGACTTGCCCTCCTCCAGGGCCGTGGGCTCAGACTGTCCCCTGACCCCCCTGCCCTGTTGCAGCTCTCCCTCCACCCCTCAGCAGCATTGCAGTCTTTTGCCTTAATTTTGAGGGAGAGCTGATCCTGAGAGCCCCAGCAGCCACTGGAGGTCACTTCCAGATGTGGCTTCCCGATGCACTCAGCTTTTCAAAAAGTTATTTAAAAAAAAAAAAGCTAAAACTTGATGTTTAACCTCTGTTGATTTTGGCTGTTCTCCTCCTTCACCTATTGCTCCACAGCTTAAACGATTCAGGGGCTGTTTCATGTGTGTATAATGAATGTATAAATGTCAATGAAACGTAAAAGCCCTGCAAACAGCTGGCAGGGCTGAAGGGAGAGACTCACTTGTGTGCCAGACTGTGAGCTCAGGAGGGATCCTTTTCCTTGGAAGCTTCAGGATTCCTTCAGGCCCAAAGGAATCATACCCATCTGCTAAACAAGTTCCCCCTAGGTCCAGAGCAGGCTGCTGAGATCCCTGCCACACTGAATGTGTGAGCTGGCCAGGCATGGAGAGCAATAGGTGATTGCTGCTGACAGCAAACCCTCTTTCCAGTGCTGCTGCTTCCCTGAGGCTCCTGCTCCCCCATTTAAATGGGGCTTAAACCACTGGATTTCAGCCAAGCTTTTGCCAGTGTAGTCAGTGAACCTGGAACAGCACATGGCAAAGTCAGAGCTTTTCTGGACTTCCTCCCAAACAGGCAGGAGAGTGTTAGCAGGAAAGTGTCCGGGTTGGGGTTTGGATGGAGTGCAGTGCTTGTGGTGTAGGGCTCTAAGGGGGCAGGTGGGATCAGTGGTGGGAGCTGTAGCTTGGGCCAAGCTGCAGCTGGTGGAATGGAAGAAGATGAATCTATTCCCCTCCCTCTCTTGGCCCTGGGCTCATTGTGTGGTTTTACAAGAAGACAGAGCAGGCAGGTTCCCAGAGTCACAGCTACAAAACTGCAGGCCCCAGAGGCAGATGCTGCTCTCAGGGGCTCAGTGCAGACAGAGGGATGGCAAATACACATCTGCAAGAGCCCTGGCATTTTCAGGTACAGCCATCCTTCTGGGAACAGCTCAAATTCACTGTCCTTGCATAATAACAGCTCTCAGGAGAAATAATAATTACTTCCTCAAGAGTTCAGAGCCCTTGTTAGGCAGGATAATAAACCCCTCTCCAGTCCTGGGATGAAAAGCAAGCAGAGTGTTATCACCAGAGCAGTATATGCTGAAATGGTCTGTCTGTACCCATGTTTGCAGTTCTTTCCCTACCAGTTTTGCAGAGCAGCTATTTATTTTAGCTCCAATAATTGCCTCCAGGCCCAACATCATCCCAGCTGAGGCTGAAATGCACATGTTGCTTTTGGAGAGGAGTTCAGGCAGAGTCTTATACCTTCTTTAAAGTAACTCTTCCCCACACCCAAAAGCTGCCTCGATTCTCCATACGGGGATTTTGTGGTCTGGGGACAATATTAGTTGGTTTTGATAACGTTGGTCAGAAACAGCCTAAGGTTGCAATGAAGCTGCCTCTGTCCCCCTGAGCTGTGCTGGGGTGCCAGCACATGTCACAAGCTCAGCAGTGGCAGTGTGTCTGAGCTCTGCTCAGGGATTGTCTGTCCTGGGCAGTGCCCCCAGCTCCAAACAGCAAATCTGCCCCAACCCCAGCCACAGGCACTTCAGACCTGGGGAAAGTAAATCACCAGGAGTGATTGCTGTTCAACAGGATGATAAAATTGATTGTATCTTCCCCAGGCAAGGTCTGGCACGTGGCTGTGGTCTCCTCCTGCCTCTCATTGCTGGATCTTTCCACTCCACCTCCCTGGATGGAGCTGGTGGCTCATTTTCACCTCCACAAAGTGTTTTGCTGGTGCAGGGATGTGCAGTGTGCAGCTGGCAAGGGGCAAACAGACCCTAAACAACCTCTGCTGAATCATCTGTTTTTCTGGAGGCTTCTCACAGCTTTTGGGGAAGTTCTGGGGAGGGACATGGGAGCAGACCCCCATTTGTGTGTCTGTCATATGATTGCCAAGAGCAGAGGCAAAGATCTGCCCCCCTGAGCTGGGGGCTTGTGCTGACCTGCAGCCCCCCAGCCCCAACAAATTCCTTGGAGCTGCTTATTAACACTGACAACTCTGCTCTGGAGTCACGGCACGCCAAGGCAGAAGGCAGGAGGGTTTGACAGTATGGCCTAAATACCCCTGTTTACAAAAAGTCTGACAAAACACAAGCCCTTGGCTTTATCTTTCCCATTTGGAAATAGTCACCGAGCAAATATACTCAAGGCATGAAAGGAGGGGGGTTTATATTGACTTTAGAAAAAGCTGTTCTTTAAAAACAGGAAAAAAAGCTCATCCTCGAGCTGTGCAGACTGGCTGCGAGACCCAAAAGTCCTGTGTAGGGGCTTAAAGCATGCCTGCTAATCTGTAGCAGCTCTGTGTGAGCAAGTCATGCAGTAAACTGCTCTCTGTTAATTTTTTAATGCAGAATAAACAGGTCAAGAAATGATTAGCATGAGAATAAGTTGAGCTTAATTGGGAGAATCAGAAAAGATGAGAGGGAAGAGGCAAATTGGAGTTATCAGTTAACCATAAAGAGTGGCTCTGCCTCCACAGGCTTATGTTTCCTCTTGTTTTTCATCCCCTCTGAAGCTGCTTTTTTTTTTCCCCCTTCCCTTACTTAAATGATGAGCTAAAATTGCTGGTACAAGCACAACGGAAGCCCTTGTTTCTCCTTCTCATTTTCTCTCTGCAATGCCTGGCCAAATGAATTGCAGCTGATAAGGCTCCTACCTGGTTATTCCCGAGGTTCTTCCCAGAAAGGAAGCTGCTGACATTAAGTGCCAGATCCACTTTGTGCAAGTACCAGTGCTGTGTTCCAGTGCAAAATTTTCGGCATGATCCTGGGAGATCCAGGGACTGAGCAGACAGGTCCATGGGCAAGGGGAAGAGCAGTCCTCGGGACTGCTTGAAGTGGAGTTTGGTCAGTGGTCGGAGATCTATATTCTCAGATAGGCAGGACTTTGTCCACAAACTGGAATTTGAAATTTCAAAGGGGAAAAAAAAAAAGTCAGAAGGGACCTTTGCATGTGTGGAGATGACTACGCTGGTGACGTTCCCCTGGGACTTTTGTTCTTTGTCTCGTAACTGGGCTTCCTGCTTCCCCACACTCGCTCGTGAAATGGCGATGGGCTGAGCAGGGCCCTGGCCTGTTCAGGGCTTTGCTGCTCTGGAGAGCTTTCACACCTCAGCCCATCTCTGCTTCGTGTGCATGTGGGAGAAAAAAAGCCATGTGAAATATTCCAGCTCTACAATGGCCTTGGAAGTGTGAGTGACACGGGAGCAGAGCTCTGCAGTCAGGGCTGCAGGGCCAGCGGTGGCACTGCTGATGAAAGCTGAGGGTGATCCCCCTGCTGGCTCTGGGCACTGCCTTTTCTGCCGGGCATTTCTTAAGAGTGCAGAGCTGTGAGAGGGCAGGAGGGCCCCTGGTCATGGTCAGTGCTCAGAAAGTCTGCAGACAACCCCAGATTGGGGCGCCTGGTCGATCCACTGATGGGCAGGGCTGTGTCCTGCATCAGGCGGGAGAGCTGGGCCAGCAGCAACTGCAGGAGCATAACACACACAGAACAGCAAAAAAGTGTGGCCAAGCTCCTCACCAAGCACCTCAGGGTGCATGGCTGGAGATCAAGAGGCATAAAAACTGGAGAGAGGTTCAGCCAGTGTCTAACCATGAGGACAGTCAAGCACCAGCTGGCTGCTGAGGCTGCTCTCCATCCTTGGAGGTGTTCAAGACCCAAATAGATGAAGCTGCAAGGAACCACAGCTGGCCCTGCTTCCAACAGGAGCCTGGAGCCGGGACTCTGAGGTCCCTTCCAACATCAATTATCCTCTGATCCTACAACAGCCTGTTCAAGAAGCAACAGAGATGAGCCCCTTGAGAGGAGCCTGCTCACCTGCTTGACATGCAGAGCTAGCAAGCACAGGTGACGGCATCCTTACCAAAAATGCCCTATTAAATACTCTGTTCCTGATCCTCACCTATTGAGAAGCACAGATCTTATTTTCAGGGAATCCCCTTTAGGTTTGCATAAATTTGCCAGATGGTGATATATAGATAAGGCAAGAATTAGTGCCATGATGTGCCAGTGTGGGAAAGGATTTACTGCTGAACAGATAAAAATTAAATAATCACTTGGCACAGAACAGGTCATGCCCCAGAGCTGTCATGGTCTCCTTTGCAACCATGTCCTGACATAGGAAACAGTGGGTGCAGCATACAGAAAATGGGGACAGGAGAGAGGGGCAGATCTGGGAGCTGAACTCCCCCAGAGCACCTAGTCTGGGAAAAGCCTTCACCTACCAGTGAGGGTATAACACCTATGAGTTGTGTTTCTGTGGAATAAAAATGGCTAAACATCCGTAGCCAGAAGTGTTTGAAACAGCCCCACAAGCAGCTCCTGACTCAAACATCTCCCACCCAAAACAGAGCTGTGGGGTCCTGTTGGCCAGTACAAGCCACGAGTGCACTGGCAAGCTGTCCCAAAACTCAGCACACAACGATGCCAGGGGGAGATGAGGACTCCCCAGGCAGAAGACACCAGGGGAGACATCATCTCCAGCAACAGGGCCCAGGGAGCAGCCAACGCGTTTCCAGCGGAGCCCATCTCCAGGGCAAAGTGCGTGGTGTCCTTGGCTGGTCTGGCCCTCGACCTCCACACCAACATGAGGGATTTGGGAGGGGGCACTGGTGACCCACAGAGGACACTGGCAGTGAGAACACAACAGTCAACACAACCCTGGGTGGAAAACACCATGTCCCATTGACAGCCCCGGCCTCGTGAGCCACCTAATGCTCTCCAAACTTCCCCGCTCCTTATCTGCCGCTCTCCCGCACACGCTGCCTCTCCAATTTCTATTCCTGGCCCTTTTAATCCTTCCTGCCTGGGAAGTAAATGGCCTTTGCAGCCTCCTTGCTCAGCAGGCTATTGAAGAAAAAGGTTTGTTTTGCTGAGCAGAGCAGAACAGGCCCTGCTTTTACGATATTTTACTAGACGCTGGGGCAAATCCTGCACATATTTGACCTGGTGTCTGTAGCATTTATCTAATCAAAGGGATCACCATGGCCTGGCCAGGATTGGGATGGAGGTCTCTGGGACGAGGCTATCAATGGGGCTATGCTGTACTCTTGCATCTCCATCCCAGTCTGCACATCATAAAACCAGTTTTTGGCAAGGACTGTATCTGCCTAAAGGAAGAGCCACCAGCACATGAGTGCCTGTCCCACAGGAGCACTGACCGAAACTGTTTCCCCTGCAGCAAAGGATCATTTCTCACCTCCCAAGTATGGGAAAGCAGAGGGCTCTCCCCTGTGCTCAGATTCACTCCTGCAGACCTGTAGCCTCAGGGTAGAAAGCTGTTCAGAAGTGTTATGTAGGTCCTAGTTTTGTGGGAGCAGACAGCTGCTTGAACAATTCCATGTGCTCCTAAAATGTGAACAGAAAATCATGACCAGCATAACTTCCCAAAGGCATCTACTGGTGTGGAGCCAGAGACTGGATTTGTGTCGTGGCAGGGCAGCTTGTGGTGGCAGTGGGGTTGGGGCTGCATTGGGGTGCCTGGGAAGAGCAAACACAAGGCACTGGGAGCCCAGACTGGCAGCGTGTGGACTCAGTCGCTGCTGGTTGCGAAACCACGGGGCTGTTTTCACTGCAGAGCGAACTGATACCAAATCATTAATTGCTGGTTCTCTTGCGCCATGCAGCCGGTGCCATTCAGAGATGGGTTAAATTCCCACTCAATGATCTCGCAGTTGCACAGAAAAGTCTCAGTTCTGGCTGAAGTGGAGGAGTGATGTGCCATGGGGCAGCTGGGGAGGAGAGCTCAGGCAGCTCTGGCCCCTCTGCCCAGCACCAGCGGGGTCAGACCCGAGGTCTGGGTGAGGCACAGAACCGCTGTTGGTGCTGGCAGCAGACAGTGCACCCGCAGAAGGAAAACTCCTGCTGCTCCCTTGTAACATGTCTCATGAAACTTTTATGCCATATCAGCCAAAACCCAAGGCTGGGGGGTGTCTGGCACAGGGTGATTTCAGCTGTGGGACAGGAGCCACCCTGGTGATTCCCAGGGTGTCTGTGCCACCCCCCAGCCCTGCTCGCTGTTTGGCCATGGCTGCAGGATGGGATCTGTTTATAGAACATCCAGCCCCCTGTAAATCTTGGTTTATAGGGAAGTAAAAGGAGTCACACTTTTTACTTTATATAGCAACATGTAAATTTCCAGGCAGGAGCTGACCTTCTCTGACCGTGAGGGAGAGAAAAGAAGGACTGGAAAGGATGGAGGGAGCAAGAGAAGGGAAAAACAGGGGTGTAGTCAACCAGTGGTGACGAGAGGAAGGCAATGACAGAAGTGGAGAAGAACCTTATTCTCCTGCTAGGGCTTTTTCCAAGTTTTCCACCCTAGGTACAATTAAGAGCAACACCAGCAGCTCAGCATCAAGGTCAATAGCCCTCGGTGAGTGCCTGCTCGTGTGGTGCTGCCCGGATCAGAAACGCCTTGAGATCCAATAATAAACAGTCAACAAGAATCACTGCTGCTCCACCAAAAAAAAAAAAAAGAAAAAAAAGAAACCAGCTTAGCAGTATTCGGCAATGGGTGAGATGATTAAAGATTAACCCCCTGCCTCCTGCCTCCACCCCTCTGCGAGTATAGGCCTTGAGGCTCAGCAAATCCTTTCAGAGAAATATCTGAATTAAAAGACAACAGGTAGGGGACGCAGTGAAGACAGAGGAAGGCAGGAGGGCCAATAGCCTGGGACAAGGGAATCGGTACAATCTGGCCCGTGTTTGCCGAGGATAATGCGCCTTTCCAAAGCCCTCATAGACATGGAGATGGCAGATTATAGCGCAGCGCTAGACCCGGCATACACCACCCTGGAGTTTGAGAACATGCAGGTGCTGGCTATGGGCAATGGTAAGTCCCCTCTGTCTTCTCCCCTCTGCTGGGTGGGATGAGCCGGGGGCTGCAGGAGGAGAAGTCCCTGGGGTGGCACCAAAAATGTTCCTGGGGAGGGAAGGGGTGTCAGATGGGGAGCTCCCAGGGGGATTTCTGCTTCCCCAGGGGAAAACAGAGCAGGGACACAGAGCTGTGTTTGGTACAGGGATGGTGTCCTGCAGCCCAGAGCCCTTGGGAGCAGGCACACACCAGGAGCTGGGTGGAATGAGAGGTCCCCTCCAGACATTCAGCCCAGGGAATGGGGCTGGGGCTGAACATGGTGGGGGTCTCAGACCTCAGCCAAAAGTTTCTGTGTGAAGTGCTGTTGGTGGTTCACCAGACACACAACTGACCCTGTGTCTCCAGAGCTGAAAGCCAGTCCCTGGAGCAGAAAGGCATTTAGCACCTGGTAAGGGTGAAAATCACCACCAGAAGTGATTTAGGCACTGCTGCTGCAGCTGTTCTGAGGCCACAGCCCTCCCCCAGTGCAGCTCTGGGGTGTAGGGGTGGCATCCCCTTTTCTGGCTCAGCCCCCAGTAAGAGGGACAAGGGGGCCTTGAGGGGATAGACAAATGTTCCCATCCCTTCAGGAGGGTAGCATCACACCTAACCCTCCAGAATTCAGAATGCTGGCCCATCCATCTGGGGACCAAAGAGTCTTGGTGATTAAATGCTCAGAGATAACAGGAGATTCCTCTCCAAGTCCCCCCTAAAGTCTCTCTAAATATGAGGTTAATGACTAAGCCAAGGCACAGAACATGGCTCCCCGAGCCCTTTCCTCCCATGTGCTGTGTCACTGGGGCTGCTGGCCACCTCTGTCCCAGAAGGGCTGTGCTGGCTGTGTGGACTCTTCCATCACAGCCTGTGTGGGTCTTCCCTGGCTCGTGGCTCTGCTCTGTCAGGGATGTCACACTGTGGTGCCAGAGTGGCTCTGCTGTGCAGAAACCTCCTCCACTCTGGGTCCCAGCCCCTTCTCCACTCCTGGGGGCTGGTCCTACCCATTTAGGTGCCACAAGTCACCCCCTTTGGCTCTGCTGATATCCATCTGGGCACTCTGGGACAAGCTCAGGCCTTGCTCCCTCTCCATGCCCCTCTCCCACCCAGCAAGCATCTGCACAAGGGGCTGTGATTTTCCCACCCTGGGCTCCAAGGGGCAGAGGGACAGGATAATTTCCTGTGACAAGATCCAGTGTGCTGTGACACTCCAGGAGTGGATGAGTCAGCTGGGGCAGGCAGCACCAACTCCTCTCCTCCTGGGCCCAGCTCCAGGGCTGTTCTGGCACTGCAGGAGCTGCCCTGGAGGACACACCTCCTACAGAACCTCCACCTGCAGAACCTCTGCCTCTTTTTCTGGCCAAGGACTGCCTCAGAGCCCAGCCACTGCCCTGCACAGCTCTGCAGCTCCAGCCCCAGGGTGGCTGCTCAGCAGGGACCAAGTTTGCCTCTCATAGGCAAAATGCATCCTGTGCTTAGACAGGCTCTGGGACCTCTTGAGCAGCTTCTGTCCTAACACAGGGCTCAGCTGCAAGGTCTCAAAATCAGATTTTTTCTTTCCTCTATTTACCTTAACTCCAACCACTTGATTGCAGCAGCCAGAGCCCACATTTTTGGCACATATTTGGCAAAATAAACTTAATTGGAAAATTATCCATTAGGCAATAATTTCATTGTTGTTGACTATTAGACTGAGATGTTGCAATTTCTTTGATAAGAGTGCCAGTTTTTCCTGTTCTATGTTCATCTGATTACAGCGTGGTAGATTGCTAAAAAGGGATTTATCTGGGCTCTCGCAGATATACAAGTAATGGGATTACAGGCAGATCAGCTCTTCCTCTCACATCTAAGTCCTGTGTTTAGCTGAAACTGGGAATTTGACTTTCCTTCTGGAGTGACGCAGCTGAGCCCTCAGGATATGTATGGAGGAAGGATGTTTTCAGAAGCAAGCTGCTGACAGGGACAAGAGACAGCCAGGACAGCCTTGGGAAGGCTCAGGGCTTTGGGAGTGGAGACAGGAGCTTTGCTCTGGTATTGCTGTAGCTGCGTGACAGGGAGTGCCAGGCAGGGACACAGAGAGGCAGCAAACTGACTCAGAAAGAAATACAGGAGGGACACGAGGAATTGGAAGGACAGGAAGCAGGCAGGGAAATGAAAGATGCTGCCAGAGGTAGGGAAGACTCAAGAACCCCTGTACCCACTCACTGTTGCTTCTGTGCCAGTTGCTCCTGCTGAGGGGTGGCATGAGCAGGATGTGCAGCACCTGCTGAAATACCCCTTTCTCTGCAAAACAGAAGCTAAAAATGCAGCCCTGCCCCAGGCAGACTTGCCTTGCTCCCCCCAGCACCCACAGCTGGGCTAGCATGGGAGCCCAGCTGGGAGCAGCCCTTGTGCTGGGTGCCAGGTGGGAGCAGCTGTGGCCCTTCCAGGGTGAGCCTTAACTGAGTCCCTGCTAAACCCCAGAAATCAGGGGCCAATATGCTCAGGCATTAAAAATCCCAGCAGGTTTCTGTGGCTTTGTAGATCCTGGGTATGATTTGTGACTGGTATTTCCACTGAGGGAGGAGGATGTGCCTGTGCTGACACAGAAAGATGTACATGGGAGGGGTCAATTAGATCAACTGAATTAAGAGCTGATCCCTTCAGCCTTGAGGGTTGTTTGGCTTTCTGGAGGGGTTTTTAGCCTTTCAGATGTCCTTTCCTCCAGAGGCTGCTGCAATTCCCTATCCTCCAAAAAAAGCCCTGCAAGTCCCATTCCCCCTTGGTCTGCAGAGACTGTAAGACAAATCAATGTTTACTGTGATCCTACCAGACTCTGGAAGATACCCAGCCTACAGCCTTCTCCATGCCAGAGTGCCACCTTTTTTCTTTAATCAGTCCTTCCTTGCATGGGTAGCCTTTGCCCACATGAGTTTTCCAGCTGAAGTCATTTGAGTTTGTTATTCACCTAAAGTCTTGTTTTCCCAAAGAAGGGTTGTGCAGGCTGGAGCTCCATGCCTGCAGAAGGGAACTGTTCACCTCATCTGCTCAGGGCTTGTCTTGGGCTCTTTCAGTGCTATAACACAAACACCTCCCTAATAAATCAGCTGCTCACCCTGAGCTGTAATACCTCAGCTTTAACTCTGCATCAGCTTTTTCTCTGGCCACACTACTGCAGCCCAAAGTGTCTGCAAATCCCCAAGGAATTTTGGCTCTGCTCTGTCACTCCTGCAAATGGGCTTTCACTTTATCTGAAGGCATTGCTGCAGCCAGGCCTTTGGGAAGAGGGCTCTCACCATGGAATACAGGAAGTTTTAGTGCACCCAAAATGCAATTACTTAAGCACCGAGAGCTTACACACACCTCTCTGGCTGGCCCCTGCCACACAGCCAGGCTGCAGCTGCCTGCTTTCCCCAAGAGTCTCTGGCTGGTAGCTGAATTAAAAAATGTTGGCTGGCTGTCTTAAGGTCTTCTTCTTGCTGTGTCCATCCCCTTGCAGACACATCTCCGTCAGAAGCAGCCAGCCTCAACACTTCCAGCAGCATTGGGGTGAGCACGCTGTGTGCCATCTGCGGGGACCGCGCCACGGGGAAGCACTACGGGGCTTCCAGCTGCGATGGCTGCAAAGGCTTCTTCAGGAGGAGCGTCCGGAAGAACCACATGTACTCCTGCAGGTGAGGACAGAGGGCACAGAGACCCATGGCTCAGACAGAACGGCCCCTCACGGCTCAATGGCAAAGCCCTCAAGGTGCAGCAGAATGGCCCTTCATCCTCTGCAGCTTCTCTGCATCCTCCTCCATTTTCCCTGACATAAACCCTCAGCTGGGAGGGCTCAGTGACTGCCCTGACTTTGGGACTGCCCTCCACTGATCGCTGGGTAAAGACCCTGAGTGGTGTTGCCCCACACTTCAGGGGCCAAGCACATGTTCCTGCAAATGGCTATGGCCAACCATACCCAGCAAGCAGCAAGAAGCCAGGGGAGAAGCCCCATTTCAGGGACTTAGCACTTCACCACTCAGTGCCCTGCATGCAGCACAAACCTTGCTCACTCCCTGGGGGCAATCCTTCTCCATCACGAGATGGATGTGTGCCTGACATCCAGCCACAGTGCCTGCCACATGGTGCAAGAACACCTGAGGAGCTCCATGAGGGGCAGCACAAGGTGCACTTTTCCAAGGACAAGGCACTCGTGTTGCTCCTGAAACTCATGCTCTGCACCTCGTGCCATTGGTGGCAGCCACGGCTCTCCTGTGCCATCAGCAGCTGTCACCTGTGTGCTGCTGGCTTGGAGCAGCTCACATGTAGAGAGTCACAGAGGAAACTGAAGAATCCTCAGTTTGCAGTGTCTAAAATCCCTTGGGCTTTTTCAGTCAGTTACTCCTGATGGCCTGACAGACACTTGGGGAGCATAAAGAGCAACATGACTCTAAAACCTAAGCGACAGAAGGAAGGCCCAGGTTTATGAGTGCCTGTGAAGCACATCATCATTTGCACCCCAGGGTTATTTAAGGCTGCTGCTGCCCAGGGAGCCCCCTCCCCACAATTCCATCAGAAAAGCCAAGGTGCCCAGTTCTTTGGAAGCTCAGGCTTTTATATGTACTACAGGAATATTTTCAAAGCTGCTTTTGGGTATCCATTTAGGCAAATCATAGCTTGGGGGTTTTAAAAAGCACAGTAGAAGGAAGTCTTTTCAAAAGCTACAGAATTCTGCATGGCTGGGAGCCCTTCTCCAGCTCTGTACTTCTTTATCTTTACTCTGCAAGCTGGATCAATCTGCTGTAAATTAGAGCAAATTTGCAAGTGAAATTCATGCTGCAAGTGGCCACCAGGCTCGTGAGTCACACACATGGGAGATCAGTGTTTTCCCCACCATGTGCAGAGGATTTGGTGACACAAGCCTGGAGGGAAGGAGCTGGTTGATTCCCAAGTCCTCTCTGAAGTGCAAGTGGCAGCAGAGCAGTTTGCACACCAGCAATGCTGTCCAGAGGTCAGAAACAACCTCTGAGAATCTCAGACACAGCCCTGGAGAGATGCAGGGACTTAAACTGACTTCTTAACCTCACAAACCTTACTACAACCTTCCACCTCTTTTTAAAATTCAGAATAAATACATTCTTCTTTCCATTCTACTGGGATCTACAGTAGCAGCTTCCAAGTTGGTTCTGACTCTCCTGGATCACACTTTTAACTTCCCTGGGGTTTGTTAGTCCACTACAGACATCCTATCCCTAATGGTTACTGAGTAAGACCAGCAGCCTGAGCTCCTGCCTGTGACTCAGTTCTAGGCTGTCCTTATTGAACATCCAGGGGTAGAGGGGAGAGCTGAGATGTTCGGTGCAAAAAAGAAACCACAGGCTAAAGCTAGAGTGGAAAAATCCCAGAGTGGGGCTCCTTTCTCAGGGTGAGCCTCTGGGAACCTGCTCTGAGCACATCGTGGAGCTTGGGGCTCTGTCTTGCCCTGCCTTCAGGCTCAATCTTGCTGCTCCTTACATCTCTCTTTCTCTCTTTCTTCCCAGGTTTAACAGGCAGTGTGTGGTAGACAAAGACAAAAGAAACCAGTGCCGGTACTGCAGGCTTAAGAAGTGCTTCCGAGCAGGAATGAAGAAGGAAGGTGGGTGACTGTGGCTTTCCCCCAGCAGCAGCCCCTCACGCTGGCTGTGCATATTTGAGGAAGCCCAAGGCTGGTCCCTGCAGATGCACACTCACCCAGCCACCTTAGCCCTGTCTCCTCCACACATCCTGACCCCACCACAGGGGGATTTAGGGACACTCCATGCCTGTGTCTCAGAACTGCCCGTGCTTGTGCACACAAATCACACCAGGGCTCTTCAGCTCGCTCGTGCTCACACTGACACACACAGCACTTGGGCTCCCCCACAGCCAGTCCATCAGAGGGGTCTGGGAATGCTTCTCCACATCACTGAGCAGCAGAAACTTCAAAGAAGGCCTGGAAATTTGCAAACACTTCGGTAAAACTGCTCAAAGTGCTGTTGTCCCAGAGTGACCACAAAGCTCACAGCTGGATGGGTGAGTCCAGCCAAAGTCACACTGACATTTTGCACCTTTTTTTCCTGATAGATATATCGGTTCTTGCTGACCCACTGCAGAGAGGCAGTGAGTTTAGTTTAGTTTCAGCCACAGCAGAAAGGATCCAGAGTAAAGTGAAGCAATTTTGCTATTTAACTGTATGAAAAGAGTAGAGATATCCCTGCATGGCCCATATTCACCCCCTCAGCTTCCCTACCTCCCTGTCTCTGCAGCCCTTACAGGTCCCCACAGCAGGATTCTCCCCCTATTTAGCCCCATTTCAGTGAAGTGGCAGGAAAACCTGGTGGCCTTGATGGTGGTCCTGTTAGTGGAGGGACAAAGTGCCAGGAGCAGAGGCATCCCCCAGAGCTCACCCCACTCCTGTCTGCAGAGGGACAACTGGGAGGCATTTGGCCCTGTTATTTCATGCAGGGAAATTAAACCCCATGCTCCTCCCAGTTCACACCTCCTCAAGGAGAAACTTTGGAGTAAAAGGGTCCTTGAAGACAACAAGGAAGTGCCAGTGGTACGTTGGTGGCTGCAGGAAGACCTCTGAGCAGGAACATTTATTCCCTATAAAAGGGGATGAGGTATCACAAGCAACTTTTCTTGACTTTCCCTGAAGAATATAGGAATCCTCCTCTCCAGGCAGTTCATCCCCTGCCCAGAGCTGTGCTGTTGTCTGTTAATATTCAATAGAAGTTACATTAGGTGCATGACCAGCTAATACTGAGCAAACATTTGGAAAACATCATGGCATGACTGAACTCGGGGGCCTGCTACTGATAACAAGCAGCATAACCTTGAGAGCTCTTATTTACAGCCGCTGACTGCAGGGCTTTTCTCCTGGCCCAGCCTCATTATTGCTTTTTATCAGGCAGATTTATACATCGAGAACGTATCAATCCAGAGAGCCACCAGCCCAAGGCAGGGACTGTGCTGCTCCCCCTGCCACGGATCAATAGCTTATTTGAGCAGATGGCTTTGAGTGGCGTGGCCAGGGTGAGTTATGGCCTCGTGACAGACAGAACAGGCAAATCCTCCCCCTCAAAGCCCTCAAGGCTCTCAAGACTAGACCAAACAGGGAGGCACACTGGGGTCAAACCTGTCCTGGGATGCTTTTGCAGTAAGGTGCGAGAGAACTCTTTTGCTCTGGATGGACAAACGGGAGCAGTTCAGCACTTCCTTCCATACTGTAGTTGAAACAGAAGTTTTCCAGTTACACCTGCCCAGTGCAACAGCTTTCTGAATGGAGCTCACAGGAGTCATGTGGGCAAGGAAACTTTGCAGATACTCCTCCATTTCACACATCAGCTTTGGGCTGAGTACATGAGTGTGGCCATCGTTTCAAACCCCGTATCATGAAATCAAAACACTCAGATCCTTTGCCAGGAAATTTTCCCCGCTGAACTCTACAGGTGTTTGGGTTCTGAATCAACCCCATCCCTGGAAAGTCTAATAAAGCAAATAAGAAATCAGATCCACCAGATGTAGTCGGCTCTCGCTGGCATCCCATCACAAACCAGACACAGCTGCACCTCCGCCCTGCCTGGCAGGGAAGCTGAGAAACTGCAGCTAAGGAAGGGGAACGCCAAAAGTCTGTGCTAGTTTTTAGTGTGCATTGCCATGAACGACCTGCAGCTCAGCCAAAATCCTCTCTTGCAGCTGTACAAAATGAACGGGACCGAATCAGCACCCGCAGATCAAGTTACGAGGACAGCAGCTTGCCCTCCATCAATGCCCTCCTGCACGCAGAAGCCCTGGCACAGCAGGTACTTCTTCTTTCTTCTTAGCAAATGCAAAAGCATCAGGCACTACCTGGCTTGTAGAGACAGCTGAGTGTTTAACAGCTCAGTCTTCAAATTATCACCTCTTTTCTAAGTGCTTTTTCTGACAGCTCAACACTGGTTTTTCAAAAATAAATTGTTACCTGAAACCATCCCTTTAAATCTCCTTAGTCCAGAACTCAGTTGTAACAATATGCAGTGATTTGTTCTGCTTTAGGAAGGCTGGAGAGCCTGATGGAAGAAAACAGGGTAGAATCATTGCAATCCAAAGAGCTGCGGCTGCCTGAGCCCATGAGGGCCTGGCCTTGCATGAGCAGCCTCCCTTCCCCATGAGCTGTCAGGAACTTTGGATTCCTGCACAGTTTCATGAGGAATCAGTTTCCTGCTTGTTTTATGCAGATACTTTTTCCAGTGCTTGCTTGAAATTCCCTGTTTCCACTTGCGTGCTGCCAAGATTTGTTTCCTAGAGCGTTCACATTGAAAAGATAGCTCTGATTTAAGAGACTGGGTACTGTAAAGGCGTACACAGCTCTGGGAGGACACAGGACAGGATGGACACACACAGCCTGCAGGGAGGGTTTGTCTGTGAGAACAAGTGATGAGGATGGAGCTGTGCTGGAGGCAAGAGCTGCTGCTCTTCATGGGAGCTGGGGAGAACAGCACCCTGTGTCCTGGGCAAGAGCAGGGGGCTGAGTTGGCATCCACGCTGTTTCAAGGGTCACTGTACCCCGAAGGCTGCCCTGGGAGATGCTCCAGGACAGGACATGCTGTGCTCTGGGCTTCACATTAGGCTCAGGCTGTAAGGTCCACTTCCCCAAGGAGGGGATATGCCAGAAGGGCCAATCTCATACACAAAAAGGATATCCAGTCTAATCCCACGTCTCACCTTGTCCTATGCAGGCCCAAATATATTTATATACCCTATAAAAATAAGCTTGGTGCTGCTCCCAGAGGTGTGAGATGATGGGGTCTCGAGTCACCAAATCTACAAGGGAAGGACATTTCCAGGGCTCAGAGTCCTGCAGGGCCATCACATGTAAGCAGGGTCTGCAGATAAAAACTACAGCCATGGACAAATCCAGGGGAGCTCCTGCTCTCCCACAGAGCACAGAGAGACTCATTAAACAAGGCAGGCTCCAGCACAGTAATTGGTAACTTTTATGTGCCTGGCTAATTAGAACAAGATACTGCTGAGGAGCTGCTTTCTCCAAGATCTAGGGTCACTCACTCAGAGGTCTTTATTTATTTGCTAAGCCTTCCGGGCCCTCTGATTAGGGTAATACATGGTGAGATTTTTACAATCTTATTTATTCAATAATAGCTGGTGAGCTGGAAAGCCTCCAGGTAATGCAACCTGGAAAGAAAAAAAAAAAAAAAAAGTGGTATTTGAATTTTATTTCTTTGGGGAGGCTGGCAGGGTCCAAGCTGAAAATGCTGGCAGGAATAGGACAGGAAGAGCTGATGTTGTACAAGAGCACAGAGGGCAGGCAGAGGGCAGTGATGGGGTTGAGTTAATTGCTTACAGAAGCATGAGGATGAAGTTGTGACTAAGGGCAAATTTTCAGATGACCTGGGTGAGCAGCTATGCATGAGAACCAGGCAGGAGGTTGGGTGCCTGGTTTGGGGGAGATGTTCTGTCCAGCTCTGGGAGACAGTACTTGCCATGTTGTCAGGTTTGTCCTTTGCAAATGAAATGGCAATCACAAAAAATTTGCCACGTAACAAATGTGACCTGAGTTGTGGGCATGTTTGCACTTGCCCAGTTTTGCCAAAAGGACCTAAAAGCCAGTGGGAGGTGGGAGGCTGTTGTCTTTAAATCCTGTCTTTATCTATTCAAAGCATGTGATGTCAAACATTAGTGACCAGGTGCAATGTCAGACCTGCCAAGCTGTGCCCTGGTGTGCTCATGATGACTCAGGAGAGGGGCAGAGCCTGCTGGCCTCCTGTGGAAAGCAGACACAGCAGCTCTGGCCAAGCGCTGCCTCTGGAGCAGGGTGGGAGAGGGAACAGTTCCCTGCCCTTTGGTGGGACCAGGCAGCTTGTGCAGCAGTGCTGGGTGGACGTGTCCTTTCTACTGGTGAGGCTGACTGCCACACAAGCCCCTCTGTTCCCTCCTGGATCTTGGCTGAGTACATTTGTTCAGTAGGAGGAAGATCCTGGCTTTAGGAATGTTTCTTCTGTGCTTTCCAGTCTATTCAAAGCATTCCAGTTTATCAAGATGATCCACAGCCTCTGCTCTGCAGCCATTCATGTTCACAGATCCCCAAGCTGATCTCAGCTCCAATGAGCCTTGTTGGGTCACCTGCTCTGGGAGCAGGCTGTGTGCAATAGGAAAATGTAATTGTAATTTCTGGAGTGTGCACCAACACAGCCCATGGGCTGGGGATTTTCCTCTCTGGGGTTCCTCTGTGGCACTGAAAGCTGAAGGATCTCTCCTTCCAGATATCATCCCCGGTTCCTGTGCTCAACGGAGACATCCGAGGGAAGAAGATTGCCAATATTTCTGATGTGTGTGAGTCCATGAAGCAGCAGCTGCTGGTGTTGGTGGAGTGGGCCAAGTACATCCCCCCATTCTGTGAGCTGCCCCTGGATGACCAGGCAAGTCCCCCCATCCACCCCACCTCGCTCTGCTCTGCTGAAGTCAGCGGGGAGCCAAAGCCAGCTGAGACCTTCAAAGAAAATGCTCATTGTGCACTCTGTTATCCTGACTGCTGCAGCTGATTGGGAACAGCATCCATACAATGCCAGCACAGGCCAGGCATCCATACAATGCCAGCAGTGACCACTTGCATGTGCTGCTAATCAGCCGATGAGCACAGCCAGATAACGCTGAGCTTGAACTGGGTCCTTATCAGAGCAGCATTTTGGGGTCAGACAGTCATTTATTAATTATGGTTTGCGCAGCACTTTGAAAACCTGAAGTGCTATACAAATGCTTGGGGTAATCAGAATTAGCAGCAGAGATTTCTGGCCTAAGGTCTGCCCAAAACCTAAAATCTGCCTGTCCCTTGCTGCTTCCTGCCTAGGGCTATGTTTGTATCCATGCTCTCAGCATGAAATTTTGAAGCTGAGCGCTAGTTTGCTCCCAAAGCAGTAGAAAATATTTTTTCAGGATTAAAAAGCAATAATATATTTGCATGTAACAGAAATTACTGAAATGACATTTGCAGGTTGCCTAATGCAGATAAGCACAGTGGGTTTGGTGTCCTCCATAGAGCTGCACTGCAGGATCTCAGGCAGCCTCAAAGAGGTACAAGGAGAGGCCTCCTGTGGAAGTCTAAATTTCAGAGGTCTGCAGCAGGTGTTGAAGGACATGATGTGTGTCCAGTCTTGAGCAGCACATGTGGCTGGGACAGCACTTCTGGCAGGGCCAGCACAGGTCCTGTCACAGGTAGGAAGGTATTTCCAGTCTGTCCAGTCACAAAACCAGCACGTGCTCTCTTCAGCTAGGACCAGCCTCCAGCCCTATTGACCTAAAGGTAATTTTTATGTAATGAAGAAAAAGGATATCCAGTTGAGAGTATCCAGCTGATCAAAACCTCCTAAATCCTAAATCTGAGCTCTTTAGTAACCACCCAGCAGCTCCGAGAGCTCTGGGGAATTCAGCGCTCTTAAAAGGGGAGCATGTTTCCTTCTTTTCTATTGTCTGCAAGTACTGTATTGTTTAAAATTATAAGAAATCTGTTAAATTGCTGAGGAAAATACAATTCATAATTTATATATGAAACTAAAATATTATATAATAAATATAATATATAATAATAAATATATATATGAAACTATATATTTATAATTTATAATGAATATTATTTATAATTTATAATGAAACGATGTATCTCAGGTTCATCACTGCAAGAACAAATATCAAATGACATGGTTTGGTCTTCTTGAAGGTTTAATTCACTTTAACCCTGCTCAAACAATGAAATTTATGGACACAAAAAAGGGGGTTACAAACTGAACCTTCTTGAATTTGCAATAGGCAGGAAATTTCTAGGTGGGAGCTTCATTCCCCCCTGGGACTGGCAGTTTTTTCCTTGTCAAAGTTTTTTCAGGTAGGAAAGCTCAGTGTTGTTAATTCCTGGTAAAAAATTTTGGTAATTCAGGTAATTCCAAGCAGCTCAGCTAACATATCCACCCATGTTTGGACAGCAACAGAGAGAGGCTAGATTTTGGCATCTAGATAAAGATTCCCCAGTGTCATGTGTGTGCAGTCTTTTTGCAAGGATCTCTACTCTGTTTATTTTGCATAACCTATTTTACCATTTGGGGGAAAAAAACACAGTCCTCTACTAGACATCAGCATCTTTCCTAACCAGAGCTCTCTTCTGTGGGTGATACATTCTCCTGGCATTTCTGGTAGGGTGAGACTTCTCCTGGCTTTGACAGATGCTGAGGATAACACACTGGAAAAGGGGACCATTCCCATCAGGACATACTTTTCAGCATTTCTCTATTAATGTTTAATGATTGTTTTCCCCAGCAGAAGCTCCTGGCTGGACATTAAGAAGCCTCTGTGTCAGGATGTCCAATTGTTAACTTCTCTTTCTGCCTAAATCTCTGAAATTTTAACTGAAGGAGGGCAAAAGATTCAGAACATTCTCAGGAGCCACTGGAGGGTGTAAAGCGAAACACTTCAATCATTAACATCAGGGGAGAAAAACATCCCTTTGGCTTCCCTGTCCCCAATTCCTGTGGCTGAGGAGGGCCAGCAGGACATGGGTCCCCAAGGCTGTGGTTTCAGTGGCAGGTGGGCACAGCCCAGAGGGACAGCAGCTGTCCAGCAGCAGATTGTGCTTCACCCCACTTCCCAGGGTGGAGTGTGGCCCCTGGTTCTGCACTTGGTAGGAGCTGTGTGCAAACAGCCCACAGTGCTGGGAGATCCTGGGACAGCCTAACACGGTCTTGCTCATGACATGTGTCCTGAATATGGGATATTTCAGGTGCTGTCTGCTGGTTCTGCTGGATTTATAACTGGTTTAGCACAGACTGTTTTTTGATCTCTTTCTCTGCCTGTAACTGAAGAGGGGCCCTCACTCCCCATCCCTGAGTGCAATACAGGAATGCTGACCTTTCCCTCTTGCTTACATGAAATCACAGCTTTGTCTCAGTCTCTCCATCACTGAAATAACTTTCCCTGCCCTTGCAGGTAGCACTGCTACGTGCACACGCAGGGGAGCATCTGTTACTGGGAGCTGCCAAGAGGTCCATGGTGTTCAAGGATGTCTTGCTGCTAGGTAAAAATTGCCCTTCTGCTCCCAGCCCATCTGCTTCTGTGACACTTCTCTGCTGGGGTGAAGGAGAGGGTGGTTCAGTGTTTGTGGACATCCTTTTTGCAAGGGTGGTGGCTTGAGCTGTTCTGTATTTTAGCAAGCCCAGCAAAACCTTTGAGTGCAGCTAGGCCTGGCTAACATTGACATCAAGGCCATGATGTGTGGGGGCTGTGTGAGCATTCATGGTGCACCGCCATGGTTTGTGTAAACCAGCTGTGATGGGATTGAGAAAAAAGCTCTCATTCCTTGGTCAGTTTTTCCTCACTTGAGTGGCTCCTGGGTAATGAGAAGCTGCTCTGGCAACACAAATCAAAATTTCTGGTGTTCTGAGACAGGGTTGGGGCTGAAGGAGGGGCTTCTTAATTCCTCCATCCCCATGATTATCTCAGCATTAGTTACCTGCATTTTGAACTCCTTGTCACCCTGGATAAGTGTTGAGCAATGACAGCATGATGGTGTCTGTGCTGCTTGTCTGAAGGAAATGATCACATCATCCCACGGAACTGCCCCGAGCTGGTGGAGGTGAATCGTGTGGCCATCCGCATCCTGGACGAGCTGGTCCTGCCCTTCCAGGAGCTGCAGATAGATGACAATGAATATGCCTGCTTGAAAGCCATCATCTTCTTTGACCCAGGTATGCCCCAGCTTGGCAAGGGTTCCCATCAGAGGGGCCTAGTCTGGATTATGCTGACTAACACCATGGTGGAAATGGTGCCTGGTCTCCTGTCTGGGCCAAACTGTTCTTAGAGAGGGAGGGGAGAAGTCAAAGAAGAGAAGGATTGTCCGTCACAGCAGACGATGGGGAAGCAGAGGCAGCTCACCTCAGGCTGTGCCCAGACTTCATGCTGGCACTGGCAGGCAGCTCCCAGGGGAGCAGCCTGGAGAGTTTGCTGTGTGGGTTGTTGCAGATGCCAAGGGACTGAGCGACCCATCCAAGATCAAGCGGATGCGGTACCAGGTGCAGGTGAGCCTGGAGGATTACATCAACGACCGGCAGTACGACTCGCGGGGCCGCTTCGGGGAGCTGCTGCTGCTGCTGCCCGTGCTGCAGAGCATCACCTGGCAGATGATAGAGCAGATCCAGTTCGTCAAGCTCTTTGGCATGGCTAAGATTGACAACCTGCTGCAGGAGATGCTGCTGGGAGGTGAGTACTAGAGGGTCTGACAAGAGGCCTCTCAGTGTTCCCTGATTATTGTCCCCGTGAGACCTTCCTTAGTCACTGCTCCCTGTCTAGAAAAGTTAGAGACAGCCAGCCTGCAGGTCAGCCCTTGACTCACACAAAATCATCTCCCCTGTCCTTGACAGGGGTAACCAAGGGTCCTCTACTTCTTCTCATCTAAAGAGATGCATTAGCTGTGCCTGTGTTTACAGAGGCATCCCCAGCCCCCTGCACACGCAGGAGCTTTGCTGTGCACCCCCAGACACCAATCCTCTTCTGCCAGAAGGGACTCATCAAAACAAAAAGGTCTGAAAGCTCAGGTTGAAAGAACATCCTAGATTTTCTAGTGGGAGAATCCAATGGGACAAAACAAAATGAAAAGTTCCCACTGTGCTATTCTTCACGTGGAGGTGTGACTAAGGAATATAATTGTGTATAAGAGGACATGCAGGCAGCAGGCAGGGGTTAATTAGTTCAAGGCATCCATGGAGAGAAAGGGAAGGGTGTGCTGCAGTCACTTGTGCACAAGCTAACTGTGCACAGAGCCTTGGAGCCTTGGGTGCAGTGGGTCTGCCCATCTGAACTGTCTCCTTCTGCCATTGTGGCAATTAATGTCTTATGCATGTTCTAGGCTCATCAAGTGAAACGCCGCACACCCACCACCCCCTGCACCCTCATCTGATCCAGGAGAACCTGGGAACAAACGTCATTGTGGCCAACACAATGCCTCCTCAGATGCACAACGGGCAGATGTGTGAGTATATCCAGAGAGACAGAGAGCTCCTGGGAGAAACCAGGAGCTTTCCAGTGTGCCTGTGGAGGTAATTTCTATCTTGCAAGGAAATCTGCAAGCAAGACAAAGTCTCTGGTAATGAGTGTGTGAGAAATTCCTATGCAGAAAGGAGGGAAAGACAAACAGAGAGGTGGGTTAGATTAGATTAGGCCAGACTAAATGATTCAACAAGATACTCCTTGGCAGACTGTAACTTTTACATAGCCCTTAAGGGATGAATGATCCTATCCAGAGCTTAGTGAAATCAGTGGAAAGGCTCCCCTTCCCTTGAATGGTTCAGACATACCTCAGCTTATCCTCTGAAAAAACACAGGAGGACCTGGCCCACCACATGGGGCCACCACTGGGGACCTTGTGCTGAGATGACCTTGGCTGACCAAAAATGTGGTTAGTACAGGTCCAAACATCAGCAGCTGCCCGTATTTGATGTTGGTTATTGTGGTTCTCCTGGGGCATCTAACCATGCCTGCATGTCTGGGCTGCCCTAGAGCAAACACACAAGCCCTTAAGAGGCTGTGCTGACATCTGAACCCTGCAGGACTGAGGACAGATCCCAGTGCTGTCAGGTTTGTGAGGCCCTCTTTTAATTTGGTTTCTTTCTCTTCAGCTACTCCAGAAACTCCACAGCCTTCTCCACCCGCGGGCTCAGGATCAGAGCAGTACAAGCTGCTGCCTGGAGCCATTGCAACCGTGGCAAAGCAGCCCACGTCCATCCCACAGCCTGCCATCACAAAACAGGAGGTCATCTAGCAACCCCCACAGCAGCCAGCCTCCTTAGGAACACCGTGTGGGAGAGAAGCCCGAACTGACTCTGCCACTGTGAAAAGAGAAGCCATCCAGAGGTCCCTGGGCACAAACACACGGACTGGTTTGTTGGACTGGCCACCACCAGCTGTCTTCCTGCAGCTCCGGACAGCACGTGCCATGGGCAGCCCCAGAGTCCCAGAACTAAGGCTGAAGCCAAAACTCTCTGTCCTTGTAAGGAGGGCCAGATTCCTGCCTCCCTCTGTGGGGAGGTGGCAGTGCCTGGCTGGGGACAGGCTGCTGCCCCACTGCCACCTCAGCACTGGTTCAGCACACAGCAGACCCTGTGAACAAGCAATTCCCTGTGCCATGGGAGTGCAGGGCTTCCCTCCCATGGCCGTGCCAGCCCCCTGCAGTCCCCAGTCCAGCCAGACTTGGTGGAGGTGGAAGCTCCCCCAGGAGCATCACAGCAGGTGAAGCACATGGGGTTTGCCCAGGCAGCACTGCCAGAACTGCTCCTCAGCCTCGGCTAGTCCCTGGTCTTTGCGTGGTGTCACTCTCCAGCCCTCTAAGCCCCCCAGCCAGATCTAAACAAATCTTTTCAGCTGATTCTGGGGCAAAGTCTGGCCCACCAAGATACCCCACTATTTGCATCCCTTTGCCTCTTGAGGGTGTTGGTGTTTCTGTGCCATGCCTGCCCTCTCACCACAATGCTCGGAGAGGCAACCACTGCCAAGCCCTTCCCTTGCACCACTCACTGCCTCCTGGGAATCTGAGGGACCATGGGACTCCAGAGATTTCAGCTAATGGGATGGGCTCACCCCTTTACAGGCTGGCAGCAACTGCCCAAAATATCACTGGCCCAACTACTGCTTCTCAGCAGTCAGAAGAAGGCCACTGGATGCCTATTGGGAAGGAAGTGGGGGAAAGAGGTAGGAAGGGGAGAGACCTATGAGTGTCACAGATTGGACAAGGTCTTGGGCTTTCTAAGTGCTGGGAGCATTGGGATGCAGGATCTCAGTTCAGACCCAATTTTAATGCTAAGATATGCCACACAATCTACTTCTCCAGTGCAGTGCCACTCCTTCAGCCTCAGCTCCTTCAGTGGGTGGCTGATAACAGATTTATAGGTCTTTATAACATGATAAGAATTGATTATGACTCCTTCAGACCTCTGAGTGTTCAAGAGCACCAACCTCAAAAACAGAATCTTCTTCGAGTCCTGCAGAGAAATGTGACAGAGGTCAAGCAATAACCCTGTCTCACCCAAACCCCTTGGGTCTGCTCACCCTGCTGTGCTCCCTCGTGCCCCTGCCCCTGTCCCTCTGTGCCTGCCTGTGCCAAAACCTGTGGATGTGACCTTTGGTTTACAGCTGAAACCAGGAAAGGAGCTCTCCTGCAGCCAGCAGTGCCAGCAGGGCTGAGCTCCCAGAGCCCTGCACCACTGCAGGCCTGAGTCATTGCTGGCCTCTTGGGAGGATGAGGATGGTGGGCCCACGGCTGCCAGGAGGTCTCTGGTGGGGACAAATCTGAGCCAGCTCAGCCAGAGGAGCTGCAGCTCTGTCCCTTGATTTCCAATGCAAAAATGAAACACCTCGTGCTGGCGGTGTCAGAGGTATTGTAGGGTCTCAGTGCTGGTGGCATCGTACCAAGTAACTTATTGCAATGATGAATCCAATCATTTCCTGTAAATTATTTTGTAAATCACATTGATTATTTATAATTGGGAGATTAAATGCAAAAAAACCTCCAACCCTGTAATAACCAGGCTGTCTTTTCCAGCTGCAGCAAACTTTTTTCTTGTATGTAGACATACTTTGTGGGGAATCCTTTTTGGTCCATTTGCACCAAGTATTCTTCGATATTGTACATTAATTTTTGCTCGTTTCTGCCTTCCAATGGAAACAGAAGAATATTTCTTCACAAGGATTTGTATTCATAAAAAAAAAAAAAAAAAAAAGAAAAAAAAAAAAAAATAAATGCAAAAATATTTTCTAACTTTTCCCAGACAGATGGATTTCTTTCTTCTGGGAGGATTTATTTTAAATCAAGGAGCTAACCTCCCTGTTGGTCTGAGCACAAAGCATATGTGTATGGAGAAAAAAGCCCAAACAAGTGTTTGATGCTGTTGCCAGCTGTCACTATTTCCTGGCAAGCCCAATGCTGGCTGGTATCTGTCCTGAAGCCACGTGTGCTGGAATCATAAGACTGAATGACAATCCCAATTTTCATTAAAAGAAAAACAAACATGAAGAATAAATATTTGCTTTCATGATTCCGGGGAGCTTAAAGGCTTGAAGTAACCACATTCGGAAAGCCAAGCAAATGAAACTAAAATATCTTATTCACATTTCAAACATGTTCATTTTTATGTCACTCTTGTATTTCAAAGGTAATTTCTGAGCACGTTGGGGTGGGTGATTGTCCTTTGTTTCAAACACAGCCACCTTATTGCTGGCAGCAGGTGGAAGCCAGACTGAGCCTATAGGGCACAGTAAGATGATCAAGTGAAAATCAATTTATCACTGGCTGTAAGGAATACACTAGTAATTAGTGAAGGTTCTTAACGACCTGCTTTTCTGACCACAAGAGCCTGTGCTGTAGCCTGAGCTGTAGCCTGCCCAGGAAGAGAACAGGAAGAGGGGAGAGAGGTGTAGATGGCTGTAAAGATTAGGTCTCTGGGAAGGAACACCATCCAGCATTTTCAGCTCTGCTCTGCGGGAGTTTGCCCTCACGTTCCCCCATCTCCCACCTCTGATGAGAACTGAGGTGGGCAGTTTCACCCTAGGTACAAGGGATGAGAAGCAGCCTGATTTTCCATCCCATTAGCACATCCAGTGGTGTCCCAGTCCCAGTCACACTGCCAGCAGGGCTGAGATGCAGGGATGAGATCCAGCCTGTGTTTGAGGCATTTAGAGCCTGTCTCCACTCTGAGTCAAGGACTTGGGAGAACAGGACAGGTCTCAAATAACCTACCCTCACTACCTATGAGGATCCAGAGCCCCAGCATCACTGCTGAATGCCTGAACAAGGGAACCAAAAGCAGTCACAGGACATGTCATCCCAGCACACACGGGACTGAGTGGTTAGTCCAGGCAAGACAAAGAAAAGGAGTTAATTCATTTTTTTTTAATGTGGAACAAAAAAACCCTGGGACTCATCTGCTGTGATTCATGGTTGATTTTACCTGGGTATATGCCCTAAAAACTCCATATAAGTAATATCAAATCTTTGAAGCAATAAATTCTCCTTCCCATTAACTGCTCTATCAAGGTTGCCCTTTACCTGGTTAATCTTAAATCAGTGCACTTCCTACAGGAGATTTCTTATTGCTGGATTCAGCTCACTTGGAAAAAAAAAACCCATGAACTGTCCCAGAAGCAACCTTGTCCTTCATTGGTGTCCTCCATCCCAACTCTCACCTCTTTTGTCACTCCAGCCTGGAATCATCCTGAAACACTTTCCACTCCTGTGTTTTATCCTGCTGGGCTCCCTGGAACCCTCAGGCCATGTCCCATGTCACAGGAGATGGCTGCTCTGAGGACTGGCCTTCGACACACAACTTCCCTTACATTGTTTTTGAACACAAGAGCTTTCTGTGCCTGCAGCTCAGCCTAGGGATGATTTCCTGGAGAGCACCATCTCCGGCTGCGGAATCTTTTCATGATGTCCAAGCAAAGATCTGTGAAAGTGGTATTTTTAGGTCCTTTGGCCACTATGAAATGCATTCTTTTCATATTCCTTATATAACTTCCATCTGAAAGAGCCAACAGGCTTTGGAGCCTTTTCCACAGCTTTCCTATCTTAGTGGGAGTGGGGGAAAAAAAAGGCAAACAAGTTTTATGGCCTGCATATCATCTCTGACAAAAGCAACTATTGCTGCTATTAAACTTACAAGTGCACACACAGGCACAGATAGTCATGAGCACCAAGAGGCAGCAGGGACAGCTCAGCAACGTGGCACTGCTGAGCCAGGCAATTCCATGTGCCAGGCTGGCCAGTTCCCTCTGGGCTTAATGCAAATATCACCAACCAACTGGGAAACTCAGGCCACACACTGCACAAATCCTTTCCACTCAGAGAGGCTGGAGAAGAATGGTAAGGTGTGGGTATGTCTAAAATCCCTCTCCCCATTCCGAACTGAGGTGTGACCCTGACAATCATAAACACACCTAGCACCTGAAAAATTACCAGCCAGGCCAATAAAAATGGCAATATATTGTCAGCTTCGCTATGTGAGAGTGAGCAGGAGAGCTTGGTACAAACAACTCTGCAGTCACGACCTGCAGTTCAGTGTCCTGTGAGAGAGGAGAGGCTGCTGGGACCAACAGAATGCTCCCAGTTCAAACCCAGGGGAAGAAGAGCTCTGAGTCTAACCTGGGTCTGGGAAAGAAGGTGGTTTGGGAACTGTATTTCCTAGGCTTACTCTGACTTTGGAACTGGAGTGATGCCAGGCTTTCCTGATCGTGACTAAAATCTTCCAGAGGCCTTAGGGCACCCCTAAGCTGGAGTTTAGTCGTGGGTTACACAAAGCCCCGGGCTCTGCTGCCAGGCTCCACTCCAGCCCCTCACATCTGGTGGCTCTGCCTGGCTGGAACCTGCAGTCCCATGGGACCTCATGGATTCACAAAGACCAAGGACCCCTTGTGAGCCTGGGGGACCCCACACCAGATAAGGGGCCTGGGGGAGCTGTTGTGATTCCCCAGCTCCTCCTAGAAACTGCCCTGGGTGCAAGAAACAGCACAAGAGCTGCCTGAGGGAATGTCTGCATAGACACCCACCAGAGAAAGCATCCCAAGCCAGACAGGAATTCCTCTCTGCTGCTGCCAACCCAGGTGTCAGCACTGGCTAGAACATGACATGTTCCCCCTCACTGACCAGGAAAGTCATTACAATAAAGTAACTCATAATATTCTGTTCCTTTCCAGGACTCTCCAAAACATCACTGTGCCTTAAAAACACTTTTTAATTAATCCTGCTGATGGGTTACTTACCATTAACCACTGACATGGAGCACATTGGCTCATGCATGTCCTGGAATCCACTCAGAGCTGATTTTGCAGGGACAAGCCACTGAGAAAAAAAGCTTGAGGCAGAAGCAGCAAAGAGAAACCTTAACACCTAAACCAGAATTCCTGACTCAGACCTACAGCACTTCCAGCACAGATAAAGGACAACCATTGGGATCCTCACTTCTGAGTGGGTTTTAGCCTTCTCTGAACCATATTCTAAGGTGTGGGATTAGAGTAGCACTTTCTTGCCTGGAAGAGCACACGAGAGATCTGCTGTGCTGCACGCCCATTGGGGAGGCAGTGGAGGCACCTCCAGCATTCCAGACTCTTAATTTTCCATTGAAATCCTACTATTTCTTGCATGCAGCTCCCCTCCTCACAGTCCACCACACAGCTGCATTCCTTCACCCTAAGGATGTGCAAAGATATCACTCAGGGGTTACTCTAAAACCCAGCCCTGCTTCACTCCTTCCCACTGATATATGAGCTTCTGAAGGAACCCCAGGCTGACAGCCCCAAGAGCTGGAGCACCCAGTCCAACCCAGCAATGCTTCCCCTGGAAAGCATCTCCAACATTCACCAACTGGTTTCTTGCAGGAGCAAACCTGAATGTTTCTACTGCTCCAGCAGCTGCAGCCTGGGCCATGGAGGGGCTGCAAGGAGAAGCTGCCAAGGTCCCTGGGCAGCCCCATCCCAGCTCCTTTCGAGGGTTAATCCTGCCAGGGATCCATCCTGCCTCAGAGACAGCTGCTCTCCTTCCAGTGTGCAAGAGTATCATGAAATGCAGCAAAAGGAAATGCTCAGTTCAGGACAAACTGGGTGTTGGACTAGATGCCCTTTAAAGGTTCCTTCCAACCTAAGTTATTCTGTGATTCTATAAAATTAAACAACAGAAATCCTGTAATATTTAAAGCATTCAGAGGTCCTGCCAAGCACATTCCTCACCAAGCTTTGGCAAAAAAAAACCTGCTCATCTTAAACCTGGTAAAGCCAAGGAGAGGGAAAGTCATCCCTCAAAGCCTGGGCTGGGTAAGGCTGTGAGTCTGTGTCCCACCACACACACTGGGCTGTCTGGGGGTCTGCCAGCACCTTAGCACAGCTTTATGTGCCTGGGTGGTGGTGCCTGCCTGTGTACAGCTGCTTTGGCAGCAGATGCTACAGATTTGTGTGCATTTGCACATTAGTGCCGGTTTGCAGCGTTGTGCATGTGGGTCTGGCCTGCCATCTGTGCATGGGGAGGGCATGAGCAGAGCAGGGATGGTTCCCTGCAGCCCAGTGTGTGCTGCTCCCACCTGTGAGATCCCCTCCTCACACCGCCACACGCAGGGTGACAGCAGGCATAGAAGCCTGTCCTGGAGGATGCACACTTCCAGGCTTTGAGTGCAATATTTATGGTCATTTAGGGTGTATTTTCTTAGTCACCTCATCCTCTGAGTGCAGAGGAATAGCTGCTGGATTGTATCACAGCCAGGCACCATGTCTGGAGCCTGGTACGGCCCTGCCTGGGGTGATTAGTAGGGACTGCTGCTCCCCTACAGCCCTTCCCATTCTGCTGCACTGGTGCAGGAGGAGCAGCTCAGGCTTGAGATGGAAGCCTCACGCTCAGGCAGACCTTGTCCAGCACTGCAGCATGAGTGGCTCTCTGCTCTGACGCTGAGTTGCCCAAAAGGGTTCTGTAGTTTGTGGGGCCCAGAGGTTTCACCCCTCCTGGACTGAACTGCTCACAGATTATCTTTATTACAGGACTGTTATGTTTGCACAGTTTAGTGATTTAATATCAGTTTAAAGCCTTCTCTGTGAGCAGTGCTGTTTGAAGTCATGCTCTCGCTTTTCAGCCTCAGCTTGCCAAGACTGTAAAACGTTTATTGCTAATGGTGGAAAAGCTTAAAGAAGCCAAGATAACTTTCCCAGGCTGGGTATTAAGAGTGGGATCGGGTAAGTAAATAAGTGAAGAGTATTACATGGACTTCATTAAATATCAACCAACACCAACAGCCACTCATTTATAACACAACGGCAGAGCATGGGAGCACCCAGGAGCAGAGCTGAGAAAGGTATGAATCACATGTGATAGGAGAGATGAACAGGAGAAGGGCTGGATTCCCCACGGGGCTCCGGGTGTGGTTCCCAAGGTCACAGCACAACTCCTGATGAAAACTCCTGCACAGACTGTAGGTTTGGACCTGATGGAGTGGCAGAGTTGGTGGGGATCATCTCTCATCTGAGGAGGGTCGTGGACATGTGGTGCCACATGTCCTTCTCCCTTCTGATGCAGTGGACAAAGGCAAAACTCTTCTTCCTAGGAAGGAGAGTTTAAATTCAGTCTACAGCTATCACACCTCCTGTGACTGTCAGTTCTTGGACGTTTGTTTTCAGTTTTTAGCTTTTACTTCCTTATAGACAGGTTCTGCCTTACTGGTTTCTAGTCACAGGATGGTAACACCAGGAAGAGTAAATTACAGCTCTTGTTACAGTTCCTCTGATTTCCTGTGCCAGTATTTTCAAACTCCCCCAACAACTTGGTTTGATGCTTGAACCCCCTCACTTCCATTCACCACCTCCTGCTCTCCATAAGTTCAACATTCCCCACATAAAAAAAGCTGAGGTAAGACAGTCACTTCATTTGGGGGCCATCCCCAGATTATATTTCACTCCCAGCTCTTCCTCACTGTGCAGTATCCTCCCTTCAACTTTCCTTCATCATTCTCTCACCTGCCTAAGGCTCTTGCACTTATTTTAATTTTATTTTCCATATCTCTCAATTGATTGGTAGTGATTCTTATTTCCTGCCCTTCATATTTCCCAAAACAGAGCTTCATTCACATGTTGCTCCTTTCAAACATCCCTGCTCACTCCTAACACCCTGCTGCAGCAGCCATTAACCAGTCAGGACTG
Source organism: Poecile atricapillus (assembly GCF_030490865.1). Taxonomy (NCBI): domain Eukaryota; kingdom Metazoa; phylum Chordata; class Aves; order Passeriformes; family Paridae; genus Poecile; species Poecile atricapillus. Next base: position 9,011,252 of record NC_081263.1, read on the forward strand.
GAACTGTCACCTCCCTGCTAAATTTTCCTCCCTTGTTTGAAAGGTGTAAATTCCAAGCAGATTTTGCAACCTTTAGCATAAATTGCTGTTTGCAGCTCCAGTTCTTCCCAGCTGTTTGGTGTTTTGAAGCCTTTTCTCAGATCAGCAATTAGGTGGATCAGGTGATCCAGGAAATTCTGTCATCCCTTCAGCTGGGAGGCCACAGATCCATCTCCACACCTGGGACTCCAGGTCCCACCTGGCTGCTTCTGTCACACTTGTGCTGCAGGTCTCTGTGCCCAGGAACTGTAGGAATGGAAATGGGAGTAATACAAAATCTCTTGTCCTCCTGAGATCCCTTCCAACCTCATTTATCCTACAAATCTACTGGAAGGGGCACGGAGCAACACCACAAAAAGGTCCAGTTTACTCAGATCTGAGTAAACTGGACCTAGCTTCAGACACCAGATAGCCAGGTTGCACCCAGGTGAGGGTTTGACCATGAGCACAGGCTGGAATGAATGAATGAATTCCCCTTCCCTGGAACAGCTCTCTGCAGGAGGATCCTGTGACACACTCCACTTGTTTCCATGTTGGCGTTTCCCTTACCGGGTACAGCATCACTGAAACATTTTTTTACTTTGGAAGGGTGAACCCTTGGCAGAGAAACGAATCAGCGCTGAATGTTGTATGCTGCAGAAGGACCCTGGTTCCCACTGTAGGTTCCTGGGATTCCCACTCTTTGTCCAACTATCCTTGACTCCCTCTCCTGGCTGAGAGCACGGCTTACAGCGAGAGGGAAGAGCAGAAACCACCGCCCTGGGACTGTCCCTGGCAGGATGCTGAGGCGTTTGCAATCAACCTCTGCGTCCCTTCACCTGCGGGGTTAAACGCGGCATTTCCCCCTCCCCAACACTCCCCGGTGAGTTTGAAATGCAGCAAACCTGGGAGCGACCATCGTTTTTATTACAAATTCCATGCGGACAGGTCAGGCGTCACCACCTGGCCTCCTGTGAGCTGCCTTTCCCTTCTGTTCGGGTCTCACAGGTACCGACCTGGATACAACGGAGGGACAAAGGCTGTGCTCTGGCTGGGAGAGACCCTGGGATGCAGATATATATAAATATAAATATAAATGCTATATATATTTTTATATGTATGTATGTGTGTGTATATATATGAAAATAAAACGTAATTTTATATATGTGATTATATATTGTATATAAATGTCATCTATATATAGGTAAGTATATTTGCTGTATGTTATATAATTACATATATTATATAGCAATACTATATATACACATAACATACATAATCCATGTGTATTTAAATGTATATGTATACATATATATACACATACGTATAGAAAATATTTTATACATAACATATTCTATACACATAACATGTATTTTACAAGCGTAAAATGTATTTATAAAATGTGTTTTATAAAATATATGCATTATTTACGTATTACATGTTGGTGTGTATTATTGCTGTATGTATTATATTTATGTATTATATGTTGTGTGTAGATATACATATATATATATACACATGTGTATGTATGTATGTACATATATATATATATATAAAATTCTGCCATCGTGGCTCACGGCTGGAGGCAGTGCCCTGCCGTTGTCACGGAGGATGAGGTGGCACTGAAGGGCCGATGTCCCTTCGGGAAGTGTCCCCGGGGCTCCCCCGCTGCACGGAGCAGACGCCAGAGACAGAGGAGCCCCAAATTTTGGGCGGGAGGCGGAACCGCTCGAGGCCGCTGCCGAGGTCGCGGTGCCGCCCCGGGGCCATGGCGCAGGCGCGGCGGGGCCGTCACTTCCGAGCGCCCGGGGCCGTTCCGGGGCGGCGGGGCCGGGACGCGGCTGCTCCGCGGGAGCTCCGGTACGGGCGGGCTGCGGGCCCGGGAGCTGCGGGGCCCCGGGGCTCCGGTACGGGCGGGCTGCGGGCCCGGGAGCTGCGGGGCCCGGGGGCTCTGGGACGGGCGGGCTGCGGGTCCGGGAGCTGCGGGGCCCGGGAGCTCTGGGACGGGCGGGCTGCGGGCCTGGGAGCTCCGGGGCCCGGGAGCTCTGGGACGGGCGGGTCTGCGGGCCCGGGGACTCCGGTACGGGCGGGCTGCGGGGCCCGGGGGCTCCGAGACGGGCGGACTGCGGGCCTGGGAGCCGCGGGGGCTGCGGGGCCGCGGCTGAGGAGGAGGTCTGGCGGTCCCTGGCAGCCTCCTTGCCCCTGTGCCTGTGCGGACGCTCGGGGTTGGGTGCTCCCGGGTGAAACGCGTCCCTGGGAGCGATCCCGAGGGCCGTCCCGAGCAGCTGGGGAAGCTGAGGTGGGAGCGGGGCGTTGGGAGCTCTGTCAGGGCAGGAGGAAGGTGGCTGCGGGTGCCCAGTGTCCCTGTGGCGGGCGGCTCCGTGTGATAGCCAGGAGCGGTGTGATGTGCTGTGAGTGACTGAATGCCAGCACCTCAGAAAAATAAAGCCTGCCAGCCCCAGGTCCAGCTACAGGAATTATGGCAGGCTTGTGATTTTCTGACTTTTACTTGTCTCTATCCATTTGTGACTGGGTTTGGAATTTCAGGTCCCAGGTCAGACATCTTGGCATCACACCGAAAAGTTAAAACTAGATTAGGCCGGCCTCAGTACCCATGCAGTGCTGGCATAAGAGTCTGTAATTTTCTTACTTGCTCATCCAGCTTGTTTACTGCAGCCATTTCTTATATTCCAAGTGCTGCTCCTCCTGAATTACTCAAAACATTCACCTGGGCAGAGGTGCTGGTAAGTGCATGTGTTTGCCAGAGAGGTTAAGCAAAACTCCTGGCTTTCTGGGTTTAGATGGGGGAGCTTCTCAGAAGGTGTAATTTGGCCAAATACGAGAATCATGACAAACTGGGATGTTTGCTTTGCCTTAGTTTCCAGCTGGACGTAGGAAATAAACATTAAGGCAGATTGAATTCTGTGTTTTGCAATGGAGCTGTGTAATTCTGTATTATAACTTTATTGGGTTAGGTTTCATCCAGGTTTCATTCTACCTGCTAGGTAGGATAAAGAGATTAGAGTAACTTGCACTTTCTAATCCTGCTTGGAGAATTAAAATCAATGGAGTCCCTTGACTGTAGTGCTGCTTCTTGGAAAGGCAACGTCTTTAGCTAAGAAACAGGGATACAGAACATAATAAATATGTAAACAGACAATGGGGTTGTAAGTCTGAGGGTTTGTTTGTCACATGCAGCATTTATTTTTTGACAGATTGCTGCTGCATTATGTCAGGAGAGAGCGACTGCACGAGGACAAGTCCGTCAGCAGGGTCTCCATCGGACAATGAGCTCCTGCCAGACCGGCCAAAGTATGTTTGTACCCTGTCTCCTGATCTTGTTACCAAAGCCCGGGAGGAGCTCCAGGAGAAGCCTGAATGGAGGCTCCGTGATGTGCAGGCACTCCGAGATATGGTGTGCAAGGACTATCCTTCCCTGGGGACGTGCCTGGACGATGCTTTTTTGCTAAGGTTCCTCCGAGCCAGGAAGTTTGATTACGATCGAGCGCTTCAGCTCCTGGTGAACTACCACACCTGCAGGAGGACCTGGCCAGAGGTGTTCAGTAACCTGAAGCCATCTGCAATAAAGCCTGTCCTGGAGTCAGGCTTTGTCACTGTGCTGCCTCACCGGGACCCGCAGGGACGCCACGTCGTCTGCATCCGCCCAGGTACTCAGTCCTGAGTGTCTCTGTTCCCCATCCTCGAGGTCTGTCTGGGCCAAAAGCCTATTCCCTGCTCTCCCATGAACAGTGGTGACTTGCACAGAGTATGTGGGCTCTCTCAAATTTGAAAAGCTGACTGAGGAAGGCACGGGCTGGTCCTTAGCCAGCATTATTCCAGTTCCTTTGCCTGTGTCAGCAATAACTGTGATCATGGCAAAACGAAAATGCAGTGAGATGGGTCGATGAAATATTAGGCAATTCAAGAAAAATTAATATGCAGCAACTCAAATTGAAACAGGGCTGCCAGCCTACCCTGAGAAGCTTGTAATTTGTTTTTACAATAACCAGAGAGAGAAGCCTATAGCTGTGACTCCTGTGTAAATAATCAGTCTTTCATGTGCTTTTGGTGCTGCCAGGCTTGCTGTAAATTTCTCTTCATTCATTCTCCTCTTTTCCATTTACCTGCCTTCTTTCTGAGCTGAAAGTGCTATTAATGAGCTGTGCTGGGTGGAGAATGGGGTTCTTAAAACCATTGCCTTTGCTCCCTGAAGTAAACATGAGTTGCCATTTACCAATTGCTTAAGAAAGGCTGCTCTGAAGTAGAACTGTGGCTATACAGAATAACTTTTGAGTCCAGAAAAACAGAAAATCAGTTTTTTGGAATGTGTATTGTTAGCTTATCTTCACTCTCCGACTTACCATCCCTGTCTTGTAACCTCAGACAGATGGACACCCAGTAATTATCCGATTACTGAGAACATTCGTGCCATATACTTAACCTTAGAAAAACTCATTCAGTCCGAAGAGACCCAGGTGAATGGAATTGTAATCCTGGCAGACTACAAAGGAGTCAGCTTATCTAAGGCGTCTCATTTTGGTCCTTTTGTAGCCAAAAAAGTGATTGGAATTCTTCAGGTAAGACCTGAACTGGTGGGAAAATAAGCTTGTGCATTGTAAATGATTGCTTCTGTGTGCAGAGTTCTTGACTATATCACCACAAACTTCATCATCTTGGCTTTCACTAGAGCAGAGTTAAACGTGTCTCTGCCCAACCGGTTTCTCACACCCTTATAGCCAACTTACCTCACTTGCCCCTTGTTTTTGACTTTTGCATTCCTAAAACTGAATTTACATTAGAAATGCAGACTTTGAGTTGGAACTGACAAAAGCAGTTCGGCTAGGTAGTGGTAAGGAGGAAAGAGAGAGGAGACAGTGAGGAAATGGCCTGATACTTCAATAGTTCCTGCCAGCCAAGATGGAGCCATGGAGCAAATGCAGGTTCCAGCTCAAGTGCTCCTGCAAAAATTTTCAGAGGACTTTTGGTTGAGTTTGATTTGAGGAGGATTTCCATCCATGCCCTGAAGGCAGAGACTTCTTTAGCACAGGGGCAGCAAAAGAGACAGTAATGAAAACATCTCTGCCGGGATGTGTGGAAGGAAAGTGCTAGAGAACAAGTTAGAGCAGGGGTGTAAACACAGTGAAGCTGGACAAAAGGGGAAGGAAAAAGGACTCGGGAGTAGCCTGGCCAAAGTGGCAGGAACGTCTGATGATTTCACTTGATGTTGATACAGTCTGGAAGAGTGAGATGAGAAAACTTCTCTTGAATGGGTTCATTCCATCATTACTTTTGTTCTGGCCTGAGCTGGTTACATCCTTTATTGTATCCATGGGGGAATCAGGAGGGATAGGGTGAATCAGGGGAGTGTATGGAGATGAGATTGGTGAGTTAAGGAAGGCCTTTATAAGAACTCACTCCTTTACATTTTTATCTAAATGTGTCATTTAACTGTAAGCCTATATTTAATTTGTACAAATAAAGCCATGGGTGTCCTGCTGTTCCTGCTGGAAGATGTTCACAAAACAATAGCTGGACTTGGGGAAGGACATAAAGGTATGGTGGAATATAAATGTGTTGTGCATCAGCCTTGCTGAGCTGCAGCTCCTGCAAAGATGACGTAATTCACTGACGTTCCTATGGAGAAAAATACTCCAGCAGTGCCTCTTACCTGCTTTTCACTCCAAGCACTGACTGGTTTGTATATGTACAGCTGGTTATAGGGGAAAGAAACTTCACTGAATCCTTAATTGCTGATCGTGAGCTTTTGCCTATGAAAAATATTTCTGCAAATAAATTTCTGCAGCAAAAATCCTATAATAAGATGTTGTTTTGTCCTATGGGAAACAGTGTGTCCTAGTGATATTAGATTCCTTCTTCACATAAAAATACATTTTAGAGTCTCCTGGGCACCAAATCTTGTTGCTGGACACACTGTTAGAGGGAGCTTGCTTGGGCACTAAGTGTGGTGCACTCCTCAGGAGCTGCAGACATCACTGTGACTGCATCCTTATTAGGGCTGGGAATACCCAAAGGACAGGGGTTATCTGAGTGGTTTTGTCAAGGGAGATAAACATCAACATTGGAAATGAGGATTTACTGACAGCAGTGTATTTTTATGGAGGTTTTTCTTGTCCCTTGACTTTGTTTTTATGCTCACAGATGTCATCCAAGGACTGCTCTCTGTAACAAGTTGAATTTCTATTGTTGTTTGGTTTATGTTGGTACCTCAGATTAAAGTTGGGGAGCCAGTGGGTTGTGCTGGCGGTGAGTCTCACTTTAAAAAGAGAAAGATGGCAAATGTTTTTTTAAACTGCATTATAAAAATCTTCTTTACCCTTCAGGATGGATTCCCCATTCGAATAAAGGCTGTTAACATAATAAATGAGCCTCGTATATTCAAAGGCATTTTTGCAATCATCAAGCCTTTTCTGAAGGAAAAGATCGCAAACAGGGTAAGGTGTGATTTTAACATCAATATTAATGTTTGTAAGTTCCTTGCTTGGCCACTGTTAGAAAAAAAGAAAAATTGTAATGCTTGACAGTTAGAAAAATGTTGATGCCATTTTACTTTCTGCTTTAATTTTCAAAAATATGCCTGTTGGGAAAATTCTCTGTGAGACAGAAACTTTGAGGAACTCAATACTGGCAAAATATTAAAATGGAACTTCAGTACATGTGCTCTGTATCCAGGACATCATCCCTGGTTGGATTATTTGGGCCAGTAGCTCTTTGTTCATGAGGTGGTGTCACAGGAAAACTCTGCTGCCCCCTCCTTGCTCTTTTCCCTTATGCAAAGGTCCTGTGAGGCACAGGTGTCCTCTCCACAGGACTGGTTGCCAAGGATGATTTTTTTTCCCACAAGGATAAGTATCTTCAATCCCATGAGCAAACTTGGGGATGAACTGAATCTGGAACCTCAGCCCAGGCACATGTGAGGTCTCTTGCTGGGATTTAATCTGCACAAGGTGTAGATTGTCTCAAGACACTGGTGTGTCTGACTGCATTTGCCCACTATTCTGTGCTGCCATCTGCCCATGAACACATCACTTCTTAAAGTTGCTCTTCAGCTCAAAATAAGCTTGTTAGCTGACTGTTCAGCAGTTTGCTGTAAAGTGTTTGATGTGCAATTTTAAAGCTCTTTTGCTTTCTCCTTCAGTTTTTTCTTCATGGCTGTGATCTGAATTCCCTTCACCAAAACATTCCTCCAGTGATCCTTCCTGAAGAGTATGGTGGCACTGCAGGCAAGCTGGATATCTCTGCCTGGAATGAGCTGCTGCTGGCCTCTGAAGAGGACTTCCTGCATGATTTCTCAGAGCTGGTGCTCCCATGTGACAGCTCTCCCCATGACCTGCTAGTGAGTGGGGATGCTGATGAAAAGCAGTGTGATGATTCCCTGCGAGGGATGAAACCTCAGCTCTATTACTGTTACTAACAAACCACTGGAGGGAAGTTTTCCAGCACAGTTAAGATCTGCTCTGCTAGGTGATGTTGTGAACTCTGCCTTACTCCTAAACCTGCAGTTTAGGGACAGACTGCTGAGGCACTTTACACTGTAGAACCAAAGGAAGCTGGAGAGGGCACAATGGGGGCAGGGCAGAGTTCGGGGAGGGTAGAAGCAAAGAGCACAAGTTGTGTAGAAGACTTGAGGCTCATCAACCTCTGTGTGAATGGTGCAAACTGGCCTATTCTTTCCAATGATAAAGGGAAAAAATTATTGCAGGTAGGTAAGCTTGACAATTTCTTGTCCCCGCCCCACACAGGTGATAAGTGAGGATGATTTAGGAGCTTTGTGATCATCTGGTCCCTTCCCCTTCTGCAAACACCAGTAATCCAAGACACAAAAATGGCTTTTGAACCCTTCAAAATATAATTCTGTAGTGAAGATTGCTTAAAACCATAAAAGTCTAACTTGGCCTGTCCTCTGTCATATGGTTCAGATTGTGAGTTGGTGTTTCTGAAATATCTCAGTGAATATTTGTTCAAATTAATACAGAACAAAATTTATTCATGAATACCTGTATGTAGGTCTTATCTTAAACTTCCTCACAGTTGGAAGAACTGTGACTGATGGATTAACTACCATAATATCCATACCAAGGTTTATACAGCAGGTGCAATCTTCATTTTTAGATCATTTACTAAGGCTTTTGATTGGACAGCAGCTTCAAATAATGAGGTTCAGGATCAAATAAAAGAAAGCCATGTCAGCCACCTTCCCACATTGCTAGTTCTTTTCTGGTTGAGATAAGAAATTGGATAAGTACCTCATACCCAGGATGTGTGAGGAGGTTTTGTAGCAATTGGCATGTGATGTATAGAAGGCAATACTTCATTAAGACAGCAAGGTCTTGCTTTAGCTTGTTACTTTGGGCTGAATTTGAGTTCAAAGTCTGTGAAACCAAATGCAGACAGGCTTTTTAAAAGCACATTCTTAAATTTCCTGATATTGTAGCATTTTGTTCACTGTGCTTGTCAGCTCTTCTGTGAAATGTTACAACTTGGTTTACAACTTTGTTGACCTCTTTTGTCTTTGGTTGTCATGTTCCTGTATGAAGTTAGACTTGTATCATCTCTGTGATATTTACCCATAACTTGTATGCCTGTGCTTCTAGGTCTTTGTCTAGAGACAGAACTAACATTGATGTCAAACCAGGGTAAGATACCTGTGTCTGAATAAGCTGTTCCCACTCCCCAAGTTCATTTTGTTTAATGGTCTTGAATTAGAACCTAACTCTCAGCACACTCTTTGCACACATTCTTCTGCACTATTATGGTGTGGAGATGGGAAACCTCACTAGGACGAGGAAAGCACAGTCTGTTACTTCAAGGTGAAATAATTCACTATTTGGTGGAGAAGAACATCCCTTCTGATTGGGAACTTATCACTAGAGCACTTTCTCTGGATGAAATCTTGATTTAGTGCCAAATGTGATTATAGGCACCAGTTATGTTTCTGTAAATATAAAACTAAATTATCTTGAGGATCTCAGATGTTCATTTTTCAAAGTGCCAAACTCTGTTTTGAATGTCTTTCTTCCTCTCAGCCCCCTTGCAGCATGACTGCACTGCCAAAAGGAGGCTCCTCTACAACTGTAATGACTGACCTGGCAGCAGATCTCCTCCTGGAACTAAGGGGTGACAAATGCCACACCTGTCATCCCAACATTATAAAAAGAGACTGGGTACTGAAAAGGGGTAAAACAATGAAGCTTTTTTTCTTTCCTGGGTACCAGTTCAGAATCTGTAGGAGCAGAAAACTCATCACATGAACAGTTGTAGATTAAAGGTGGGAAGAGATTAATTTTCCTTATGTTTCTTACATTTAGAAGTCAATTGTAACTCCTCTTTGGTAACTACTACCTTTAGTGCAGGGAAAAAACAAACTGCCATTTTCATCTACTTAAATAAGGTAAAAGAGTACTGCTAAGCAGCTCCTCCTTTGTGACCAGAATATGCTCTGTGTTTTGCAGAAGTTAATTCAGTTTTTTGCCACCTAGAAGCCAGTAGCACACAGCACCAGGACTTGGACAGATAAGTGGCTGCCCACACTGCTAAACTGCTAGAACAGAGAGAGTGGTGCCTGTGTTGTTTTAGTGCCTCTTAATTCCAGTCACAAGGTACAACTGAAAAAACCAGGATGGACCATTTTACCTATAGATGAAGGCCTGACTGATAGTCTTTCCTTAATTGTGTTGCAGGGTTAGAAGTGGGGGTATACTGACTGTAGGAACACTTATATAAGTAATAGAGGGGGAGATTGGGTGTTCAAAATTCAATTTAATGTCCTTCAAAAAGAAATAAATCTAGTGGTGTTCAGCAGAAGGCCGAGGAACCTCTACTAAACACCCTTTTCCAGGCTTTTATATTTTCTTGCATGCCTTAAATAGTAGGCAGACTAGATCCACCCTCTTCTTTCCTCTGCTCACTAATAAAGAATATGATTCAAACATAATAAATGAGGTTATATGGTTGTGCTGGGTTTGGCTGGGATAGAATTTTCTTCACAGGAGTCAGTGTGGCAGCCATGGTGCTGGCTGGGGTTAGAGCACCACAATTTCCAGTGCTGAAAAGTGCCAGTCTTGTGGCAGAACTACTGCAGAACTTCTTTTTCTTAAAGCTAGTCCGGGGCAGTGGATGTCAGGATGCTGAATTAAGCCAGGCTTTATCAAGCATCTGTTATTTCTAATTTGCTGTTCCTTGGCTTTAGAACTCAGCCAGGAATTGCAGCTTCACTGAGCTGTGTTTCTAACCCTGAAGTCACTCTGACCAGTGCTTGGCATGTCTTACAGAAAGCACAGCTCTGGCTTCTGTGTGCCTGGCTACAGAGCTGAGAATGTTCTTTGAGCTTTAGCACTCAGCAGCAAAGAAATTAGTTTGTTCCCAGAATTTTTCATGTCAGCATTTGGAAAATAAACATTTGTGTCAAGTATAGCATCTCCTTAGCTGCAAGTGAAGAGGATGGCTAGAAAAGCTTACAGGATGGGGTTGTCTTTTTTTGCTTAGGGATTGTTTGGGTTTTTTTACAGCTCAACAACTACTTTGGTCCTTCTTCCCACTTGAAATAACTTTGTTTTCCAAGGTTGGATGCCTTTCCCAGTACATCAGCCATCCCTGCCAAATCCAAAATGTTGTAAGGAAGGATACTTGAACTGCATTGGCAGTAGGGGGCACAAAAGGTAGCTGCAAACTGTACATAAAAGTACTTGAATTTATACTCTTGCAAATGGGTGTTATGAGGTATTTTCAGGAACTGGCTGAAGTATCATTTTTGTTACATCTCATTTTGGCATGAGTTATTCATCGTGTTATTCAACTACTAATTTTGCCTTCTGTTAGAATTCTGGTAGGGCTTAGAGGTGTTGGGTGGTTAAGTGTACATCTTATTTTGATAAAATTTATTTTTATATTGCATTTTATAAAACAAAGTCGTCAAAAATGTGTATGTTTATGATGCATGACTGGGTGATTAAACACATTGTAACAGCTGCTCATTTGATATTTTCAATACCTTTGCCTCGTGTCATGTTGGGATATTTTACTGTAAATGTCAATAACACACAAGTTCCACACTTACAGTTGCAACTACACATAATCACCAGAGCACTGCATTAGCAAAAGATGTTGCTTTCTGTTGGAGAAGTAGAAATTTACTTGAACTGAGCAACTTCAAGGAACAGGATTTGACATTGACAGCCTCATGGGGAAGATAGTGTTTGTTTCAAAAGAAAGATGTCACTTAGTATTTACTGCATAGAGCAAACACCCAGTCACATCCAGCTGGACAGGGCAGCAGCTGATTACTGCAGGTGCTATTTTCCACTAGAGAAGTAACTGCTATTTCTTAACACTTCAACAGAGCTGGGCCACTTTCAGTAGTTAGTCTGCTTTATTCAAATGAGTTTACAGTGCAAATGCCTTAGAGCCAATAATAATAATTCCATGTCTGTTACTTTTATTAAACATATTGGACAACTGAAATCAATCAATAAGTTCTATTTTCCAACATAATCATAAAGTTGATTAAGCTACTCATACACTTACCACTCTATTTGGCAAACAATCTAAAAAAGAAGTTACCATAGAAATTGCCTCTTAAAAAGGGCAAGTTTGTCTTAAAAAGAATTAAGAGTTAACCAGTTTTTCGACTTCAGTTCTCATCTTTTGGTGAGGAATAAGGGTGCTTTTTGCCACAACACAAAGTTAAGTAATTTAAATAAACTTTTCCTGTAAATAAACTTTAGCAGTGGAATGTAGAAATCAAGCAGTATGGCTTACACTTCCAGAAACTGAAGCATGAGCATAGTAGTGCATTATGCTGATTATAATTGTTCTTTAAAATATATTACTTCATATTTAACTAAATGATAACTTCTATTCAGTAGAAGGTTGTGGCTTTCGGACAGAATAGATAATTTCTTTTGTGCTTTGACAGCACAGCTGTAGTGAATTTTAAAAATGCAGTAGTAAGATAACCCTGGGAAAGGTTAAAATAGAAAGATAACTGATAATTTTGATGCTGCATCAAGCATTATGCAATATGTAACTATCCAACTGCATTTTAATACCAACATAAGAAACAGTAACTAAAGCAATAAATGAACATTTTGGCTTTTAGCAAAGAGTTCCTCACTTTTGTAAGCTTAGACAGGTGCAGGAACTTAATTGAAGTCTCTATTAGTAAGGACAAGAGGAGCCACTAAGGTCCAGAGATAGAGAAGCAGACAAACCCAGCTGGAGGTTATCTTCACCCACACGGCTGGCCACTTACTTGTCATGGTTTTGAAATCTGCATCAGGGCTAAAAAGTAAAGAAGTCCATTAGTAGTCACAGAAAGCACTTCCCAGTATTCCTTGGTACCTCTCATATGAATCTGAAGTGAGGGCAATCCTTTGGGACACTCCAGTGCAAGACCCTTTGTGAGAACACAGTGAGACAACTAAACCAGGAGTTTCCTGTTCCTCCTTCGCAGGCTCTTGGTCTTGGAACCCAGTTTTCAATCCTGCCTGCCCATGCTGATGTGCTGCTGTTCAAGGAAGTATTTGCATGAGCTCTGCAATAGACTCCTGGTGGCTGCTGATCTCTAAGTGTATTTGCTAATTAATAAGTATTCAGAATTAATACTGTCCTGGGGGCAGTGGTTCTGAGCTGCAGCAGCAGAGCATATGTCCAAGTGTTTCCAACAGATGTAGGAAATCACATCCTTGATAAGCAGCACATCTGGCTGTCCCTGCACATGTTTCCCAGGATGAAGAGCCACTACCAGCAGGCTGGCTTCTAACAAACTTTGCAGGAGACCACCTGAAACCAATTCCATGGCTATCCTTCCTGCTACTCATCCAGCTGAAGAATGGCAGCCACACTTTCTGCCCTGGCAGCTCTGAAGTAGTGCCTTGGAACCACAGCTGCTGCTTGTGCTGTGCTCACATTTTAATTCAGCAGCACTAAACTGAGAAGGCACAACTCTAATGCCACTGGCACAGGGACACCTTCACCAGCTTGGCAGGAGTAGGTGGCACAAAAGATGCCCCCACAGGGCAGGAATCTCCTATCCACATGGAAACACTGGCACACAGAAGCCATCACTTCCCATGTGGCTCTTACCTGTACCAGTTTGTCAGTGTCATCATGATGTAAAGGGAGGCAAGGAAGAGCATGAAGTGGAAGAAGGTGTAGCTGTACTGAACCCCATCCTTCTCATTGTCCGTGACACGGCGCACTTCTCCATCCTCGGCAGCCCCGCTGCCTGTGCCCACGGTCTCCTCCAGGATGGCAGTGTCACTGCCAGACAGCGTCAGCTTGTTCACCTGGCTGTTACTTGAAGAGCGGATGCTGCAGTGTAAAGAGAGACCTGGTTAACAACTCCTTTTACAGGCAGGTATGTTTGCTAGTAAAGCAAGCAATGGACCACAATGAATGTCTAAGACTAGCAAATAATATTTTTTAAAACCCATTTGGAAGCGTAAGGAAATTCCTCCAATTGTTTTTATCCAAGCTTTTGTTAACTTAAACAGCGTTCCTAGTCCCAAATCATAGAAAGGTGTGGTTTGGAAGGAACCCTAAAGATTATCCTGTTCCAACCCACTTACTGTGGGCAGGGACACATTAGACCCTAGACCAAGGACAACAGACCAAGTTGCCCAGAGCTCCATCCAGCTTGGCCTTCAACACTTCCAGGGATGGAGCACCCATGGGTTCTCTGGACAAACATTCCAGTGCCTCACCATCCTCACAGTGAAGAATTTTTTTCCTAATATCTAATCTAAACTTACTCTTCCAGTTTTCATCTGTGTCCTTGTAAAAGTCTCTCTCCATGTTCCTTGTAGGCTCCCTTCAGACACTGAAAAGCCACAATTAGGTCACCCCAAAGCCTTCCTTTCTGCAGGCTGAACAAACCCAGTTCTCCCAGCCTTTCCTCACAGGAGAGGTGCTCCATCCCTCTAATCATCTTGTAACACATGTTGTTCTATCGATTTGGCTTACAAGGCTTATCCTCATGCACAAAACAAAAGCAGGTTTATGAGCCACATTTGGCCTTGGGCCTGAGCCAGCAGCTGGATGTGAATAAATGCAGGTACATTTTGCACTAGACCCAGATTCAAACCAAAGAGGCAGACAAATCCCAATTCTTTATCACTGGTTATCAGTGCAGATCCTACCTGGAATACAAGAGGCACAGGACAAAGATAACCAGTCCAACAACACTCTGGGCATCCCACCACTGCAGGGACTTGGGTGGAGCAGGAGTGGCAGGTGGGACAGTGGCATTGGCTGGAACAGCTGTGGGTGCAGCTATCTGGGTGATGATGTTGAGCAGACTTGGGTTACAGTTTCTTTCTGAAAGGGATTTTAAGGCAGATTAGAGGGATGAGCTTTGCCAGCATGTAGCTAAGAAAAGATGACAGGTAAACGTGCAATTTTTCATTCCCTTTAACTGCTGATCTCTTCAATTCTCCAGAGGCAGAAATTGCCTGCAATATTTTTCCTGCCTGTGAGCTAGACAAGGGCATAATAAATAAATAACATCAGAATTCCCTGACACTGTTTCTTTTTCCCCCCTTACAAACACCCCAGTTTAGTTCTGCAAAGAGGCAGTTTGATGGTTTTGGTCAAGTCAGCTTTTCAGCCTCACTGGATTTGATCTGGACAGATCAGCAATTCCCACAGAGTGATCTGTAATAACCATCAGCAGCTTCTGCTTTGACACCAAAATATGTGACTGGAGACAGCATGTTCCTTACCAGGCTCATTGGACATGGCTGCCCAAGTGAGGTACATGGTGTAGAGTGTGATGACAGAGGACTGGAGGAGGCCAGAGCGAGGCTGATGTTCCTGTTTCAAAGCAGAAGAGCGAGGTCAAAAGGGCAGGTTTTACCTAGAGTTGTATAGTTTTACCACTGCCACAGAAGAAACAATTACTAGCATGAAAACTGTTGCTGTAGAACAAAGCTCAATGCATTTCTATGTTCTAAGACTGGAAGAAACTCCTTAGAGTCATTTAATTTATGCAAAAAGCAACTCAAACACAGAAGGAATAAGCAAACCAAATCCATTTTTTTTGGTGCCCAAGACTCAGTTATGGGCTCTTACTGAGTTAATCTCAACCTTTTCAAACAATTTTGTAGATGTGAATCTAGCATGTGATTTGAGCAATCTCAGTTCAGAATCGAGTAACATGCAACTTTCCTCTTATGTTAAACAAGCTAACCCCTAATTTTAAAGCCACAGTATTAAGCAAATAAATCTCCAGCTATTTTCCTACTCCCTAACAGATTTCCCTGCTCTGCTAGAGCCTTCACCACTAAAACCATGCCAGCAGTCTGCCACATGGAAACAAAGTCCAAAACCATGTTAGCTCAAAAAAGCCTCTCTTCAGAAAATATGTCACTATGTAGTGCAATGGTTTCAGACCAAGATTTTTTTTTTTAAGTTCCCAACTAGCATAGCTTTTATAGCCAAATTTTAAAATTCTTATGTCTGACTGAACTGGTACTACATCCTTCTCACTTCCCTGCTTGGTATGTCAGAAGGAAAGAGCAGATAAAAGTAATACCTGAACTTTTGGAAGGATAGAAACGATGGAGACAACAATGCACAGGATCATGTTAAAGCTTATGAAGAACTTGTTCTCAGTGCAGTCATCAGGCTTCGTGTAGAAAACGTAGAAGAGAACGACAAAAACCAGTGACAAGGCATAGAACAAGCTTGTACAGGACAACAGAGCTGGAGGAAAAAAAAATTTACATTACACATATAGTTTTAATAGTCCATCTAAAGTGGCTTAATGTCCAGCTAACACTGGAATAAGATAGGCTTGCTTCATCACCTGGCAGTCTGAGTCACAAAACCAGACTAGCAGACTGAATTTTTGTAAGGTCTGGCTGAATTTCTGCTTGGGGTCACTAAGCAGCACCGCTCAGAGCAAGGCCAGTGCTGCCATCAGGGGAACAGGACTTGCCTTTCAGCAGCAGTTTAATTAGTTTAACTGGTATCAGGCCACAGTGGCATAATGAGAGTGCTTTTTGCACACTTCTCATGCACATTTATGTGCCCTGGATTCCTGTGCTCGAGGTCACCCATTTTGATTTCCACTCTGTAAGAAGCTACAAAATGCTGCTGTAGCATTCTTAGCTATGAGCTAAGAACCACAACAATTAGCACTTTGTAATTAATGGCCAGCTGGGGAGCAGGCACCAAGGCACACTCGGTGTGGTACTGCAGCCACTGTCACAGACACAACTGAGCTCCTGGGGACACAGCAGGGGAGGGGCAGTGCAAAGCTCAGGTTTGAAGAGAACCAGGCTCCTGGTTTATTAGGACTGTCAGATGTGCTACTCACAAGCCTAAAATATTCTGCATTTTAATGAACAAGAAAAAGGAAACACTGCTGCTATTAATTCCGGGTGTTAACAGCAGTGACTCAGGGACAATAGGGAGTTTAATTCTAGCTATGTCTGCAAACCAGTAAATGATATTCTGAAGGGTACTGGCCAGTACAAACCAATCCCTTTACAGGTTAAGATTCTTACCTGCATACCAGCATTTAGAATTCCCCTCTTCCATTTTCTCAACCCAGCTCTCATTCCAAGAGTGAGCAAAATCCACAAGTAGAACCAACTGGATAAGAATGAAGCAGAAGGCTCCAGAAACACCAATCCAAAACCAAGCTAGAAAAGGGTGCAGGAAGAAAAAAGGTTAGCTTTCATCATGTGCATGCTACCTCCATTTAAAAACAAAAAAACTCCCAATTATACTACAGACAAATAATGAAAAAAACTCAAACTGTAATTAGAAAAGCAGATGCTGTTAATCACTTTGGCCTCAATCTGGCAGGAGCATGGGAATGTTTAGCCCAACATGTTTTCAGAATGAAGGCAACATCATGTGGCATCTTTGTGTATGTAAGTGCCATCATGCCATATTTCTTGGAGGGTCAACAACCCTGAAGTTCCTCTGATGTGACCAGACAGTAGAAGTTTCCCCCACAGATTTTTCAGAGACTCTAGCAAAGTATTTAGCACTTGTCAGTGTCCTGAGTTGCCCCCAGTCCAGTGCCAGAAGACTCAGCTCAGTTGTGACTGTCTCATGAAGTAGAAAATTATTAATAACCAAAACTTAGGCAGTTGAAAAGGGATTTCTTATTGCCGTAACTTCAGCTGGTCACCAAAATGCTGGATGAACCAAGGTATTCCAAGAAAGATGGGCAGAAACTGCATCTTCTACAAGAGAACTTTCACTGTTGCCTAATAAATCTGTGAAAATGTTTGAGCTTATACAAGTCAGATTTCCATGATGAACATTAACTGTACCTCTTGTGAAAGGCCCTTCAGGGATATAAAATGCTCCAACCATGATAGCCACAATAGCAGCTATTTTGAAGAACCAAAACCTTTAAAAGAAGAGAGAAGTCATAAATATTAGTCTTATTCTACACACAGTTCACACACAGTAGTCATGTGCTACATGATCTGTAAGCAGCTTGGTCCTGCTCCAACCAAGGCTTTGGATCATATGATCCTGTTGACTGGGGAGGTTGAGGACTTCCCATCACTGGAAGTATTCAAGGCCAGGCCTGGATGGAGCTTTGAGCAACCTGGTCTAGTGGAAGGTTGGAGGGTTGAAGTGGATGATCTTAAGGTCTCTTCCAACTCAAACCATTCTATATTTTTATGATTTTATGCTCTCCAAAGGTCCCTTTCCAATTAAATTACTCTAAATGATTCAGTCATCTAGTCCAAAATTAATTCAATTAAATCAGGCAATTGGAAATCAGAAACCAGTTTCTGCTGGTTCAGTCAGACTGGCCTTGAGAATGACCCAATGAGTGCCAGAGGCTGCACAAGGTTGGAGATACAAATTAGCTGCAATCTGACATCTCTATGGAAACACAGAGCACTGCCCTTTTGGTTACCCCACCTCAGAGTGGCCCCCTCAACCAGGACACTGAACATCTTACATAAATAGGAAGCTTTTAAGGAAACCAAAGCACTACTCTGTGTTGGGTCCAAAAGAAACCCGTCCTTGTATGCATAGAGGAATTTCCCCAGTGTTCAGCAGAGAAGCTGGAGGGAGGAAAGCAGCTGAAGGGCAGCCAGCTGGCTCACACATACCCATTGTGAATGGAGGCTCTGGGGTCGTTGCTTGTTTTCACTTCAATCATGAGCATGGAGAGGAGGAAGAAGAACACGGCCATGGCAAAGCTGACACGATAGACAGCTCTGTATCCCACAAACACATCACAGCTGACAAACCCATCCAAGTGGGGGATCTGAGTGTGAAGCCCATCGTCACAAAATCCAGGTATCTGGGTAAAGACACATTTCATTGGGAATTTACATCTATATTTGCAATTACATTTTCTAAGTTCTAAGTAACAGCCAAGGCTTTCAGTCAAAAAACTTATGAGAGATCAGAGAACAAAAGACCTTGTGCTCACACCTTATTATCATCTGTCTCTCCCCATGTCAACGCTTTTCACCCAGGAAGGCTAAGATACCACAGCAGCAGGCCTCTGATAACAACTGGCTGTCTCCAGGTCTGGTCAGATTTCAGAGACCAGGCATGTACTAAAAAAGGAACATTTGCTGAATTTGCTGTTTCCACCAGAAGCCATTCAGTACGTGCAGCATCTTAACCCAGGAACAAGGACACTCAGGTGTTTGTGTCTCACACATAACCCATTCCAAGAAAAGAAAATCAATAGTCACTGGCACAAGTGATGACATTTAAAACAGTCAGAAGGAGGTTTTTCCCCCTCCATACCTTTTTCAGCTGCTCTTCCATGCCTGGTGCCAGCATAATGCAGGCAAGCACAGTACTGAGGAGGAGGAGGAAGGCATAGATAAGACGTGTCACTGTCGAATTCTTGCTGTTGGGGCAACATCGGCACAGCAAACACGAGGCACCGCTGCACAGACAGGGAATCTGAAGGGCAGAGACAGGAATAGTAAGGGCATTCCCCTCGCAGCTGACACCGGCGCATTAGGCGACAATGAGAGGAAAACCCGAGCCCCATTTAGAGACACTCCACTCCGGGGAGCACAGATAAATCGCTAATCGGCCTTTCTGACCGGCAGCGCGTTTGCAAACAGCCGGAGATAACCGGGTTTATCGGCCTTGGGCTGCCCCGGGGCCTCGCCAGGGCGGGCCCGTCCGCCAGCCCCCGCTCCGGCCAGCCGGGCCCCGCGGCTCCGGGAAGGGCACGGACGGCTCCAGCCGGGCACCGCTCCGCTCCGAGGGGCTGCGGCTCCGGCGGGACCGGGACCGCGCCCGCGGGGACTCACAGCGGCCCCCCGCCCCTGGGCCGACCCGAACCGCCAGCGGAGGCACCGCACCGGGCAGGGCCCGCTCCCCGGGATAAAAGGAGAGGTTGGGGATGTGAAGGGGCAGGTTTGGGGTAGGAGGGGAGCCCCGCACTCACCCAGCTGGCCACTGAGCAGAGCCCCAGCACGGCCCCCATGGCGCCGCCGCCGCCCCTCCGCCCGCTTCCTGCTTCCGCCCAGAGCCCGCGGCCTCGGGGGGCGGCGCCAGCCCGAGCCGCCGCCGCCGCTCATTGGCTGCATTCCAGCCCGGCGGCGGCCGCCAGCCAATGAGAAGGCGCGATGCAGCCGGGCGCCAGGGGGAGGCGCGGGAGGGTGGGCGTGGGCAGGGCGATGTTGTTTATAACACTTCTTCCGTCTTCGCCGAGGGAAGGGAGGACGTTGATTGGTCGAGAGATCAATGAGTGGGCGGTTCCTACAGCGTGACAGCCAATGAGTGACGGCGCTGGGGAGCCCGGCTGCTGTTCCATCCCTGCCCGCGGCCGCTGGGGGCGCTCGCCGTGCCCGGGCGCGCGGCCGTTGCCATGGCAGCAGCGCGGGCACCGGGAGGCACCGGGAGGCACCGGGGCGGCACCGGGAGGCACCGGGCCGCGCCCGCCCCGCCCGGCATTGTGGCAGAGCGCACCGCCTTTCCCGTCCCCTGCAATCCCGCAGGATGCTCGTGGGCCGGGTAACGCCGAGCCCTCGGGCCCCGCGGGGTGTGACCTGGCGCGGTGACAGGCGCCACCGCTGACCTCACCGGCGCCACCGCCACAAGCGGGATGCCGGAGCGAGCGGGCGGGCAGCCTTCTGCCACTTGATGTACATCTGTGCGCATCGTGCTGCGAGCAATGCCAGTGGCCCAGGGGCTGGCGACACTGCTGTCACCTGCCCTGCCGGGGGCCGCCGGCCTGCTCAGCCTCTGGAAGCCGTTTGACCGGGGCACAGTGTGTAACTCATTCCCCCTCTTGAGCCATAACAGACACGAGTGCTTGTGCCCCAGAGCTCACAGCACACAGAGTGCTCCAGGTTGGAAGAGATCCATCAGGATCATCGAGAGCAGCTCGCAGCCGTGCATGGGACGAGAATCCCACGGTGTGCCTGAGTGTGGTCAAACACTCCCTGAGCTCCGGCAGCCTTGGGGCCTGACCACTGCCTTGGGGAGCCTGTTCCAGCCTGTCCTTCAACCTTCGGATGAAGAACCTTCTCCTAGTATGACTTTGCTTTTCCTAATATTACTTTGCTTTTCCTTTATGAATTGCTGAGCACCGAAGGGTGTCCATGAATTTTGCCTGTGTAGTTAAACCAAACTCTGGGTGGAAGTGAGAAAGCTTAGGAGCTTTTCAGAGGTGGAATTTCTCAAGGAGACACTTCTGCAGCAGCTCACACCTGCCTCAGTTCGTACTTGGAAGGTGCACAGCTGCAAAAGCTGCAGATGGGCTCCTTTAACATGGAAGAAGAGGAAGGTGGAGGAGCCAGGTGAAAGGAGGTGTTGTTTCACAGCTGCCCTGAGCACAGGGATCCTGCTCTGGATTCCCAGCACACTGCACAGGTTGGAGCCTGAAGGAGTTGGAGAGGGATAGCTGAATGATTTCACTCCTCCTCACAAAAGTCTGGGAGCAAATGAAATGGATGAGAGATGGCTGTGATGATGTAACAGCACAAGGACTTGACAAAAGTTTGCACAGAGGTTTAGGAAAGTAGTTTGCATTGGTTTTACTTGTCATTAGGGCTGAAAAATATCACAGGACAGGGTCAGAACTGACCAGCTCAGGTTACAGGATATTTTCTGGCTGTAGCAGTTCCAGCTGTTACACATCACTTTACGCTTTGTCAGACCCTTCACACAGTCCCTGTCCAAAAAACCTGCTTCCATCACAGAAAGGCACTAATAATCAAAATGACAGCTTTACTGCCATCTAAAATTGCCAAGAAATGACAAAGAGCATCCAGTAAACCTGCCACTTATTTTCCACAGCAGTTTTAACACTCAGAATATATGAACACTGTGTTAACAGTATCATCTCTTGCAATCAGCCTTATTCATGAGGACATACAGGCTTCTTTCAGAAAGAGGTCACTCCATAAATCATTGGAACTGTGCTGCTTTCAGATAATAGATGAGCCTTTACTTTATTGCTAATGTATTTTTATTACCCTTCTGGTTGCGCTAGCTGGATCTCTGGGAAAGCTTTTGCCATATCGCTGCTCCTTCACTGTTTGTTCCAATGAATATACGCAGAATAAAGGCACAATCACAAGTTCTGTGTTCCCAGTAATTCTGGGCAAATAATTCAAATATATTGGAATATTGTGTATTACTAATGCAGTGATGAAACTTATCTAAATCTTAAACCTGCAAGTGTTTTCTTCTTGAGAAATTTATGAGACAAATAATATTTTAAGTACTGGTGATCCTCCACTGGGTTATGCTGGGCAGAGACAAGGGGTGCAGATAAAAAGCTTTTTCCTTCCACTGTCCACGTAACAAGAGATTTCCAAGTGCTCCTTTTACTTCCCAGCATAAACCCCTCTGATTCTGCATCACATCACCTAAACCCCTACATGTTTAACAGGAGATAAGGATGAAGTCAGCCTAGGGACTGTCAGCTCTGGGAACAAGACAGGATATGGCAGGAGGTTATCCTGGTTTGTACAAAAATACCCTGCTCTGGTTTGTTAATCAGCTCTGACAGCAGAAAGAAATGGTGCATCCCTTCTGTATCTGTACATTACATCCCATACATATGTCAGTTGAAATGCCTAGAATAAACCCCTTGGAATTAGGTAATATTTAAAGGAAATGTGTCAGATTTAGTCATTTGAAGGCAGTTCTCTGCAGTTCCTTTGTGCAACTGAGCTCATAAAAAAATGTCACTCAAGCTTGTGCGTTAGTGCTATTCTTGTTACTCTCAAGGGTCTCCTTTCTGTGATAACAAAAACGCAGAATTTTTCCTGATGTTCCCCTGAGTATTTGAGGGCTCCTGCTTTGCATGGGCTGTGTTTTTGCAGGTAATAGATCACACAGACACATTATAATTCAATACTCCTTTGACCATCCGGAATCTTTTAGTCAGGCGATGGAACCTGCAAATTGGAATGGCTGTGCCAAACTGCCTGTAAAAATTAAAAAATTGTAATCAGACATTGTCTGTGTTTCTACAGTAGCATTGGCTTGACTCACATGCAGGTATAAACATCTTACTGTCTCTGGCCTGCATAAACTTCCAAATTTAGATGTATCAGCATCACCTTTCTAATATAACCCTCCTAATTATTGGACTTCTGTAAAGTTTAAGCTACATTTACATCTGTGCTTTGATTTGAGCTCCAGAGCATAAAGAATTTTGCAGTTTTCTTGGGACAACTGCTTTTCCAGCTGTTTAGTCCAGAATCTGAGTTGAGCTCTGCCCAACCATTCAGATTTTAACCAGTGCTTTGAGAACATCTGTCAAAGCCCTCATCCATGAGGAGGTAAGTCATGAGATAATGGGCAAAATACTGCTGTGGCTGGCACCACCAGTGCGTTTAATTAGTCTTTAAACGTTCAGAATTAACAGCTTCTACAAAATCACGATGTACCAGCAGGGTAGGAAGTCCTGCCAAGTATAAATATTGTTAAGTTTGTGGATGGCTTTCAGTGGTGTGTGATCTCACTGTGTGCTGTGTGTACAGGGGCTCACTCAGCGCTGCTGTGCAGAGACCAGGGCCAGCTCTCTGCTGCCATTCCCTGGGGACACGCAGGTGAGGGGTGCCAGTGGCCTGGCTCATCTCTGCACACAGCCTGCCTTCACACTCACCACCTCCTGATGTGACACCAAGAAAAATCAACCTAGTCCATGCCCTTGAGCTGATTTCTCTGCAGTCCCTCGCTCATGATTTTATAAATCTCTTCTCCCCCTGACTGTGTGCTCTGTGACTGTATTAGCACCTGCCTCTGCACTTCTTAGGCTCTCTATTTTCCTATCATGTCATGGATACGTGAGTCATCTTATTTGTGATCTGCTGAGCTGAGTGAGAGTCATAGTAGAGTTGTGTGCTTCAAGGCCATTAGTAACGCAGCTAAAACTTGCATAATATATTCTTCTGTGTCTAAATCCCTGAGAGATTGAGTAACTGTTTTCTTTTTCACCCCAAGTGACTATGCAACAGGATGAGTCATTGCTGTTATGATAGAGGAATTGTAATCTCTGTGTCTTTCCAGTTCTGTTTGGCCAGAAATTTATTTTATAGGACACCTTTGTTCAATCTCCTCTAAGTCTTTATGTGTCACCAGAGACCTTTTCACTCTCTTCAGTTCACTTAAGATCATGTGCTCTGGTCTGGAAACTACATTAGTTTAGGTTATTGGTGAAACAGATGGAGAAAAATGTTCACCTTAATCTAATACCGTGGAATGATATTACTGAGTTCTTTCATCTCATTATTTATGGAAGCATTAAAGAAACATAAATGTATTGAAAAGTATTTAAATAAAATTAAATAAAAGCTTATATAAAAAAGCCACCCATAACAATAAGACAAACAGAGATAGATTGGAGGGAATATTTTGCACAAAAGATCTGCAGTGACATCTGTGAATGAACCATGGAAGGCACTAGCAACAGATGGCTGGTAAAAAGGAGGAGGGAGTGAAGAGTTTCATGACAGGTGAATGTGGTGCCCTGTAAACAACACAGGGTGCTCAGACAGGGCCCCCAGGGGTGCAGGATCTGACCCAGACAGGGCTGGCACTGTTGGATCAGCCCCAGCCCTGTGCTGATGTCAGCTGCTTGTACCTGTCCCAGGAGGAGCCTTGGGGGCAGAGGCATTGCTGGAGCTGGCACCTTCCCCATCCCAGCTCAGCAGAGCCAACACCAACCCCTGCTCCCCTGGCAGAGCTGGGCTGGGCTCACCTGTGCTGCTGGAGCACCTCAGGCTGTGCAGGGCATTGAGCACCACACTTTTAAGTAGCCACTTCAAGAGTAGGCCACAAAGCAAGCCAGTCTTCCACTTGAGCATTGCCAAAGCACACTTATAAATGTTGCAGAGTTTATAGTTTCAAATGGTTTCATGCCTTTTCCTTACTTGATATATTATCTTTTTATTAAGGCAGGATTTATTTCCCCTCTCTCTGTGACCCCATCTCTCCCCTGAGAGCCTGCACTGAAATCCAGCTGGCCAGCCTTTGTGTATCAGCAGAGCAGCTTCTAGTGAAACAACAGTGGGAGGAAAAGTCAGGAATTTCTTGATTTAATCCTGCCTTGAGCACCAACAAGTTGTGTGGCTTTAGGTGAGCCACCAGTCTATGTGAGTCAATATGTAATGTGAGAAAATAAGCATATCCCAGAGTCATGGCAGACTCTGTTCATTCATCTTTGAATGCAGCTTAAAACCCAATGAGTGCCTGACCCATTTTTTTCTTGCACTAAAAAGAGCAGTACAGAATCATACTGGCCATGATAATTTCTCTTAGCTGGAGACTTTTTTCCACTTCTTTTCCACTGTCCCCCCCACTGCTGCTTTCCAAGATGCTCTGAAGCCAGTGAAATAGTTCTTTCTCATAAATCTTTTAAATCATGTAAATCCTCCCAGCATACCAGCTGACATTTCAGATGTTGCATTTTTGCATTTGTGCCAGGAAGCTTTGAGCATGTTACAGTTGCTTATGTTGTTATATTTTTTTAAAGGAGGCAAAACAGTTCCTTCCTCTTGAGTCTCCAGCAGAGACTGTTTCTCCTTGAGAAAGGAGTTCACATGATCATATAGATGCGTCAGATAAATCCCTTCCCACGTTTGATATTTGCTAAGTTGAATGATTGTTATTCCAAAGCCATAGCTGGGATGGTTGTGTGATTTAACATCTCCAGAGCAATTTTTTCTTCTATTCACAAGCTTTAAAGAAATAGTCTAAAAACAAAACCCTTCAACTTAGAAAGACTCAGTAATTGAACACACTCAGCCATGTTATCTTCACAAATATTTCTCCCTGTTTGTTTGTTTAAAGTTGGCCAAGAGTTCCAGAAATACTTTTAAGATAACCAAAATGGGCATCCAGCTCAGACAGGAACTCTGTATTTAGAAACTCTGAAATACGACTGGGGGGTGGCTGTGCTGTTAACTCTTTTCTGGTTGTCCTGAACCTCCGTGGCATTGGGGAATGAGTCATGACATTCTTTATCTAACTGTTTTTCCCATTCTAGATGACTTAGGAGAAAAAACGCGCTGGGGAAGTCTAATAATACAATGCCATGCTAGTCACATCTCTGGGGTCAGTAGGGCTGTTGCCCAAGAGGGTGTAAATCAAGAGGTTTGCAGAAGGCAGCGCAGGGCAAGAACTAACAAGGCTCAGCATTCACAGCATCCACGTGCACTGGGGGCAGAAACAGCCACAATCTTAATCCTGGAAGGGAAGGAAGGGGAAGAACTGAGGGCTGAGTGTTGGTTTATCAGGGGATCTTACAACAGCTTCCTGCTGCAGAACACACTTGAGAAAACTGAGCTGCAAATGCACGCAGTCGTTTTGAAGTGCACGTTAAGTGTGTCGTGTTCCTGCGAAGCCGAGCGTGTCCATAGGAAACAAAAGCAGGTCACTGTGCTCAGCGTGACGTACTCAGGTGCTTCAGTGGCAGAAGCAGAGTCATTTCCCCCTGTTACAAATAATAGTTCAGTTCTGAATTTGTTGGCTTTTTTGAGGTGATGGCAGAAATTTCTTCAGACTCTACAGGACAACTTAAAATTTTTAATTAAAAGGTGTGCTGGTATAACTGTATTTCTTACCTTGTTTTCCCAGGCTTGTGCAGAATCCAATGCCTGGACAGGCACACAGTACAATTCTTGTGGATATTTTCTTTACAAAGCTGTTTGGTTTTTTTTCAAACATGCATTTTGTATCATTACAGTCTTCAAACAATTTAATGCAAGATCCATCAAAGCAATGCCCCTGTGTGTTTCAGTGTATGCCACACTAACAGTGGGTTCTGGCTGAGAAGCAGTCCCTGCAAGAACTGAGCTCTCCCTCCAGCCAGTGAAGGTGGACAGACAGGATGAATTTCTCTCTGATACCTGATCTACCACCGTTCCCTTAGTCCTGGCCTCTATTTACTGTCACGGGAACTTTCATGTCTTATTTTTAGATGAGCTTTTGTGGTTTTAAAATTAAAGTCTGATTGTAGCTGGGTATTAATTTCAGTGAAAAAAATAACGTGGAAAACCTGACACATGCTGGTCAGCAAGAAACATGCTTGAAGAAAATTACCTGTAGGGCTTCAAATTTACTTAGTGTTTTATGGTTAGGCACCAGCTGATGTGAAGATGTTGCTTAACTGAAGAGTCATTATTTACCATTAATAAAACTGATACCATGACAAATTCCTTATGGCGTAGATGTGCTATCATATCTTGGCAACGGTAGCAGAAGAAATTATTCTGCCTGGCTTGCAGGCTTGTCTTCATTGTAAAAAGAAAAATAATGAGGCTGTAATTACCCAGCTTGGAACTAAACGAACCCAACTGAAAGTGCTGAATGATTAAAGATGACTCCTAACTGCTTCCCAACTGTGGCTTGTTTGGATACCATCACTGACAGTGCCAGCTCCTGGCTCTCCCTGGGCTGGATCCATGGCCAGCAGGCACAGCTCGGTTGTTTGGACTGTGGTGGTGTCCCAGTTTGAAGCACCGTGGAACAAATAGTGGTAAATATTCCACAAGCCTTGCCAAAAATGACCTGTTTGCATGAGGAAGTCAGCATGCAGCAAATTGGGATGAAACTCAGAGCACACAAACCCCTCCATATAGTTTCTTGGGGTAAAGAACCTGATCAGGTAATGGTTTACTCTAAAATAGTAATTATTTTGCAGGTGGGATCATACACTTCTCCCTCCAACATCCAACATTTCAATATGAAATCTATCATGTTTCTCTAATTTTGCATCTTAATTTTATCTAATAAACCAGTAGATTCAATAGTCTGATTTTTTTCTCTTGTGCAAATAAATATGGGAAAAGCAGGTTTTTTATTCTATTAATTCTAGTTCTCAGTTTCATACAATTTCTTGTTAACCAGTAACACAACATCTAGCAGACTTACTTCCCAGATTGGTTTAGATACTGAAAAGCTGGTGACTTTTTATCTTCAGGACAGAAGTGGAGAGGTAGGGATGAACTTCCCCTGCAATGAAGAGGCATTAAAGAATGTTTCCAGATGCCCAGCTGGCTATGTTCTTGTACAACTCATCCTTGAAGACAGCTGAGATTTAATTATATTATTAATGATAAATTACAGTGCCTGGAGACTTGGATAAATAATAACTAAAAGGGCCTCTTAGCCACAATAAAGTGGATTTTCCTTCCTGGTTGCCCAGTTTGAGCCCTTGTTCCTGCAAGAAAGCAGGTAGTGCTACAGTGGAGCACACACCTCTTGTCTGACCTGTGAGATCTCCTGCTGGTTGCCATAGAGATGGAGAGATGAGGCCCTTTTGTGTAAGAGTTCTGCTCTGCAGGTGCCTCTTTGGTCCCACGTCCCCCTTGTCAGCAGCTCAGCCCTGGGACCCACGGCCGCTGCGGGACACGTGCAGGTGTCCAGTGTGGTGTGGAGACTTCTCCCTGGAACACTCCTGTGCAGAACAGGCAGCACATCAGAGTGGGTTCAAAGAGAGAAATGGATCTGTCCATACAGAAATAACAGCACAACTGGCACGCTGATGGCTTGCTGCATACCTGGCAGGTCACATCCCTGCCACCACCGCTGTGGGAGTCAGGAGCCATTGGGCACCGCAGCAATTTGGGCAGAGGGTACTTTGGGTGGTGACTGGCATTTACTTCTCACTCAGAGGGCAAGGAACCAGCCCCAAACACAGACTTTTCCATCAAATACAACTGAAAGTTTCTGGCCCAAGACAGCCTGGATGGTGGCTTTTATTAAAAGGTCTTCTGCAAGACCTTCCTGAGACATCTAACTCGGGACTGTGTGGAGCTAAGGTTTTAACATATAGCTCAAGAAAGCTGATGCCTATTTAAATGCTATTGCTAGATTATTCTTGCAATGGATAATCAGAATAAAGACCCTTGACCTTTATCAGGCCAAGTTTTACAAAGCTGAAAACAATTGCTCGAGAGATGTTATAAAAAGAAATTATTTAATCCACAGAAGTGAGTGGCAACAGGGGTCTGTATGAAAACATTTAACTCTGTCTCCAAAAGGTCATAATCCTTCCTAAAACACCTGTCCAAGAAAACCCAGCCCAGCACTGGGAGAAAGTAAGAATCTGAAACAAACATAGTGAACTATATAGTGAAGTAAGAGAGTAAGAAGAACCCTTTAAAAACTGGAAATCCTGGAATAACCATAAGGGAATAATCATGACAAACAGTAGCTCATAAAATACTTCTCAGAGCAGCAGGGAGTGAGATTTGCCATGATTAGGTGAGGAAGGTCTGTCTGCTGGCACAGAGCCATTGGGCCATCCATCTGTGATGGCCATGGAGGAGCTGCCAGTGACAGCAGACAAGGTTAATGCTCTGGGCTGGGTGAAAATCTGTCTCTGTAGCGGTCATTTAGCTGTCTGTCCTTCCACCAGGCACCTGCCAGAAGGAGATGATAGTACAAGTACCTCTTTAACTTTGTCTGTCTTGGCTATTTAAAGGAATAAGACTTCTGAGGATGGGGCTTTGCTTTAGGATCTACTGCTTCAGTAGGGAAGGAGCAGGGATCTCAGATTGAGACACTGATGTCACTCACTGAGAACTGATGGCTCTGCCTCCTGGCAATTCCCATGCCCCACAGCATCCTGCATTCCTCCCAGGAGCCAGCACTGTGCCCACAGCTGGCAGGGAAGAACAGGGCTCCCTCAGCCACTGTGCTCACCCTGGGGTGGCAGAGCCTTCTCTGGGCCACCCAATATGCAGGGCAGCCCTGTCACCACATCTTACACCTCCCTGCATCAGCCACTGTGCACCTGGGCAACACCTGAAACCCAGGGCATGTTGCCAGCACGGTGCTGGGAGCGGAGGGCTGTGTGCAGGGCCCGAGTGAAATGCTCCCAGGTTACCAGGCAAACCCTGGTTTTATTTCATTTACACTGTTGACACAAACAGAATATTTTGTTCTCTGACCAGAACACAGAGCTCTTCTCATGGAGCACCCTGAATTCCTGCTGCTCTCAGACAAAGTCACAGTGATGCTGCACCTCCCTGATCTCAGGGTCTGTGGCCTCGGGAAGAGCTAGAATGGATAAATGGCACCATGTCTAAGGGCATGGGATAGCACAGGACACAGGAGCAGCCTTGCTGGGCTCATCCTGGCTGTTGCAGTGGTCAGCTGCTTCACAAGAAGGCATCTGGTTACAGTACTCCCTTAATCAACCAACATGGAAAGCAAGGAAACGTAACAAGAGGTTAGGCTGAGGTTTTTCCCCACCATAGGTAGAGTGTGAGTGTGTATGGTGAAGCCTGAGGGTTGGAGTCCTCAGACTCACACAGAGGATTAAAACCACCAGTTGTATCCCTCACTATTCCAGAGCAGGAGTCCTCTTTGCAGACTTTGTGGAATAAAGTCATATAAAAGCCCATTTAGCTGAGAGCACAAGTTCAAATCAAAATATTTACTTGTCTGCTGCACATGGGCAACAGGAATCTTTGTGTGCCTGCCAACCACCGGTGAACAATCAGCTGTTGGCTGGGTGGCTCTGGCACATATTAAACACTGACAGGGATGACTATTTGCTTCTCATTTATCAACAAACCCCTTTGCTCTTCAAAGGGGAGAAGCACGGCTGCCAACCCAGCCTGCTCCTTGATTTCTTCCAGCTACATTCTCTGTCAGAATCAGAGAGACAAAGGGAAGAAGTACCTGTTTATGGACCTCAGGACATCTCCTGCTTCCTTGCCAGTAACACCTGAGCAGTCAGTCATGATCAGCTTAAGCAATACCTCTCCTACTGCAGCTTCTCATCCTGACAATCATTTTTAGATTTTTCTCTATATCTGACCCTTGCTAGCAAGCAGGATGAACCTATTTAATTATTACTTGTATGTTCTTCCCCCCTCTGAACACATCCTGAGCCAACAGAGATGTTATTCACCCTGTGTCCCAGACAAGAAAGCTTTTACCACAAGGGATGATTTTCTGATGAAGCATGTGCTGGATGTGTGACCTTTGTGGGTTTACACTGGAGAAGCTTCTGGAGTCCTTTAGACAAACAAACCCCTGAGCAAGCAGGATTTGTGCGTGTTTTGTAGCCTTTGTGCCCTGGAGCCGCTGCCACGCTCGCTCCCATCAGCAGCAGGTAAAGTTCCTCTTGTAGAGAGTGTGTGAGGGACTCTGGAATGGGCTGTGGGACCCCTCGGGAAGAACGAGGTGTAGGCAGTCTGTCCTTGGGACTCTGGCTTGCCATGAGAGCCGAGCTGGAGATCTGCTTGTGTTCGCTGCAGCTGCAAAGAGGTAATTGTCAAGTGACTTCTTTCTTTTGCTGTCAAGTGACTTCTTTTGCAAGAGCCTGTGGACAGAAGGGATTTTGCAGAAATGAAAGATGAGAGGGTGCATGTCCATGATGGGCTTCCAGTAAAGCCCTGGAACTATGCTTTGGGGACTATCAAAAACAAAATTCATTTATTTTCTGAACTGAAGACGTTCTCCAGGGAAAAATGAAAAGAAAAAGTTCGGGCTGAGACTCCCATGTATCTAATTGGGACAAACCTTTTGGAGGTGTTTGGCACAGAGGCAGAGGAGATAAGGTCAGTGGAAAGACGTGGCCGAGAAGGGGGAAGGGATGAGCTCGTGGAGTGAAATTGCCCAGAAGCAAAGCACAGCCACTCACTTTCCAATGAAAAGCTTTATCATCTCTGCACAGATTAGTGCAGCTAAAAATAGCTTCAGCTCAAAGTAAACAGTTTTTTGAGTGTGCTCTGCCCTGCTGGAATGCCAGCCCCACATAGAGCCACCATGCCAGCAGCCACAACCGTGTCCCCACGGTCCCAGTGCCGAGAGGGGCTCCCCACAGCCCTGCTCAGCTCCTCAACCCTGGAGGGGGGTCACTAATGAGTCTAGCCTCATTACAAGCTTTTTTGTGTCTCACTTGTTGAACCTTTCTGGATGAGCAACTTCTATAAAAACAAAATGGGTCTGAACACCAGGTAATTCATTCAGACATCCCAACACCCACTCTCTTCCCTAATCAACAGCAAACTGTGTCCCTCCCTTAACAGCAAGAAGAGTGGCTTGTCACTAAAGCTGCTTTTACTTGTTGGTTTCTCTTCTTGTAAATCTCCAAGTGAAGCTGTTATTTGATGGCTTAAGATATCCACTCTTGCCTTGGGGAGCCCAGCACATCAGTGAAATATGTTCTGTGGGGTTTTTTTCAGATCAAAAGTAGTTTATTTAGAGTATTTATTTTATGGGAGGAAGTCTGGAAAAAAAACAGGTTGTCCCATTTTTTCCATGTGTATCTTGTGCCATTCCACATTTCCTTGCAATCTCGATGACATCAAGTGACACGGAGACCTCAGTGCCTGGGAAATGCAGCGGGAAGCTGCTCTTACGTGAGGAGGCTGCGTGTGCATCAGCGGCTGCCACAGCGCTGCTCTAACCCTGGCAGCACGGGCTTCTCGGGGAAACGAGGCTTAGGCTGCAAAAACATTCAGGTCAGAGGCAGGTCAGATCCTTCTGGAGTGACAGCCTGTCTCCTTGGGCTCCAGAGCTTCCCAGAGTGCCCTTTGTGCTGGTGGCTTTCCTTGCTGGGGCAGGCAGCGTGCAGTCCAGCACGGCAGTGCTGCCTCAGGGCTGGGCTTATTTACACTGCACCTCTGGGGATACTCTCACCTCATTTTGACATTTGCCCTCTAAGACATTTGCTGTGAGTTTGTCTCTCTTCCAGCTAAAGGTTGACAGTCAACCTGCAGGGGAGCTTCTTGCTGTTCCTTGAGCCGTGCTCTCCCATCCCATGTGGCACCAAAGGTGGCCACAGCATGGGCTGCCAGCCAGCACAAGCCCATCCTTTCCCTGGGGCACTGCTCTCTGCATCCCATTCTGTGGCACAGAACTAAAAAATTCACAGTTCACTGCAGACCAGCTGCAAGGTCAAAAGCAGCAGAGCCAAACCTCCAGTTGTCCAGAGTGGTAATGGCACCACCATCGATCCTGGACTATGCAGGACAGCTCGGTGTGAGGCAGATGGACACCACAACCTCACCAGAGACAGATGTGTGAGGAGAGTAAATCACTAAAGGCTGATTGTGGCTGCAGCCGAGTCAGTCAGCTCAAGGCTGTGGCAGCATCCGTCACACACGGATCTGTCTCTAACATCTGCCCGTCACCTCTGGATGAATGTCTTATGGTGGACAAAGCAACAGGACAAGAGATGGTGAGCATGAGCATCAGCTAGAAGTTGGGGTCATTGTAAAATGTCAGCTTTTGCTTAAGAACAGGAAGACCGAATACATTGGATGCCATGCACTTTTATTCTAATACGTTAAGATTTCAGGCAAACTTTTTGTCATCTTGGGACTGCCACCCCTTCTCCTGCTTGTGAAAAAAAAAATGCAACCTGTAGAAAAACTGAAACTGCATTTTTTTACTTAAAAAGAGTTTTGATGGAAAATGTTTGACTAGTCCCTGTAGGAATGGTGTTAGATGAGAAAGCCACTGTAAGGATTGTGTGCAGAAAAGGATGGACTTTGTGGCAGGTGCCTTGGGGGGCTTGTTTCCAGGGCTACACACAGGATTGGGAGCTTTGAGTGAGACAAGACTTGTCTTAATTTAGAGGATTATATTTAGGAGGTCATACCCTGAGCTCCTGGCTTTCCAAAGGACTTGGCTGTTGCCATTGTTCTTTGTTGTCTGTTCTGTGATGTACTGGCCACATTCTGCCAAAGAGATGCCTGGGTAACTGGTGTAGCACTCGCATCCTTACCAGACTTGGCCTCCAAACCCTGCAGTGCAAGTGTTAGAGTGAAGCTATAACCTTCTGGATCCTTTTCAAATGTAAGCTGGAGTAAAGGGAAAACTGCAGCCTTGGCCAGACCAGCACAGCAATCTCCTGAGGCTGTGCTGGCCCTCAGCACAGCAGAGCCCTCCTCCCTCCCTGGCATCTCATGATGACAGGCAGAGCATTGTGGTGAATCCCTTACTGCAACACACAGCAATGTGTGACTCAAAACAGCTGGAGAGAGATGGGTTCTGCCAGGTAATGCATCTCAGGAAATCAAGTGGGCTTCCTGGGGCTGCTTTTGGACTAAAACTGAGTTGAGTCAGGAGGCTGCAGAAGGTTGGTTTAGGGATGCACTGAGCATGGGTGTGTTTTGCTCTATCGAGGTCCACTCCCCTTCATCTGTGCCTCAGTATTGTCATCAGGGTTTCCTGTGCTGCTTGCTGCTGTTGGTGTTTTTATCTCTTCCTCTGATTCTGTGGGTATCTTTCACTCAACCACAACGTTTTTGGGCACTCACAGATTCTGGCTGGAGGTGGTGATGGCAGCAGAGGTGGAAAAGGTCCAAGTGTGCAGGGTGGTGCCAGGGTGGGAGGAGAGGCTGGTGCTCTTCACCTGGCACTGAGTGACTCTGGGTCCCATCTGTCATGGGAGAGCTGCAGGAATGCAGAGATGCTGCTTCTGTGCCTGTCTGGTGCTCAGCGAGGGTTGGGAAAGTGCTCCTGGCCCACACCACTCCCTTTGCATGCAACCTGGAACAAAAACTCACCTAGCTCGAGTGGGGACTGGATCCATTCCTTGGCAAACACCCTTTGTGCTCCCCAGTTGAGCTGGGAGGACTTGAGTGTTCTGACAGCAGGGATGGAGCAAATCTTTCACTCTGTCAGCAAAGCCATTCCCAGCACTGAGCCCCAGCGCTCAGGCAGGAGCAGACAGCACCAGGCACATTCCTGTGTGCTCACACACCTTCCCTCCACACTGCTGGGGCTGGGCTGGAGCTCAGGCACAGAGGACAACTGCAAACACCTTGATTGTTTGGTTTCAGCCAGCCAGTGGGGTCTGCAAGGCTGATGGGACACCAGGAGGTGATGCCAGCCAGAGGGACGTTCCTCAGTCCGTGAGGTATCGAGAACATCCAGAATTTCATCTTCTTCTGTAGTGACCTCGAGCTCACTGAGAGCTCCCAGGGTGTGCTTCTCATAGCAGGGTGGCTACAAAGGCGTGTGCTTTAAATGGGTGCTGCCTTTGCACCTTCCCCCTTAAATCCAGGTGCTGTCACCAGCTAGCTCTGCATTTCACCCCCAAATGCAGCTGGCACACAGGGGCAGATGAGCTGAAGTACTCCTGGGTTTTACTCCATGGGGGGCAGTGGAGCAAGAAGCACTCCAAAACAACACAAAACTGGGGTTTTCTTGGGAGGCACTTCTACAGTGCTACACCTGGTAGGACAGTTCAGGCTGCACGGGGTGTGATGGTGTCTCTGGCCAGGCCCTGGTGGAGAGGATAAAGGGTGGGATGCAGGTGGGACGTGGGATGTGCCGGGAAAACCTGGGGGAGCAGGAGGGAGCAGAATCCTCAGCGCTGAGCATGGAAGGGAGGATGCTCGGGCACACGCAGCTGCCGGGGGATGGGGTTACAAGCCGAAGCTAAACAAAGATCCCGGTGAAAAGGAAACGGATCCCTCCTGCCGACTGTAAGGTAGGAGCCGAGCGGGAGCTGCTTGACATCATCGGGCAGAGCATTGGATTACAGCAGGCAGGGACTGACTCGAGGGGAGGAGAACACGCCCCTTGGCCCCACAAGTGCAACTTCATTTAGCAGCTCCCAGCAGAAGGAAACTGCAAGTCTGAAAGTGGCTGCGAGGCTCCCGGCCGGCTTGGCCGCTCGCCACAGCGGGCAGAGGCTGCGGGAGGGTGAGATCCGAGCCAGCCGAGAGCCCTTCCCCGGCGGCGGCACCGCGGCACCCGGGAGCCGAGGAGCGGCTGTGAGTGGGGCTGGGAGGCTGCGAGTGGGGCTGGAAATGGGGCTGGGAGTGGAGATGTAAGGCTGTGAGTGGAGCTGTGAGTGGGGCTGTGAGTGGGGCGGTAAATGGGGCTGTGAGTGGAGATGTAAGGCTGTAAGTGGGGCTGTAAATGGGGCTGTGAGTGGAGATGTAAGGCTGTAAGTGGGGCTGTAAATGGGGCTGTGAGTGGAGATGTAAGGCTGTAAGTGGGGCTGTAAATGGGGCTGTGCTCGCTGCGGTGGGGCCGGGGGGCTGGGGCAGGGGGTGACCGGGTGACAAGGACACCTGCCCGGGAGTGCAGCCAGGAGTTCTCCGCCTGCCCACGGCCGCGCCACGAGGCTGGGGTTTGTTGGGAGATTCGGTGAACTTTTACCCACCCCACTGCCAGCAGCGAGGGGCTGGCTGCCGGCAAACCGTGGGCTAAAGAAGCAGAGCAGATTCCCGGTTTTTCTGCTGTTGGGAGAGAGAAGCCGCTCGCAGGCTGGTGATGGCAGGGAGGTGCCGGCTGTTTCGCTCGGGAAATAACGCGGTTCAGCGCTCGCCGCGAACGGGGAGCAGGGAGAGCAGACAGAGGATGGAAATCACAGAGGACCGTGGATCAGTGACCCCCGCGGGGATTTCTGGCCTCATTTCCAACATGTGTCGGTATATTCTGAGCGGTGTGCCGGAGGGAATCCCTTCCAGCACGGGAATGGGACGGGCTGGGGATCCATCCCTGGGGATGGCAGAGCCGTGGAGCTGCCCGGGGCTCCCCTCGGAGCTGCGGGCACCAGCAGGCTCGGAGACTTGCTGGCATCCGGCTTTCCAAGCAAATGTTTGAAAAGGCAAAGACTCGGGATAAAAAAAGAGCTGCTGTGCGGTGGTATTCTCAGGAGGCTTTGCAGATTCCTCCACCTCGAAGCTGTGTGTCTTTCCTCTCTCTGGATTCCCCTAAGCAGCTGGTAGCGAGCCGTGGTGGGGAGCTTTCACATGCATGTAATGCCTCGGCCCCGAAGGCGTGTTTGGGAAATTTCCCTTTGCTTGGAAGGGGTAAATGCAGATCAGGAGCCAAGTATAGCTGTGAAGCCAGAGGCAATGCCCTGCGTGGCTGTGCTGGGGACTCAAACGAGGAGCAGGACAGGCTGGGCTCAGCGGGGATGCTGCTGCCCTGCCAGGGTGAAGGGGGATTTGTGAGGGGTGGCTGAGGGTCTCCGGTGGTGACAGCCCCTCGAGCTCTGGGCTGTTTGCTCGGTGTGCCTGGCTTGGTTCCTGAGGGGCAGCGCTTGGCTTCAGAGACTCGTGGCTGGAAAGAGCCACCCTGCCAATGTGTGGCCACTCAGCTAAGAAATTGGCACCGTCCAGCTCCAGTTAGGGATGGTGTTCAAGAAAGAAGGATCCATGAAGAGGTCCCCAATGCTGTATTTCTTTATAATACAGATGTAGGTTAAATGGCCATTTATAAACGTGGATATACCAATAGAGCTTAATGTACCTTGGGCCCAGAACGCAGCACTGAGTCCTTCAGACAGAGTTCCACAGGGATGGGAGCACCCCATGCCATCGTTTTGGGGAACACTTTCCCCAGAGTGTAGACTCAGATGCCTCAGAGAACTGGACACCATTAGCTACAGTACAGAGGCAGCTTGGTCACGAAGAGATGAAACCCAGGAATGTTCACAGCTGTGCATCTTCCAACCACCTGGCACTTCTGTAGCCAGTGGCTGATTCTGAGGGGTGTACAGGCTCATGATGAGCCAGCATGAGGAGTTTTGCTTTATCCTCTCATTCCAAAGAAAAATCAATGTACTTTTGATCCCACTCAGAAGAATACCCACAGGCACACAACTTTGCCACCCAAAATAACTATGGAAGATGTTTTCCAAGCTTCTAACATTTCCTGATCTCCCACATTTCAGAGCCAGTTCCTGCAGCACACTGCTGTGCATTAATGCCTCCAGCCTGTCTGGGCACCCAAGCACCAGCATCATTCCTATTTTACATGGGGCTCACACAAAGCAGGTGATTTCTCTGAGCTCACACAGGTCTCAGGTCTCTGGCAGAATGGGGAATGAATCTACAAAGCCATAAGGAAGAGCAGAAGCTTCAACCTGAGTTTTTGTTTGCCTGTGTCACCCTGTTTTTATTGCTTCTATTTTGACATTCCAATTGTTTCTTCAGACCCTTAGGGGTTTCTTTAATGTCACCAAAGCTGTTTATATGGACTGATCTGGAAAAATTTCCATCACAACACTCATTTTAGAGAGGATGAGAGGGGGAAAAAACCCACTGCTTCTGGTTGTCTTTTGCTCATGACTAGAAAAAGACAAGTCATGAGGGAAGCTGCTCCCCAGGCCTGCCAGCAGCAGCCAGGGAGAAGGGAAGGTTCAGGTGTTCCATGGGCCTCATCCCAAGCTCCTCGTGGTGGCAGTCAGGGAGATTGAGATCGCTCCAGACCTTGCCTGGAACCTGCAGCACAAGCAGGAAGAGCAGCAGTTGGACTATGAACTGCCCTGGGCCCCACTTCAAAACTCTCACTCTCCAGCCTCAGGGAATATGTACTTTACACCACTCATTTCTGGTTTCCACAGCGAGTTCCCCAGCACTTCCCTTCCCAGGAGAGCCCAGAGAGGCTGAGTGCTCTTTGCACAGCTCCTCCATGCAGGCACATTGCTGCTCACAGGGCCTGCCTGGGGAACTCCCTGCCTGCTGAAATGCCATTTCTGTTGATATTTGCAGTGATGTAATAAGCCAAACATATCCCCACCAGAGCGTCACCAACTTTACTGGAGTTACTGTTTCCACAAAGTGTAATTAATCTGTGGTGCTCATTGCCATGAGATAGCGGTGGAGCAAAGAGCTCCGAAGGCATTTTAATGGATATCAGGTAGTTATCTTGGTAACAAAACAATCCTGGGTATGATTAAGAGGATATTGCATTGTAAGGATTGTAACACCTCCTAGTTCAGAGTCATTAGTGACTTAGGAAAAGCATTCCATTACAATTAGAGGTTTTCTTGTACCTCTGAAGCCGGGGATGCCAGCTGCTGCTGGAGACAGGGCACTAAATGAGGCAGTCTGGCTGCTCTGGGAGGACCAGGCTGCTGCCCTGATCAGCCACACATGCAGCCTGTTGTTTACCCAGCAGCCAAGAGACACAAGAACAACCTTCTCTCTGCTGCCATCATCTTGCTTGAAACCAGGGAGGATTTCCTCTCTGGATCAAAGCAGCACCACAACAGCTGTTGTGTAGAATAGCCTTGAATTCTGCCAAAAAAACATTCTGGGGTGTTGGTTTTTTTTGGAGCATACATTCATTTTGAAGCAATGCTGAGTGAACTAAGGTTGTTTCATGTGTTTGCTCCTTTTTGGGTAACAGCTGATCAGCATGGAGGGAATCTGAACCTCAAACATGTGCACTCCTGCACACTGAATAGGACAAGAGAAAATGGTCTTAAGTTGCACCAGGGAGGGTTTTAGGTTGAATATTAGGAAAAATTTCTTCACCAAAAGGGTTGTCAAACACTGAAATAGGCTGCCCAGGGAAGCAATGGAGTCACTGTCCCTGGAGATACTAAAAAAAATGTGTGGATGTGGCACTTGGGGACATGGCTTAGTGGTGGCCTTGACAACCTTAAAGATCTTTTTCAGTCTAAATGATTCTAAAATTCTATGCTAATGCCCTTGTAATTCATTCCTGATGGGGTATGGATGCTCATCTAACCAATGAACATTTCCACTAGGGTCCCAGAATAATCCATGGTACCCTGATGTGTTCCAGGGCTAAACCACAGAACAAAGTGTTCTTTAACAGGTCACTGTAGCCCTTCCTTGGTGCCACCATTAAAGTTCCAAAGTTCTAAAGTTCCAAACAGCCTGGCCTTTGTGCTGGGGGCCCTCTGGAGCTCTGCCCATCACCCTGGGAGCAGCAGGACCAGGTGAGCCAGGAGAGAATGAGCCTTTGTGGCTAGAGCAAGAGGGTCAGCTTCAAATCTGCAGACTCCAGATGCCCAAGCAAGGGCTGTGGGGAGAAACATCTAGGTAGAGTTGTTTCCAGCCTGCAGGGTTGGAAAGCCAATACCAGCTGCTAAGGAGATTTTGTCTCCAAAATCAGCTGGTTTTTGAGAGAGAAAGTTGGGGTTTCCCACCATGTCCCATCACGAGCAGGGCTGATCAGTAATAACTTCTGCTTCAGAGCATCATTGCTCCAGTTTACTTTAAGCCTCTCTTGGCAGAGGCCCACGTGTTTTGAGATATTTTGCAACACTGCTCAAGTGCTGGAGGTTTAACTGTTTGGGCAGTGTAACACACAAGCCAAGGCAGGAAGGCAAAGGAGGAAAATAAAGACTTGTGGATTTCCAAAGCTGTGTTTCTTCCTTCCTGCTTTTGTTTGCTTGTGTGGTGCCCGAAAAGGGCAATGGATATTCCCAGAGTTGTGGGAATACTATTTCTTTTCCGGTTCAGTGTTTCCAGTAAGCACTTTGCTATAAATGGGGTTAAAACTAACAAAAGTTTATTGTTAAATCCCTGTGTCTTTGTTTAGCTCCTGTCATGATCATAATTAGCATTTTCCACTTCTGCAAGCCTGTCATCTGCAGAGCTGAAAGTGCTTTAAAATATTTGAAGCATCTAACAGGGGGAGGGAGTATTAATAGCTCCATTTAACAGATGGGCAAACTGACACATAAAAGCAGCAAGTGCCCTGTCCTTGAAGCAGGGCCAGAGCCAGCAAGTAGTCGGCTCCAACTACAAAGTTTTGAAAGTGGGTCAAAAAAATAAAGAGGAAGGCTGTAGATCTGTCCCAGTTTGGAAAATGATGGGAAATAGTTCTAGTAGCAGTGGTACTCAGCCCAGATGGACCAGACAGATGAACTGTTGGATGAGCTACTGCTTATATGGTTAAGTGGCTCATCTCTTGATTTCTGTTCTGCTAACATTTGTCCCTGGGACAAAGGGAAAAACACAGTCCATGATGTTCCAAAATAGTCAGAAAGCTGAAACAGCTGCTAAAATAAGCAAGTGTCCTGTTGGCTGGGCTCTGCAGGTCAGGGATTGCAAAGCACCCACAGATGTTGAGGCCACAGAGGAAATGTCTTTGGGCAGGGCTTGGGGACAGCAGGAGGAGGCTCAGCTGTGCACAAACAGCAGAGACCCAAGGAGCTGGACACAGACCCAGCAAAGCAGCCAGAACCAGATTAAACTTCCCCTTCCACCTCAGAGAAGCTGATATGGGAGTTTCACTTCTTTAAAGGGCACCAGAGCTGCAAACACCAATATTCATTTATAGTCTGGAGGCAGCTGCTGGTCCCTGCAGTGCAGGTCAGGACATGAGTTGTCTCAGTTCTCCCAGCACCTGTGGGAGGGCAAAGAAAGAAGAAAAACCAAAGAGGACTTCTCTGTGCAGCCCAGCTGGACTTTCCATGTGCTCTAACACAACAGTCCAAGTCTATTATCCATGCACAAACCCTCCTGAGGAGGTGCCATATGAACACAACATCCCACAGCCCCTGGGCTGGTGTCTCCACCAAGCCAGGCTCCATGTGAGTCTGCTGGGCAGCCCCTGCCACCCCTCTGCTATCCTGCTCACAGAGAGTGGGAAGAGCAGCTGAGCTTTATGCTTCCCAAAACAAGCACAGATAATGTTTTCTTACTTTTTTTTCCTTCTTCTTTCCCAGAAGCTGTTGTCCTGCTGTGCATGAAGCGTGTTTGAAGTCATGTCCAGAAGGAAAGTGCTCTAAATCAGGTAGGGACTCGCTATGGCTGATAAAGCTTTTATTCACAGGGAAATATTGCAAACAGAAATGGGTTTTTTCCTTCCTGTAGCATCGAGTCATTTGACCTCCCTCTGTATTCTGAACTACTAGATGCTAGAAGGCTGCTAAGAGGAGAAATAATACCAACAATTCCACCATAATGACTTTCCTGCTGTATTATCCACACCCACAGCCATGTCCTTGTAGCAAGCCACATTGCAGCTGTGGCTCCAAGCAGCCCCAGTGCCAGTTGTGCCCCATGGCCTCTCCCTGGCCATGTGCTGTGCAAATCCTGCTGAAGGCTGCCCACATGCAGGAATGCTGTTTGCCTCTACAGAACAATGTAAGAGTTCATCTCTTGCATCCAGCATTTTCCCTACGTGTGCTGGAGACACCCCGTGTCCTTCTATGCCCAGGCTGTAGACCATGAAATACTTGGCAATTGATTTTATTAGAAGCTTTCCCTTTCCTGAGACTACAGCTGGCAACAATCACTGAGCATTCCCAGTGCTACAGGCACATCTCAAGCACCACTTCAGCCCAGGTTTAGATGTCACATCCCTGGGGACTTAGGCAGAAAGATTTACCCTTCCTGCAGGAAGGATCAGGAGCTGCTGTCACCTGACACAGATATGAGGAAATGTTGCATCTGTCACAGAAACCTTCAGCAAAGGAGGTGTGCAGTGCTTTCCCTGCCCAGACAGGGTCCATCCAAAGGGGATCCTGATTCCTTTGGCAGCAGCAGCCAGGGTGGGGTCCCAGCAGTGCCTGTCTGTGCAGTGGAGCAGACACATGGGGCAGCCAGCTCCAGGGAGCAGAGCTAAGCCTGGGTTTGCTAATCAGCTTCATTCTGTACAGACACTCTTATGAGGTGCCCTGGTTATTTTTAGGCACCACTGGGAGCTGCCTGAGCTCCTGCACCCCAGCCTTTCTCTCAGCCCCTTACACTGCTCTGAGTCAGGAGGACTCTTTGGATGCTGGATGCAAATTCCTGTGGGATTCTGCAAGTCTCACTGAGGCAGAGCCAAGGCAGGTGGCTCTCAGCTTCAGGCACCCTGTGCTAAGCAGAGCTTCCCCAAGCAAAGCCTCCTCAAGCAGCAGCAGCCAAACCTGCCCAGTTACAGCCCTCACAACTGCTCTTCCAAGCTCAGCTCCCCTCCCCAGTCATGCTTCCCCACAGCAGCAGAGCTCAGCTCCTCAGATGACAAAGAAGAGCTGGACTAAATAGCTCTATTTCATTTTAGGCATAAAAATGAGGCCTCATCCTTGCTTACTTCTGTCCTTGTAGAAAGGTCTCCCTCAACCCAGAAACCACTGAAGGCTGCTGTGGCTTTGCCTTCCTCTTATGTGTGACAAGGGCAGCTGTGCTAGAAAACAGCCCCAGATGCATCTCCTCAGTGCTTCTTTGACTTGTCCTTGCCCAGGGAAGCCTGCAAGGTACTGGGGAGCTTGTGCTGGGGTGGAGCATCCCTGGGCCAGGAATTCAAGTGGGGTTTTAGAAGGTGATGTTCACTCAGAGGTCAGTGCCTCAGTGTGATCAGCTCTTCTGAGCTGTGGGGCCACGGGGGATTCTCCAGCCTTTGAGGTGGAATCCAATTGGACTTTTCTTCAAGAACAATCTGGAGGAAGGCAGGAACCCAGGCCAGAAGGGGATCCCCATTGCACAGGGATTTACCCCATGGCCCGGGTGTGATAGGGTGACCACATATCACAAGCGGGGGGAATCCACGGGATGTGCCTGCCACAGCAGCTCTGGGACTTCTGTAGCTGAAGGGTCACTGCTCTGTGCTTTGTCTGCTTTGTAACTTCAGGCACTAGCAGATCTTCCACACAGTTGTTTGTGTAAAAATATGTTGACATATAAAGGCAACTAAGTAAAAAGGTGTGAGAAAATAAAAGTAATGGAGAAGAGACTCATAGAGACTCCTAAAGGCTTTGAAAGGGTCCCTGCAGGGAACAGGGGGTCCTGTGGGTGCCCATGGCTGCTCTGGGTGAACAGGAGGGATTTGGCTCTCTTCCCTCTGCCACAGAGCTGTGTCCATCCAGTGAGAACCTGCCTTGAGGGGGTGAGAAATGGGCAGGGAGAAAGGTGCCAGCCTGCCACGTCCTGAGGGCCTGCTGGGGCTGAGCCTTGTCCCTGCTGTCAGCCATCCCTCACAGGGATGTGTGTCTGTCAGAGCTGGGGACAAAGCAGTGTGCCCTGGTTCATTAGCACCTTGGAGCTGAGAGATGGGAAAAACAAGCTCGACCTGGGAACAAAACAAAAATACAACTGCTGTCACGGCAACTGTCTCCAGATGCACAAAGAGACCAATTATTTCCATTAATCAACTTAGCTAGAAGCTGCAGAAGAGGCTTAAGCTAGGTAGTGAGGGGAGGGAGGAGCAGAGGGGCTCCATCTTCCTGTGATTCTTCCTGTGGTGGAGGATATTTGGAGCAGATTCTCAGCACCTGTGCCTTGTGGGGACTGACAGAGGGGTGCTGCCTGCCCCAGGCATGGGGATGGAGGCTGGCAGCACTGCATGGCCAGAGCTGGGCACTGGGCTGCCTTCCTGGTGGATGGATGGATGGATGGATGGATGGATGGATGGATGGATGGATGGATGGATGGATGGATGGATGGATGGATGGATGGACAGACAGACAAGCAGCTCTCTCCCACCATCATCCTGATGCTAGCAGGAGGCCACTGGGGCTGAGCAATGCCCTCCTGCCTCCCTCAAGCTCCCCCTCTCCCCTGGGAATCAGAGCAGAGCACACAAGGACTCGCCCTACCCCGATGCTGAGGGTCAGCTGCGATTTTGAAATCCAGCTGCAGCATTTCTTACATCAGTGGGGAGCCAGGCAGTGGCTGTGAGGATGTGGGACAGCAGGAGGTGCCTTGGGACACTGGGGGGCTGTGGGGATGTGCTGAAGGCCGTAAGGGAGGGGAAGGAGACTGGGGAGCTTGGCAGAGCTAAATACAAAGTTTGTGAAGTCACACAAGAGTCAGTCTAAGCCTAATCTTAAACATGGGGCTTAGCAATTGGTTATCAGTTCTACAGGCATTAAATGATCTTTATACTGTAAAACCAGGCCAAATGAAAAGAAGGGATCTATTTGTGGACACTGAACCTCAGCTGTAGCTGCTCTCCTCCTAAAGGAATTAAAATTTTCCAGCAAGTCATAGAGAATGCTGGAAGCTCTGTTTCTGCAGAACCTTTGCAGTGTCTGGAGTAGCTGTGATGTCTCTCCTGGCTGAATTTATCATATTTAGTTAAGA
The DNA here is from genome assembly GCF_030490865.1 of Poecile atricapillus. Classification (NCBI taxonomy): domain Eukaryota; kingdom Metazoa; phylum Chordata; class Aves; order Passeriformes; family Paridae; genus Poecile; species Poecile atricapillus. Next base: position 9,055,459 of record NC_081263.1, read on the forward strand.
GCCTGAGGGTGCAGAGTTTATTACAAGGAATCCCACAACAAAAACCTTCCATAAATACAGATGTGCCAGACACAACTTGATGTCTCTTCCTCACTGAAGCCTGGTGAGGGCTGAAGGCTTTTCTGTGCTGTTCTCTCCTGGACAGAAGCTGCTCATGAGATGCACACGTGTGCCCTGGCAGGAATTCAGGCTGCTGCCCTGCTCCTGCCTATTTTCTCACCAAACCAGGACACTCAGAGCTCAGCAGTTTGGAGCACAGCAGTTCAGGCCAGTAAGAGCCATCACCCCCACTTTGTGGAGAACACAGAACCAGCAGGAAAGCAGGGGAGCTCTGTGCCTGGTGCAGACCCTGCCACCAGCCTTACACAGCTCTCAACAGGAGCATCTTCATCCTCAGCTGCATCTTCAGCTCAGTTTCTGGCCATGGATCTGAGCTTTAGTGCATGGGGGCCCTGAGACATAGCAAGGCCTTTATGGCACAATCACAAAATACCCCAATAACACCATTACAGAGCCCTTCTTTGATAAACAACCCCTCACGCATGTTCCCAGACAAGACCCAGTGGAAAATTTGCTGAAATTCCAGCTGGACATTGTCAGATAGTTGGTGGAAACCCCCTGACCTCAAGTGCTGGCTTCAGCCCTGCGGGATATTTTTTTCTCCTCTCTGGATGTGACTCTCCCAGCAGGAAACCTCACAGCGAACCCACAGGGAGCACAGAAATCCCGGTGCTTCCATCTTTATGCTCTACCAGGCCCCCCTCTTCAGTAAACCATCCTACACTGTAAATATTTTAAAAGCCCAGCAGGGCTGTTGAGTATGTTTTGCTGTTGTTATGGATCCAGCCCCAGCAGGAGAGGTCTAATAATAGTCCCTGTACCCTGGAATGAAAGGGCAAGGGGCACTGCACAATACGGAGAGCTCCGAGGCGACTGCACCGCTTCGTGCCTTGGTGGTGGGATGTGATGCTTGAGCGGAAAAAGGGGTCAGATCCCCGTTCCCCAGCAGAACTTCGGAATTTCACCCCAGAAACATGGCAAGGTTTTGTTCAGCTTCGGGGCTTTACAACTCCAGAAGTTTGGGGAGTGCTAAATCCACCGGTTAAACCCACCAAGCCGGAGGGAGAGCGTGTCCTGGGCTGGGATGTGGGATGAGGGAACCATCTCCAACCAAAACCTGCAGCTCTTGGTCCCAACTGGCAATGGACAGCCTGAGGCCAAAGTTGGGCTGCAGCACCTCAGGACAGGACTCTGCCAGGGCTCCTGAAGCTGGGAATTCCTGCAGCAGGCACAGGGAAGGCTGAGGTACAGGGCTCCCTGCCTCAGGTGTCAACACGGAGGGCAGGGCTGTGCTGGCTGCCTGAAGGGACAAGGATGTCCTAGCAGGGGTCTGATCCACCTCCTGCCTCAGGGATCTGTGCAGAGAACAAGGGGAGGAGGAGGAGAACGCTGGGAAAGGTGAGAGGTTAAGGGGCAGAGCAGGAGGCACAAAGCGGGCAGGGGGGGAGATGGCTGAGTTCAGCCCAGCCTGCTGATAGCCAGCACCAGCACCCAAAAATAGCCCTTCCTAGCCATAAAAAGTTTACCCTAGACAAGGGACAGATGCAGTATCATGTGGAGGGTTTCCTTGAAACTGGAGTCAGGGCTGGGTGTGACGGTAGCATCCACTGATCCCAGGGATCAGCCCTGGGCACTGGCTGGGGTGGCAGAGCCTGGGCAGAGCCCTGTGCTGAGGGTGACCTGCCAGGTGTGCCCAGGTCACTTCTCTGCACTCCTACGTTGTTTGCTGTAGTCCCTGGTGTGTGTACTGAGAAGCAGACAAGGGGGACACAAATTAAATGCAAGCTTGTCAGTGGATGGGTCATGGAGCTGAGCCACAAAAAATGCCTCAGTTCATTCTACCAAAAGGGAGAGGAAATATAAAACCTTTTAATTTCTTAGCACCCACCTTCTAAGTGGGCAAAACTCAGCCCCAGAATGAGTAGGGCTGGTTTAGCTGCAGCCCCCAGAGTGGAGCCAGCTGCTCTGTCAGCTGCTGGGTGATTTCCCTAGAAAATGCCAGCAAGCCCAGTCACAATCCAACAGCAAAACCACTCAGGAAACCAAGTCCCCACCAGCAAAGCCAAGACTATTACAGCTCAGATTCTTTAGTACTCACGAGACACTACAGAAAAATAAGTCCAAAGCAAACAGAAGGCTTGGCAGATCCAGGGACAGGAGCTGAGGCAGCTCTGGGGACATACCTGGTGTCAGTGCCAGCTTGTGAGGGGCTTCTTCACTTGTGGCCAGCTGCCCTGGGACAGGCAGCACCACGTCTCCATGGCAGAGGGGACAGCCTCCCTCCAAGCAGCAAATTTTTTGAGGAATGTGCAACAAGCAGCAGATCCCAGCTTCCCAGCCCCATCCCTGCGGGCTGGCACGCTGTGCTGAGGATACAGGGACTGTCTCTGTTACCATCAGCAGCAGAGAGGAAAGGGAGGGCAGGAAAGGACCCTCTGGGGGCCAGCTGAGTCACCTCTGTGAAGCACCCTGGAAACCTTTGTGCACTGCGTGTGTGTGTGCCATGGGATTATTCCTGCAACAGCAGGCCCATCACCCTGCCCACGGGAGAATGAAAAACCAAAGGTGGAGAGCCAGCAGGTGATGCACCTCCCTTTGCACCCCTGCCACCCCTAAGAGACTGTCCACAGTGACACTGAACTAGGTAGGCAAGAGGGAAGGTGGTTCCTTTGCAGTCCCTGGAAGATGTTAAAAGCAGTTACCGAGTGAAAACCCACAGAACTGTGGGTTCTGTGCCTGGAAATATGGAATGCTGTTTGAAAAATCAGGTTTTCCTATCACAATCGAGGCAACTGCTCCCACCACCCTCTCAGCCCAACAACTTCCCGGAGGTGGAGGCTGGAATCTCTCTGTCAACGGGGAGGGATCTGCCTGCAAGGTTTTTGAGAGCCACCCACCTTGAAAATCCCAGAGGAATTGCTCAAATATGAAAGCTTCGCTGTTAAATCTGCCTGTCTCCAGCTCTTTGCATGGAAAGCCGAAGGCAGGAACCCTCCCAGCCACGGAAATAAATAAATCACATGCGCCATCTCCCGGCCACCAAGTCGGGACCCAGACCTACACACTTGCTGCACTCTTCTTTTTAATCAGGATCCCATCCTGTTCCCGTGTGAGAGGAAAAAATTACTTGGCACAGCACTTCCACTGCTACATCAAGGGACACCGGGAAAATGCTGCATCCCAGAGGCTGGCTCCTGCTCCCCAGTTTGGGGAAACCTGGTGCTCCTGCCCCTGGTACGAGGGCAGCAGGACTCCGGAGCATATCAGCTCTGGAATGGCCTCAGTGATTGGAGATGGACCTGGGCTTGTCGGGCTCACTTCTAGGGAAGCCTCCCGAGTCCATATGACACCTCTGGCAGCTGTAGAAGGTCAGCAGTGTCTGGGCTCCAGTGACCTGTGAGAACTTGTCTGGGAATGATCGATGCTTGTCCTGTCCTGGAGAAAAGGCACTTTGCTCGCTGAGCTCATCCAGCTGCTGCATCCAGAGTAGGTGCCTTATCCCAGGAAGGGCATACCAGGGATGGAAGGAGGGAAGATGAGGAAAAACATCTGGGGCATTTCTTCCTGGGGCAAAGGATGCAGTTTTTCCCAGGGCTCATTTAACAGGAGCTAGATGGGTGCCAAGTCTGGAGAGGAGGCAGGCGTTCACAAGAATTGTTGGCTTTGGGGAAACAGGATCTCCTGCAAGATCTGGGTGGGCCAAGCCCCACATCCCAGCAGTGAGACAGTGCCAGCACTCCCTGAGCTGGCATCCACACTGGGAGAGGAGTCCCTGGGGCTACCAAAACATGCTGGGTTTCCATGGGGTTTTGGTTACTGCACCCAACTCAGCTCAGGAACAGAGAGAATCTAACCTCTTCTATCCCAGTTACTGCATCTTCATCTGCATATCCTTTCCACTGCCGTAACACCAGGGATTAGAGTGAGGAGTGTGATTCCTGTTCAGGCTGGTGCCTGAATCAACCAACAGATTTCCCTGGCAAAGAAATCAATATCAAGCAGGATTTGTAAAGGAAGCTGAGCAAACTCCTCTGTGGGTCATTAACTCCAAGGCACAAAAGCGAGTGAATGTGCATTAAATGTGCATGGATTTGTTTTCACTGCACACGAGCGTTTCTAATCGGGACCTGCTCCAAGCACTGCCAGCAATCAGCAGGGCTAAAGGCACATTTTACAGTGATCAGAATCGCAGATAAGGCAGCAATTAATCTCTTGATTCCACACAGAAAAACAAACTAAGTGCCAAACAGAGTGTACAGTGGCAGGAACTGAGAGCTCCAGGTTTCCCGTGCAGGGGCAGTGTGTGCTTGCCAGCTCTGTGCCCAGGATCCAGGATGCCCAGAACACCACACTCTGTGTGCTGTGCAAGCGCTGGCAAGGGAAACCAGCAGCCGAAATTAAAACCCAGCAATTTAAGGATTCATCAGCTGAACTCAGAGCTGGCTCGCAGCAGAGCTCACATGTGACAAGTGGCCGCTGCGGGCCTTTCTTCGTGCTGTGCACTTGGCACTGGCACAAGTCTGGAGTGGAGGGATCCAAATGTCTCACAGAAGGGCTGATTTTCACATGGTAAAAGCGTTTATCTCACAGCAGTCCAGCCCAACGCTTCTTCAGTGACACCCAACAGCCAGAGGAGGCCAGTACTGCTCCAAGCCCTGTACCTATAAAATACTCCCTGTTCCCCAACTTTCCAATGGGTATCCATCATTTCCCATTACAAATTCAGGTTGGATCACCACCCCATCCCCCAAGCAGTGAGCCAAATTTGGCCTGTGTTCAAAGCTCCCGAGGCATTTTGAGGAGGAAGCAGGGCTTTCTCTGTAATGCCTTTTCTGTAGGGAAAAGCTGCTGCAAGCAAGCTTGTGCACCTAAAGAAGGCTGGAAACTCAAAGGAGAGACAAATACCGTGTCTGCCTTTGCAGTGGGAAGGCAGGACAGGTCAGGCATCTGGGATGGATCCTTCCTGCCTTCCTGTCCTCACCTGGCACCGTGGGTCACCCAGCGTGGTGGGTCTCCCCACACGTTGCCCCACATGAGGGAGGTGATACCTGACATTCCAGTACCTGCTGTCAGAGGAGCTGGAGCAGAGTCACAGGGGCTGTTTTCTGTAATGTTACCCCACAGAGTAACCTGACCTGGAGGGAGCTGTGACTCGAGCCACACCGAGCATCCTGGGACTCACAGCTGTGTTTTCTCCGCAGCATTTTGCAAGTGAATAGAGATGCAATGGAGGTAGAGTCCAGCACCTACACCGACTTCATTTCCTGTGACCGGGCTGGCCGGAGGAACGCTGTCCATGACATCCAGCGAGAGGCAACCACCATCAGCATGCGCAAGCTGACCGAGGACATGGGTGACCTCGCTGTTGAGGGAGCAGGTGAGCTGCCCTGCACACAGCCAGCCCAGCAGCTCCTGGCACAGCCCGGGAGGGCAGGCACAAAAGGGCAGCACAAATGAGCAGTGCTGTCTCCAGGAGCATCACACTGATGCTCAGGAGGGACATCCCATTCATTCCTCACTGCTTCACTCAGTGTCCTCATGCTCATGGATGCTCAGGTAGTGGGAGACTCTCCAGGTCAAGGGGTGCTTGCAGAGAGGAGAATGATCCCTGGTTCCTGGCACAGGAGCACTGCACACTCCAGCCCAGGCCCTTTGCTCACTGGTGCTTAAACAATACTGCTTCACTGACCAAGACCCTTCCCAGAGCAAGTTACACATCAGTTATACCTTAGGCTTTATGAAAATCATGTATTGGGCAGGCTGTGGTTTGTTTTTTCTTTGTTGGTTGGTTGTAAAAAAATCAACCTTTGAGCAGTTCAGCAGTATTTCAAATAACAACGGAAATAATTTTCACATCAGCAGCCATCTCCAAATCCTCCCTTTCAGCCCAAATGTGGCAGCAGTGTCACCCTGCTCAGTGTCAGCTGGCCAGCTGGCTGCGAGGAGCCTGAATCCTCTGTCCAAACCTGCCACTCTCATTTCACTAACGAGCAACACAACACAATCTTTGCAGAAGGGAAACTCAGTTTTTCCCCTTGCTTTCTTAATCCTCTAGCCTACAACCTGTAACTATAAAAACACTTTAAAATACATTCATTACCCCTGAACTTCTTTCAGCATGACCAGACCAGCATGTGTCTGTCCACCCATCCATAGTAAGCACAAATTGGAGCTGCTCTACCAGAGTGCTGCTCAGGCAGCTGCCAGGCTGTCAGGAAGGCAGTTCTGGAGCACTTGAAAGTTGGGTGGATGCACATCCTTACCTTGAGGCTCCCTCCCAGCATTGCCAGGTGTGTTCAGAAGTGTTTGTACCCCAGGAATGTGAAGGTAGAACCCAATACTCTTAATCACAGAATCATAGAAAATGGTTTGGTTTGGAAGGGACCTTAAAAACCACCTGCCATGGGCAGGGACACCTTCCACTAGACCTCCCAGTCCAATCCAGCATGGCCTTGAACACTGCCATGGATGAGGCCAAGTGTCTGGTCCCAGGAGGGGAGTGATAGGTCTTCAGGTGAACATCTTTCATCTTTCTGGATGAAATCAGCTGTAGCAATCACTGATGGCTTGTGTCCTCACCAGGGTGTAACTGTTTTCTTCCCAATCCTCCCTTCTGCAGAAAGCCAAAGAGATGCCAGTTCTTCTGACAACGACCCTGGAGCAAGACCAAAGGGGCAAGAAAGCAGCCCGTCCCCATGAGAGCAAAACAGGGGTGGGATGGGCAGGAGGAGGGCCTTGCTGTGAACATTAAACAACAATTGGTTGAATCTGTGGACAAAAGCCAACCTGGAACAGCAAGTCGTCTGTCAAATGCCTCTGCTGGAACCGTGCTTGTGTAGAGAGACACAAGACACTTGCAAGGACTGGCACCTCCAAAAGACTTCTGCCCCCATCCCTAATGGTTTAGAGCAACACTGCCGTGGCTGTAGTGATATGAGCCATTCTCGAGATGCCTTAGCTGCAATTTTCTCTTAGGGGAAAAACAGTTTCAGTAATAATAGACACACCACATTTTCCTGTCCAAGGTACCTTCCTCCTTTGTAGATTTAGACTATTATTTATTCTGTTTCCATAGGTTAGAAATTTAGATTATTGTTTTTTCTAAGCCTCACCCTCATCTGCATCTTAGACCTGGCCTCTGGATTGTCCACATGGCCCCTCGTCAGGGTGGGCAGCAGGGAAAGGACCCGACCTGTCCTGCTGCCCTCATGTCAACACCACTCACCTGTGCTGCTGCTGCTGCTTAGCATCAGGAAAGGACCAAAGCACAGCTCTGTGGGGATGAGCCCCACCTGGAGACCCAGCAGCACCAGCCACAGGCATCTCTTTCTCTGGGCTTTAACACTTCAAGATGTTCTTAAGGGGAGGGGAGGAACATTTTGCTGGTTTGACTGTTGACATTCAGGCTTAACTTTGCAAGCTGTTAGCTGAGATGATCTCTGGTAGGATCTCACACCCTTCTCTTTAAGAGACATGTTTTGTGTTAAAGATGGTTTGATAAAACTACAGAAGCTGTTGGAATAAATGACATAGCCTTCAAGTCCTGAAGGTGTTTTTTTCTGCCTGGATGTTTCTTCCTTTGTTTCATCTTTGGCTGTGGGGCGATTTCATAGGGACACACGGAGATGTGCAAGAAGATTTCCCTGAGTCTGGGTCTGTGAAACCCGTGGGTTTGCAGCTCACAGATGGAGGCAGATGTAGATAGGCCCAGATGATAAAAGTCTGTTCCCACTTTCCCAGGTTTACTGCCCAGGCACCAGCAGGATTGGTGCCAGTGGGAAGAGGTGTTTTCCCTCTGCAGCACAGAACTGCAGGAGCATTGCTGGTGTTTCACTGATCCCAGTGGAGCAGCCTGACTGGGACTGAGCACCAGCTCAAGGACAGGGCAGAGCTGACCTGAGAAACTCTCCACTGGTGACACAAGGACAAGCATCTCCCTGACAGCCTAAGGATGAACTGAATGAACTGAGATTTATCAGCCAAAACAAGGCCATAAATCAGCCGAGAAGTGGCTGCCAGATGGAGGGAGAATTGTTTGTGAGAAGTGATGTCCATGGGGTGAGCACAGAGGTTTCCACAGCTCCAGCCCCCACAGGAAATGAGGATTTGGCAGGCAGGCAGTGGCAGTGGCTGCTGCTTTGGCAAAAGGCTCCTGGAGTGGCTGGGTATCATTGCAGAGCCCTGCCTGGACAGCAGCCAAGAGCCTGCTCCCACTTCCCATGCCCGGGGGCAAACCAGCAGGTAGCTCCTGGACCTGGCTGACTGCACAGTTGTGTCTTTAAGCCCCGTTTCCAGCTCTCCTCACCAAAGAACAACAATTTTGGCTCATGCTGACACACACACAGAGCTGAAAGGCAGTGCATAAAGACTGAGCACCACACAAGAACTCCAAGAGTCAAATGTGGGCTAATCTTAGCTCTCCCTGGTCAGAAAATATCTGTTTCAGAATTATATTTAGGCAGAGGAGTAGGGACCTGTTGGCCAGCTTCTCTCAGGGGATGGGTGAGAGGCATCAGGTTCCCCCTGCAAGTGGCAGCCAGCTCAGCCACTGTCACTGAAAGACCAAGGGCATTGCCTTAATCCAGCCACATCCTGATCTGCAAAGCTGCTGGGCACAGGGATGCTCCAAGCCCTTCTTTTCAGCTGAACATGGCCATCCCAGACTTGTCAAAGTCTAACCAAGCACTAAATGACCCAAAAACCTTTGAGCAAACACTCCCCTGCCCACACTGATGGTGTAGCCCAGCAGCCCAGACTGCCCCTCTTGGCTCTGAGCATCAACCAAAATCCCAGGAGACAGGGAAAAAAAGTGACTATTTTTGATAAACACCTGGAAAAGTGAGAGTACCCCATGATGGCATTGCTGCTCTAGCAGCGGTGTGCACCCCTTGGATTAGTGAAGGGAAAAGCACAGGGGAGTTTGGAACAACCTGCAGCCGTAAATCCAACTTGGCTGTTTGGCAAGGGAGCAGGCTTCCCTCTGGCTGCCAAAGTGCTCCAAGCTGGCACCAGGAGAAGGCAGCAACTGAGCTACCAAAGCCCCCATCACACCCATCAATGAACCCCTGTGGTCTAGCAGGGGTCGAGGACCACCTGCCAGTCTGAACAGTCACCCCTGAACAGAAAGGCACAAGGATTTATTTTTTAATATAAATTTGTTATTTTATTAAACAGGATTAACAATCAACTGTCCAGAATCCAAACAAGCAACTCTTCTTCAGAAATTATTTTTGGAGAAAAATGACCCCAAAAAGGCCTGTTTCTTGCCACAATCATGTCCCTTAAAGTGATACTTTATCTTTCGCTTTATAAAAGTAAGAAAATCACTCTCTCATCTTCATTTACCTATCTATGCACCACATACTTCAGAGATGAGTATTTTACTCTGAAGACCAATATGGAAGCCCAGAAAGGATGGAAATACTCCCAGCACACCATCACTGCTGGCTGAGACTGGACCAGCCCATGGTCTGTCCGTGGCAATGGTGACCATGGCTCCTGGTCAAAGGCAACTTTTTGGTACAGTATCTTTGGAGTGAGCTTCTTGGCAAAGCCCTGGGATGCTAAAGCACACCACACACTCAGGTAAGAAAACAGTGGTCTCTTCTCTGGATGCACAGCTCTATTGCTTATTGAGTAAAAACACGATAATGCCATAAAATCATTAAGGAATTTTTGGTGAGTTTCTCTGTATAAATTCTCCACCAAATTGAAGATCTGACTTCTAGCCAGTGTCATAATTGAGTAAGAGAAGCAGTCAGATGGGCCCCGAGTCAATGTGTGACATGGGGTCCAAGTTAATTTACTTATTCAGCCTTAAGAGTGCTTAATGATTGTGTCAAATCAGAAGGAGGGCAGAATTGTTAAACCAGGCAATCAATCACGTTTTTTCCAAGTCCTAAACAAAGGTAAGAGGAAGATCAAACTGCAGTTCACAGGAGTTCTCCAAGATGAGTAAAAAAGTGGGAAAAATCCCAGAAGGCAGATTTTGGCCCGAAGTGGTAAAATTATGTTCCAACTTCCTATGTGTGTGTGAGCACGGTCATGGCCAGCTGTGAGCACAGCTGGGGCCTGAGCCCAAGGTGTGCACTTCTGCAGCAGTGACATGGGGAGAGGCCTGACACAGGGGAGTTCTTGTCCAAGAAAGGATGCCAAAAAAATTGTATTTTGTTTTAAATGCCCTTCGGACCTGTGCATGGGCAGGAGCACCAACTTGCAGCTTGTTAGTACAAGACTAACCCTGGGTAAATATAGCTGTGACCAAACCCTCCCACTCACAGGGACGAGAATAAAGCCTCTGTGTCTGAAAAGGCTGCTCTCTCCCTGCTAGCACTAGCACATCTCTTCCCTGGAAAGGTGAAGATTAACCCAGGCCACAGCCAGAGTTGAAAGTGGTTATTTCAGCACTGCAGGCAAGGGCCAGGCAGGTCAGTGGGGCAGGACAGGTAAAACAGGGAAAGAGCAGGGGAAAAAAACGTAGGGGAGGTTTTTCTGTTTGCATTTGCAGTACAGAAACACCAGCAGATGGAGAAGGGAGTCAGGCCAGCAGGCAGAGCCAGTCTGCTTGCACAACAGCAGGACAGGAAGCTGGATATCCATTCAGGAGAGAGTTTGTGGGGTACAAGTAGGTGTATGTGATAGTCTGATTCTGATGAGCACTGTAAGGGTCAACACAGGGCTGCCAGGAATAGAGACTGACTCTGGGCACCTCCTGCCAGTGCTCCCTCTGGCACAGAGCAGAGTCAGGCACTCGTGAAGGAGGGCCCTGCTCCACGCTGGCTCCGAGGGACGGGTCACGATGCGTTGGGGACCATCCCATAGGCTTCGTACAGCTTGTTGAGCAGCTCCTGCTTTTCCTTCTCGGGTAAGAAGCTGGACTGGGCTGCATTGATGTTCTGAGGAGGCAGAGGGGGAACACAGGAACATTAAGACATATCAGACATGAACACATAGTTGTGCACATCCCAGCACCTGGCTCTGAGCAGCAGCAGGTGAGAGAGAGTATAAAGTTTCCGCTCTCAGATTCATTTCCATGGTCTTATTTTATGCCAACTGCTCTGGCCCATCACTAGCAGCAGTCCCAGGAGAAATGAGACCAGCACAAAGCAAAGGTCTTTAAATACTCTGGAATTTTTGGGATGTGTACTTTGAGCCTGAACCTACTTTCCTGCTTAGGAGGCAAGAGCAGAATTTTTAGATTTCCATTAAAAACTCTTAAAGGTCATGAAGAAAAACCAGCAGGTTGTTCTGGGCTGCACTGAGACACCAGCAGAACACCCAGCCAAGGCCAACTTACGACTCTCTTGAACTCCTCTTCAGTGAATCCCATGTGTTCCTTCACAATGCCATAGTCCTTGTCAATGGTGGAGTTGAAGATGAGGGGGTCATCCGTGTTTAGAGAATAGTTGGCACGATCCTTCTTAAACCTGTAATGAAATCAGGTTGAACTGATGGGCAGAACACTGGGTGTGATACTGTGCAGTTCTCAGGGTGAAATGCAGCAAAAGCAAAGACCTTGGGGCTGTTTCTGCAGCTGGCACTGCTGGGGAAAAGCACACAAGGTTCAGCTTGTCCCCCACATGACCCTGCACTGACCTGCCAGCAGTGGCTGGGGTGCAGCATCTCATGCCCCATAACTCAGAGCAGGGCAGGAGGGACAGGACAGCCTCCCCAAGGGACCCCCACACCCCTCCAGCTGCACCAGGCTCTTCCATGCCAAAGGGCATGGATGTGCCACATTGTCCTACAAAATTAGATGTGCCTTAGCTTTGCAAAGCAATAAACGAGCTGTTATCAACCCAAATCCTAGTTATTTGAGATTTCACATAATTGAGAAGTCTTACTGTATTACAGGGTGTTTGGTGAAGTCCGGAGAACATGCTCCAGTGAGATAACTGGACCAAGGGCAGACCTGTTTTTGGGAGTTAAGCATGAAAAGCAGAATCAACCACGTGGATCTGAACCCCAGCTGTGGACACAGATAGCTCTGCACACTGGTAACTCAGATTAGAGCTCTGTTCACAGCTGCCCCTCAGCACTGCCCTGACAGACCATGGACATGTCCCAGGATGCGAGGAGCCCACAGCTCACATGACAGTGGCAGGAGGCAGTGGGATGTTACCCATGGCCAGTCAGTCACCAGCCCAGTGCCAATCACAGTAACAAAACCACTTGCATTAAGTACCTGTTCCTTCTATTGGCTGGATATGGCCATTCTGGGGAAAAGCAAAAGAAATCCTTACATGCACTCTAACTCCCAGGCATTTCCTCTAACCAGACTTGCTCTGGTACAGCAGCCTGATTTGTGGAAGGACAAGCCTTCAGGCCTGAGGTGTATAAATCAGTGAATAAGGTCTCCAGAGTGTATCCTTGGCCACACAAGGATCCTTTCTTTCTGCTACGTCCCTCCCACAAGCTGCTGTGCACACCAGTGCTCCCAGCAGCACATCCCAGCACAGACAGGTTTATTCCCAAAGTTTTTCCTGTGGAGCTCTGGGCATCTGGGTTAAACACATCACTGTACACGTGGTCAGCATTTGGGTGTCAGGTCCTGTCCCTGGCTGCAGCACAGCCTGAGTGAGGGCTTGTTTTCCACTCAGCAGCTACTTGGTTGTCACACTCCCACCACATGTCCTTACCTCAAAATGCATCTTTGTTTTCAGCAGCTCCTTGTAGAGCTCAGGGTCCTCCACGACATGGTACCCATGGCCAACGCGCTCGGCCTTCAGGACATAAACTGCCTAGAGAGCACAGGAAAACCCCTCAGAGCCTCTGAGCACAGCTCAGCCCCTGCCTGCCCAGAGCCCCCCATCCCACTGCAGGTACAACCCACACCACCGAGCTGGCTCCTGGGATGGCCTTTTGCAGCCATCAGGTCAGACCTCTGTCCATGTCCCCAGTGTTCACTTTGCTGTGGATATGGGGAGGACCTGGACACCTGTCTCTCCGGTGCAGGACATGTCACACCCCTGTCCTTGTCTGCCTTGAGCCAGGAACCCCTCGTACCTCCTTGACCATGGCAGCCGGGCCGGCCTCTCCGGCATGGACGGTGCGATGAATCCCACATCTCTCAGCTTCCTGCAAAACAAGGGAGAACATGTTCCTGTCCCATCACCTGCAGCAAGGTCAGCAGGCTCAGGGGCTGGCACTGCTCTCGGGGGCACAGCAAGGCTCCTGTGCCAAGAACCCACAGATCACGAGCCTTGCACTCCAAGGGCTGCATGAGCTCGGTAATGTCACGTAGAGAGACACTTAAAAATTCTGGTTATCTTCCACTGGACCCCAGCCAGGCTCTTCATGGACTTCTAATACTGGGTGAGTTCATTCCTGCCTCCTCTTCAGACAGCAGCAAGTTCTGAGCTCCTCTTCCTCCACCCACTTGCCTTTCTGCATTAAATTTGCAGGAGTTCCATGCTTTGGAACTTTTATATTTTTGGTGGCTGCAGCCAGGTGGGAGGGTGCAGAAGGACCCCAGGGCAGAGATGAAGAAATGTTCTGACACTGAGCACCTCCCTCCTGCAAGGGGCTGGTGCTGGAGGCAGCCCAGCCATAAGGACCCTGTGAGTGCAGATTTGGGTACAGCTCCATGATCATACTGAAAATTTCCTTGCCAGGGGGTCACAGGCTGCCTGGACTTTGGGAAACCATGGAGCCTGCAGGGAAGCCTGGCTCCTGCTTTGCTGGAGAAGGGCCAGCCAGCTGGCAGCAGGCAGGCTGCAAGCCCCATCTTGCAGCAGACATTCTTCACAGACAGTCCTTCAGGGATTTGCACTCAGGAGTTTTTCAGTTACTTAATACAGATGGGAGGGGGGTTTGCTTCAGCATCTCAGAGCCTGAGTGAGCCCCTGGCACAGAGACAAGATGCATCCTTCAGACAGAGGAGACTGGACCTGGATAATACTGCTGGTCCACCAGGGCAGGACGAGATTGCCCTCCCATCAGTTAATGAACTGCTGTTGCTGTATTATTGTTTATAATCACCCTGTTCACTCAGCACAGCAGGGCAGGACAGCCTTGTATCAGCTCCCATTGATGGGGTGAAGGCCCCAAGGAAGCCCCATGTACTTTCAGACCTGAGCACTGCTTGCAAACCACCATCCTTTTTGTCAGTGATGGTGCACAACCTCCTCCCCCACTGATGGTGGGGACTAACAACCCCAAATTTCCCCCAGCAGAGAGGAGTGAGGTTTTCCCTTTTCTTCGAGCCACTGCAAAGGCTGAGGTTTGGTGAGAGCCTGGGATAAGGCTCCTGAAGCCATTCCAGTGTTTGCATTTGAGATGATCAGATAAAAGCCCTGCAAATGTGCAGCTTCTCCTCTGTCCCCCGGGTGATTTCTGCCAGACTGGAAAGGCCAGTCTCTTCCACCCTTGGCTGTGGTTTCACCAAGCCCCAGGAGCCAACAGCAGTGGGGTGGGGGTTGATTTGAGCTCTGTGTCACTCCTCTCACGCTCAGTGCTACAGGGTAGCATGCCAAGCCCATGTTTTAGCAATGATGCCTGCCATTAATCATTTAGGAAATATAAACAAATACTTCTGCTATTTAACTGAATGTTTTTAATAGCTGCAACGAATCCTTAAGCTGTCCCAGCTGTTTGCAATTTGAACAGTGTCCCTTCACACACATCCCCTCAATATATATTTTTCTTGTAATTTCTTTTTAAAAACTTATTCCACAAACCTCATAAGCCTTCTTATGCTCAGAGTAATCCTCCACCTTCAGGGTCTCATCTCCAGCCAGGTCCACAGCCACCACAGAATCGTTTTGATACTTCTTGCAGAGCTCCACCACCTCTGGAGACCAGCCTGGAAGAGGCAGCACCAAGATTCAGGAGGAAGCATTCTTAAGGGTCATACCTTCAGCATTTTTCTAAACAAATCCTGGTCCTATAACTAGAAGGCTAGAGCTATTTTCTTTAGTCTTTCCCAAAATTTGATGCCCAAAAAAGAAAGCTAGGAAACTGCTAGAAAGGTCCATCATCTCTGTGATCTTCAGACAAATAAAAGCTGTCAACTGATCAGTCTGTTGTCAATGAAAGAGAAATCAAATGCATTTACCAGCTATAAAACTGCTCTCATCATGTTTTTCTGCTCACTTAAAGTAGGGGGGAAAATTAATTAAAAAGCTTCCAAGCAGTGGTGACTGCTGCAGTTGGCTCGAGGTAAGATGAGCTGCACTGCCTTGGGGCTGTACTATGGTGTATTGGAGAAATCCCTCAACTCCTGAGCTTTCATCCCTTCCCTGGCTGGGCAAGGTGAGGGTAAAGGCAAGAACTGTCCCACCAGATGAGCTGTGTCAGGGCTGCGAGGAGTCTCTGGGGGGCCCTGTACTACAGCCATCTGTTGCAGGGCATCCTTGACTCTCCAAAAGATTCTACTCCTGCTGGGAAGGAGCTGAAGTTTGAGCTATTTACCATCCATGAGAAAGAGACTAACAAGTTCTAAAGAGACTAACAGAGTTCTCTCTGATCAGGATAGATAACCTCTGGGAAAGAAACTGCATCTACCAGCTCACATAGCACTTAACCTTGGCAGAAAGGCCAAGAAACAGAGATAAACAGTAGTGTTAATAATTAACAGGCACCTGCTGTGTACAGACTATCCCCAAATCATATCAACACACCAGGACGATGTGTGCATCTGGGATTTTTTTCCACCATTTTCCAACTTGCTGGGTTAGGGTCATTGTTTTATTAACAAGTTTAATATGAGTTAGCTCTGACTGGTATCTCTGCCTTTCTCTCAACAGTTCATTAATTACAGGGTGGCTTCTCACTGTGCAGCAGCACATCCTGAATGCACTGCTAAAGACTCTTTATCAAGCATGTCATTGGCTCTGGGTATCAGCTGGTGCCCTGGGACACAGGTATGAGAATACCTGGTTGCACAAGCAATCCCTCCTGCAGTGAAGTGCAGGCTGCACATGCCCTTGGATGCTCCTGCCACCTCCTGCCTTTACCTTGTGCATTGGCAGGGACTGTAACTGCAGATCAGTGTGACTGTGCCTTACATCTCTCCAGCTTCTACAAAGAAGAACATTTTTTCCCTAGAAACCGGAAATGTAAGGATAAAGTTTTCAAAGTGTAACAACACTTTGGTATTGACTGTGCAGGCAGGAAAAAAAAAAAAAAAACCACTCTCAAATCTCCCAGCTTCCAAGAATATAATTTTTCACGTTTCTAAATGCAAATTAACATGTACTCACTAGGAGAAATCTTTCCACCATCTACCCTACTAAGCCTACATAAAATTGGTGTGAGGTATGAAGATACTCAGAATAAACTCTTCACATAAAACAGCTACTGTCACACATCCTCTCTCTGGCTGCATCCTTCCCTAGAGGAAGATCTTTGCAAAACTCAGCAGCCCATTGAAATGCTGGAAATTGGATTTTCTTCCTATTCTGGGTCACAGCACCCGTTACCAACAAAGTTTTTTGTCAGAGCTGCTGATCTCATAAAAGACATTTTATATATGTGCCTTAAGTATATCTGACTTGTGTTTTCAGCTTAAGCCAGCAGAGACTGGCTGCTGCCAATGGATTCTCTGGCTGCCCCATGACCCAGGCTAAGGATCTGAGCAGGTCACGACATGAGGTCATGTAGGACCACGAGCAGGGAAGTGTGACATGTTGTGCCTGGTCCTCTTTCCACGACCATTTGCTTTCAGACCTCCAGTCACTCATGGCAGATGCAAGTGCTCACTGTGCCAGTGGCTTTTACTGGCCCAAGGTGAGCTCTAGCTTTGGTCAGGGAGCAGAGATCACAGCTCCCCCAGGAGAGGACAGAGGAGCCCCTTTTGTCCCTCTGGCAAGACCTTTCAGATACTGGTTGCACCCCGCTCCTGCATCCAGTAGACCTTTGCCCAACAGTGAAAGGAGCAGAGGACCCCCAGAATCTCCTCAGCACTGTCTGGTCCTGCATCAGACCCACAGATCAGGGCTGTCCCCACGTTTCTGCAGGGCCCCAGACCCAGGGATGTCCCCCCACCACGCATCAGGGAAGGGGAGCAGAGCAGCAGGGGAGCTGCAATACATTACTTGGCATATGGCGCATGCAGCATAGAATAGACCTGGCTTTGATGTGGAAATCCCTTTCTCCATCCTTCAGTCCCTGATTTACGAGCTGAACAACTTCGTCTGGAGTGAGGTCTCCCCTGCAGGGAAGAAAAGCCATCAGCAAGAGGCCAGGCACTTGCCAGGGAGGCAGGCAGGAGCCACAGGTCCAGCCCAGCATCCCCTGGGAGTTCAGGCTGCCCCAGGTCCCATGTGCCCCACAAGAGCACCCAGAGCCCAAGAGGACCTTTTACACCCACTACCAGATACCAGGCACTGAAGCAGGCACAGGTGACACTAAGACTTAGAAAGGCCTTGTGGAACTGGGTGCCCATCCTGCCTGAGCAGAGGAACCCCCTTTTTGCCAGAGCATCTCATTAAGGCACACAGTTCTCTGCAGCCAGGCAAGCCCAGGGCTCAGCACCTACCACAGCACACTTTGGAGGGGCCCCAGAGCCCAGCACTGATTTAATGAGAGGCCCATATCACAGAGGGGATGACATGAAAGGAAGGGATCAGACCACCAGTCCCCTCCAACACCACCCATCATCGCTGCCAGCTCAAATTCCCATTTTGTGGTCAGGCAGTCCATATGTGGACATTTCTTTCCCTCTCACAGGGAAGGGCTTCAGCCAGAAGGTTGAGCACAGCTGCTCTGCACATGTAGAACTCGGTGCCCAGAGCAAGGGACATTAAAACACTGCAGCACACAGAGGTATCTAGGATGAAAAACCCTACCGATGGGAGAGGGAGGTGGAAGCTGGCTCTCGTTGCATGGGAGAAGAAAGAAGGTTTGTCACAGCAGCTTTTGAATGGGGCTGACTGGCATGGGGATGCCTTCTCCATCCCCAACCAGCCACCCACCAGCTCCCCAGCACAGCAGGATCACTCACTCATTTTGTCCCCAGGGCATGGGAGCCACACCAGAGTTTGCCAGGAGGTGAGGGCTGTACCGGACCTCCACGTAGGTGACTCCTTCCTTTGCTTTTGTTTCCACAAACTCATAGGCAATTCTCTTCACCGCCTCACGGTCACCCCTGCAGGGATGGCAGTGGGTCCTGTCACCCTCAGGGCCCACAGGAGACCTCCAAGGCTGAGCCAAGGGATCCAGCCAAGGGTTGAGGGGGGAAAAAGCAAATAGCAGGGTACTTACGCAATGGCAGGCATGTAGTAATTGAATTTCTCTAGAAACTTGGGAAGTGTCAGTGGTTTGTCATAGCTGACATACTTCAAGAGCTCCTCAACAGTATTCCCAGGGAGAGGGATGCCTCTTTTCCTGGAAACGAAGTCACATGTTACTGACAGGGAAGGTTATTGCATTTTTAATCAGCCCATTTTATACACCAGTTGTATCCAAAGCTGACAGCATCAACCACCATTTCCTCACAGGGAAGATACAGCACATGCTGACCTTCCAAAACCTCCTCATGGACAGAGCCCTGAATCTCAGCAGAGAGGAAGGTGATCCAAAACACAGGCAAAGCACAAACAAACCAAAATACAAGCCCAGGCTGACCCGGCAGGAACACAGCCAGGGCACATTTGAAGCTTAAGAAGGAGTTCATCTAAAGGGGCTCTGGATTATTTCTTGGCACCTCCTAGACCCAGCAGCAGAATTGCCAAAATTCTTTAGAAACGTTAATTACCACTTATGCAGGCTCAAAGGGTTGAAAAATCAAGAAGATGCTCCAAGGCCTGGGATCACACAGGCAGAAGTGTCGTGGCTCATGGGTTTAGTGCCAGCAGCTCCTGCTTCCTGAGCCCAGCATCCTGGTGGCATCTTCTGTGACAGGAACACCTCCCACACAGGAACAAACAGCAACAACTGCTCTCACTGAAGGGACAGACTCACTAATGCCCACATAAATGCTTCTAAGAGGGAAGAGGCCATCTTTCCCCGGAGCAGCTGGAATACAGAGTTGGTGAAGGTGTTCCTGGTGTGGCGACAGCTCTGATCAAGGAGGCTGCCAGCCAAGGGTCCTGCAGCTTCCCAGGCAGGCTTTGCTATCCCCCCCACCCTCTGGTACCCTGCACAAGCCAAAACAAATTTGGAATGATAACCAGACATTTGTTTTTAATCCTCTTTCCTGCCACAATGAATTACAGCTGATTGATGGAAGAATTCTGCTAATAGAGACAAAACACCACAGACAGCTTTAGTACTGCAATGCCAGCAACCATCCCAATGAGCCATGCAGGGACACAGTCCAAAGGACCCGGCTCCTGGGCTTGGTAAACATTGCTCCTTTCCCACTCAGCCAGGAAGGAAACCAGCCCCACACTCAGGCCTCACATCCAATCTACACAGATTAAGTTGCTGGCACTCAGCAGGGAACAGTCATCGCTGCCAAGGCATCGGTTTTCCTCCCTGCCTTGCCCTTTCCATGGCACTGACAACATCAGTCTCTGCTCCAGGAACTGACCTGCACCTTCCTCCACCTGCCCCAGGAAAGTTTCCTACAGCAAAGCCACCTCCCTGACCTCTTTCATGTCCTTCCAGAAGCAGTGCCTTCATGCAGGTATCAGTGGCAGTGCTTTGGGATGATCCACACTGGAATCACACCTCTGGATGAGGAGATCTGGTGGATCATGCCAACCTGGCTTTTGGAGCTGCTGCCACCCCATCCAACCCTCCTTGTAGGTGGGGTTCTTCTTGAAGCAAAGTGGCCAGAGGGGATCACGTTTGTCCTCACTGCCACCTTGGTGTCCTTCCTAGACTCCCTCCAGCTATGGGCAGCACCATCCCACCACAGAAAGGGTGTCTCCTGGGGACACCTCGTCCCCATGAGGGGTCAGTCGCACCTCTGAGCCCTTTAGCTGAGCAGGAATGATGCAAAGACTGACCCAGACCTGACAAAATTTGAGACAAAGTTTATAGGAACATCTGCATTCAGCAGTGCACTGCCCAAGGGGGCTTGTGCATCCCAGCAGCTTGGAGTTCTGTGTACATGGTCAAACACCACCTAGCAAAATTATTTCCAGCTCTTTACCTTTAAAAATAGACCACAAACAGCTTTCTGTGCCCAGGGTGAGATTATTAAGGCAGTCAGTCCCCTATAGCCTTCTGCACTGCCCCACTGGTTTGTGTGTGAGTGCAAGTTTTAGAGCCCATGAATAGCACAGCCTTGCTCACCCGAGGGCTGGCAGCTCAGGGGGATGCCAGGACTGTTTAAAAATAAGAGGGAATTCAGCACACACTCAGGCAATGAAGGTTTCTGCCCTAAGCAAGGCTCCTGGCACAGGATCCCCGGACAGCCAGTACCTCCTGGGTTTCAGGGCTCCTACAATTCTCCTAGGGGACTACACTGGCATTTTCTCTTTGCAGGCAGTGGGGCCCAGAAGAGCCCCAGGGAGTCAGCACCAACTTCTTCTGTTCATATGGACCTGTATTCCAGCCCTGCAGATCACCAGTAGGAACCCTGACTGAATTCACCATGCCAGCATACAGCAAAAAATGGGATGGACAGCCCTGACTCACCCTCCTTTCTCTGACTACACAGCAAAAAGTATGGCCAGGCCCTGCAGAAAAAGCTACTCCAGAAAGAATATTTCCCCCTAGGACTGCACTGCCTTGGAATCTGCTGGACTCACAGGATGCTAGAACCACTTCTCATCCTCCTCAAACTGACTTCCTCCCCAAAAATACCAGAGCTGTGCCTAAGAGCTGTTTCCCAAAATCCTTACTCTTGCCACCTTCTTGACGTAAGGCTATCAGTGACAGCTGGAAGAAAACTTGTTTATTTTGCTTACAAATGTGGAGCCAGGCCCTTGCACAGGTTAAACATTCACCCCGTGCTTCCCACAAAATCTACACTGAAGGAAGATGCACGTGGGCTCTGTCAAGGAAACAACCTCTCTCTAAGTCACTGCCAAGTGCTTCCCTGGGTCACCCTCACACCAGCGTGACTCCTTGACTGCTGCCACCAGGCAGACAGCCTGGGATTCAAATGCACGTGGCAGCAGGGCAGGCAAGGGCACCCAAGCTGGTTTTTCCTCCCAAACTGTGGAACAGCACCACCACCAAGACAACACTCCCAGCCTGCTGTCATTCCACTTGGTTTTGTGATTAGGAATGTGGAAAAAGAAAGGAGAATACAGCACCTCTGCTGTGTCCTGGGTACACTTCAAAGGCAAGCAGTTCTTTATGAGACATCTTCGGGACTTTTCTCATGGTGGCTCCTCTGAGCTTGCCCACAAACACACAACCACCTCAGTCACATTCCTGCTACCTGGGAAGCCCCAGTGTCTTTTGGGGTGTGCTCAGTGTCCTCACACTGTGCAGTCAGGCCTGGGCAGGGACAGAACCAGCACCAGCCAGGTTTGCTGCTGGCAGGAACTCCCCTGCCCCAGATCTGGAGAAGCAGAAGGGAGGATGCCTTTGAACTGCAGATCCCAAGGGCTTCCTTCCCCCCACAACTCACTTGCCAAAGTACAAGATGGTCTCTGGTCTGATGGCTCCATCCAGGTGGACGTGAAGCTCTACCTGCAATAAGAGAAATGGGTCAGGTACTCTTGAGCTGCAACAATAAATTCAGAGAGAAGTAACTGGTGCTCACATGGGTATAAATGTAGCCAATACAGAGACAAAGTCACGACCAGGAGGCACATACACATTTTTAAAATATAATCATTATAGAGTTTATTTTTCAATATCTAAGTATTGTCTAAATATTTTGTTATGGCTGCTGCAGCTCACACATTTAATGAATCTTTAGAAATTTATCCTGTTTCCAGTAATTTTTAGGAACTGCCCTATACTTATTTAGAGTTCAGGAAGAGTGAAAAAAGTAAACACCTTCACTTTCCAGCTTGCTTCCTCCTTGAAATCACAGGCAGCTAACACTAATTAATTTGCTAAGAGTCATTACACAAAAACTTTGACTTCACTTCCAAGAATCAGCTCCTGATGGGTTGTTAATTACATGGTATTATCAAGGCTTACAGGCTCTCTAATCCTACACAAGGGGTCAGTCCCACAGCACAAAGGTGCTGTAAAAATTTATAACAAGTTGCCCCATAGAACTAACAAGGTTTAAAAATAAAACACTTCATTTTTTACTCATTAAAAATGGGACTGAGTAACTCAGGTCTTTTCACTCTAAAGACCTATTTCCCCATTATTGCTGAAACATTGGATTTTGGATAAGGAGACCCAGAAAAAGCAAAAGCAAGTTTTTTCCATTAGCCAGCTGGGGATTTTGGAGGAACATGACAAATATGATTTGGAAGTCGAATTGGGAAGGAAAACATTAGCTGTAAAATGTTTCAGCTAGATATCCATCTTTCCAGAACTGTTTTCTTTTAAGTAACAGAATAGCTTACAAAATACATAGTTGATTTTATTGTATTTTTAAATGAAACTGTAGATTAGAAACTTAATACACAAAGTTCTTTTTAGTTATAACATCGTGGACATTTAGTTATAACATCTATGCATTTTCCTGCATAGATGATAGCTGCAGGGTGCCAAGGGTAAGACTGGAGTAGGATTGAGAGGACTGGATATTTGCATGGATAACTAAACTACCCATGGTTACTAATTAAAACTCACAAACCCTCTGGCGTCAGGGTATGTATCAAACAATAACTACGAGGAGCTGGGAGAAAATTGAGTAAGTGGTGCCTGCAAGTGTCCAAGAGGTGAGCTCCTGGCACAGGGCTGGCAGTGCCCATCTCTGGGGCTTGCTCTGATGCCCACGAGCTCACACCCACCCCCAACACACAGCCCTGCACACCTGCCCTGCAGGCAGAGGCACCTGACTCACTGCTAGGGCTTTCACTTGTCATTTCTGCAGCAACAAGCATGGCAGGGACAGTGCTGGGGCTCAGGCCATCTCCACATGATGGCCATGAAGCTGCCACTGGAACATTGGTGGCATGCAAAACGCAGGTGGGGCAGGCTCAGGATAGATCAAACTTCTGGTGGCAATCAGCTGGCCCAGGGCTCATGAATATGCCCACAGACGCCACTGATAGCAGACTGTAAAAACATACCCCTGCCACTTCTGCCCTTAAGATACAATCTGAATCTACAGAAAGGAAGATTGAAAAAGGGCAAAACCTGATCTTTCCCCCCTCCTCGAGTTATGCAATCCTGCTTATGAGGACTAAATGTCCTGCAAAGCAGCAAATAGGAGGATACAAACATGGTTTGCATTGCCAGATGTGGACGCCTGGCATGTTTTCTACTCTTGAGTTCCAATTCCTACTTTAAAACCATGCATGATCCACTCCTTGAGGTATTCAACAGCCCTTATGACTTTCTGGTGGAGAAACAGGCTTGAAATTTGCTCACATTGGATTTAAAAAACAAAGCAACATGAACCTATTGAGGTCTTTTCCCGCAAACACTTTTCAAGAGTTTCCTGCAAGAACATCCCAACATGACATTTCCATCAATGAGAAAGCAGATTCTGTGACATCCTTCATCTACGTACGTCACCTGCCACTTCTGCAGGGGAGATGCTTGTAAAGAAGCAAGTTCCTCTCCAATATCAGCAACAGGCTCTTTGTCCCATGCCAGCCCTTTTTTGGGTCTGAACACTTAAACCAAGTGCTAAGAAACCCTTGTGCAATGCTGTTCAACCCAAAAAGTTTTGGATTTCCTGGAGACCAGTGCTTCAGAGCAGAGTTTTCTGCAGCTGTGAACTAATCTATGCTATTTAGATGGCCAAAGGACATTCAGGAGAAGCTGGAAAGGTGTGCCTACAGGGCTCCAGATAAGGATGCAATCAGCAGAGGCGCAGCTCATCTGCCCCGGCACCTTGCTCGCAAACCCTGAGGGCTTCCAGGTCTGTGGGAGGCTGCTCACTGCAGATTACATTTCAGCCCTCTTCCTGCTTGTTTGTTTCGGGTAAACAAAGCACAAGTCTTTTCCAGATACAAATGGGTGACACGACCTTGCCTTAAGCCAAGGAAAGTACCCAGATAAGGATGAAAGAGTTTTCTCTGAACTGTGGCTCCAGGGGACATGCCTGAGCAAGTAGAAATTAGGTGAATGCAGAAGCCCAGTGCCTCTTCCACAGCTCTCTCCTCCTCAGTACACAGCTCCATGTGCATGTGGTCTCCCACCCCAAACCCTCAGATTTATTTGTAGAGAAAGCACGAGCACACATATTATATTGGGATCTCAACACCTGGTGAAGGATCTGAGCAGCACCACAGGCTGCACCAGCACTGGACAGGAGCCTTCAACCATTCCAGGACCACAGACCATAGAATCACAGAAAGGTTTGGGTTGGAAAGGAACTTAAAGGTCATTTAGTTCCAACCCCTGCTGCTGTGGGCAGGGATGCCACCCACTAGACCAGATGGATAACTTCCTTTCTCACATCCCAGCTGGATGTGGTACCACCTGTTCTGATGAAGAATAGGAAGGCAGGTGAACTCTCCAACGCTTTCCTGAGGAACGAGCTTTGTTCTTCTCCCAGGGACAGTCAGGACCCTCAAGCCCAGCTTTGTGCAGGAACCCTTCAGTCCCTCCTGCACCTCCACTGACCTTCCATCAGTGCACCAAAAACCCTGAGTGTAATGCAATAAAACTTTTAGTTTCACTCTAGACTTGTTGAAAGCCAGAGGGATGGGTTCAAAGAACGTTCAAAAGGCTGTAAATGGTGTGTCCTCAGCACATACAGCCCCCAGCAAGGCCATCAGAGCAAACAACTTCCAGTTTTATGCAAAAAAAACTTTAGCTCAACCATGGCACATGACTCATTAGTGCAGATATCAGCAAGTTGGTTCAGACTTTTTAAAAAGGAGAAGTTTTAAGGGCTCTGGCTTGACTTCTATGAAAATATTTTCATGTTTTCTTTGAGACGTAATAAGCTTCAAAAATAAATTCAAACACAAAATGAAGGTACTCAAACAAGCATGTTCCATTCCAGGATCAAGTCTGATTATTTTCATTTTAGTGAAATTAAGGGGAAAAAGTTAACCACACATTCAAAGTATTTTCATCCACAGTCAACCCAACACAATTTCTTTATTATGGTTTGATCAGTGGACCATGGCAGAGCAGCTACCTGCTCAGCTTGCCCATTATATGGCATAAAAAGAGCCATTCAAGCTAAGGCACTTGAAGGATTTTCTGTGTTTGGTGGTTTTAGGGTATTTTTCAAAAATATATACAATGACCAAAGCCAGTCCACCCCTTTTACTGTGATGTTTCCAGCAGATGTTAATAGATAATCAGGCAGCTGATAAAGTTGCATCATTTTAAAACCCTTAACAGTGACTTTGCCCAGGATTATTTGTCAGCCTCTTAAAAGGTGATAATTTAGGTTCATTCTAATAATCTCAATGGCTGAAAACCAGGGTAGCTACAGCTGTAATTTGTCAATTATTAGATAAGCGCGGCAAATCACTGCAAAAAACAATTAACTATATTCCCCAGAGACTGGTTTTATGGAAGTGTGCTGTTAGGAACAAAATGTTCCTCATCTTAAGTTGATCTCAAATGCTCGTTTAGAAGCAAGAGGTGAGAGTGGCTCAAGAGAGTTGTGAAGTGGAAGTAGCACATCATCATCCTCAAACCTGAGGACACCACAAATGCATTTGAGAGATGTATCTGTCACATGCTTTAAAGGGTGAGCCTTTAAAAGAGAAACATGGGAGACTACAAGTCCCACAGTGCTCCAATGCAGGAAATATTTGTGCTTTCTACACATCCATAATAATTGATGGGTTTGGTGGCTGAGGAAGAGGAGGATGCTCCAGTGCTGAGCAGCCTTTAGTACCACCCTCCTGGCACCAACTACTCACCCTCCACTGACCTCAGTATGAGACTCCTGGTGACACTAGCAGGTGATGGTGGCTGTGTGTCATCACAGGTGATGCTTCCCATGGGGTGGCAGGGCCATGTGCCACCACAGACCTCGCACCCACACCTGGCTGGAGCAAGGCACTGCTTCAGAGAGACAGAGTCCTGGCTCTTTGTGCAGCACCAAGACAACCTCTTACTGCCACCATGTTTGACAAGTGGACCTGGGAAGGTTATCCAAGAGCATCCCCATACTCTGTTATTAAAGAATTGAGCACACAAGGTACCACTGTGTAAGGTATGGCTTGAGCTCAGTGCAGTCTCAGCAGCACCAGGCTCTGACCCATGCCAAGTCAGGGGTCAGGCTGTGCACAAGAAGTGGACAAGCCAAATCCAGCATCACTTGCCATCCTCACAAAAGGCAGGGAGAGTCTGCAGTACTACAGGGAGTGGGGCAGGAGGTCCATCCAAACCCCCTGGGTATAGCCAGCACAGGCACCTTTGGTAGCACCCAGGCTGGGTCAGCATCCACTCTGAGAGGCTGCCACACACAGTGTTCCTCACAGGAACACCTGCCCCATGTCACCTGATGATTATCTTGCAAATGAGCTACACCAGCCACTGGAGAGAGTGGGCCTGACCCCAGAAACCCCTATTCCCATTCTGCTCTCCACAACACAGCTCAAGGCACGTGGGAGCTGCAGGAGAAGACAGCCACATGTCCTAAAGCCCCCAAGCTGGGGCTGGCCTACAAGAAGAGGGCAGTGAGCAAGGACACAGTCTCTGCTCTGGTTGTGGAACAGAAAGGGTGATGGTTGACATCAAAGGAACATCAACCTTTTCTGTTCTTTTATGGCCTATGATAAGCAGGGTTCAAAGTTGTCCTCCCACAGCTCCCTGTTCATTACTGTGGTCACTGGGAGTCAGCGAGTTCCTGAAAAACGCATGGGCAGCCCTGGCCCCACATTCAGCTGGGGCTGAAGCTGCTTCAGTTACCAGAAACATCTCTAAAACACAAAACTGATCATTCCAAATGGCAGAGGATCCAGAGGAATGAATAGGGCTCATTAACTGACTTCAGGCCCATTTTTTTTCCCCGAGCCTGACTTAGCAGGTTCACAGGACTGAAAGGGACTGCCTGAGTCAGGAAAACCAATCTCATAATTGCAAATAGCCAGAAAACAGAAGCCTGATCTTAGCAGTCAAACCCTGCAGTTTTTCCTAGATCTTTCTCTTTGGTATCCCAGTCTCACATAAACGGAAAAAGTGGAAGCATGAAAGAAGAACTTCAGTTGCTTCTCTTGGCCAGAAGATTAAAATCACCAGGGTGAACCAACAGCCTTTTTTCTTAGTGGAGCTGATGAAGCACCACCATCTCCCAAAACTGAAGTGGACTTTAAAAGGCTTTAATCATTAGCAGATTCCAATGCTCTCTGGATTTTGGTATCAAGGTTTGCCTGCTATTGCATGGATCAGCTTCCTAGAAAGGGAACCACAGTGATGGAATGAAACATCAATCAGACCTTTGCACACTGCCCTTTCCAAGTATGTGAGACTTTTCTGGTGCAAACTCAACTGAGAGATAAATAGTTTGGAAGTGGGAGAGGATGCAAATAGCAGCAAAACCCCCCAATCCTTTCAAGGTTTTGGAGACAATCTATTTCTCTGGAAATGCCACAAGCAGTTGCCACCACTCATGCTTTCCCAGAGCAGCACCACAACTTTCACATCACTTTTCTTGGTCTCCTCTACCTTGATTCCTACTTTCCCACAAGAGCCCAACCTGGCAGACCTGCTCCCTGTACAGCACCTTACCCAGACCACAGCCTGAGAGCTGAGCCATCCTGCAGCACAGGCAGTGTCTTTCCATCAGATACAGGATTATTGCTAACCACAGCTGTTTCATCTTCTTCCTTCTCTATTTTACAATCTGGATAATAAACACATTACTGCATGATGCTACTAGAGATGTAATATACAGAGCACGGAGAGAGCGAAAGACTGGTGCCTGCTGTCAGAGAGTGTTCCAAAGTGGTGTAATGGGTATCTGAGGGATGACTGAACAAAGTATGTAAGAGAAAAAAAAACAAACAAAATCACAAAAAAACCCAACCAAAAGCACGCAAAATCAACAAAACCAACCCCCAGAACAAAATATATTAAAAAAAAAAAAAAATCCACACGAGGAAACGCCTGTTTTAGCATGTTAGCACTCATCCCAACGACAGTGCTTGGGATGCAGGGCCCTTCAGAGCTTGCCCCTTCCCCAGCCAGGCCACCTGTGCATGCCCAGCCCGGTGGAGCCGCGTTCCCGGCCGGGCGATGGGACGATCCTGGACCCGCATCGCTCCGGCGATGTGCGGGACACCCGGGACAGCCCGTGCCCGTCCCTGCGGGGAGCACCGGGCCAGGGCAGCGCAGCGCCCGGCTGGGACCGCGGGGTGACGGCGCCCAGCGAGCCCCGGTCCCGGGGGACACATGCCCCGTTCCCAGCCGGCTGCAGCCCCGGGGTGAGGAGAGCTGCGGCCGCTGGGCTCCGGGGCGCGACCGGAGCGCAGCACCTCAGCCCCGGGCTCCGCACCTCAGCCCCGGGCTCCGCACCTCAGCCCCGGGCTCCGCACCTCAGCCCCGGGCTCCGCACCTCAGCCCCGGGCACGGCACCTCAGCCCCGGGCTCCGCACCTCAGCTCCGGGCACGGCACCTCAGCCCCGGGCTCCGCACCTCAGCCCCGGGCTCCGCACCTCAGCCCCGGGCTCCGCACCTCAGCCCCGGGCTCCGCACCTCAGCCCCGGGCACGGCACCTCAGCCCCGGGCTCCGCACCTCAGCCCCGGGCTCCGCACCTCAGCCCCGGGCACGGCACCTCAGCCCCGGGCTCCTCACCTCAGCCCCGGGCTCCGCACCTCAGCCCCGGGCTCCGCACCTCAGCCCCGGGCTCCGCACCTCAGCCCCGGGCTCCGCACCTCAGTCCCGGTTCGGCACCTCGCACCAGAGCAAGCCGCGCTCCCCGCTCCCGTGCACAGCACCTCGGTGCCCGTGCACGCCCCGTTCCCGGCCCTGTGCCTCCGGCAGCGCTGCCAGCTCACCTTGGGTCCCCCGAAGATCCTCGGTGCCCGCTCCATGCCGCCGCTGCCGCCGCTCTGCCGCTGCCGCTCCGCGCCCGCCCCGCGGCCCCGCTCGGCCGGCCCCGCCCCGGCCCGGCCCGCCCCACGCACGCCGGGCCCGGGGCAGGCACTCGGCGGCAGGGCGCGCTGAGGGAACGCTGGGGTAATTCCTCTGTGGGGGAAGGTTGGAGTGATTCCGCTGTGGGGGAACGCTAGAGACCCTCTCATTCCACCCACACTGCCGGGGGCAGGGAGCCCTGCCGCTATCCCAGCGTGCTCCAAGCCCCGTCCAGCCTGGCCTTGGACGCTTCCAGGGATCCAGGGGCAGCCACAGCGTCTCTGAGCAACCTGTGCCACCCTCACCATGCTCACAGGGAAGAATTTCTCCCTCACGTTTAGTATAAATCTGCCCTTCCTGCAATCCCACTCGCGTTTCCTTCAGGAGCTGAGGGCCCGGGTGGATCTGCTCCTCCAATGATCACACTGGCAGAAAATAGAACAGGAAAAAACGACAGCTCCGCCTGAAGAACAGGAAAGCAATCTCCAGCTTTGATTGCAGTCTTAAGCCAATTCAACAATGTTTGTATTAACCTTTCCTGCTCTCAAACCTGCTGCTCAGTGACTCACTTTATTTTGTCTGATGGCTTTTGGTCCACCATACATCTACTTGCAGCTCGGGCAAACTCACACTCAGCTTTTCATTTCTTATTTTCAGTGACCTGGCCATGTTTTATGCTGCTCCTCTGCATCCTGCTTTCCTCTCCCGTGGGTGATGCAGATGGCAGCCCACATTTGTGAAGACAGCGAGGCAGAAAGCCACAAACAAGAATGGGAGCTCTGGAGATCATTTCATCCAGCCTCCCTGCTAATAAAGTTTCACCTAGAGTAGGTTGCACAGGGTTGTGCCCACGTTGTGTCTCCAGAAAAAGAGACTTTCAGGGAAGTTCTGCGTGCTCCTCTCCCTGGATTCTCTGATACTGAGGAGAGCAGAGTTTCAGTCACTCCAGACCTAGTGTCCCTATCTAGCTAGAGGTAAATTTGCCAAATGGAACCTTCCCTAGATCGACCCTTGGGGAACATCCCCGGGGCCCATATGCAGCCCTGGGTGAGATGTGCTCTAAACTTCCCAGAAGGCACTGACCAGGCAGCTGGTATTTCCAAAATCACTGCAGAGACAAGGACCACAGTTTAGTTCTTCATGACAGGAGTTCATGTGCCCAGGTCGTGAGGCCATGCCCAGACCACAGGCCGGGTCTGCAGGGAGCCTTGGAGACAAAAGTCACTATATCAATGAAAAATACTATTGTTACTTGCTCTGGTGCGTAAGCAGAGAAAGCGCTTGGGGCTGTAGTTGTGAACACTACCACAAATGGTTGCAAAATAAAGTTTCCTCATCTCCTTCCCCAGCTGTGTTTACTCCAGATGGACATTGTTTGTGGAAGCTGGCAGCAGGGGATTAGCTAGGCAGAGCTCTGCTGGTGGGGATGGGGAAGGCTGGGTGCTCCTGCAGCCCTGTGCTGTCACAGGCAGGTGACAGCAAACAGCCCAGGGGAGAGCAAGCAGCCCTGAAAGCGAGGGCTGTGAGCTGGTGCTGGCACTGCTTGGTGAGTGCAGGACGTGCTACAGGCTCACTGCTGCACAAGGCAATGTCACCGACCTCCCTTGTCACTCCTCCCCAGCTTTGCCATGAGAGCAGCCACGGAATTTCTGCCCCAAAGCCAAGTAGGCAGTGAGAAAACAGTAGTTTTTCAACTCAAATCCCAAGGTTATTTGGGTATGTGCACTGCAGTGGAGCCTGTGGGAACAGCCCAGGGCTTGGCTGGTGTGGAAGGTTCATCAGCATGTTCTTTTATTAAATACAACCTTTCAGGGATGCCCTGACTGCATCCATGCTGTACAAAGCACATTAGCCATAGCTAACAGGCAAAAATATTCTTTACAAAATAGTGACTGGCGGGGGAAAGTAATCATTAGCTGCCAAGTATGGGGCCAGCACCACACAGGGCTTCCAGGAGACTGTGAGATGGAACAGCACTAACCAGGCTTATGGAAAACCAGCAGGGATAAACAGCATATATTTTAAAATAGTTTCAAGCTCCCAAAGCTTTGAAAGTGCTGAATTTGAGAAACACACCCCTCCCCTCTCTGAGTGTGCATAGATGGTCTGGGCACAAACAAAGTGGTTTAGGCAGGGTACAAATCAGCCACTGGGTGTGAAACTGCCTTTGAGCAAGAAGAGCTCTGGCTCACATGGACCGTTTCACCTGCATGTCATGGGCTTTTTTTTATCAGCCATCTGAAAAACATCTATTTTGCCTAGATAATGACTCACAGCATCACATATTTGAGGTCTGACTTCTGGTTCAAAGCCATTACAACATAAATGGCCCCGGTGTGAATAGATGGTGCTTTCCAAGGATCTTTTGTGGGCACAGCCCTGCTCGGTGTGTCATGTACACTGGGAGGACAGAGGTCAATTAGAGCATTTCTTTGAGATTAGAGGAAATTACAGGGTAAAAAAAAAATAGCCTGCGGGTAATTTTCTGCTAGGAGGAGAGTTGATAGCAAAGGTCAGAAAGAGGCAAATGGAGCTGAACTGGCCCCATTGACTGGGAATGGTGCAGTAAGGGGTTTTTGATAGGTTTTTTCCTGCTTAGCAAATACACGTGTGCTGCAGACTCAGCTCGTTCCAGGAGTGTCAGCAGAGTGCATTCATTGGACACAAGTGTGTTGCAGAGCCTTAGAAACACGGCTTGGGCTGATTTTAATTGACCTGACCCTGATCCACTTTATCCATCTTTACCACTGGCTTAATTGGGTGGTTGCAATAGCTGCTGTGCTGTTGGTATTATATCTGTGGTTCCCTATGAGAACACCACATCTCCACAGCCAGAAGGCTCAAGAAGAGCAAATCTGTCTTTTAATGGTGAATTCCCACTTGGGAAACCAGAGGGGCACAAACAGGGCCCTGTCTGGACAAGCACAAGGATGCTCTGGGGCCATCCTGCAGGAAAGCAACTGCTCCTCTGCACATGTGTCTGGTCCCTGAGGTTAATTGTTTATCTTTTGTATTTTTAAGGAAAATTCCAGGCAGCAAAGTAGAGGTAAAACTGATCTTGGAAGCTATTCCAATGCTTATTTCCCAGGAACTATATTTAAACCTGTTCCCTTTCTCTTGCCCCCAGAAGTTAATACCAGCTGTGTGTCAGGGTTGCTGACACCTGCAAACAGCTTTCCAAAAATAATAAGAAGTGTGTTTATACTGGGCTTAGATCTTTAAAAAGGCACTTTTCTATTTTGGTTTGGGGGTTTTTTTGGTTTGTTGGTTTTTTTGTTGTTTTTTTTTAAACGAGATACCAGTATCGCACTACAGCTCATTCTAAGTGGCTAATGGAGGAAAATGTGTTTAGATTCATTAATTCTGTGGGTATAAATGCCACTGTCATGTATAAATATGACATAATGCTGTATTGGTTGACTTTGCCAGATGAGACATTTTCAGCCCTCACATCCATTGCTTCTGCAAAATTTTTGTTTTTGAAACAAAGCCTTAACTTATCTCAGCAATTCCCATTTAATTTCTGCAGCTTCCCTGCAGGGCAGGGGAAACCTCTGCCCCTGGGTGAGCCATCACTGGAGTCACTGGTGGGAACTCAGCTGTCTCTCATTTGGCTCCTGCTGGGGATCATGGACTCTGTGGTCCATGGGAAGGGCAAAAGCCCTGCTGAGGATCCACCCTGCTCCCCAAAGGGACTTCATTTCCCCTCTGCTCTCAAAGGAGCTGGAAGCAGACACAACACTGGCCTCCAAAAGCAGAAGCAGATCCTGTATTACCCCCTGGTCTCGGGCACACTTTGTCCCAGCTCTCCATCAGCAGGGAATGGATGCTGGGCTTTTCCTAAGGATATTCATGCAACTGCAGGGCCAAGAGCATCAGAGAAAACAGAGAGGGCACCAAGCAGCTCCTTGGAGGGCTGATGGCACTTCAGAAGCACCACTGGGCAGACCCCTCTGGGAGGCTCCTGTCTGGCACTGCTCACAAGGAAAACACACCCCTTACAGCCCTAAAACAACACCAGCCTGAAAATAGAAAGAACCTCTGCAGTAGAAACCCTCTGAGAAATACCCCAGGGAACAGATGAGGCTACCCTGTAAACAGGTTGCATTTTCCCATTTTGGGGCATTTTTAAGCAGCAGAGAAATTCACACTCAGCTGATGACATGCCCAGCATGGGCACAGCCCAGGATGCAGCCACTGGCAGAGCCACGTGGGCTGCTGCAAGCCTGCTGCACTGATCCCCTAACCAGATTAGGGCTGTAACACAGAGGGTAAATTTGCAGCCAGCATCACGTATTTCAGCCTATTCTGAGCATCTCCTGGACAATAAGGCTACCTGAAATGAGCTGGGGCGGGGTTGGACTGCTCCAGACCCCACTGGACAAGTATGCCACCCCCCCAGATTGGTATAAACACAGCTTTGAAAGTGATAAAGCAGAGAGAAGGCAGAGAAACACAGTCAGTGCTTTGGGCTGTGGGGAAGAGCAGTGGTCTGAGTCTGGCAGCATTTCAGACCTGGAAATGCCTCCAGGAAAGGCTCCTGGAAAGGCCCACCCTGGAAGCTGTGGGATGTCTAAGGATAAAGGCAGCCCCACTCTCACACAGCAGTTTGGATCCCAGGAGCACACAGTCCCTGCAGTGCAGAGCACCCCCCTGCCCTCTGCTCTACCTGCTTTGTCAGCCTTTGTCACTGTTAAATCCAGTGTTCAAGTTCAAGAACAAGGGCATTATCATCACAAACAGAAGCAGGGTTCACCTTGCCAGATAGCTCAGCTCCTCCTGGGCTCTGGCTGCCCTTGGATTTCTCTTGTGGATAAAGACAAGGAGCCACTTCCACCCTATGGAAAGACGTGGCCCTGTTCCTCTTGTGCCAGTGCTGTCAAGAGGAGCTGAGAGAAACCTGAAGCAGCCACATCAGCTAAGACAAAACCTCACTGGGATGTGACCTCTGCCAAGGACAGAACATCATTTTATGCCAAGATCAACCTGAGGTGACCAGGAGATAAGGGGATGGGTGGGTACAAGGCTTCCCTGGCCAAGTGCACCCATCACCTTCACCACAAGGAATGATGACTCAGGCCCTGGGGAAAGGCTTTTGTTGCTAGGGAATTACTGAACCTGATACTGCTTGCAGGATTTGAACTGTTTTACTTACTGTCTTACTTCTGGTAGGACGATAAGAGGTTCCCCCTCCTGCCTGGGTCAGCCCAGAGACCCCCACCAGGCAGGACAGGGGACCTTTCTGGTGCCAGCACACCAGGGGACTCCAGCCCAGGTACACATCAGTCCCTCCCTGTCCTGACCCCAATTTTCACAAAGAGAAGCCCAGAGACGAGAGCAGCATGTGAGCCAGGCTTGTTCCAGCATACCCCAGCGGGTTCCCACACCATGCTGAGCAGGTCTCAGTGCAGCTCAGACTGATTTCCAGCAATCAGGACATGGGGACACATTCCTCTTTTGTGTTCCTTAAAAGAATAAACACATCCCCGATCACGGCTGGGTGTAGCAGAGCCGTGACTCAGCAAGGCAGCTCTGCCACCCTGTTTGCCGAGGTTGCTGCCCTCCTTGTTAACACCACTCACCAACAGAGATGAGATTTGCACCCAGATTCACCCCAGTCTGCCACAACAAGCTCCTCCTAAGGGTTTTTTAGCACCATTTCAAAAGGTTCATCTGACCTGCAGATCGAAACCTCCACAGGAACAGCACTGCTGTGTCCAGGCTGTGGCTGGAACATGAACCCAGTGGTCCAGTCTGCCCTTCCTGCCCTCTTCCACAGAGCTGGAATAGCCCTTCTGGCCTGGCCCTGGGCACCCTGAGCCCACAGCACAGCCTATTGCTCTGGGATCACTTGGGGAGGGTGGAGGGAAGCGTTCCAGGCCCCATCCAGAACACATTCCCCCACACAGCCCTTCCCTTCTCTCGAGGGAATTCCACCGGGAGCAGGATGCCCTGCTCCAGCAAAGGGTCACTGGACAGGGCAATTCAGCTCCCAGGCTGAGCACAAGCCCAGCTGTGGCCAGCTAACACATGTCTCTATTCAAGTTCACTTTTTGAATGAGGACCAAGAGACACACGCTGACACCTCTGATTTTATCTCTGCAAGGCAGGCCCAGGGGAGCCAAGGCTTGTGCAGTTTTTCACGTATGCAAAGCTCCACAGCCCCAAACCCACAGTGCCCCCGAGCTCTTCCCCCCCGTTATCCAGAGCTGTACGAGGAGCAGGTCTCCATCCCCACAGGCAACTCACAGCTACATCCAGCGAAGGAGCTAGGTCAGATGTCACACCATGTTCCATGGCCAAGTGCTGCCTAGAAGTCATGGAGTCACTGGGCAGAGTGACAGGGATCCCAAAGGAAGCCTCTGGCCAGGGTGCTGTCTGCACCCCCAGCAGCTGTGACCAGCAGGACAAGCTGCTCTGGCCCCAGGAGAGGCTGATGCCAGGGGTTTAACAGCACATGTCACACTGTGGAGGGCTGAGCTGTTCTGCAGCCCTCAGGGTAAGCAGGTAATTAGATTAACAGCACAGATCCTGCCACTGGGCCACTGAAGGACAGAGAGGAGCTGAGGACAGCACTTCTCAGGACAGCAGGTGCCACAGGTCAGCACCATGCATCCCATCCTCACTGGAATGGCACAAAAAGAAAGGGAAAATGCTTTTGCCAAATCTGACCTTCTTAGAGATAGTTCAGATAGCACCAGGAAATAGAAATGATCAGCATAATATTGCCCCCCTCAGACTCTTTCTAATATCACAGCCTCAGCCCAGGCTGCTGCCATGGCAGGAAATCCCAAACCTCCCCAGCTAAAAGCACAGCCCAGGGGACTTTGGGGGCTTCCAGTTAAACTAAATGGCACTTCTCACCTCCCCACAGGGTGCCCAGACAACACCTTCTGGAGCCTGCTTTGTTGGGTTGTGCATTCCCACACACCCCAGGGATCCACAGGATCAGCTTTGTGCTTCCCCAGGGATTTTAGCTGAGCTCTCAGCCCTTCATCACACACTCATTTGGGTGGGACTGGGGGAAGAGGGGTGGGAGCAGGGCTGGCAGGATGCAGGAGACACAGCTCTTGTGTAAGGAGGTGCTGTCTGTGGAGTCCTCAGTACTGGGGAAAGGAGGGCATCTCATCCATGCAAAACCCTACCAGAGCAGGAATTTAACTCTGGGTGGTTCCATGGATACAGGCTCTGCCCAAGCCATCCTGCTCAGGCTGTAACACAGCAGTGCCAGAGCTGAAGGGGGTCCCTGATCTTCTCAGCAGCACTCACAGACCAGGGTTAAAGAGCCCATTATTGCACATAGCTTCATCTCCAGCCCAGATCAGGCCAGATCTTTGTGTCTATGCCCAAACCAGATGTTGGGCCAGAACAGGGAGCAGCACAGACCCAGAGGTGGCAGCCAGGTACAGCCAAGAGCACAGATCACAACATCACAGGCAACATCACAGTGATGGGGTAGGTCCCAGGCCAAGCCAGGAAGTCAGTGTGACCAGCAGGGCTAGGATCAGGTCCAGGAGCACCAGCAGGTCCAGAGCAATGGTGCAGGAATGACACTGAGCCAGGGAAACAGTCAACAGGTGGAATTCAGGACAGAAGGACCCATGGCCAGGCACCACTGTGGCTGTACTGGAGCCCAGCATTGCCCCAGCACAGCCAGGAAGAGTTCTGAGGCTCTGGGCTGAACTTAAATACAGCTCCTGGGCCCGTGGGCATGGGGCAGGTGAGGCTGGTAAGGGCTACAAGGCCATTAGTGTTCTCAGGGCTCTGACACCTGCAGGTCACATTCTGCAAAGCAAAACTGGGGGGACTGTCCCCACTCTTCTGCCACCCTGACCCTGCAGAGCCCTTAAACCTGGCAGACAGCAGGGTTTGGTTCTGGCATTGGTCCATCCCTGCTACTGTTCCACCTTCCCTGCCGGTGGTATTAGTACAGGAGCTTTTTCTCATGGTCAGATTTAGGATCTGAAGAGCAGAGCAGTAACTTAAATTGTCCTCCCTGGTCCCAAATCAAAGATGCCATCCCAGGATGTCCAGATCACTCATCCTGAAATCCCAGTGAGGGTCTGGCTGATCCCAAACTGAGGATCCCAAACTGAGCACTCATAGGGGTTGTTGACTCCTCAAACAGGGCTTGCTGAACACCACCAGAAAAATCAACACTAGGAGCTACTGCAGGTAGAGGAAGGCAGGAGAAGGGCAGAGGGAGCAGAGGAAGAAGGGGAACAACCAGGTGCTCCCACAAATCTCCCCAGTGCAAGGGGCAAGGTGAGAGCCCCGCAGCTCCCGGCGAGCCCGAGCGCAGCGGCCACGAGAGGGAGGCAGAGCCCGTGAGCTGCGGAGGGGCCGGGAACGAGGGATTGGGATTGGGAATGAGGGATTGGGATTGGGAATGAGGGATTGGGATTGGGGCTGGGAATGAGGGACTGGGATTGGGAATGAGGGATTGGGATTGGGAATGAGGGATTGGGATTGGGGCTGGGAATGAGGGATTGGGGCTGGGAATGAGGGATTGGGATTGGGGATGCAGGATTGGGGATGAGGGATTGGGACTGGGGCTGCAGGACAGGGGATAAGAGATTGGGATTGGGGCTGTGGAGCCGGGAATGAGGGAGTGGGATTGGGGCTGCGGGATGGGGATAAGGGATTTGGATTAGGGCAGTGGGGCTGGGAATGAGGGATTGGGATTGGGGCTGTGGGATGGGGATAAGGGATTTGGATTGAGGCTGCGGGACCGGAGCTGTGGGACTGGAGCTGTGGGACCGGGGATAAGGGATCAGGGCTGTGGGATTGGAGCTGTAGGACCAGGGCTGTGGGGCTGCCACCACCTGCCCCGTCAGACAGACCAAGAGTCCAGCCCCTCTGCCCCGGGAACCTCAGGTTGTCTGCTCAGCCTGGCCGGGGGAAGAGGCCGAGTACAAAAACACACAGGTGATGGCTAAATCCTTGCCAAGGGCTGTTTTCTCCTCCTCAGATGCCAAGGCTTTGTCTCATTCCCAGCTCACAATGAAGACGTGGGTTGTGGGTGGGACATCTTGCAGGCCAGGAGCAGGACCAGGCATAGAGGAGCACCTGGGAAATCCCTGTGGTTGAGCTCCCATCTCAAATCCAGGGCAATCACCCCACTGTGCATTGCAGAGGGACTGTCAGACATGCATTAAGCAGGGCAGGAGCTCATGGGGACGGGCTGTCAGTCCCCACTGTCCACCCTGTGCCAATGGTTCTGGCTCAGCCCCAGTTAACACCGTGACAGATTGAACCAGGTGGGCTCAGAATCCCAGTCCTACCACTGGGACCCAAATGGGCCCCAAAAGCGCAGTCAGGGAGTCCCCAGTGTCCCATTCTGTGAATGAATGGTCCCTTTGGGTACTGCTGACACACTGCTGCTGAAAAACCTGAACACTTGCTGCCAGCAGAGACTGGGCACTGGCAGCTTCAGACATGCCTGGTCAGGAAGAGACAGCTGGAAAACTGCAAAAGTGTGTGGACTACCAGGGGCCAGAAATATGCCAAGGCCAGGAAAGAAGCTAGTGGAGGGCAGGGAAACATGGGGAAGCTTCTTGTTTTAACAATCACATCATGCCAGGTTCAAGCATAGACTTTGCAGTGACAGAGAGGAGAACTGGCTCTTTGACACAAAAGTGGCCCAGACAGTGACTCACAACACTCCAGTGACATTTTAAAGACTCGTTTTCCAGCTAACTAAGAACAACCTGAGGTCAACCCTGTAAGCTGCCACGTTGTGAAAAAACCACTCCTTGCAAAAGTCAGCCTTTTGAGGGATGTTGCACAAGGGGTGGCACCTGGACATGGTGGAGCCAGTCCTCTGGCACTGTCAGCATGCTCATGTGGCCAGGACAGTGCCAGCAACACTCCAAGCCAGTGCTTGGCTGCCTCATGGATTTCCAAGGCGGACCAAAAGCCGAAGGCTGCCCACCCTCCCCATTCACCAGCTCAAGAAAGAAACTGGGGATGGCAGAGGAATGTAAACCAGGCCAGAGGATTCATTCATCCTCCCGCTCCTGGTGCATTCCAGGCAGTCTTACTACAACACAGCATTTTGTGTGCTGCAATCCATCCGTACACACGCCTGCCTCTCATCCTCTGCCAGGGCTTGCTCTCCCGAGGCACCTCGAGCTGAGTCTGTAATAAATCAGGCAGCAGCGTCCATCCAAGACACGCATTCCCTGGGTTGCTCTGCTGAAAAATGAGTGCTGAGCTTTCCATCTGAACACCTGCAGCAACCAGGCATGCCGTGCTGACCCAGGGTGTGGTATTGTCTCCCACATTAAAGGCACGTTGCTGGTCAGACACTGTGAAACTGTAGCCAGATTGCTGCGCTCGGGATTGGGATTTGGCTCCCACACCTGATCATCCAGGTTCTGGGGACCCTGGTCTGGCTCAAAGCTGAATTTTAATCCATCAGCCTCTGAATTCAGTGATGAGCATTGCTCTGTAATGAGCTGGTGAGAGATTGTCAGCAAAATCCTCCCAGACAAAGGAGGCTGGGAGGGAGACCTGGGAATGGGTACATGCAGGGCATGTGGGATGTGCCACAGGCACCTGGGGAAATATCTCCAGCAGAGGAGGTGGGAGCAGGGAGATTTTGCCCAGGGCTTCTGTGGTAGCAGCCTGGCAGATGCAGCCTGGGGCAGGAGCACAGCTCTGCCAGCCATGGGAGGAAGAGCAGCAGTGCTGCTTGGAGCCCACTGATCCACTTGGGAAAGTCAGGAGAGCGACCAGAGCCAGGACACAACAGGTGGCCACACTCCCAGTGAGAGCAGCCAGCTCTGCAGCAGCAGGGTCAGTCTGATCCCACCACAGCCAGCCTGAGCCTGCAGGGACAGTGGCTGGAGGTGGGGAGTGCACAGCCTGAGGCTCCCCATGCCCCACAGAGGAGCATGGCCCCACTTGGGAAAGCTGGAGACAAGGCCAAACTCATCTGGCTTCACTTCACGCATTGCTAAGATCTTTCTTGGGTTTATTTTTATGCAGATCCCCAGAATGCAGAGACAGGCAGGAAAGTGAGAGCTGAAAGCAAACAGGAAAAAGGCAGGTTCTCTTCATTTCTATTTTTAACACTGCAAACAACATTAGTGTCATTATATTTAGGGAAAAAAAATATTCAGAGCGTTTCCTGCCTCCCCTTTTAATACCTTCAGCTATTTCCTCACAGATGTTTCCAGGGGCCAAGGCTCAGAGGCAGAAGGAGCAAAACTGGGCTCTCACCCTGCAGACAAGTCCTGGGAGAGGAAATTTGGTCCAAATCAGGTGCCTGTGGTCCTGCATGGAGACAAGGAGGACAGTGAGGCTGTGGAGGATGTGTCCAGGTCCAAGCAGAAGCTGTGTGACAATGCAGGACCTTCAAGCTGCCTCTCTGTGGGCCGTAGCGCCTTTGCTGCCATCACAGGAGGCACAAGGTAAGTGTAGGGCAGGGGAAGGCACAGCAGCACTGTAGGGTTGGGGTTATGGAGAGAGGCTGCAGCAACCAAGGCTGGAGGCACGACTCTGCCTGGCTGCAGGGACCCTGGGCTGAGCAGAGCATCCCTGGACCAAGCTGCTGGTCACAGGATGCTCTGCAGAAGTAGCACCACCAGTCTGTGGTGAACTGTGGCAGCAGCAAAGCGAGATCTCGAAGCTGCACATAGAGAGGGGCTGGTGTCCCTTGGAGTCAGAGCCTCTGCACTTGTCCCCTGTCCACTCACACGTGCCAGGCTGGCTTGGCTTCTCCTGCCCAGCTCGGAGGATCTTCCCTTGCCTCGGCTCATTGCCTCGCGCTCCAGGACTGCGGTTTGCCAAGTGTTTGTGTTTAATCCTCCCACAGATGATCCAGAGCAGGATTTCTGGGTGGCAGGCCAGCAGGATGGCTTTGCCTGCACGGGTGGCAGACCACAGCTCAGCAGGACCACGGAGTGTGAGGAAAACTGGGATTTGAATGTGGTCAGCTTCTGGCAGTGGAGAGGGCAGCCAAATACCAGGGGAACGGCTCTCCTAACCCCAACCACGCTGTGCTACATGTGGTTTCCAGCAAAATCACAGACCAGCATTTCTCCATGTGGCCTAGGGAGCTCTCTGCCCCAGGAAGGACATGGGGATAACGTTGGAAAAGTATCATGGACAGCAGTGAAATCACCTCAAAAGGTTCTCTGCAGCCTGGGCCAGTCAGGAGGGCAGTGGAGCAGCCTGGCTGCCCCCCCACACACACTGCTCTCCACACTCCAATTGCTGCCCCAGTGACAGGGGTTCCAGGCTGCATTTTCCTTCCTGGAGCTTGGTTCATGAGAGGAGCAGCCGTGTAAGATGGTCCTCTGGGGCTCTGGCTGCCTCCAAAGTGGCTGGGAACAGCTCCTGAGACAAGCCAAGCCATAGCCAGGCTATCACCAGCCTTGGTGCAGACAGTCACATAAGTCAAACACTCCCTTTCTCTATTTCTCTCCCAAAACCCTGCAGCAGGTGGAAACCCACTCCAAAGCGTCTTGATTTGAAAGTACAGGAGGGAAGCCTTGCAATTCCCAGCCCATCCCAGCCCATCTTCCTGGGGAACAGCAGGACAAAACTGAGACTGTAACAGCCATTCTTCCCTTTCCTCCCCATGTCAGAGCAGTCACCAGTTCATGGGAGACCCCCATGCCCCAAGGCACCTTTTCCCCAGCTTGTCTTCTCAAGGGGAAATTCCTACCGCCTTCATACGGCCACAGACATCATTCATGGGGACCTGCTGCAGGGCATCTTTGAATCACAGGATGGTTTGAGATGAAAGGGATCTTAAAGGCCATCTAGTTCCCAATCACCTGCCATGGCCAGGGACACTTTTCACCAGACAAAGTTTCTCAAAGCCCCATTTAACCTGGCCTTGCTCTCCAGGGATGTCCCAGGCTTCTCCTCCTGATCTGCTCCTGTGGGTGAGGTTCCCTCAGACACAGCCCAGCCCCTCGGGAGGAAGCACCACTCCTGTGTGACTGACACCACCTTTGGCACAGCTCGTGCTCAGGCAGTAGGAGGTCTGAGGACACTGTCCTCTCCAGCTGTGTCCCCATGGTCCTGCAGATCTCCACTGCCTCACCCTGCCTGGGCTGTGCTGGCTGCCAGCCCTCCAGAACCTCCCCACACTGTGGGGGCCACCATAAGCCTGCAAAAGGCCAATCTTGGCTGTGGCTTTGTGGTCAGAGCACAGAAGAAGCCCAGCCAAGCAGGCTGGTTGCTTTTATTTAGACTCAGGGCCTGCATGAGGCAGTCCCCTCCCTGTTCCTTTAGGGGGATTCTCATTTGGGGGCCACCAGTTTGCAATTAGCAAATCACTGCTCTCCCACCTCCCACAGCACCAGGTCACCCTGCCCTGGGCAGCCCAACAGCCAGGGGAGAGAACACCCAGCCAAACACCTTTTACAAATCATTCTGCATAGTTCACATTCTCGGCCGGTTTATGAGCATTTTAGCTCCTCATATTGATCAGGGCTGGAGCCGAAGTAATTACATTAATCAGAAATAATTTCCCATGATTTTGAGTCATATTTGAGCTGGTGCCCAGCTCCTCTGCTCACCCCTCTGCTCTCTGGTACATACTTTCCAGGCGACATCGCTGCTTCCATAACCATAGCGAGACCCGGAGGTTTGTTTTTCTCAGCTGGATCCCACACACGCTCTAAAGGTTTCAGTCGAGTCTTTATTGATTTGGCTGGGGAAGGGGACAAGAGGAGGTGGTTTATGTGAAGCTCATGCTTGGGAAATGTCTCCAGATGTCTCTGGCATCAGGATGGGGCATAGGGAAGGGTTGGGGGCCTGGAACTCCTTTGCACATGGAGGTATCACTTGCTTCAGCTTTTCCAGTCTTACTCAGAAGATGGAGAGCAAGCCCAGCCATTGCTTTGTTCCCTGGGATGGAATTTGGAAGTGGGACTCACCTGCAAAGCCTTTGGCATGATTCCTGTGGAGAAGCAGCAGGTCTCCTGCCAGCTGGCTTGGATGGTGACCAGTCATTTGGGGTTTTCAAGTGCTGGGTGTGAAGGGTGAACTGCCAGCTCCTCATTCCCCCCCAGCCCTGCTCCCCAGTGTGCCCAAGGTCTGTGCTGGAAGCTCCTGCAGGAGCCAGTCTCCTTCCATAGAGGATGCTGAGGAATGCCCACTTCACTGCCTTTGGGAAGGTCCCAGCCATGACCAGGGCTTTGTGGAGCATCCACTGGAGATATGCCAGCTGTCTTTGCCCCAGGTCACTGTCCCCTCCCCAGCACTGCCCTGTCCCAGCATCCTGGATTCACCAGCAGCATCAGCTGCTCCTGCTGCTGGCGAGCCAAGAGCAGCCCTGGGCACGTGAAGGGCTGTGACATTTGGGAACAGACACAGCCTGTGTCACCCAAACCTCTTCCAGCACCACACACTTCCCAGCACAACCCCAGCTGCCTCATGTGTGCAGCACTTGCATCCTCCAAAGCCTTACCAGAGTCAGAAAGCAGGGCTGGAAGGGAGCACAGCCCTCTCCAAAGCAGAGCTGGCACAATTACAAGGTAAGTTTGGGGACACTTAAAAGCATCACTGGCTGCACATTGGTGAGTGCCTCCATTTGCAGCCTCTTTGATGCTGCAGGGGACATGGCAGCCCTGTGAGAACACACAGCACCCTCGAGCAAGACAAGAACTGCAGGAAAAATGCTGTCTATCTTAGCCTGAAACCACCAGAAATATAGAGATAGTCAAAAAGAATGAGCAATTTGATCAGGAAACATGAGTGAGCCATCCAGCTCTATGGAAAATACAAAGGGTCTGTCAGCAACCACACAGGGTCAGGATCTGGGGATTATGTCTTGTCTGAAAGATAAGACTTCTAGTGATATTTTTTAAAAGAAGTATATGTTTGATGATGTTTGATTCTCAATAAAAAATAAAATCCCAGAGGATCACAATATTGAATAAGTGATGATTTCTGACACTGTTTTCC
The DNA here is from genome assembly GCF_030490865.1 of Poecile atricapillus. Taxonomy (NCBI): domain Eukaryota; kingdom Metazoa; phylum Chordata; class Aves; order Passeriformes; family Paridae; genus Poecile; species Poecile atricapillus. The sequence continues at coordinate 9,099,416 of NC_081263.1, forward strand.
ACATAATAATGGAAAACCTCATCTGGCTGAAGTTTCCAAGCTTTGTTTTACAAAAGTCTTTTTATTTGAGTTATCTGAATGTTTAACTTAGTGGGACAATTATGAATTGCTCTTGTCTGGACTGCAGGAAAAAAACAACCATACAGAAGTATTGCCCAGGGTTTGATGGGTTTGATCTTTCTCTGTTGTCCCTTCACAACAGCTGCTACAAGGCTGTGCTGTGCTAATGAGAAGCCCCTGAGTCTGAAGGATGAGCTCTCACTATAGTTTTGGCTAAGCCAAGCCTTTTCTTCGTTGTGATAGTCCATTTGCTCCTCATGTAATCACTCAGCTCCTTTCTCTTGGCAATGTCAGACTCTGAGAGCAGAACCAGCCCCAAGCCCCATTTATCACTGCTTCTTTCTAGTAAAACCTACCTAAAAATGTCTGGGAATGGTGAAGGATCAAGTGTGCCCACCACCAGGCATCGTTCCTGTCTCTCCTTCAGCCGGTGCCTTGCTGGCCTCGCCACCGTGGCTGGGAGCTTGGTGGGGTCAGCTGGTCCCAGATGTAGCCAAAGCTCCTGATGAAGTTGCCTGACCATCAGAAACTGGACGGCAGCCCTGAATTCTTTTCTCACAAGTCACTTGGCCAGGCACCAGATGGTAAATTCTTTCAGTCCCTGCATCCCGGCTCTGGGGGGGAAGCAGTGACCTCAAGGTAAAAGACTGCCTGGCCCATCCCTTGTCCCTCAGGGTGTCTGGTCCTCTCAGCCTGGCTCTGCTGTCCAGTTAAGGTGTGAGAACCAGAGGGAATAAAAATGCCCAGACAGGGGTGGAAATAGCCATCACCACCTCTCTCGGCTTTTGCTGTTTGAAACTGGAGCCAGATTCATTCTGGGTAGGAAACAATTCACCCATCCTGCCAAAAGCAGAGATATTTCAAAATTTCCCAAAGCCATGGTGTTTTCCAGAAGTCTCATGAAAAACATCCAGCAGCCACCCCAAAGAATCCAACAGCTGAAGGAGAACTGAGGCATCTCCATTTCAGCTCAGGGCTCTTGGCTTTTCCAAGCTGGATGTATGTCCAGCTTTCCACCAGTGCTGTCCACCCTCCTTGGGCAGCCCTGCTCCTCTGCAGTGGGGATCTGAGCCAGGAGTGCCCAGGAGCACTTCTCCCCACTAAGGCATGGAGCTGGGCTCACCCTAGACCCACATTTTCACAGCCAGGACCCAGGATAGCCTCACTGCTCCCTGCCAGAGGTGGGCATCCAGACCCTGCTCTGACTTCCCCCAGCTCTAGGGAAGGTGCTTAGCACGTGATGTACAGTAAAGAAAGGGAGTCTTCAGCAAAGGAAAGACATGAAGGGAGAATATGCTCAATATCCATCCCAGATGGATGCAATTTCAGCTGAGCAGGGTGTGCAAATGAGAGCTTTTCTGTGTTATTCATGATGGCACGTTAGAACAGCAAACACATTAAAAACTCAGCTCTCTAAAATGTAAATTCACTGGGGCAGTTCCTTCATTTCTATAGAAACAGCAAAGCTTGCCAGCGGCTAACTCAAAGGAGATGTATTCAGATCCCTGTATCAACTATTTTCTTGTACAACTGACCACAAAAAAAAAAAAAAAAAAAAAAAAAAAAAGAAAAAAAAATTGCAACCCCCCAAAAAACCTGACAATAATACCATGGAAACTGTGGAGAGAGACATATGGACTTAATTACTAGCTCTGAAATCACACGTATGGTACAGAACACTTAGAGGGTAGGTGCTCCAGAGGGGAAAGACTATAACTGAGGATTTATAAAATGAACTGCTAACGTGCTGTTCTGCTGCAGCTTTGCACATCCAAACTGGTGCAGGGGCTGAATTCCTGTGCCAGGCTCTGCCTGCAGCTCCTGTAGCGACCTGGCAGGCATGTGGGACCCAGAGAGGTGGGAGAAGGGAAGCTAAAGCCCATGGAGAATCCTCTTTGGGAAGGCAGATCCTGGGGGACTTTGTGGGTAGCACTCCAGCCAGCTCCACTGGGCACCTCCAAAACCCAGCAAGGTACTGGTGAGGATTGCCAATGCCATAGAGAGTGTGGGCAGCTTGCCAGGCATGGGATGCTGGGTTTGGCCCCATCTGACTGCTTGACTTGGGGGTGTTGACTTGTCTCAGGCTTGACTTGGGCTCTCTGTCACTGCCTGAGCTCTGACAGCTTCCTGGTGATGTCCAAACATCGCAGTGATGCCACCTCACTCCATCTGAATCTCAGTGACATCAGGTGTGGGGGGAAGCAAGGTCCCCTCTTGTTCGGAGCTGAGGAGAGAGTGAAGGAAGGAGCTGACCCTGTAGCCAGGACACATCAGGTGACAGGGGTTTAATGTCCAGTTGGTTCCCCTGGGCAGCCCTGAGCCTCAGCCTCCCCCAGGGGTGCCCTGCTGCCCCCTGAGACCTCACACAAGGGCTGCTCCAAGGGTCATTCATTGCGGGAAATTAGACGTTTTTATTTTTGTTACCAGTACTGGCACCTGATTTCTAACTGGGAAATGAACTCATGGCCATTAATCAGGAGTCCCTAATAAACACAGGCCTGGAATAATTAATTGAACTGTCCCCCTGTGGCAAGGCTGGATCTGGCTCTCCCAGGCCACTCCCAGGATGTTTGGCTGAGCCAGTGGGAGGGCACCGGCTCCGGAGCAGAAAGTGGAACGTGAGAGGTGTCTCCAGCCTTAGGTATCAAATCCTCAGGCTTGTGAGCACCTGTCAGCGGGTCCTGACCGTCCCCTGGCAGTGAGTTCAGAGCAATGTGCCATCCTCATGCCTCCTCTGCCACAGGCAGGGCTGCTGGAGCAGATCCCTGCCCCTCCAGGCATGGCCTGGGAGATGCACGGAGCTGGAGTTCCAGCGTTGCAGAGAAGAGGCTCCGGCACTTGTGTAAGTGACAGCAGCCTTTGGAAAGTGTCTGGTGTTCCCACAAGCTGCCATGACCTCATTAGCAGCCTGACTGCAGCTACTGAAGCAAAACCAAAGCGGAGATTTGGGGTGGTAATGTGAGAGATCAGCCTGTGCTCCTCCCTGCTGGGCTGTGCCCACCCTGCTCCGTTCCCCAGCTTCCAGGCAAGCATGGAGCCGAGGTCAGAACTGCTGCTCAGGTGACTGAGAACTTGTTTCATAAAAGCAAAATAGAGGGGAAGGCCAGAGGGAGGGATGGGGCATCACTCTCAGTTGCATGGTTTTGGTGTTCTGTTTATAGCAGCCAGTGCCTCCTGTGTGTTTGCCAACACACATCTGATATTAGCAGCAGCTCTCATCATGTCTGAATGATACAGAGAGTCTGTGCACAGCCACCAGGACCCATCCCTTGGGCCAGCACAGGAGCAGAAGTCCTGGTCCCAGAACACATCCTGCAGGCAAGGGGCAGGGGTGCACGAGAGGAGCCAGGGAGAGCTGCAGGACATCCTGCATCTCAAGCCTCTCCCTTGAGCTCTGGGCTCACAAATTGTCCTCTCTCATATCTTGAGATAAGATCTGGGGAATGGGAATATGAAGAAGTGGCTCTGTCTAGTGTAGGTCTTGAGGTGCTAAGGTTTGTCTTTCCTAAGAGCCAGCCTCATACCCTCACTCACAGGGGACGAGAGAAAAGCTTGCACAGGGCAGACTGAGAAAGCGTTGGGAGGCAATGGCTGAGCACCTGCTTTTCTTCCCCAAACTTGGATTTCTAATTCTCACAATTGATTAGGATTATCATAATACTTCAGAGGCTGAATTTGCATTTACAAGGCTTGAAATCATCAGGGTCAGACTGCAGCCTTCTCTGCATTAGGTACCCAGGACAATGCAACATGATGTGCATCCAGCCACCCCACCCCAGCAGCCTCCCCAGGTGGCCACAGTCCCTCTCAGGTTGGGGATGATGTGGCAGCAGCAGCACCACCACAGCAAATCCATTTCCAGCTCCCTTGGGAGACTCACCCCTCTTCCACAGCCTGCCATGCCCCGGGTGCAGCATCAAATATAGGGGTGGATGCCTGGTCACAGCATTGTCCCACAGCAGCAGCAGCAGGGACAGTCCTGCCAATCCCTTCACATCCCAGGAGGAAGATGCCAGCTCTGCCTGGGCAGACCTTGATCAGTGGGATGGGGCATGAAGCTTCCCTAGCAGGCAGGAGAAGGGAGCTGGGTCACCCCACAGCCTGGTTCCCCAGCCTCTGTCCCCAGGGACAGCACGGCATGCCCTCCCCTCACTCCTTGTCTCGGTGGACAGCACATTCTCACCTTGAGAAGAGTGGAAATGGCAGCTGGAATGTGGGCTGGAAAAAAAAAATAAAGGAAAAAAAAGAAAATCTTGAGGCTTGTCCAAACCTACTCATGTTTATATTGGAGCCTGTGAGTGACATCAGAGCAGGGAGAGTATAAACACCAGCAGGACCTTCTCTGGGCTTTAAAACCTGCGAACAGCCACTGCCTCCAAACTGCCTGGGGGGTGATGTGCTGAAGTGGCACAGGGGAGAGCACCATGAGGCTCCAGCTGGAGAAGCAGCTCCTCTTCCTCTCCCTCCTCTGCATTCTCTCCAAGGTAAGGGAGATGGGGCCCTGGGGCAACTTTAGCTGTGGAGCACCCGGTTCTGGCAGAGTGCGGTGCAGGAGGGACTGGGGTGTCCCCAGGAGCCCTGTGGCTCTCACCAGCCGGCAGCCAGGCTGTGTTGATGCAGGGGGCAGAGCTGTGCTCGGGAGAGGAGTTTGTGAGGAAGCAGCAGGGTCTGGGCACTCCTGGGCCCAAGGCTCGGCCGCTGGAGCACACAGGAATGCCAGCAATGCGCTGCTCGCCCGCTGTCCCTGCAGCTCTCCGGGCTGGGCTGCGCTCGGTCCCCGCCAGCCAGCGAGCAGCAGCTGGGCAGGAGCGGCTTCTCCAGGCTCCTCCAGGCTCCTCCAGGCTCCTCCATCCCCGCCCAGGCTCCCGAGGCAGGGGCCAAGCCACGAGCACCAGCCCTGGCATTACTCAGCTCTCCCCAAGCCAGTACCTCCGATGGGATTTGGGTTGTAGGGATTTTATTTTTATTTTTTTTTTTCTCTTGGACGCTGTCTGAAAATATTTGCCTGTGCAGAGATCAGGAATGTTGAAAAATTTGGGGCATCTCAGCTCCAAGTTCTAATTGCTGCTTGAATCCCCAAGCAGGGATGTCGTGGCAACATCATGCTTATTTGACTCTTTTCCCAGAAAGTTCAGATCTCTGACAGGAGCCACATTGTCACCTAAAGACAAGTAAATTACAAGGAGCAAGGGGAAATGGATTTATGGCTTGGCTAATCTAAAACATCAATATGTAATAATAACCTCCTGAAAGATGAAAAACGCCCTTGGCTGCCTGTGTGAGCTTTAACAGAGCAATGATTCTTGCCCCAGGTGCTCAGGAGTGCCTGGAGAATCACCAAGGACCATCGTGCTGCCAGCCCAAACCTGGCCACCACAGCCAGTCCCTGCCACATTAATAATGCTGCTCTCTGACAGAACTAGAACAAAACCCAGATTATCCAATCCATTTTGGATATATTTTAACTCCAATTACTGGCACTGACACTTCTACAGCCCCATGAAAAACATCTGAACTGCTGCAAATGGGGAACAGAGAGCACCAGTGGCTCCCCTCTCTGTCTGACTCATCATGTCAGACCTGATGCCACTGGGAGAAACTGAGAGAAAAGAAGAAATGGTATCTAAAACCTGCATGGTCTGGCTGAACCCATGGCTCTCCTGGCAGACCCAGACACAGTACCTGGACCAGGGCAGGGATGAATGTTTTGGTTCCTCGTTTGCTGTGCTGCACAGGCTGGTCCTGCACCCAGCAGCACGTGCATGGTGCTGAGCAGCAGGGCTGCCAGGGGCTCACAGGCACTGCCAGCCCAGTACTGGCAAAGGATTCACTTCCAAACTGCAGAGCCAGCTCCCATGGCTTCAGGCTCTCTATGCAATAGCTCTGTCACATGTGACATGATGGGAGCTCAAGAGCTGCCCAAAAAAGCTGCTGGTGCCAGGGTGGTTGTGCAAGCAGGATGAGCCAAGGGTATAAACATCCACCTGCCCAGGTGAACTCCCGTGGGCACCTCCCTGGCACACAAGGGGCTGAGCAGGCAAAGGACTGCAATGAACGTGCCAGTGACTGCTCAGTCTAGCCAGGAGGGAGAACAACTCCCAGTCCTTGAAGGCATGCCTATCTCTGGGCTCCTTGCCCAGTGGGACAGGCCAGGTGAGGATGCTGCAGCCAGGGACAAGCAGAGGAGGCAGCTGGACCAGTGAGGAGTGCAGTGAGGTCTGCCTGGCTTCAGATCCCCACTGCTGATGCAATGTCCTGGTTCTTGGCGTGAATGGGAGCTCTGAAGACTATTAGGGGTGAGGTGCTGTGCACTCACCATGTGAATTCAGTCCCTGCCAAGCCACCTGTCCAGCTGGGCACAGCCTGCTGCCTTGGGGGCAGGAATGGGGGTGGGCTGCTTTCCCTTCCTCTCTTCCTCTCTCCCACTGGGCTGCTTGGGGCTGCTGAGCTCATTAAATAACCACCACTGCCTGGGACGTTCACCTTGTAACTCCATCCTCCTCCTGTGTGTTCAGAGCAGTGGCACATTAAAATCCCCATCTTGCAGAGTGCTGAGCCTCTGAGCATCCTTGATTCTCCATGGTTTTCCATAGGTGCCCTTCCAAGGGGACAGTAGCTTTCCAGGATGCTTTGAGATATTCCCATGGATTTGCAGAACCTCCCTCCACCAAAAACTGCCCCCATGACTGAGACAAGGTTACCTGGCTGTCCCAGTGACAAAGCAGCTGTTAGCCAAAAACCACCTGTATGGATTCAGCTTTGCTTCCACAGGTTTGTGCCCAGCTGTGCCGGAGACCCTGCTACTGCCCCTGGGTGCCACCGCGCTGCCCCCGCGGCTCCCCCCTGGTCCTGGATGGCTGTGGCTGCTGCAAGATCTGTGCCCGGCGCCTGGGAGAGCCCTGCGACTTCCTGCACGTCTGTGACCAGAGCCAGGGCCTCGTCTGTGACTACAGCTCAGCACCTGCAGGGACAGGAGGCACCTGCAACTGTGAGCACAGGGATGCCCATTTTCCCCGGGGATACCCCCACACTCCAGCCCAGCACACAGCCCAGCCCCAGTCATGATCTCACATGGCTACAGGCATCTCGCAGCGCCACCAGGGAGGTGCTTAAGGCTAGGGAAGCAGCTTTCCTGAAGATGCTGCATGCAGCTTGGCTGTGGGGTTGTGCCTCATCTCCTGCCACCTCTTGTGCTGCTTTCTGACTGAGAATTCAGGGTGGTTTCAGCGAGAACGCACAGGGAGGTCCCAGGGATGCTGCATTCACCCAGCCAAAGGAGCCTGGGGGTCCTGCAGAGAAATCTCGGAGAAACTTTTCCTAGCCTGGAAAGCCTGAAGGCAGGGTCAGAGCCAAAGGGCAGAGGGATTCTCACAGCTTGTGAGCTGCTGCTTTTAAAGAACAGAGAGATGAGGAGCGAAGGCAGGGAAGGGGAGGAGGTTGGGTGATGAACATGCTGCTGCACACCCGTGTCTGCCCTGCCCACGGCTCAGTCACTTCTGTGCCCCACTCCAGTGCCTCTGCTCAGCCCCACAGTTACCCCCAGCACTGTCCCCTGCCATCCCCATCTCTGTCACCCTGTCCCTAACGCGCTCCCCGCCTCTCACTTGCAGTTGAGGACGATGAGGAGGGCTGCGAGGTGAACGGCCGGCTCTATCGAGACGGGGAGGTTTTCCAGCCCAGCTGCAAAATCCAGTGCCATTGCTTGGACGGGGGCTTCAACTGCATCCCGCTGTGCCAGGAGGATGTCCGGCTGCCCACCCCGGACTGCCCCTACCCCCGGCGGGTGGAGATCCCAGGGAAGTGCTGCCCGGAGTGGATCTGTGAAGCCCAGGACCAGCACCTCCTCCGGGATGCCAGGGCAGGTAAGATGCAGGGCAGCTCCAGGGAGGCGATGCCCACGCAAGTCTCTGGGGATGTGAAACATGAGCAGGAGACACCTCACACGTTTCTGTGGCACAGCACCTGCCTCCAAACACCCTTTCCCCCCCTCATCTCCTCTCTTGCAGCCGCCGGGGCCCCGCTGCTGCGCTACCCCTGCCAGGAGTGGGGCACGGAGTGGAGCCCCTGCTCGGCCACCTGCGGGCTGGGCTTTGCCACCCGCGTGTCCAACCAGAACCGCCACTGTCGCCTGGAGACCCAGAGGCGGCTCTGCTCGCTCAGACCCTGCCCGGCCCTGCCAGCAGCGTTCCCAGCGGTGAGTGAGGGCTGGGTGCGGCTCCTGCCTCCGGGCATCACCTTTGGCTGGCAAAGGGAAGTGCCGGCCAACACGAGCCACGGGATCCCGCTTACCTGTGGGCCCCCCATCAGAGCTCCTCAGCCATGAGCTGACCGTGCCTCAGGGGCCCATGAGCCATCTCCTGAAACTTTGCACGGAAAACAGCCGATGGCAGGTGCAGACCAGAATTTTGGGGGCTCTGGATGTCTGAATCCAGAAGCACTGTGGATCCCACACAGGTGAGCTCGGCCTGCCCCTATGGCCGCAGACGGGTTTGCAGCTCCTGCCTGGCTCCCTGGGCACAGCCGGGAGGTGGTTCTGACACCCCTTTATTAGCCTGGCACAACCCCAGTGTGGACACGGGGCCAACCTGCCTTTCTGGCACGCAGGTGGCACTTTCTGCCCACTCCTGTCCCCCTGCACCACCTCTGCCATGTGCCCCTGCTCCCCAGCTGGGGGGGACACACCACCACCCCTCTCCATCTCCCCGCTGAGCTCCATTCTGCCTTTCCAGAGGGGAAGAGGAGGTCGTTTGTAGCTGTGCCCACCCCCGGATTCACGCTGGAGCCAACGCCTCATCCCGGCAAAGAGTCTGGCACGAACTCTTGGCACTGTGGCTACGGTGAAGATGGAGGATGTTTCCATTGGGAAAACAGAGAAGAAATGATGGACTCTGGCTGCAAAGGAGGCTGGAAACAGACAACAAGATCCCCGTGTCACCCATCACCTGCCTCCTCTGTACACCCTGCTGCCCCGGGCAGGGTTACTGGGCAGCATTCCGAGTTCCTTAGGCTGAATGAAATGGGAAATGGGGAAATCCCACTCCAAGCATAAACCCACCCATGAAACCAGGAATTGGTCCTTTCCTTGACCAGTGGAGCTTCTGAAGAGGTGATGCTGCTTCTCCGCCACATCGCACAGCTCTGCTTTGCAGGGACTTGAAGAGAGACCGTCTCCAGCACCTGGAAGCCAAAATCCCTGGAGGGAACCCTCCTGGCCTGGCCCCCCAGGAAGGGAGCAGGGCATCAGGCTGCACCCCACAAGTCACTGTCACACCAGGCTGAGCTGCTCGACCACGCAGGAGCTCAGCCAGCCCACGGTACCCACCCTGCAAGCCAGCAGCCGCTTCCCGGGTACGGGCAGGGTCCTCCCGATGGCAGCTCTAATTCACCTTCCCCTCATCCCTCCAGAATAAACACGAGCCTTCCCGCTCTGCCTGGCCTCCTCCTCTCCAAAGCGCTGGTGGTTTGGCAGGGCTTCGGCAAGCGAGGAGCTCAGACACCGGAGACTGCGCTCCGCAGCACCAGACATACCGCCTGCCATCCAAGCACATTCCCCGCCAGCCGGGGCCAAGGGAAAAGCAGGAAAAAGGGAAAACAAATGGCAAAGATGAGTCGGGGCCGTCTCCTGACGGGCTGGAGCTGCTCCAGCCATGCGGGAGTCGGTGCAGGAGAGCTTTTTTTCTCCCAGTAAGAAGTGCTTCTGGGTGATGGAAAAATGAAACCCAAATGCCCTCTAATGGCCTCGCACAAATGTGCAGGGGGAACGCGCGTTCCACAGCGGGAAGGAACAGCGGTTTGGGTGATGTGTCCAGGTGAGAAATGGACTTTTTAGATGTGTATTTCTGGAACTAATAATAAAGATGTGCTCATCCAGGTGTGGAGCTTGTCTGTGCAGGGTGAGCACAGCCCTGCTGGGCCAGCTCGGTGGGTGCAGGAAAGTCCTGGCACAGGGTGGGGCTGCTTAGAGTAAGAGAAGGAAAAAAAAAAAAAAAGTTAATCAAAGCACTGAACACATTTTTACAGTTTATTATATCCTGGGTTGAACCCTTCACTCTTACCCAGCCATAAGTTCTGCTGATAGCACCAGCCCTGGCCATAGCAGTGCTCAGGTCTCCAGGGCTGGGATGTGCAGGGCAGGGCATGGCACAGCACAGCCTCTCCTCAGCCTCCCAAAATCAGCACCCAAACTCCCCTGTAGCTCATCCCTCCTACTGCCAGGCCCACACTTCCTCCAGTTCCCCTGGACTGGGATTTCCCCAGCACGATGCAGCCACCATCACCAGCTGTCTGTGCTCCTGAGCAGGGCAGATCTGGGGGTAGAGGAGCAGAAGGCTGAATGGCAGCAAGAGCTCCTCTCTCCAGCCCAAGAAAAAGCCTCCCCAGCAGCAGAAAAGGCAGCAGGGCCAAGGCAGCTCACCCACTCCCTCAGGCCCAGCAAGAGCTGAAAATAAAATCAAAGTCAAGGATGAGGTTCAGTCACCTCTTGGGGGTGTAAAAAAAAAAAAAAAAAAAAAAAAAAAATAGAAAGAAAAAAACCCCTCACTGCTCTTTGCTTTGCCTACAAAGAGAATTATTTACTGCAATCGTCTTGTGCTCAGCCTGAATACAAATCATTAATTCTGTTTGATACAGGCATGTGGTGGTCCTCCAGCAGGCAGCAAATGGCAGAACAAACAGCTTTGGTTGACTTTTTTTAGTTCTCTGGTGGCCACCCCAAACAAGTGGTGACCTAGAGCTCATGTAGACTTCAAAACTACCACATTCCTCAAATGACATGGATAAAACATTGTGGGTACTGCAAATCCTGGTTTTAAGCCAGTTCTTGTTCAAGCATGTTGGGACTTGGCCACCAAGGCCGGGTGAGCTGCCAGGGCTGTCACACACTCCCAGATCCTGCCTAGCCACCTCTGGGTGATGGTAAAAAATCAGAAGGTCACTTTTTTAGGCAGCAACCTGCAATTCTCATCTCAAACAAGTGACTCAACACACCTCTGCTATAATTATCTTTTTTTTTTCCCCTGCAGAATGTCTCCCTGATTCACTAAGCATCTAAATAATGAATTAATGATTCAAAATAAATCAGAGTTATTTTTCCCTATGAATGCAGGGAAATCAGCTCTTGCAATTTGATTGCCAGTCTCACAATATTTCCCTCTGAAGCCCTGCTACCCTGGAAACGTGGTTATTTGAGGCTCTGATGCAGGGTCCTGGCTTTGCCTGCTCGTGTGGGGCAACAGAGAAATATTCTACCCCATCCACAGGTAACGTGTAAAGATAAAAATCCCCAGAGCAAAAGAAAATTCTCTCCTGTCCTCAAGGCACAAGGCCACATCTGCACACAGCCTGGGATCTGCCAGCCACACTCCTGAGACAGTGATGAGCAGCAGATCACAGCTCATTTCTGTGCAAGCACACACAGCAGCTGAAGGAAAACTGAACCTACTGGATGAGTAAACAACATGCATCAGAATTTCTTTTCTAAGTCATCCTCATGACTGATGGTTTTTAAATGCACAGAGTTGGGTGAGAGAGGGCTGGGTGAGCCCCTTATTAAAGCAAAACATTTTCAGATACTGAGCACAGGAATGCAGTACTCAATTGAAAAAAAAAAAAAAATCAAGTAGATCAAATGGATTCTGTATTTTTCCTGGAAAAACATGGCTCAGGTTATGTGTTTGCAGGAGCTGTCTTGGCCCTGTGTTCTCATCCTGACATCAGCCAGGATCCAGGGGGGAGGGTCCTGATGCAGGATGTTTGGGATGTATTGAGAGTGAAACCATGGCTTAAGTGCACCTAAACCACACAGGAGGCAGGTACAAGAGAAAAGCTCCGTGGTTGCACCTCCAAGGGGTCCAGGGCACAGGAAATGTGGAGAGCATGGGGTTCCAGCCATTCCTGGGCAGCGCTCCCCATTCCCTGCCCTGCCCCTCTCCTCCCATGGCAGGAGGCACCAGCTCCATGCTGGGACAGAGAAAGCTGAGAGCAGCTCATGACCCTTCCCATGACCACAGAAGTTCTCCCAGCCAGCTGCTGTCTCTGCCTCAGTTTCCCCAAAGGTTGATGGCACAAAGGGAGCTGCTCCCAGTCTGTTCCTCTCCTCTCGCTGCCCTTCCACGCCTCCATAAAGTTGCTCTGCAGGTGCCACCCCAAGCCCAGGCTGCAGAGCAGCTGATGCACACAGAGGTGAAGGGGGCAGGAGCAGGGCAGGATGGAGTCACTTCCCTGAGGGGTGCACCCCATGAACCCCCCTGCCGCTGTCACCCCAGGAGCACAGACCCACCACAGCCTCTGCAAACCGCAGAACGGCCATATCTTCACCACATGGAAACAGCTTCTACGCTTCATCTTTTCGGCGGCACACCCATACTGGTGAGATTTTATTACACAGGCAGGAAATAACACACAATGTTTCCCACCGCTTATCTGATCCAACAAGCAGTGTCTGAAGTCAAGAAACACACTGGTGCTCTCAACACGCAGCTAACCATCACCCCATCTGCGTCTGGGGCGTCCCCACCGTGTCCCCGAGCCGCCGTGCCCGAGCGTGGTCCAGCGGAGATGTTCAGCAGCTCCCAGGGAGGGATGGATGCTCAGTCGGGATGGTTGGGCAGGACTCACCCTCCCTCCACCTCCTCCTCCTCCCCACTGGCTGCTGAGATCCCAGCCTCCTCCCACTGTCTGCCCGGATTCAATTCCCGGAAAATAGGCTGCGGTGGCCCTTCCAGAGCCCAGCCTTTCACCTCAAGTCCTTTCCCCAAGGTCGTTTTCCTGTGGCTTATCAGGGTAAACCTTCTCCCCTCTGACTGTTGCCTGTTAGCTCCCGCACCTGCAGATCCAAGTGATTTCTGGCCCTGTTTATGCTGCAGCAGCTGCTCGGCAATGAATGGGGGCTGCCCTTCCTCGGGGTCTGCTCTGGGGTCTCTAGTTTTAGCTCTTGCCCCAGTTTCACAGTATCTGGGTGTCTCCTGCCTCTCGGTGCCTGTGACAAGACAGGCAGGGCACAGCCCATCTCCCGTGCTCCCCGCACGGCTCGGGACCGCTCGAAGGAGGAACGGGGAAAGGGTTTTTGCGCCTGGGGAGGGAGACAGAAGGAGCAGGAGCAGCAGCAGGGAGGGGGCAGCTCTTGAGCAGGGCTCGCTCTGCCTGGGCTGGGGACAGCCAGCCCGGTGCATCCCTGCCTGCTGCACTGCCTGTGGCACCGGGGATGGCAGCAAGAGCCCCACGGAGCACTGCCGGTCTCCTCCTTACCTCTGCTCCCGGTATTTCTGAGCGTTGGAGCCAGGAAAAAAGCTGTCGGGAACGGCAGTGAGGGCGGCTCATGGGCTGCGGGCTTCCAGCCCCCGCTCTGGAAAACGGGGAGGTTTCTCCTGCCCGCGAGTGGGACAGAACAGAAACAGGCTGAAAGCTTTGGCTCCCCTCCTCAGGCATCCCTCTGCCTCCCCCCTGCCTCCTGCTCCCTCCAGGCACTCCCAGCACCCAAAATAGCCGAGGGGCTGCGTGTCCCTGGCGCCGGGCTCCGAGTGCCTCAAGAGGGCTGGGGGGAGGCGCCGAGGGAGCGGCGGAAGCTCCTCTGGGCTGCTCTCGGCACATCCTCCGTGCCCCGGGGAAAGTCCGGCACCCTCAGGTCCCGGGCCGGGCTCAGCAGGAGCGGAGAGAGGAGCCGCAGCCTGCGCCGGAGGGCACCGTGCTGCCGCGGGCACCGAGCACCGGGACAGCCTTCCACGGAGCACCGGGACAGCCTTCCACGGAGCACCGGGACAGCCTTCCACGGAGCACTGGGACAGCCTTCCACGGAGCACTGGGACAGCCTTCCACGGAGCACTGCCACCAGCTGCCACCGAGCACTGCCACCACTTTCCACCGGGCACTGCCACCACTTTCCACGGAGCGCTGCCACCAGCGGCCGCCCTGGGCAGGGCTGTGGCAGCCCGATGGCTGCGGATGCTGTCTCGGCGTGGCCCGGCAATGGCAGTCGGGCTCTTTGCCCCGTGGATTCCGCCTTCGCCCAGCGCTTCCTGCCCGCCGTGTACCTGACCGTGATCCCTCTGGGGCTGCTGGGGAACGGGCTGGGGCTGTGGCACCTCTGCACAGGGCCCCGCGAGGGTGGCCGCCAGCCCCTCAGCCTGCTGGTGGGCAACCTGGGGCTGGCTGACCTGCTCTACGTCAGCACGCTGCCCTTCCTCGTCAGCTACTACCTGCGAGGCAGAGTGTGGCTCTTTGGGCAGGCCTGGTGCCGCCTCACCCGCAGCCTCTTCCACCTCAACCTGTACGCCAGCATCGGCTTCCTCACCTGCATCAGCATCCACCGCTACCTGGGCATCGTGCACCCGCTGAAGGCACGGGGCAGGTGCCAGGGGGCAGCCTCGTCGGCGTGGCTCAGCCTGACGGTCTGGGTGTGGGTCCTGGCACAGATAGCCCCTGATCTTGCCTTCAGCAAGACGGATGACACGGGGACCAAGTGCCACGACACCACAGGACACGAGCACCTGGGTGTTTACCTGCCCTACACCTTTGTTGTCACCATGACTGGGTTTGTCATCCCGTTCCTCATCATCATCGGGTGCTACTGCCACGTGGTGTTCGTGCTCTGCAGGAATGACAGCGTGGACCCCAGCCTCAGGAGGAGAAGCATCAGACTGGTGATTCTCGTGATGGTTCTCTTTTCCATCTGCTTCCTCCCCTACCACATCTTCAGAAACCTCAACTTGTTTTTTCGCTGGCAACCGCAAGGGTCCTGCACACAGGCTTCAAAGGATGTCTACGTTTCCTACCAGGTGACTCGGGGCCTGGCCAGCCTCAACAGTGCCCTCAACCCCCTGCTCTATGTGGTTACCAGCAAAGACTGGAGGTCACGAGTGAGGACCATCCGCCAAAGCGCCAGACAGTGTCTGAGGCCACCCTTCCGGCGCACGGCCTCTTGCCAGGCAGCTGAGAAGAAGAGGAACATCATTCTTTGTAAGGGGGAGGCTTCTAATGAGCTCTGAGGCACCTGACACCCCCACTTCTGCCACGTCAGCTTGTGCTTGGCCCCTCCCTGGGGGCAGCCCCCCACCTTGACAGCTGCTTTGCAGAGATGGTGACAGCAGCATCGCGGGCTCCGTGCACACAAGGGATAGACAGGACTGTCAGCATCACAGAGAAAACTGGCACCAGATTTCAAAAGCAAAGCCACTCGACCCAACCATTCTGCCTACAGCACGCCTGGAGATGGAAAGAGATGATCACGTTTGCTCCAGTCCAAAGTGTTTCCTCCAGCCCATCATGAGCAGTCTGAGCTAGTGAACACCTCTTGCTACCCAGCTCCTCTGACTGAGGGATGGGAGGGAGTGACACCTTGTCCCTCCTCTCTACTCTACTGTACAAAGAGGATTCCCTCTTTCACCTAAGGAGAGGTCCTGCATTGCAGAACAGCTGAGAGGGTGAATTTTTGCAGGGGGGGAAGAGCTTTGGAATGGAAATATTAATTAAAAAATCAGGTTTTAAGTACATTACTTAGCTCTGCCAGTTCCTGGGTGACTGAGCTGTTCCAGGATCTGTGGGATCCTCTACTGCCCACCTCCTTTGCAGAAGAGAAAGACATTACTGGCATTACTCACTCTCTTTTGGAAGAGCACATAGTAGAACTTACAAATAGGCATTTTAAAGTTTTTGGAGGCTGTTGGTTGGGGTTTTATTTTGGAAGGTGAATGACTGCAGTAGCCTGAACTGCTTTCAGCAGGAAAATGCCAGGAGAGTTTGCAAATCTTCAGGTGGGTGTTTGCATCTTGCATCCAGCCTTGAAAGGGCATTAGATATGACTTGTGAAAATTAGATGTGCAAATAAAAGGAGAAGCAGCACTGGTGTGAAGGCTTGTGAAGGCAGGATGTGATGGTGAGGGCAGCTCTCTGTCATCACCAGGAGTGGCAGGTCTCTTGCTTTGGGGTGAGCAGAGGCTCCCAGGCAGTATTTTGGTTTTTAATCTTGGTCTTACCCACTACAAACAGCTCGAACATTTCAATTCAATAATGTGATTTGCAGTGACAGCAGCTTTTGGAGCCCCGCTGAAGGAAGTGGACTGTGAGTTCAAATCAGCCCTTTCTGGGAAAGCACTGGCCCACGGACGGATGTTGTGCTCTTTTCCTGACATTTATGTCTGTCAGCTGTTCCTCACACGGACCCACCTTAGCTGGGCAGTGCAGGGAGCACAGCTGGCTTGCAGCACAGGTAATGTGTCTACAGTGCAATAAACAGCTCATGCTTTCAGTTGTGAGTCGTCTGGCTTCTTTTAAAGCCTTATGGGAGCCTGGGAGCCAGCTGGCCTGTGGGCTGGAGCAGGAGCCTGCCTGCTCAGGGAGTGGAGATGATCTTCCCAGGGCTCTGCAGACAGAGAACTGCTGGGAGACTGCAGGCAGCTGCTGGAGAGTGATCTGTGACAGGCACACACTGAGGAGCCTGCTCAGCACCAGTCAGGGGTCCCACAGAGCCTGAAATGTCCAGCTCCCACCTCATCCACAGGAAAAGCAAAGATAAAGCATAAATTCACCAACAAGAGCTTCTCTGTCTGTAGTAGGAAGATTGAGACATTAGGATCAGACCTGGTCCCTGCTCCTTGCTCCAGATCTGGGCTTCTCCAGAGCTCTGAACTCTTCTTTGTTCCCCAAAAAACACCCACGCCTCTGAAAGCTGTCCAGCTCTTCCATCTCCACACATGGATCCTGTCTAAGATGCTACAGCTCCCTGCAGAGCCAGCCTTGGCTCGCACAGCCCTTGGGAGCTGTGACACCCTGGCACTGCCCCCACTTTGGGCAGGGTTGGTTGAAGTAAAGCATCACCACATGTTGGGGAGGGAGCGCTGCGTAGGAAGTGCCAGCAAACTCTGCTCTCACCCCCTGCATCCTTGTGCCCAGATGTGTCTTCTTGTCTTCTCCAGTGCCCCCTCCCTTCACTTGTAATAAATGGTTTAAATGGTGTCCTAAGAAGCATCCCTGAGCCCCAGGGACAGTTGCAGGAATAAATCTGCACTTTTTTTCTGTGTTCTGTATCTGGCAAAGCAGCAAAAGCCAGTAAGGATCTGTGTGTTGGGCTGATGTCTGAGGAGTTTGGGGTGTAATATTTAATTCTTTTTTAATCACAGCCCCCTTGATTTTCAGGCAGTGCTGCTTCCCATGTGAACTGGAGGGAATAAGCTCTTTCCCTTTATTAGGTGTGTGTGTAATTAAGGCTCAGCCCCTGGCACATGAACCTCTTCACAGCTGGTGATGGGACAAAAAAACCACCCTCCTTCCTCTAGCCCTCCCTCCTCCATCCCTCCTTCCTGCCCTCACTGCCAGGGAGGTTCCTTCCCTCCCCAAGAGCAGCTGCTGCTCTCTGTGGGATATGGAAGTGTGTGGCCACTGCAGGGATCCTGCTCAAAACCTGCTCAAAACAGTGCATGGGCACTGCTCCCCTGTCAAAACCTCCCAGGGCTCTTTATCCCCTGGAAGCAGAGGGTTTGTCCCTGGAGCAACCAGCATGGGCAGCACCCAGCCTGTCCCAGGTCCCTCTTATAGCACAGGAAGAACTGTTGGGAGTGGGTAAAGGGGCAGGGAAGGTGGGCAGCTGTCATAATCCTCCTTCCCCTTCTCCCAACACAAGCATTTGCTGCTGGCAGGAAGGGGCCAGTGCCCCTGGAGAAGCTGTGCCATGGTTGCCTCCTGAATCATCACCCCTTTTGGGCTCCTGGCTTATGACAAGCTGGACATTCTTTCCCTCCCTTGGCTATCTGTTGCCAGACTTTGGAGATGTCTAAAAGCAAGTGAGAGGAATCCCACCTCCTTCTCCCACTGCCTCTCTGGTACAGCAGCATGGAGCAATGGTCTTGTCTGCAGAATCAAGCTGAAAGCAGATTTTTAACTCCTTTACCAAGATTAGACCCAACCAATAAATCAAATATGGTGAGAATTCTCCTCCTGACACTAATGGGATCAGGATCTAGCCTGGAAATTTGGCAGCATTTCTTGCTTCATTAAATAAACCGCTCTTGGTTGAGGATATGTTGCAAACACAGTCAAGGTTTGTTATGTTACAGAGAACTTTTGAGCTGACAGCCCAGGGAAGCCAGTCAGGCAGAAATAACAGGCACACATACAGATGCACAGATGTACAACCACTCTCTTCCTCCAAAATGCAGAACCGTTTTGTTGGGTTTTTTTGGCATGCAAAACACTCTACAAGAAGAAAATATTGCTATCAGCAACATCTAAGTGCATAGAACTCAACTCTGATTAATACTTCATTTCATTTTGCACACATTAGCTAAAATCTGGCTCTGGCTCAGTTCAGGGGTGCTGGTAGGGCCAGTGGAGCCCTGATTGCTAAACAAGTGTGGGTTGGCTGCCCTGTGCTGAGAACAGGCGAGGTGTGAAGCTGGACGAGAAGCAGCCAGAGCAGGGGGCTCCCGCAGGATTTGGCTCCCCATTACTCCAGGCACCCAGCCCCAGGACTTGGTGGAGCATTTTTCACAGTGTGGTGGGAGGCTGCAGTGTGCACACAAAAAGGGATGAGTCACTCAGGTCACTAATGAGAGGTCACAGCATCCTCAGATTCTGTGAGAGGCATTTATTTCTTCAGCAAAACAATTTCATTGCTAAAGTACCTTTGGCTGCAGTGACACCAGACCTGACAGGTTATCTTATTTACCGAGGAGATCGATCAGACTGGGAAGGGAGAGCAGATGTAATTATCCAGGTGAGCTGGGAAAAATGGTAAACATACCTGCCACTGGGGTGCTGCTGGTGATTTTAATAAAAGAGAAAAAGCTGACTCTTTGTCTATACTGCATGGAGTGCTTTGGCATCCGAGGGACCAACAGCTTGTGCAGAAGAGAGCAAATCACAGAAATAGAACAACACTTAGCATGCCTGTGTGAAGCCATCAGGCCAGCACTACCCCTGCAGTGCATGCAGTTATAAATAGTGATAGTTATAAATAGTTATAAATAGTTATAGATAGTTATAAATAGTTATAAATAGGTGATGCCGTGCTGCGCAGGACCCGGGGGCGAGGAGCGCACGGCCAGCCCCGGCCGCCGCTCCCAGCCCAGCAGCATTTGTATGTGCTCTACAGAGCGACTGCAGCTGCACCCTGCAGGCACCGGTTTGTCCTGCAGGACTCGCCGAGCCCAGGTTTGAAAGAGTTGTGTCATTTTAAACTCCGTTTCTTTAAATATCCGCCCGCAGCAAGCGCTCCTTGCCCCGGATCGCTGCTTGAGGCAGGCGCCAGCACAGGAGCGGGGCAGTGAGAAACCCCCGGGAGATGCTCAGTGCACTACGACCTGTGCTGCCTCCTCAGCATCCTGGGAGGAAGCTATCATTTGAATTTTGCCCAACACCTCTGCTCTGTCATGAGCAGGAGACACTCAGATCCAGCCTGGCTCCCTGAAGAGCCCTTCGTGCCAACGCGCAGCCCAGCCAGCGTGAAATTCTTCTGCTTGTTTGGGTTTATGGGCAAAAAGTTTACCCTAAGGAGCATCAGAGAGCTCCCAGGCTTCCCAAAGGCACCACAGCTCCTCCTTGGAGAAGCTGCTTCCATGCTGTGCTCACGACATCCAAGGACAGGAGACAGATTAACTCTGTCCTGGCTGCCTTTGCTCACGGGTGGAGGTGCAGAGCTGCTCCTCTGTGCTCAGCAGAGGTGGGGAGAACCACCCACCACAGCTCCCAGTCTGCTCTTACCAGCACAGCCCACCCTGCAGAACCTCCGTGTCTCCAGTCCAGGCAGTGGGGACAATCCCATGGCAGTGGAAGCTGCTGGCACGGAGGGGAGCTCAGGGGTAGGGTCACTGGTGCCAAGAGCCGGGCATTCTCACTGAATGAAGTGTTACTTGGCTTGGAGGCAAAAATCCCCCTCTGAAAGTGTGTAGTGCTGGCCAGTGCCAGAGGAGATGGGGATGCAGTTCCTTTGGGGTGCAGCTCATCCATGAGCCTGGGGCTATCCAAGACCCCAGCTGGTCTGCACAGCCCATCATGAGATGCTGCAGCTTCCTCAGGGCTGTTGGAGGAAGGAATCTTTCTGTGTGCAAAGCTGAAACAACAACTCCATCCCTGTAGCCACTATCACACTGCAATGAGCTGGGATGTGGGGAAAGCTCTGGCAGGGTGCCCCAGGGCAGACACCAGCAGCACAAGGGGCACAGTGAGGAAGAGGGGCTTCAGGAGCTGAAACATTCTTTATTTTCCAGCGGAGCATGTAGGAACAGAGGGTGGCTCATGGACAAACCAGCAGACTCATCCTGGGAGTACGGGACACATCCTCTCCTAAAGACACAGCACAGGGATGAGTGCTGGACTTGCAGCCTCAGCTGCCAGCCCCAGCCCGGGGGAAGTTCTCATTGCCTCCATAAAGGGGGCTGCTCACGCGTGGTTCTCAAGCCAGAAACCCCCAGATGGCCATGCCCTGACTCTGTGCCTGGTCCTGTGTGGAGATGGCCAAGGGATACCCAGAGCATCACCTGACACTGCTCAGCACCTCAGCTGCCGCCTCAAAAAATGACCTAAAAGTCAGGCAAATGTTTCATGTCACAGAGAAGCTTCTGGTTTATTTTCGCGTTTACCTCAGGTGGTTTGCCTGCCTCCAAAAAAGCCTACTGTTAATTTAATTCCCTCTAATGATTGATGGCAGATCTGGCGTCCCAATGCCTGGATCAGCTGTGATTCCTGTGCCACCATTTGCTGTGCCCCAGGGACAGCACACAGCCCCTGAGCATGGCTGGAAAGAAAGGGCCAGGGCTGGAGCAGGGGACAACAGCTGGGCCAAGCGAATACAGGGACATTTTTGTATTTGCAATTCGGAGAGGATGTGTCTTATCTCCCCAGACAGTCCTTCCAGAGAAAAGCCTGGAGAGAAACAACTGGAAACTTTTTGTATATAAACAAGACTTAGTAGAATCTGCAGTTTTAAGGTGGAGGAAGAAATCGGTCCCGAAAACGGTGCTTACACTTCAAGAGAAAACAAATATTTCGTTTTGTTCTATTCATTCCCCACTGGGAACCTGCTGTGCCCTCAGGCGTGGGCAGCAGGAACATTTTCACAGGGCATTTACAGCTCCCTTGGCTGGGAAATCGCTTGTGGCCCAAACCCAGAGCCCTTCTGGTCAGTGCAGTGTGGGACCAGCCATGGAGCATCGCTAGCAGGGGAAGAAAAATGAATCTTGGAAGAATTAAACCCTGCACTGAAATAAGTCGGTGCCGGGCAGGGAAGCTCAATCAACCTCGCAGCGCCGGTCCTCAGAGGAAAACAGGAAAGGACATCTTGAGTTTTACTAATAAATGCACTTTTCTCCAGTTAAAGTCCTGGGGCCGATTTGTTTCCTAGCGCGTTATTTTTAGCATCGAAAGGAGCCATTTACTGTAATCTGTCTGCCCGGGAAGCGGAGCTCCGGGGCCCACAGCCGGGACTGCGGCAGCGCCCGCGCCGCCAGCCCCGACCCCGACCCCAGCCCCGACCCCGACCCCGACCCCGACCCCGACCCCGACCCCGACCCCGACCCCAATCCCTGATCCCCGGCCCCGGCCCCGACCCCGACCCCGACCCCGACCCCGACCCCAACCCCGATTCCCGGCCCCAACCCCGACCCCGACCCCAGCCCCGACCCCAGCCCCGGCCCCGACCCCAGCCCCGACCCCGGCCCCAATCCCCGACCCCGATCCCCCATCCCCGACCCCGATCCCTATCCCGATCCCCATCCCCGACCCCGATCCCGATCCCTGATCCCCGATCCCCCATCCCCGATCCCCGATCCCACAGGCTGAGATGCAGGGAAGTCCTTTATGGCATCGTGATGCTGCCACCCGAGGTGGGAGCTGGCCCGGGGCCAGCCCGGCTCTCCCTGTGGCCACGTTCCTACCCTGAGTCTGTGTGGTGGCCATGGCAGCTCGTCTCCAGATCCACCTTGCCCAGAAGCAGGACCCTTCTCCAGACACACTCCCATAGTCTCTCCTTCATTACAGGGATCTCCTGGTCCACTCTGGCACTGGCAGCAGCACCACGGAGCCTCCCAGCCCCAAAACCCAATCCAAACTGGCAGACAGCTTTGATTTAACAGGCTCTCAGCAAATACTTCCACAAATTTTTAAGTAGAGGCATAATGATTTTATCTTATTATTTTATAATTAAAGCCAAGATCCTCAAACAAAATAAATGAACCCAGTAAAGCATCTGAGATCAAGAACTCGCTAAAGCAGAGCAGCACCTTTCCCATTTGGTTGTGGTCCAGGCGCTTTATGGCAGGTACTTTGTGCCTGGCTGATGTTCAACTGACAGCTTTCCAAGCATATAAAAAACTTATTAGGCTGAAAATAGAGTTTGTGACCATAAACTGTCAAGAGTACTGTCAGCATTTCCAGCCCAGGTCTGCTTTGTGTACAACCAGTGGCAGATCAGGCTGCTGGAGGAAGTGGGGTGCAAGCATGGGGCTGTGTGGCCCCTCACAGAACCCATTTTGGGTAGGAAGGGTAGGTGGGAAATGCTTCCAATGAGTTCTGGGGTATTAGGAGGTGGCATGATGAGGTTTAGCATGGCTGGTACTGGGTAAGGAGGTTGGAGCCAGTCATACACAGAACCGTGTTAATGTGCCATGGGGTTGGAAAGCTGGAAGTCACATCCATGGGAGACCAAACTGCATTTACAACCAGTTTATATCCAATGCTTCCTTATTTCCCTTGCTGAGCTTCCACATCACAATGCAGAGCAAAGTGCCTGCAGCCATCTGAGCTACAAAGAGCCCAGGAGGGAGGCAGAAGCAATTCTCAGAGCCAAGGTAAAACTGTTCTTGAGCCTGCAGTAACTGAGCATGGCCAAAAGACAAATCCCAGGCAGCTCCAGCGTGCAGGGGGATGTTTTACAAGATGATTTGTGGAGTCATGGGACAGAAGCAAACACTACATCCAGCCTGGGTGCAGTCAGGAATGCTGTGTCTGCAGAGGAAGGCATTGCCCTGGCCCTTCATGTAGAGAGGAGGGAGTGCTCCCTGTGCCCAGCTCACGGTGCTGCCTGGCTGGGGCAGCCCAGCAGTGCTTTAAGGACATCATCTGGGCAGCTGCTTGTTATTCATACTCTGATACCTAATAATTTTTAGAAATTAAACTAATACACTGCTTTAGAAATACCCTGTGGCTTTGCCAGGCTATCTATAATCTAAGTATTAATGGCATTAAAGCGAGAATAGCTGATGCTTTTACTAAAGCAAACAAAAACATCAATTTGGTGCTTAAAAATAACCTAAAGAGGCAGAGTACCATCAGGATGGTCCCCAAGCCCTCAGAGAGCTGGAGCACCTTGGAGCTGAAACCAGGGAAGGAGTTGGGTGGTGGGACTTGGGATTGACTCAAGCAGACCCACACAACTGGTCCCTGTTTAGTGCTTTTGGTCTGAAACTGCTAAGCAGTTTTTCTTATTTCAATCCATTAGAACTAGAAAAGCTTTTTAATAAACTCCCTGCCAGCATGGAATTAGAAGATGTGGGCCAATTAGACACATTAATTAGTCACTGGTTTAAACAGAGATGAGGTTTGACTTTGTTTACCGGCCTCTCAAAGTTCACCTCCAAAGGATTGGAAAAAAGGCACGTTCACTCCCAGTCACAAGCACCTCCCCACACAAACACAGCACTTGGACTCACGTTTTATTTTCAGAGCTCCTGCTTTTTCTTTGCCTCCCCATGCAATAAAAATGAGACATTTAATCTCATAATGCAACTTCTCGCTGAAAATCAATGATAAAGTACATTATCTTGCCCGCCCTGAACCCATGGCTCCAGCTTGACCTTCCTCAAGCAGAGCAAAGTCCAGAGAAACACAAAGGTTGAATTTATGGTTTCCCAGCAAGAAAGTGTAAAACTTTCCTGTGCCTCAGGAGGAACAGGACAGGATGGCCCTCCACAACAGCCATCTGACACAGTTTGGTGTCTCTCATGCCCTGTGATCACTGCAGGCAGGAAAAAGTAGTGTGTGAGCAGTGAGAAACAGATCAGGCTGAATCCAGCCTGGGTTTTGAAGCCTCCAGTCCCACTCCAAACAGTCCTGGCTTGTTAGGACTCATTAGGAGATGGATCTTGCACCCCTTTTCCTGCTGAGCAGCATTTATTCTACAGGGGCCTCTGACCTGTAAGAGGTCAAAGCAAGCCTCAAAAGGAGAAATCAGTGACATCCCAATCTCTGTAACTCCCAGTGCAGCAGGGAAAGGCCATGCTGAAGGAAGACCCATGTCCCAAGACACTGCAAGGTAAAGATTTCTTCTGGGGTCAGGAAAAGACCTTGAAGCCAGCCAAGGTCAGCCCACCACAAGCCCCAAAGAGGACAGGACAGTAGAAGGGAACTCTGAGAGTTGCTCATGCTGTGGCAGCAGAGATGCTCCCCCTGTCCCCAGTGTCCCCAGCCACCCCTCCCTGTGTGGGCAGCACCTTGGGAAAGCCATGCTCTACCATCTCTGCCCAAGCACTGCTGGCTCTCATCACAAACTCTGGTGTGGAAATGAGCTGGGCAGGATTTACTTCACAATCAGCTGAGGTTGATGCTGCTCCTAAAGGAAACTGGGAAAGCACCTGTCTGCCTGCTTCACCCACCAGTGGAGAGCATCTCCCAGGGCTTTCCATGCTGCAGCTTACAGTGGCATGTTGGCCCAACATCTGCACGGAGCAGCTGGCTTTCCATAACAGGCTATGGCATCAGCTTAACCCTCCAAATATTTGGACCCAGAATTTGACCTGCAAGGCACTGGAGGCCCCAGAGCCCCTTCTAAAAGATGTGTGACAGGCACCCAAAGATGCAATTATTATAAGATCTCCTTCCTCTCTAATGGAACCAACAGAAGCTCAGTTAGCAGCTCTGGCTCCTGTCTCCAAGGTGGGAAGTCATTGCTGACCAGTGGAAAAAATTACCAGCACCAGGTGAAGTGCATCTGCATGAGCAGGAGCCCCCACACGTCTCTGGGGCTGGAGGTTTGACAGCATCCCAGGCCCCCTCAGCAGGGCTGCAAACACACCATGGAGAGCACAAACCACACACATTCCTCCAGCAGAGGCTCTGCCACATGATTTAGGAGGCTGCAAGCCCTGCCATGTCGAGCAGCACGCTGACAGCTTCTGCTGCTCCTGATGGATGCCGGAGTCTATTTTTTCTCCAATAACAACTTTCACTAATGGTGCTGGCACGGAGGCTCAGCAAGGAGGAGGGAAGTGGCAAGTGGCCAGGGTGAAAAAGAGTTCACAATTACAGTAGGAGAGGCCACTGTGTCCCTTGCTTTGGCCATGGAAATGCTGAGGACTGAGATGGAAGGGGCTCTAGGAGAGCATTGAGTCACCCCCTCCTTCAGGAGAGCACCCACTGTACCCAGAGCATTTTCAGCAGACACCCAGACATCTGCTTATCTTATTTTTAAACTCCTCAAGTGACAGGGTGGCCACGATCTCCCCCAGCAGTCTGTTCCAGTGTTTCACTGTCTTCATGGTTAAAAAGTTTTTCTTATGTCCAGTTCAAAGCTTCATTGGTGCAACTAAATCCCAAAGCATCTTCTCCTCTCCAGAGAGAAGCAAGATGGATGAAGAGGGATGTAAGCCTCATCGTTTTTTTCACTTGTGTGTTTTATTCCCAGCCAAAAGAAGAAGAGTTTATTTTCCTGAAAGAGATACTATCTCCTGCAACACACAACTCAGAAGTATCTTTCTATTTTTAAAAGTGAAGTATAGGAGTTACATAAAATCTATGGTAACCAGGAATGAGAAACAGGGTCTTCAATTTGTGGGCTCTGCCTCCTACCGCAGCTGATTTCCCTTCTCCTTGGGGCTGACCTGGGCTGTCCACAGCACATCAGAGCAGAGAGGCTGAGCTCACTGCCCCCCACACCAGCAGAGGATGGACAGGCCCCACATCCCCCGTGCCTGCAGCCTCTCACCAATGTGCCAAAGAAAGCGTCAGAAACAGTGAATCTGGTTTTGTTCCTTTCTGCCCACTTAAAACAGCACTGGACCCAACAGGCCAGACTCTGCCCTGGTAACCAGCTGGGAAAAGAGTGACACAGATAATGGAGAGAGATAACACAGCTAACACAGACAAATAACACAGATAACACAGATAGATAACACTGGGAACACAGATAACACAGATAGATAACACAGACAATGCAGATAGCACAGACAGATCACACAGACAGAAAACACAGATAGAAAACACAGATTGCACAGGTAAAACAAATAGATCACACCGGTGACACCGGTAGCAGCAGGTTCCTCAGTGCCATGGCTGTGAAGCGGCCCAGATCGGGGCAGAGCAGAAGGAGCAAGGGGATGATACCACGGAAAACTTGGGGGCAGCCACACAGCCCCAACCCTGCCTTCGGGAGGGCAGGTGAGGAGGGTGTAGGCACAAGAAACTCCTCCAGCCTGGGAGCATCCAGAAACATTTTCGGGGAACGGGGCTGTTACTGCAGTCACTGGCACGAGAATGAAGCGCGGCCTCTCTGGGGCTCACCTGCAGCCGGGCAGGGAGGGCTCGGGGCACACGGAGCCAGCCTAGGTGTGCATGCGAGCCGGAGCCCTCAGGAGCCCGCGGGAGCCGCTGCCCGGGGCAGGCAGGAGGCGCTGCGCGGTGCCCGGGCCCGGTGCGGGGTGCGGGATGCGCGGGCGGTGTGCGGTGCGGGATGAGCCATGCGCGGGGGTGAGAGGTGCGCGGGCGGTGCACGGTGCGGGATGCGCGGGGGATGCGGGATGTGCGGGCGGTGCCCGGTGCCCGGTGCGCGGTGCCCGGTGCGCGGGGGGCGGTGCGCGGTGCCCGGTGTGCGGGCGGTGAGCGGTGCCCGGTGCGCGGTGTGCGGTGTGCGGGCGGTGCGCGGTGCGCGGGGGGCGGTGCGCGGGCGGTGCGCGGTGCCCGGTGCGCGGTGCCCGGTGTGCGGTGTGCGGGCGGTGCGCGGTGCCCGGTGTGCGGTGCGCGGTGCGCGGGCGGTGCGCGGTGCGCGGGCGGTGCGCGGTGCCCGGTGCGCGGGCGGTGCGCGGTGCCCGGTGCCCGGTGTGCGGTGTGCGGGCGGTGCGCGGTGCGCGGGGGGCGGTGCGCGGTCGCGGGGGTGCGCGGGGGGCGGGCGGGGGGCGGCGGCGGCGGGGCCATGCGGAGCCCGGGCTGAGCGCGGCGGCCGCCCCTCGCCATGAAGCGGCAGAACCTGCGCACGGCCGCGCTCATCCTCTGCATCTTCTCCTACCTGCTGGTGGGCGCCGCGGTCTTCGATGCGCTGGAGTCGGAGGCGGAGAGCGGCCGCAAGCGGCTGCTGGAGCAGAAGCGCGGGGAGCTGCGGAGGAAGTACCGCTTCTCCGCCGACGATTACCGGGAGCTGGAGCGGCTGGTGCTGCAGGCCGAGCCGCACCGCGCCGGTCGCCAGTGGAAGTTCGCCGGCTCCTTCTACTTCGCCATCACGGTCATCACCACCATCGGTGAGTGCGGGCAGCACGGCCGGCGCGCACGGCATCCCTCCGTCCCTGAACCTCCGCACCCCGCGTCCCTACATCCAAGCTCCCTACACCCCCTGCCCCTCCATCCCTGCCTCCCATGTCCCTCTATCTCCATGTCCCTGAGCCCCATCCTTCTCCAGCCCTCCAGTACCCCTGAGAGCTCCAGGACAGTCTGGGGGTGCCCACATGGCAGAGACAGGTGTCACCCGTCCAAGGCAGGGACATCTCTTCGGGCCACCCCGAGCTGACCCTGTGGGACCCTAGTGCCCAGTGGTGGGCGAGGCAACCCACGGGCAGCCCCCCTGTCCTGGGGGTGCTGCTAAGGCTGGGGCTACAGGACACGATGTTGTCCCAGGGAGTCAGCAGCTTGTGGAGCTTCTGCGGGAACCTTTGGAGCAGGCAGCTGCCAAAGTTGGCAGCGGTGTGGGAGGGCAGAGGCAGGGGCCGTGTCTGTCCCCTGCGCTCGCTGTAGCCAATGAGCTGGGTGAAGAGCTGGGCAAGAATTGTTGGCTTCTTCACTGGCTCAAAACTCTGGGTGTTTGGCTGTGTGAGAACTGCTTCACGGAGCCAAGAGAGCCACGAGCCACTGCCTGCTGCTCTGCCTGCACAGAAGCCTGCAGAGACACGGGTGTCAGCTTGGAGGGAAGTGATTGAATCACATTAAACTCCCCCGTAGACCCACTTACCCATACTAGAGCCCAGTGCCTTGGTTTGTCCGCTTCAATTTTGCAAGAGAATGAAACTAAATTGAGTGAGGGTTGTCTTAATTAAGGTGAGATTAGCCACATGGGAGTTGAGCATAGTTTAATTAATCCACTTTGATTAATCCATGCACCCTTGGCATCCCGTGGGGGTAGACAGGGATCCTGTGCTTGTGTCACTGCTTGTGCTGGGATTTCAGTCAGCAGATGTGTTTTGGAGGCAGGAATCCTGAGGCCAAATCCTGCCCTGGCACAGCCAGCAGCCACCTCCTGCTCTTCAGGACAGAACTTTAGCCTTACCAAAGGGCTTGGAATGGTTGAAATACCTCTGGTAGCTGGAAGCATCATCCCTCAGGAGAAGAGTTGGTGGGATCAACTGCACTGTGTTTCCAGAGGACAGGAGGTGGAAGAGGGACAGGTATCCTGCAGGCCTTGCCTGGGGTCTCCGTGTGCTCCCATGGGATGTGGTGTGGGGTTTGTGGAGCTGGGAACACACATTGTCAGCAAACCACAGTGAGCTTAGGGCATGGTTCAGGTTAAACCCCAGCAGGAGGGAAAGATGAATGGCTTCAGAAAAAATCCCCATCATCACCTGACAGATCATAGCTTCATTTACATTATTTTCCTGTTGGCTGTGACAAACAATGGCTGTGCTTATCACACACCCCGTGTCATAAATAATTTCAGCCCAGGTGCCATATTTCTTAAAAGCTGACATGTTAGATCTCTTTATATTGGGCTGTGCTCCAAATCTCAGTTTTAATGTTATTGTAGCTGTGTTGACTCTTTCTAATTCCCTTTGTCATTTCGAAACCATCAGTCAAACGCTCCTTCAATGGTCTCTCAGGGTATAACAATTGTTTTTTCCACTTACTGCTCTTCTGGATCATTATATTTACATCCTCATTGCTGTCATTGTATTATCTTGCAGCCTGGGACCTGGTGATTGCACTCAGTTATTAAGCTTGGATCTGACTGGGAGGTTTTGCCACTGCAGTCTCCTGTCTGCTCTCTATTTCATGAAATGTGGCATGCAGGCATTAAATTCATCATTTTTTGTTATGTGAATTTGTGAATAGAGAGAGCAATTAGAAGCTCATCCCTTGTTGCCTGCTCACAGTTCAGAGCACAGCATGGTAAAGGATAATGCTGTCCTCAGCCCCTCAGCCCTGTCCCATATAGGAGTTTCCAGGGTTCAGGAGCCCAGGATAACGTGGTTATCCTCCTCTGATCCTTCCTTCACTGGGTGCAGCCCCTTCCCCAAGTGTCCTGGAAATCCACAGGCAACAAGGACTGAGGTGAAGCCAAGTCACAGCTTAGAACTGTGAGGTAACAAGAGGGTGTTTCCCCCCGTGTTTTCCATGCAAAAGTCACACAGATTCCTGCAGAAAGTGAAAATACAAATAGCTGTTTGTGAAAGGCCTGGCAGCAGTGCAGGAAGGAGCTGGCACTGTTCTGCAGGTGCCTTCAGAAGGGAAGTTTCAGGCCCTGGCAGGTTCTTGTAAAAGCAACTCAAAGGAAAGGCTCAGATGCTTTTAGATGCCTTTAGATGCCTTTGGATGCTGTTACTCCCCACGCCACGTGACTCCCTTGCACTGAGTTCGTTACTCATCCTCTGAGGTCAGGGGCCACTGGTTTCTGCTAAGCTGCTGTAATTGAGGTGGGCACAGAATCGCTGGAGTCCGGAAGATTGCAGTGAATACCTCACTACGCCTCAGTGTAATTGTGTGTGTCCTTGAGTCACAGCTCTGAAACTCTGGCCAAGGTGGAGAAATTAAATCTCAGAAGGCGTTCAAGGAGAACCTTGTCCTCCTGGAGCTCCTTGTCGCCAGGAAAAAGGCTGACAGGGCTGCGGTGGCAGAGATGCTCCCTACCCTGCATCTAAAACAGCACAGCCCCTCCTCCCCAGCAGTCCGGTGGTGCTTTAGGTCTGAGTCTAATTAGTGACACTGGAGTAAATCTGGAGTGGGTCTGCAGAAGTCCTTCCATACTGAGCTGCTCCTGTGGGGACTGTCCCTATAGGACAGGGTTGCAGGGTCGCTCTGGCTCCTGTCCAACAGGCCACACAGCAAGTGCTCACAGAGCTGAGACTCAAACGGGCATGTCACTGGATGGCTTGGGAGGAGGAGCAGGTGACAGGGGAGGTGGCAATGCCCCTGCAAGGGCAGTTGTGGATGGTCCTGGCTGGGTGTGCACCTCCCCACAGGGTGATCTGACACTGTTGGTCTCAGCATCTTGCAGAGCCTCTGTTCCCCCTGGCTGTGGGGTTCAGGTTACCCTGCACACCTGGCACAGCATCATGGCCTCTGAATTATCCGTGAGCTGCAGGAGGCTTGCAGACCCCAGTCCAGCTCTAGGCCTCCACTTGGTCTCTGTGACACGGGGGGCTATCAGAAGGGTACCTTCTCTCTTTAGAGGTCAAATGAGGTTCTGCCTACATGATACAGCAATGTGCCATCATCCCAAGGGATGGGCATCCCATGGCCCCATTAGCATAGTCTGCAGATCTGTTACTGAGTCATTTTCCATTCTTTCCCCCATTTTTCTACTGCTCCTCCTGGTGACAGGGCAGCTCTGCTGGAAACCCCAGTGAGGGCTTGACACCACCTTTCCTCCTTCCTGTGTCCTTCACAGGTTATGGGCACGCTGCTCCCGGCACAGACGCTGGCAAAGTCTTCTGCATGTTCTACGCCATCCTGGGCATCCCCCTGACACTGGTCATGTTCCAGAGCCTGGGGGAGCGCATGAACACCGTCGTGCGGCTGCTGCTCAAGAAGATCAAGAAGTGTCTGGGCATGAGGACAACCCATGTCTCCATGGAGAACATGGTCCTGGTGGGCTTTCTGTCCTGCATGGGCACGCTGTGCATTGGCGCCGCTGCCTTCTCTTATTTCGAGGGCTGGACTTTCTTCCACGCCTATTACTACTGCTTCATAACCTTGACCACTATTGGCTTTGGAGACTTTGTGGCTCTGCAGAAGAACGAGGCTTTGCAGAAGAAGCCCCCATATGTGGCTTTCAGCTTCATGTACATCCTGGTAGGCCTGACCGTCATCGGCGCCTTCCTCAACCTGGTGGTGCTGCGGTTCCTGACGATGAACTCGGAGGACGAGCGGCGGGACGCCGAAGAGCGAGCCTCGCTGAGGAGAGCCCGCAACAACATCCACCTCAAGCCCAAAGAGGACAGCCGCAGCAGCAATGCCATTTTTCTCCCTGTGGAGGACAGGACGAGCCAGATGAACCTGATCCCGCTGGTCCAGGAGGACGCGGAGAGGCAGCGGCGTCAGTCGGCCGCCTCGGCGGCCGCGGTGCCGTCCTTCTGCACGTGCCTGTGCTACAGACCCCAGGTGTGTGGCAGCCCGGCACCCTCCCACCCCGAGACCCTGAGCTGCCACACCAACCCTGTGTACTACAACTCCATTTCCTACAAAATCGACGAGGTGTCCCTGAGCACACGGGGTCAGACCGGCTCTTCCCCAGGGAGCACTTTGTCTTCCAACAGCCCTCGCTGCCGGCAGCACCCCCGGCTGCGGAGGAAATCCATCTAGGAGCACGTGCCGAGCTGTACTCAGCGCTCGAGTCTTACTACGATGATAAATTAAGAACAGAGATGTCAGGTTCTTCTTACTCATTTCTTCTGTTCCTCTCCCTCCCCCCAGCAGGAGCCTCTAAATCCTGTCGGGAAATGATGATTCCTTTTTTTGCAGGCACTGAATGACATTGTTAGTTTTTCTTTGCTTTTTCCTCCCAAGTAGGTTCGAGTATTTGGGACTGGCAAGAGCCCCCCCTGCCCCAATGTGAAGCCCACTGAGCTGTAGGTTTGCTCTCCCATCTCCCTGCTCCCCAAAAGGGTGCATTGCTGCCTTCCCACCCTGCTGAGCCTTGGCTCTGGCTGCTCTTACTCCATGGGCTGGGTTGCATTTGCTGTCAAAAGCACAGCGTGTGTGAGCAAGCCTTGCAGGGCTGGGGGCCTTTAAGTTGTCCCCTGGCACCAGGTGCAGGTAAGTCAGTGCCACACAGTAGATTTGCAGCTGGTGGGTGGGCAGGGAGAGGTGGGCAGGAGGGAATGGGCTGCAGTCCTGAAGCTCAGCAAACAGGGACAGCTTCATGGAGGAACTTCATCTCCTGTGAGCAGCCCTCTGAGTCTGAGCTCAGGTCTGTGGCTGGCTCAGTGCTTTTGGAAGCTGGAGGCCCCTGCACTCACGCACTTGCCCACCAGCACACCCTGCCTCCTATACCTCACCACCACAGGTAGGTGGCTGAAACGGCTGGAGGGACACTGTGCCCCATTCCCAGGGGAAGCTGAACTCCTCCAGTCCAGCCCAGCCCCAGCTCTCCTCTGTGCTGAGCCCAGACTGTACCAAGGGCAGCCTCAGGGAGAGCCTTCCTGAACTACACAGTCACTTGCAAAGGGCTTGGTCCTAAGGAGAATTTTTTTATTTAGCTAAAATCACCGCTCCCTTCCCCACCTTTCCTCCAGCTGGCAGCCCAGCAGCTCTGCCAGCTTCTCCCTCCTCCCAGCCCCTGTGAGCCCATGGACTTGTGCTTGTTGCTGCTGGAGTTATCTGAGGTGGGGTTCATCTCCATGTTCATCCCCATGTGGGATGTGGTACCTGCACACCCACACCTGGGTGGCTCTTTCCAGCTGGTGACCCCAGCATGGCCTTTGTCCATCCTGTCCCATCTGCATGAAAGCAGGGCTCTGACAGTGGTAGGAGCTCTATTTCTTTTTTCTCCAATAGGGGACATTTTCACTCTCAGTTCTATCTCAAATACCTTCTGAGGGGGTTTTTGTGGAGAAATAGCCCCTTTTCCTGGGGGTGGGGAAGGCATGCAGAGTTGCCATCATTGGGAAGGTTTCAGGGCAGGCTTTGCTCTCTCCTCCTTTTGTTCTTGGTGGCAGCTTAATAAAAAGTGAATCCATCTGGTGGTGGCTGATTATTTGTCACAAGGAACAGCAGAGGGATGTGTCCAAGCCCCAAAGCCCAGGCTGGCTCCCTGTGGGCAGGCTGCACAGAGGCAGAGAGGAGGATGCAGGTGCTGCTTGGGCTGCCACCAGGGGCTGGTTTGTGACACCTTCACCTGGGTGCCCCCCAGGCCCTTTGGGTGTGTGACATTCCAGGGGCTGGAAGGTCCAGAACCTGCCTCTCTGTGCACCCAGATGTGCACAGCTGGGTGAGCCTTGGTTTAGAGAAAGGGGGAGGAGGGGATGAACAAAGCAAGTTGTGAGTGTGGAAAACAGGCTTAAAAATGAGGCTTTCATTGGCTTCTCAGCTCCTCAGTGTGTCACTCCACGCTAATCCCACCAGCCCAGCCCTTTTGTAGCCATGTCCCATCTCCCCCACCCTCCCCACAGATTTCAGCCCAAGGTTTGGCTGTGCTGTGCTGCCCTTTGCCATCAGAGCTGAGCAGATGGAAATCTCCCCTTTTCCATGTTCAGCCTTGGACATCCTTCCAGTGGCCAAGATGGAGCTGCACCCCTCACCCTCACCATGCAGTCAGACGTGCATGGTATTGCCCCAATAAAATCCGTATCTGGTGGAGCTGGAAAGAGGAGAAAATCTGAATCCAGAGGCTGAGCCAGCCTTGCACTCGCCCTCTGGATTGAGCATGGCACTGCCCAAGCTCAGTGGCCCCGTGGTTGTGTCACAGAGCCCAGGATGCAGCCATGCAAAGGCCCAGCCCAGCAGAGGCAGCAGGGCTAGCTGTGTGACCTCCACACCCTGGAGGGCAGCGCTGGTGACGAGGTGACAGTGCCAAGTGGGGCACCTGCTCTGGCTGCTGCTACTTCCATGTGGCTTGAGCTTCCAGAGAGCTCTGCTTGACTGCTCAGTGATGGCCTGAGCCCCATCCTGCTGGGGAAGCCGGTGGTGGTCTGAGGGTGGGACATGCTGGGCTGCCCCCTGACACTCTAGAGAAACCCTCCTCCTCCTCCCCCTTCCATCACTGCTCCCCCAGGGGCTGTAGCTGGGGCAGGTGGGAAGCTGCCCTTGGTCTCACCCTGTGGCCTGCAGAGGGATTTGGAGGCATGACACCTTTTAAGAAATTCTTAGTGAACTATGATTTTATGATCCCTCATTCCATAGCAAAAGAACTTGCAGTAGCTCCCCAGAGAATGGTGCCTATTCTCAGCACCACCACCACCTCCTCCCACAGACCCCTCCAGCAGGATCCCCCAGACATCTCCCACCCAAGGATCCACCAGCTCCAGGCCCTCCAGGCAGCAGCTGCACACCCAGAAACCTCTGAGGGTCTCCAGGCTCCCCTGCACCCACACTGGATGTTCCCAACAGGCTGGGCCAGGGATGGTGTTTTTTCTGCCAGAAGTCTTCACCTCCAGGGTTTCAAAATCACCCTTGAATAGCCAGGGCTGGCCATGAAGGCTCTTGGACAGAAAACAGCAGGAGCTTTAGGCTGGGGTGGTGAGCAGAGCACAAGCTGGAGCAAGCTCAGCTCTGTGCCTGGAGAAGCCAAATTACATCCAGAAGTGGCTCAGGAAAATGCAGGTTTGAAGCTGGGGCTGATTGAGGGAGCTGGAGTGACAGCCCTTCCACACAGCACCACCAGGCTGCTCTCATTCCATACAGGCACAAGGAGAAAGGTCCAGCTGAAATCAGAGATTGAAGATGATGGTGGTGGCAACAGAGAGGGCAGAGACACTCCACAGAAAACCTCCAACACACCGTAGGAAAAAAAAGGTTTTATTATCACCATTATCAACGTTTTCATTAGCTTAACACTGAATTGTAAATCACTCAATCATTACATATTGTCTGAATAAAACCTACAGACAGGAAAAAAGTATAGCAGAATCCTCTCCTGACTACAGACGAGTGGCCGGCGTCCCACCGGCGCTGCCGGGACCGTGTCCCACCTTCCACCCAAGGCAGCCCAGGCACCTCGCGAGCCCCTCGCCACCTGGGCAAGCAGGCTGCCCAGCTCCATTGCCTGTGTTCCCTCTGGCTCCACAGAGATTACACCTCACCAAATGATGTTAAAAACCTCCAGGAAGTTCTACTGAGGGTTACAGAGGCCAAAAAGAGCAGATCTCAGCTGCCCCCACTCCTAGGCAAAAGCAAGAGGAGTGTGGTAACACGCCTGCAAATTTACTGTTTTTTGTGGAGCAATGAATGAAGTAAAAAGGTTTAACCTGTGAAAGCAGATTTCCCTACAGTGGCCAGGCCCTGGCAGTGGGGAAGGAGGCAGAGCTCCAGCACGGTGGCAGAGTGGGATGGGAGCAGGGATGGGTTGGGGATGCCCCAACCCCGAGCAGAGGCCAGCTCTGCTGCACTGCCCCGGGGCTCCCGGCGGGCAGCGGGAGATGGATGTGTCAGTGCACAGAGATACCGTGGGCAGCCTCAGTCCCCTCGGGTTGGAATAAGGCCTCGTGTCGAGAGGGAAGTGGGGACCCATGGAGGGAGCTGGGGAAAGCAAAGGGAAGGTGCAGGAAAGCTCCCTGGCCAGCACAGAGGCAGCTCCCTGTCTTCTCCTGGCTGTCAGTAGTGGCACATCCCGCCTGCCTGGGCTGCCGAGCCCCTGCAGAAGACCCCTGGCTCCTTCCAAGGATTGGAAAGGAAGCAGTTTTTAGGCGGGACTGCTACAAAACGTTGGCAGGACATGGGCATCCCTGGTGGGTGGCAGGCCATGGCAGTGCTGTGTGAGGGGGTCTCAGGGGAGGCACTGCATCCCTAGGATGCCCTTTCACCGTGCAGGGAGCGGGAGGAAAACAATCCCAGTGTGGTGACGCTAGGGGAACATGCCTTTAGATTCATCCTCAAACCTCACTTTCCCTGGCTCCAAAGCCAAAACCAGCTCCAGGTCAAAAGGGAATCACCAGAGTGCAGCACTGGGTCAGGAGCAACAGCCCCAAAGAAAAAAACTGCTGAAGGGTTTGAAGAGGATTTGAAGCTCCAGGCTGGCATTTGTGGGACCTGGAGTCCCAGTGGGCAGATATCCTAACACTTGGTGCCCAAGCAAACTATAGAAACCAGCTCCTGCAAAGCTTGTGGGATTTTTCCAGCAAGGTGTGCCTCACTCATTCCTTGGCTGGTTCTGCTCCCCATGGCTCAGTGAGTGGAGCTCACAGCTGCCTGGGCACAGTGTGTGCCCACACGGCCTCTGTCAGACACAGCCCTTCCCTGCCCTACACAGGGGGCTCAGCCCACATAACACGCCCAGAGTAAATGCCAAGGCTGTCCATGGGCCTGGCCAAGCTGGGATTAACAATACTGCTTTGGTTGCCATTTTAGCTACTGGCAAGTCACAAAGGGAAAGTCCTTGGGTCATCACCTCTGTTTGCTGGTGCTCTGGAAAGGGCTGGTGCAGGGTCCTTCTGTTTCAGCCACTAAAGTGCAAAGAACCAAATGCTACAAAGAAACTCACCCCGGTTCCTCTCCTCCACCAGGATAAGAGCAGCTACTGCGGGGAAGGGAGGGCAGAGGGTGCCTGTACTGTGGGAAGAGCTTGAGGTTCCCCAGGGATGAGTGTGCTGCTGCTGTCACAGGTGAGCAGCTGGGGATGCACGTGAGGCTGCTTGGTCACTGGGACATGGCCACTGAGCAGAGGAATCTGGCAGTGAGAGCTGAAGCCACATTTTGAGAACACCTAATCACTCACAAACTCCCTGTGGAATTACCGTGTTCACAGACACACACCTTGGCTGGCGTGCACTGGGGTGAGCACAAAAAGCCTTTCACTTTTCACTCATCATCCTCTTTTCTAAATGCTTGGCTCAAATCCAGCAGCGGCAATTTCATTTTAGATGCTCCCTCCAGGTCACAAAATGCCCTGGACTCCTCTACTGATGGCACTTTGCATTTACTCATCTCTCTCTCTCTCTTCAAAGCATTTCACAAAAACCAGGAATTCTTCCAGCATTCCTTGGGGCTCCCAGCACCACTGGGACCTGTTGCCTGCACAGCCTGGCAACCTTGAGAACAACATGGACACTTGTCCTACGGGAAGTGCTGGGAGGAATCCACAGGCAATGGACTGGGATGCTGTTTTGAAGCTCTTTTATTCTATGCACTGCAACAATGATGGAGCTGACTTAAAATCCAGTATCCTGATCCTGCCACTTTGGAAAAATCAGAGAGAGCCCAGCACTGAAGAAAGGCACAGAACAGCCTGTGCCTGTTTTACACCTTGGTCCCTGTGATCCCCTGCAAAAGTGCAACCTCTCTGCCTTGGGTGGAATTTTCTAACAAAATGGACAAATACCACCTATGAAATGGACAAAATAACCCACAGAGCCTTTAAAGAAGAGCAGCCTCATCTGCAGCACTGAAAAAAACCCCTCCCTTTAGCCTGCCCCAGGTTATTCCTTGAGGAAAATAGGCAGCTGTCAGGCAGAACTCAAGTGGCCCCAGAGTGCAAAGGCTTTTTTGCTTTATCAGGGCTACAGTGGCAGTGGGAACCATTCTCGTCAAGTTACAAATACTAGATAGCCTAAGAAAAACAGGAGATTGAAACAGTCATGAAGTTTATACTGAAACTATTTTTTACCTCTGTAGTATGAAGTCACCCACAGCTGTTTCCTTCTTCACCTAAGAGAGATCTCATGTCGATGGGCACAGACACTCACAGAGAAGTCTATAGGATGAATATATCTCACAAGGCAACAGCCCAGTCTTTGTTTTTTACAGTCAAAGTTAATATGGATCTTTTTCAAAAGTGGTGTTGTTGAGATTGAAGACAATTATAAACTGTATCAACAATATGTACTACAGCCTGCAAATCACAATCTGTGCACACCCAATGGAATATATTATTGCTTGGTAGCCTATTAGACTTTGTTTATAAAAAGATTTTTATACAGAGTACAGGATTATGACAAAACTAGCTAAGTTGTTCTCATCTTGAAAATACAACATCAATTCTTTCAACAAAGTAGCTGAGAGTTAATGAACAATAACAAATATTTACTAATAGTTTTATGGCCAGTTTGAACAGAATTTCTTATAGGACTCTTTTCTGGTGTTTATTTACATGTGCCTCTTTTCTTTTGGAAAAAGGTTGATAAAATATAACAAGGAACATAGAAATCAAAAGAATGAGTAAACTTCATACCAAGAACATCAAACATTTTTGAAAACACTAAATTATGTTACCTGTTAAAAAACATACATATCATTCTGTCTTTAAAGAAAAATATTTTTCCTGTTTTAAAATATTACCAACAGCATGTAATAAACTAACTTAAAATGAGTTTCATAAAAAAGTTGTCTTGCTGTCTAAACATTACTAAACATGCTTAGGTTGAGATTCTGTTAACTGCCTCAACATCTTAAAAACAGCTCCTTTACAGGAACTTGTGATATTCATACTCCAGAAGACCTGCAAATTTAGAACAGTACAATGATAAAGGATCTGGTAGCTAGCAACAATAAATATATATTTTCATTCAAAGCAAATAATTCTGCAATGTCCTTTGAAACAATCCATGCCCAAGAAATGCTGGCCCTTACTCTGCCCACAGTGCCTGCAGTGCAAAGGGATGCTCCAGCAGCTCTGGCTGCAGGATGAGGACCCATGGATTGAATTGCAGAGTGAAGACCTTGGCCATGCCAGCTGTGTTGGGGCAAAGGGAAAGAAACACCAGGAGACTGGGAAAATATCACATTTTTTGCCTGAACAAACCAGGACCAACCATGGTCATGGCTGCTTTTTGCTCAGAGCACAAAGAGGACAAAGCCACATGTGAGGCTGCTCTCCCTGTGTGCAGCAGATTCCCACCAGGGAGAGATCATTCTGCTCTCAGCATCAGGATTTCCTTGTTTTCCATAATGCAGGTAACATTTAGGGATTGGCTCTCCATGGTTTTTTTGACCAGCAATGCTCCCATTACCTTTACAATGTGGCAGCTCATGCACAAGGAACAGACTCAACCCTGAGTTGGGCAGGTACTTATCTCTCCTCAGTCTCATCCCTCATTTATTCACCAACCAAAAAATACTGTGACACCTTTTTTTTACTTTCATATAAGTCTCCTGCTCTTCCTCTCTCCCTCCCTGACTGTAACCAACAGCAAGACTCAGGCACAGGAAAAGACTCAGCCAGGACTTGCAAAGGGGACAAAAGTTCAGTTTTCAACTGCTCATCACTATGGCAAAATGCTGCTTTACACATGACCACACTGGTAATCCCAACTCTCACATCACATCACCTTAGACACAAACTGGCCAGCCAAATTTTTTTGGGGAAAAGTGGGTTAGGCTTTATAAAAAATAGGCTATTCCAAGCCTGAGACTTGTATTGGATGCTACACTGGGAGTTTTAAATTGATGGGCAATAGAAGAGTTCTTTTTTGACTACAATACACCATAGCCAGTGCAGGAATCACGTGTATGAGTGAAGCCAGAATTTAAACTGTTGGGTACCGTGCAAGTCCCCTGGCCTCACTCTGTGTCCCGTGGGCACTCGCAGAAGGGCTCCTGTGAGTCTGCTTTGAGAAGGAAAGTCACCTGCACTTGCCAGCTCATGTGGCTGTGCTTGGCAGCCAGGGATTGCAGTGTTCACTTACTGGGGAGAAACAGGACTTGGAGTGAGTAGAACAAAAGTGAGAAGCACTGGACCACAGTCAACCACGTAAAAAATGCAGAAGAAAATAGGATGGAGCAGACTGTGAAACTGCCTCCAAATTACAGAATTGGAGATGGTAACAAAAACAACAAAACTAGAACTGTAACTTTCTTTATTTTACCCTGACAGTGACCTTTCAGCATGATTAAAACCAGATGGAAGATAGTCCTTGGTGTTAAGGAGTCCTGTGGTAACTAAATTGATCATCACTGAGCCTGCAGAGCTTTGAGAGGGGCAGGAAATGGAGACACGTTGCATCTGCCAGGCACACAGGAACTGAGCTTTTTGACAGACAATCATTAAACAAAGTTTTCTGGGGAAATATTTTTGGCATATATAGTCTCCTACTCCCCATTAAAAACTGCAAAAATGCTGTTTTCATCTCACTGGACACAGGAAACTCAGGATTAACTTAGCTTTTACTGGTAGATAATGTCCAAACTACCTACCAATACAAAGTTTTCACCATAACTGAAGACAGAAGCCCTGTTGCCAGGTCTGGCGTGTACCTGTAGCTCCACACAGTCCTTTTAAAGTCATTGTTATTAAAAGATCCAGTGCTACAAACCACTAAATCTACCTATTCTATTCTAGTTCATACACATATTGTACAATATTGCCTAGTACTCACTACATACCAAGAGGAAAAGATGCTGACTTGAATTACAGTAAATGTGCTTCTTTTTTGAAAATAAAAATAAAAGAGAGAGCGCC
The DNA here is from genome assembly GCF_030490865.1 of Poecile atricapillus. Taxonomy (NCBI): domain Eukaryota; kingdom Metazoa; phylum Chordata; class Aves; order Passeriformes; family Paridae; genus Poecile; species Poecile atricapillus. The sequence continues at coordinate 9,139,917 of NC_081263.1, forward strand.
ACAACATAGTTTGACCAGCATGCAACAAACTTTCTTCAGCTAATATATAGAAATTTTCTAATACAATTAGAAAAAATAATTAGTGAGAGGCAAGAGACATATTTGATCAAGGAAATTAAGAGATTTATCTGAAATGTTGAGGCTTTTGCCATTGAAGACTCAAAAAAAACTAGTCATTCTATGTCCCTTGTCCTCCTTCCCTCTCCTTTATATTATAGAATTTTTTACAGATTATTGTAAGGCCTATATAATTTTTGCATCTATCCTGTAATTTATCTCAAAATAATTTAAAATGCCATAGACAAGCTAGGACCAAAAGCAACTGCTTTTACCATCCACTCAACACTCATGCTTTTACTCTAAAAAAGCTGAGGTCCACATGCAGAAATAAATGCTCAGCATTTCTCTATGACAGGCCAAGAATCTGCTCTTTCCTATATGGGACATGGGACCTTCACTTTTAAACCACAAAGTAAAACATCTCCAAAAGCTTATTCTGGGACAGCACTCATCAAATCCTCATTTAGGAACTAAGACAAAACCTAGCCAAAACAGAGCTATCAACAGAAAATCTTTGGAGATTCTCTGTGATTCTGGATAATTTAATTGTCTGGAGGATCCAGAGGACTTCCTCCAGCTCGTGGCTCTGCTGGCAGCAGCTGCCACAGCTCAGCAAATGTGCTTTACTCATTTAATGAACAGAACACATGTGCTGTGACCACTGTGTCATCACATTCCTCGCTCACTACCTCTCTGTACTTTGGGGATCACATCTTCTCTTGCAAGACACTTGACAATGTCTGTGTAGTACCAGGACTGCCTAAAGCTCCCCTCTCTCCACAAGAAAGGTTATGGGCTCTCCAGCACCTTCTTCTCAGGTGGCAAACTGAGGTTTCTCTCTTCTGCTCCCCCAGAACCCCCCATTTCCTCTCCCATGGCAGAATAAAACAGTCCTGTTTCAGGTCTGGGAAGGAAGGGCAGCATCTCCAGCAGATATGTACCAGTACCAAGGAGATGAAGGAAAAAAGCAGGAGATAGGAGACATCATGACTGAAGGATGCACAGCAACAAGTAAGGGAGTCAGCAAATCGCAGAATGTCTTATCTGACAATACAAAACACCTCAAGCTGCAAGTGTGATGTTCAGCTCCCACTTCCAGTGTTTTGGGCGTTTTTTCTGAGCAAAATTGCAGTTAATTAGCCTGCTAAACTCAAACTCTGTTTAAACTGTCTGCTCTAAGTAGGCGCTACTGCTTCTCCCACCAAGTATGCTTCATCAGCAGTGTTAGACACGTAATGCAGTAAAGACACTTGCTGGTAATTTGGCACAGTTTGAAAACACAGCAACGACAGTGTTACAGCTAACATGACTCAGTGACAGGGAACTGATTCTAAAGAAAGAGTTGCAGGTTTCTTTTTCTTCCTCTCAGAAAGAAAGGCATTATAAAAAGACCTAATGCTTCCTCTTAAACTTTCTGTTCCTGCTCTTTTTAGACGATGACCTCTAAATTTTTCAGGTACTTTCTTGTGAAAGAAATCATATTAGAAATTTCTAAGACACACAGCTGAGAGAAATTCATTCCTTACTCCCCCCAAATTCTTTCAAATGCTGCAACTTTCCAGGGTTAATACTGATCTGAAACAAGGGTCCAAGAATGACAGCGAGAGAAGTGAAATAAGAGGTGTATGTCTAATTTGACAACTAGGACTCATGCCCCATGGCACCTCCTCCTCGGACAGAGAGGGCACAGTGCCCTCTCCCTCGTCTTCTGTCTAAGGTCACTGGTTTATCCTCCTCTTCCAGCTCCACAAGAACTGATTGAACATGCATTGCGCTTGAGGTCAGAGTTCCAGCAAACAAAACCTTGACAGCATGTTTAAAAACAAAAGCAGTTCCCCCTTCCTTACTCACTAAGACCTGTCACAGCAGGGTCCCACTGTGCTCTCCAGGGAAAGCTGTGAGGACTGACGCAGGAGCGGGCCTGTAGTGGGATCTACCATCGAGGAAGTTGGGAAGAGCTTGTACCAGCCGATTGCTAAAGTTGACAAATCCAGTTCTTCCAGGAGAACCCTGGCGACTCCCATGAAGTGCTTGCGCTCCATGCGTCCATAGTTTCCCCAGACTATCACCTTAGGGACAAGAAGGGGGGGCACAGTTAATCCTCCAACTTTCACACTTCCTTGGGAAGCACAAGTCTGACCAATCCTTCTATTCATCCAACTTTCTGGAGCTTTACTACAGCCTGAGAAGACCAGAAATATTTACTCTACCAACATGGTAGAGTAAGGTGACATGAAGCTCTGCTGATGATACAACTTTTTTACTTTAAGCACATGTTTACAAATGCTAATGTTAATGGATTGTTTTTCCACCCCCCATGTAACAGAGGTGAATGTGCATGTGGATAAGACACAATTCTGCTGGGCAGGGGCAGCACCTGCAGAAAGTATTCTCAGGGCTGCAGTCCAACACCTGCAGGTGAAATCTGGCCCTGGCATATAACAGACACATCAAAAGGTGGCCTGGGGGGGAAGGGCAGGAGGAGCTCCTGATCTGGAAAAATAAACCAACGAAAAAAAGGTGGGCAACAACTTGGGCCAAAAGCCAACAGTTTGAGGAGAAGAGCATGTTTTAACTTCTGCACACAGTGCTCATGCCACGGGGCTGATGGAGACCAGGCATGGCCACTCACCTGGAGGAAGGGCAGGAGCCAGGGGCACAACACGAGGGGCACACATGAGTGACATACAGGACAAGCAGCAGACGGCCAAGAACGGCTCACAGGCACAGAGGAAGGGCTCACAGACACAGAGGAAGGGCTAATGAAAGAGCTGGCAGAGGAGCAGGGAAAGCTGAATCACACTTACGACACGATGGAGACCAGTGGGTGGAAGAACAGATGCAGTGAGGGTCATGGGCTTAGGCATGCTGGAGGTCTGCACGTGGCCAGGTGGCCCTGTGTGGCTCAAGACAAAGGTGACGACTGACTGCAGAGTGAGTCCGTGTTCTGAAGAGGAGAGGATGAGTAGGATGGGTTATGATGACAATTAGTGATCTCTGGCTAATCCTGACAGCTTCTTTCCCCAGGCTCCTAACAACCACAACACTACAGTTTTCTGTAAAATGAGGTAGGAGAGATAATGAATGTCAATCAAAAACCAAAAATTCACACTCTAGGCCAGCAGGAGATGGAGCAAGCCACTGTACAAACTGAATTTGGTGACATGGCCATCAGCAAAAAGCCAAGCTCCTCTATTTATTTTTGGAATAAGTGCCTTTCCTGGCAGCAAGGCAGCAGGTAAGGAAACCCATGCAAGGCAAGAGCAGACCAAGCCAGGTCCCACTCTATTTCAGTCAAATGTAAAGTCTTGTTGCATAAGGAGAAAATGCTTCTAATCAAGGTAAATGAGGTAGAAGTCATTAAAGAAAAGGGTCCAGCAGGTTAGCTGGAAATTCATATGCCAGTGGAGGTAAAGAATAGAAACTCATGGATTAATTACATTAGTATTACAAATAGGTTTTAGCCAGGCTTTATTGGATAGCAATTATTTTTATATGGTTTAACAATGCAAATCATTCTTTGCTCTGGAAACATAGGTACAGAATTGAAAATATCAGTAAGGCAGAAAATGGATGGCAGTAGCAGAAAAGAGGTAGAAAAGGGTAGGATATGTGATTGGGTGATGGCAAAGCAGAGTGCCCTGAATGTGTGTAAACATGGAAAGCAACCCATGCTGCAAGATCATTTAGCACCTATAGGTACCACCCATCTCCTAAGTGGGTGGGAAAAAAAGAACTTAGAAAATTTAAAAATCAATCCTTTCCTGGTAGGCATTCATGGTACCTGGCAGGGTGTCAAATAATCATCAGCTTGAGTACAAAGAAAAAGGGATTCCTTTCCCTTTGTTAAGTTCAGATCGAGTGCATTTGATTTGATGAAAACATTGGCTTTTTCTCATCTGTGTTAATTAACCAGCATGACAGGACTTAGTATCTTCCATGAAAGGTGAAAGAGAGAAAGGGCCAGACCTGAGACTTGCTCATCTTACCTGTAATACTTTGCCCTGGGGACTCTCAGCAAACAGTAACACCTGATTGTACAAAGGGTCTAATGACTTGCGAGCCACTTTTGTCTTCTTTTTTGCAATGCACACTCCATTCTCTAGCAGGTAAGCTTTGATGTAAGCAGCTGGAAAAAAGAAACATGGTCACATATGAAGAAAATCATCATGCTCACTTTAGAAAAGACAGAGTGCCATGTCTCAGGTGTTTCTAAAGAAGGCAGTTACAGCAGGGAAAAGATTTGCCCAGGCAGCCTTGTTTTCAGTACCACACACAGGCTGCTTAGTCCTGCCAAGCAAAAATTCAAATTTTCCCTATTCACAAGCATTGTGGGGGCTCAGAGAAGTACTTTAGTAGATCAAAGCATCCTACCTGGCAGTGTTTTGGAGCCAGGTTTTGGTGTCAGTCCTCGAGCCTGAATGATATCCACTTCAAGCTGCCCATTTCGCTCTTGCAAGCCAATTTCCACGTCCCCTAAACCAAAATGTCAAAATATATAGAAGACTTTCAAAATAATACATCCTTAGGTTAAAAAAATGTTTAAAAAACAATCTTGGTGTCCCTCCTACACAAGCTATAACAAACTGTATGGGCCTGATTTCCTCCTGTATTACTCTGGAGCAGCTCCACAGTGATTCCAGGCCACATTTTCAAAAGCAAACTCGACTGGGAGCCCTCTAAAACAGCTTTGGTGGCTCAGTCTCCTACTCTGTATGGCAGCAAGCTTCTCTTCTCTCCCAAATGGAACAACCTAGGACTGGAGGCTGCTTTGGAAAATGCAGTTATGGTGGATTGTAACAAAATTCTTACAGAGCCTTAGAGAGTGGTGGGCCTTAGAGAGGAAGAACCCCACAGGATGTATTTTTGGGATTTTAGCTGCATTTTACTTAGTCTATGCCTTTCAGAGCTGAGGGAGCAAGAACACAAAGCTGCTGCTCTCCTCCTAATGCCACATTTGCTGCAGTCAGCAAAACCTTTCAGCCAAGCTCACTTGATTTAACAGAGAAATGGAGCAGGACAGTGTTAGATCAGCAGATGCTGGACACATTATTAAGTGGCTTGTTGGAGCTGTCTGTTCAAGACTCAATTAAAGCCACCCAATTCCCTTGTGTTCCTTACCCATGGAGGTGGTGGCCAAGGTCTGACGGCCAACAAACTGTGCAGGGCCCATGCTCCCCAGGAAGTCACTAAACTGCCCAGCAGATGCCAGATGGACTCCACTGAAATTCAAGCTGCAAAAGAAAATTATTTTGGCAAGTAGTTAATCTGCATTTTAAAGCAACTCAGTAACTAAAGAATCAGATTTAATATATCTTCAAAATGAATGACATCTACGGAAGCCTTTTTTTGAGCAAAATTCAATGATTTCCACACAGTTTAGTTACATGGAATACATTTAAAATCTCTTTCCTTATCCAGAAAGCCCAATAATGGGTGCAGTCACCAGCTGGTCAGTATTTGTTTAGCTATAACTTATTTTCTCTAAGAAAAATCTCTACCATTGCAGCTCATATCTGGCCTGTCACCTCTTCAAGTAACAGATTCCTAGAACTGCTTGTAAGATATCTCTTGGTATCCATCACTTCCCAGACCTCATTTCTGGGGAGGAAATAATCCATTTAGAGCAGCAGTTAAAAGTGAGACGAGCAGGGCAAGCATCAATTCCTTATTTATTTATCACACACACACACACATCTCCTTTTTGATCAGAGGGTCCCATTTCCTACTGCTCAACACCAGAAGCCTCCACACTGTCCACTCCGTGGTTTTCATATCTGCTTCCATGACTGCAGTCACAAAGAGGATCTGAATATGGGTGGCAAGGCTAACAGGACAACATCCTCAAACACCAGTAGCGTCTCAGCCACAGTCACCACAGCAGAACAAAAGCTCTTGGTATGACAGAGCCTCCAGATCTCATCACCAGGCAGTGAGGCTGGCCCATGGCAAGCTACAGGTGCTGGTCACTGCACTAGGACATATGCATAGCAACACAAAAGCATCAGAACCTGTGGTACACTGACATAAATCAAGATTTACCCAGTTGTACCCTGATTTACGCAGCTATTTTGGAGGTTGTAGAAGAACTTGCTGCAAATGGTAAGGAGGAGGCTTGAGGCCAGCATTTGACACCTACATTTGTCCCACGGGCATCTGCCAAGCCATGACACAGCTGCTGAGACACATGTCAGGGGCTTTGTGCCGGGATACCCACGCTGCCGTGCCGGGTGCTGCTCTCTGCCTGCTGCGTGCCAAAGTCAGGCGCAATTACAAACCTCCTCCACTTCTCCAAAAGTCCTTGGAGGGGGGCAATTAGCCACGGAATGATACAGCCCCCTGTTCCCCATATCCGTTTCTCACAAAGGATGCTGTGAGGAGGCTGCACGTTGGGTACAAGTGACGGCAGAGAGGAGCCCTGCCTGCGGGGTGGGCTGGGGACCGCAGGCTCTCACACAGCTCAGTCAGCCACAAAGACTTGCTGATGCCCCCTGCAAGCCAGTTACATTTAAAAGACATTCAAAAGAAAAGAAATTCTTTTCCAGCCCCATTCAACCAGCAGTGTGTTAATTTCAGGTTGGGATTTCAGCTCTCATTAGCTATTTACAGACCTGCTCTCAGCCCCATGGGAGTATTTATTTATTCTGACAGGGAAGGAGGATGCCAGCACACACACCTCAGCATCTCACCACACGTGGGGACTGAAGAGGACACGTCACTAGCACGGGTTCATGGGGTGGCTTAGCTCCCTGCATTAAATGGCCCAACTTTCCCATGGAATGCTGCACCTCCCTCCTACACTGACCTGGCTCTTTGAGAAACCTGGTTATTGCTGCTACACAGGGAGAGCTGCTGAGCCATCAGCATGGAAAAACCTGCCCTTGAGCTCCTTATGAATGTCACCTTTGTGAAAAGGGATGAGGGAGTCTTGGAATCCTGGGTGACCAGCTTGGGAGTGGCTCTGCTTGGGTTCAGTGTTTTTTCACCCTGCATCCACTGTTTGCACCAACACTCCAGGTGGTACTTTGAGATACAACAGAAACAGTAGCATTTACTTAGCAGAGAAGGCTTAACATTTTTCTCAGTTTCCTGCCACCAACACCTTAGCAGCACAAGGTGCATGCCCAATGTCCAGGGTGACACTCTGCTCCCTGTGGGCACACAATTCCTGTCCCACCACCCACCTGGTATCTGTCAGCCCCGCTGTGGCAGCAGTCTCTGGGACCAGGGCAGAGGGGCTGGATTTGTGGCCTGGCTCCCCATGATAAACTGTGCACAGAGAGAGCCCCAGGGCTGGCAAATCTGCAGGGACATGGGATGGGGGAAGCAGAAGAAGAGGGAGCCCAGAGCCAGACAGGCTTTATCAGGCTCGTGATTTTCCCATACAAGGAGAGAAAAAGGGAGTCCTGGTGCACATGAGGACCAGCGAGACTCCGTGACCCTGCTGGCTCAGGCATTTTGGGCTGCACACAGAGTCAAAAAAGGATGAAAACTAGTGCCTAGAGAACTCAAAATAGTGCAGGAAAAAGGAGACCTGACAGACAAAGACATGAGATTCAGCAGGAGATGAATGGACCATCAGCCAGAAGGTAAATGTTTTCTTTATTCTCTTCAACTCATGCAAGACAAATGGGCCAAACTCGGGTCTCACTGCTGCCCTGGGGAGTGTGTGACCTGAACGAGCACGTAAATAACAATCTGGCAAGACAGCTCACAGCCGTTCAGGGAAATGTTCACTGCTGTGCTCAGAACAGATGCTTGGGCTAATTAGCAAGATGCTGAGGACTGGGACAGAGGAGGGGAAGGCCAGGACTGAGTGAAGCTGAGGGCTATGAGAGTTCACAGCACACCCAGAACCAGTCTTGGAGCACTTCCTCTCTAGGGGGAGTCCAGCCATGTTACTGCAGAGGAGACACAAAGGTGGGAGAAGACCACCCACAGAAACCCTGCATGCTGCAGGACAGCAAAGGAAAGAAACCCCTCTGGACCCTGAACACTCACTAAACCACTTCCTCTTACCTGCCAGGGAGAGAATCACATCAAAGGCTGATGCCAAGTGTTCCTCTGCACTGTGCCTGTGTGGAGAGAAGGCAGCTGTGCTCTCACACCAGCCCACCCCTCCTCTGGTCTAGCAGCAGGTGTCCCTGCCCATAGCAGTGGGGCTGGAACCAGCTGATATTTAAGGTCCTTTCCAAGCTGTTTTGTGATGCTATCTGTGAGTGCTGCTAGCAATGGCTCTGGCCAGCAGCTGGGACAGCTCTGGAGAAAATAAAAGCACCTGGTAACAGAACAGCTGATGCTGCAGCCTGCATCAATGATATAGAGGAAAAAAGCAGGAGAGTATGAAGGACAGTGTTAAAAAGCACAAGAACAAGAGCTGTTGGGCTAAAGGTGAACCACTGGCAACTGGAAATGTTTACAGGAAAGCAAAGGCTGCTGTTATCCTCCATAAATTCAGAAGTCAGAGGGCTCTGGGTGACCTTGAAACAATGAATGCTCTGCAGTGCAAACTACAGCAAGAGGGCTGGATGCTGCAGGGACACCCAGGCTGGGCCACCAGCACAGACCCTTGCAAGGAGGGCAGCAGAGCTGCTGCTTGAATCAAGCTGCTGATCCCAAGGGGAATGGCAAAGCTCACTTAGAAACACAGGCCAAGGTCAAGACTCCATCAGTCTGGATAACAGCCCTAGTTAATGGGTTTACTAGTGCTATAAGAAACTCAGTATTAGATTAGACAGTTAATGTTCCCCACTGCTGTTATATTTGACTGGGAAGGGAAGACATAGGGAATTACTCCTGTAATAGATTATGCCATTAACTGGTAGAACTGGCTGCTACATTGCACAGAGGCTGACCTTTTGCAGTGCTGGTTTATTAGACACTAGAAGCAGCAGCTCTAAATCTTGGCTTTGACCAATTCCTGGACATATATTTGAGTATTGCCAATAATCCTGGAATGGAAACAATTTCTGTCTGGAAAAATCATAAGCTATCTCCAAGAAAGCCATTGCTTCTCCCTTGAAGGGAGAGGGAAGAGAAAAATAAAACAGCAAAAATTTAGTATGAATGTGAATTAAAAACAGCAGGAACCATTCAGCAGAATAGACTAAATTTTGGATGCTCAAATTCAGCTTGGTGAGCTGTCTGTCAAATGCTCAGAGAGAAGCTGGGATGGTGAGCTGAGGGGAACATGTACAGCAAGATTGGTGGGACAGGCTCTCCCCCATTCACTCGTTTGTCCTGCAGTTAAAACAGGGAAGAAAAGAGCTCCAGGGAACACTGTGACTTCTTTCAACTCTAAATGCAGCCCTGATGCTCCCAAGAGCCCTTCCCTGCCACTGTGGAGCATGCTGCAAGCTCGGCAGACCTTTCCTGGCTGCCCTTTACATACACTGAGCTGTTCTGACCTGCCCTTGATCCAGCAGCCAGCTCTCCAGCTGAACCAGCACACACTGCATGTGCTGGAGACAGGCTCCTGAAGGGATTTGCTGCAGGTGACAGTGGTGTCTCCACCTTGGTGACAGCCAGCAGATGTTTCACACACACTGGAGTGATCCTGGAAAGCCCTTCCCTTGCCATTGCCCAACATGTCTCTCCCTGAAGGGGAACAATCACTACAACCTGGTTATCACCGATAGGAGATGTCTTTTTTTTTTTACTGCATCTAAAGAGAAATGCTAAAAATAGCCAGAGGAATAAAGAGGGAGCGCTTTGCAGCTGACTTGCAAATAGCAGCTGTCAGAGCCAGCAGGGCCCTGTGATGGGACCATCTCACGCTGCAAAGGGCTGCACACAGAAAAGATTAACAGGTGACACTTGTCAGCCTTTTGTCTAAAGGGCACAAATCCTCCACTAAGCGAGGGCAGTGCAGCCTTTGAACAGCAAAGCGAAATTAATTATCTCTTCTCTGGCCCTTTGCTTTCACTAATCATGGTTTACAGGCTCTCTTTGCCACAGCCAAATTGGAATGATTTTAACAGAGTTAAAGATTATGGATTTGCTGTGGAATTGGTCGTAAGTTGAATGCAATGCTGTTTTTGACCGGAAGGCAGAGGGAGAGCACAGGGAAGTCAGCGATGCCTCCAGCGTGTCAAGGACAAATGAAGGACATTTTGCTGGAGGATGCTCAGACCATGGTAGTTGAGCAGGGACAGCAGAAAGATTACACTGGATACTATTGAGGCCAGGATCTCTGAGCCCACCAGTGCAGCAGAAACCCACATGAACGTTAACACTATCTGCACAGGCACCAGCTCCAGCCAAGGCTCAGCACAGGCTGCAAGCGCCATCCCAGCCTAATGCATCACACAGCCATGGCTGTGCCCGAAGCATCCCTGGCACCAGAGACAGCAGGCACAGCCGTGTCCCAGGCAGGCTCCAGGCTCGGCAGCGGGGACACCCCGAGCTGGGACAGCAGGGAGAGCAGGGACAGCCACGAGAGGGAGACAAGAGCCCGCAGCAGCCTGGCAGCAGCTCCCGCACGCTGTATCCATGCAGAGCAGGTACCAACCAGCACCCCGGTGGTGAGAACAGCCCTCCAATCCGAGCCCATAAACCATTTCTGTCTTTTTGTTCATATGCAGAATAAAACTGGTTGTGTGGACAGCCTGGGGAACAAGAGGCTGAAGAGCAGCACTGGGGAAAGGGACCTGGGGGTCCTGGTTGATGGCAAGTTGAATGTTAGTCAGCAATGTCCTGGCAGCTGGGAGGGGATTGTCCTGCCCTGCTCTGGTGCAGCCTCATCTCAAGTCCTGGGGGCAGTTTTGGCACCACAACATAAAAATGACATTAAGCTATTAGAGGGAGTTCAAAGGAGGCTGTGAGGATGGTGATGGGACTGGAGGGGAAGCCTTATGGGAAACACTGGAGGCAGCTTGGTTTGTTTATCCTGGAGGAGACTAAGAGGAGACTTCATTGTGGTCTTCAGCATTCTCATGAGAGGAAGCAAAAGGGCAGGTACTGATCTCCTTCCTCTCATGGCCAGTGACAGGTCCTGAGGAAATGGTATGAAGCTGAGTCAGTGGTTTGGCTGGATGTTAGAAAAAGGACTTTTGCCCAGAAGGTGGTCAGGCACTGGGACAGGCTCCCCAGGACAGTGGTCACAGCACCGAGCCTGTCTGAGTTCCAGAAGCATTTGGACACCACTCTCAGGCGCAGGGTGGGATTCCTGGGGTGTGCATGGACAGGAGTTGGACTTGAATATCCTCGTGGGTCCTTTCTAACTCAGCATATTCTACATTCTATGGATCATAGAAGCTGTGTGCTCAAACTGGGGCTGAAACTGCCCAGACCTTCTCCTTGAAACATAACATTCCTAATCCTGACTATTTAGGAAATCTGTGCAACCTCTGAAGACTGTGTTCTTGTGCTGCATGCTTTAGGTCAGGGTGTATGAAATCTGTCCTCTGTAGAGTAATTTAAGAGTGGCTTAAAGGCTCTTTGCCAGCTGGTTGCTTCTCTGCTCTTTCAGGGTAGCAGCATTTCCTGACCTGCTCCTTGCAAAGATCCGTGTCCTTCCCCTCTGTGTGCAAATCATGCAGTCGCTTCCCTCATGGCACAGCAGCTGCTCCTTATATATGACTGATAGAGAACCAGCTTTTCAGAGTTTGCTGTAAACTGATCAGGATTTGAATGCCTAGATGGACAACACTGATTTCAATGCAAAATGCTATGCAGAAAATGCAGAGCAGCTGTGCTGATCCCTCTCACACAGCATATGTGGCTCTGCTCAGTCCCCGCCGCACTCCCGCCCGCTGGTGGCTACAGATTAGCATGCAGAGTGTGCAAAGGCAGACACATTTAGGGAAAATGTATCATTAATTTCTCTTCCTGTCCGTGCGGAGTTTGTCTGACCTCTTTTCCAAATCTATTTTTAAATTGCTTCTGGGACTCTGTATGCCAGGTATCCCATTATGCTGTTGCAAGCATTTGCAGAATCAGCTTGTCAAAATCTTGTAATACTCACAGGAAATATGGTCAGAATGCATCTCCACAGGTCGGCCAGCCCACACCCACGTCCCAAGGCCAGAGCAGCCTTATTTACTCCTTCCATGACAGCTGCTTTTCTAACCTGTTATTAAATTCCTTTCCCTGAGAGTTTATTCCTGTGCATTGTTTTACTTTTTCCTTCACAATCTTTTTCCAGTCCTTCCTCTTTACACATCAGTCCTGAGCATCATTTGTGAATTATCAGTTTGAAAAACAGACCACACATTCCCTTTCTTTTCCTCTTGATACCATACTTTTTTATAAATCTTATAAGACTTTGAGTACATCCTTGATTGTACTAGTGTGTAATGGCCACACACTGCTGTGCCTGTGCAGAAGAAATAGAGAGCGAGGCAGTCATCACCCCCCTTCACAGGCTGGGTGTAACACCCTCTTGTCCAGGAGCTCTCTCAGGAGAAGAGAATTGTGTGCTCTCCCCCTTGGACCACATCTCCATTCCTGTCTCTGTTTCACAAGTTGCACACCTTGACTCCCACCGAGCTCTGCTGCTCTACTGCTGCAGGTTCAGCGAGGTGGTGAGGCCAGACAGCTTCAACACAGCCACCCCCAGCACACCCAGACAACAACTATTTTCAGAAGGTAACATTTTGTCTTGTTCTTTCCATGGATTCATTTACACTATCCACACAAATACCTATTTGCCATCATTTCAAGTCTCCTGAGGTGATGCATTCTTGAAGAGCTGCTCCACTGTGTCTGGTAATCACGGGATATGTCTGGGCCCAGGGTTTAGAGACTATTGTTCTGTTCTTGTAAATAAAAGACTTTTTTTTTTGGTCCTCTCATAGAATAAACTTGCAATTAATAAGTAAGTTGCCTAAACACAGCCATGCATCTCAGTGGTTTGACTCACACAGCTGAGCTAATAGATACACCCCACATCTACATCTAACAGGAAGCTAAACTCTCCAGCTCTATCTTCAAAAAACAGGGACAGCAACACATTCCTTCAGCCAAAAGAAATGGGGAGGGGAAAGTCTCCTCTGAGACTGATAACATATTTGAGAGTTATTTTATTTAAGCATTAAAAAAACCCTATCAGAACTCCAATTTCAGGGAGCAGTAATGTTCTGTGTAACAATCACACTCATCCATATTGAATGTTAACGTCTTTTAAATCGCATCTCACAGGCAGGAGCCAAGCAGATTATCTATCAGCTAAGGAGGAAGGCAGAACTTGCCAATGTCCATTACTCCATCTTTCAAATATTTATGGTGTGCACGAAGAATATGCATCCAACTGCACTGTGCAGGGACTGGGCACACAGCCCCTTAACCTGTCAAAGTCGATGTGAACGCTGCAGGAGCCTTCACTTTGGCTGGGAAGGTTTTCCATGCAAATCTATCCCTGCAGGACCCAAACCTACCCTAACCCCACCAACTGCACACCCCTCCTCTGCCAAGCAAGATCTCCAACTCTGCCTCTCAACAAGCTCTGTTTCTCTCTGGGCCACTCCACTTTCTGTAGCATTTTTAGCACTGTGACGTGCTGTCTTATGTGCTGTAACACATTGTACTCCGCTCGCGTATCCCATTCCTTCTGCTGTATGAATTCTGCCACTGAAACAGTGCTATAAAAACTACGCAGTGAATTCTGTACAAAGACCTCCCCCACTCCCTTCCCCACCTTGCCAGGCTAGCTCCATTTTTAGCAATCACTAGTCATCTCAGATGCACTGAATAAAAGATAGCTACCTGTCTTCAGTGAGCAATTCTGTCTGTTCCCAAGAGGTTGCTGAAGGTGGGATTCACTGTATTTCCTGCTGTAACTACAGCTCTCAAGGTCACATCCTTTCCAAGCTGTGCTGGTCAAGCTTTGCCATCACAAAAGGATGTGCTGTTGCTGAACAGGCTAAGGAATTTCTTGATACATTACAGAAATAATCTCCATTATTATCCAGCCTTTCCTGGTTTCCATGTCAAAAGACACCAATTTCTTACAGCCTGAACTGATATTAACAACACGTTTCATCACATTTTTTTAAAGGACTCAGATAAAAAGAGGCCTGAAGATAATCTGTTATAAAAGCGTCTACAAGCCTCCTGGTTTTGGAAGTCAAAAAAGAAACATTCAGGGAATAGCTGCAACACGAATCTCCTGAATGAGGCATTCAGGAATCAAGTCTTTTGGTCATTCTTGAATGCTGATGGATAATTTCTGGTGAAGGGAAGTGAATTTTCCCATGGCCGTGTGGTCACAACCCAGGCCAGTATTTTCTCCTGCTTCCTGTTAATTACTGTTCCACAGTGAAGCAGAGAAGGGCAGGCAGCTGGCCCAGCCTAAGTCCCAGTGTTGGCTCACATCAGCCCAGCAGGAGAACTGGTACCAGGGACAGAAGGAAGCCAAGAGATGTGAGATGCCCATGCTGGTGGCACCTGTGCCAGGCTGTGTCCTGCCTCCTGCCCGGGGCACAACAGGGCAGAGCTCAGGCTGCACTGCCCTCACCATGGAGAAGAGAGGTGAGATGGCTAACAACAAGATGCTTCCTTGCTGGACCTGCACACTCATCTCAGATAATATGAGAACAATCCTCCAAGTCTTTGTTAGTCACCACCTGCTGTGCTTTTCTAAGGTAAAAATCACCTGATCTCTCCAGAACTTAATCATCTCAGCAGTAGCCAGCAAGAACAAAAACGCTATGAGTACCACTCACTAGGCTCTACGGCAGCTAGCAGGCTTTTGTTCCAGGGCCATTTTTATCTTTCTGCTCCATTTTCAGGAAGAAAAGTGTTTGGCAGGAACAAGTTACATGCAAGTCCAGAATCTACTGCTTTTTGAATGCTGTACATGGTCTCGTGCAGCTGCAGCAAAACCCAGCCAAAACAAGATGTAGATCATGCAAGAGCCGGGATGGAGCTGAGACTCTGCTGAATCTCACAGGGCTGTTTGTGAGTTATTCCTATATTCGGAATTGTATCCTTGCAGCAATCCTGGTGTCCTGAGACTACCCCATAGGCACTTACTACAGTGGGCAACTGTTTTCTCAAGCAGATCTTTTAAGTATAGACATAGAAGAAAATATTCACTGCTGTAGAGATTCGTAACCAGTGCTAAGATTGTTGTGGATGAATTATGAATGGAAACATCTGTGTATGTGAAAGCACAACCAACCTGGCTGCAGCAGATCTGTTCTCCAATGACAGGGGAAGAACAGACAACAAGGTTAGAGAGCACATCACTTGCAAATCCTGTTTGAGGGCAGACTGTAGCCATGAAGATCCCCCCAAAAAAGGGAACTAAAAGGTGGCAGTGCTGCTTGAGATCTACAGAGATGGAAAAAGAGCAAGACCCTGAGGTGAAAGATCATTCAAAAATAGCAGGTAAGTCCTAGTGTAAGAAAAGCAGTCTAAGAGCCAGTCTGTTGTGAAGAACAACTCAGTAGACCCAGTGAGAGCTTCACAGATGATGTCCCATGTCCGCCCTGCAGAACCCTACCCAGCCTGGCTCCAACACCTGGATTCATGAGGCTTGGTGCCTGCCTGGGATGGAGAGAGCATGAGGGAATGAAACCTGGACATGGGAATGACTGAAAACAGTTTTGTTCAGAGTAAATATCTACTTCTCCTTCTATAAAGTCCCACATTGAGTTTTATTATATTAATTTCCTATACTAGCGCACGACCACTGTGCAATAGAAAATCTGGGTAAGAAGGTTGGAGGACTTTTTGTCTGGCAAAAATTTACATGAAGCAGTGTGTTGACAAGGTCAGCGTTTCCTGGCATGCTGTATGAGCTTTAATTCCAGGAGATGCATGATGTAGCCCAGCTAGTCTCCAGTTTACTTCATCTTCAGATAAAGGGAGTATTCAAAAGAAGGCCTAGCATATCTCAGAGGTATGTCCCTGCATAATAAGCCTGTCCATGAAAAAAAAAATCTGGATTTTATGCACTCTGGTGTTCACATGAAAACAGCATTGCTCAAAACCATGTACTTCAGAATATTCTCAGACTGTGATACCTTGCACTAGCACAGAGCAGCTGTGGCAGCTGCCACCAGCTCCCTGCAACAAACAAAAAGCAGTCAGTGAGCAACACCTTCTAAAAGCAGTTTGTATGGCTGAGGGCAGGCATTTGCTGCACCACAGTTTCACCAAATCTTCGATCACTTCAGCGTGCCACCTTTGGAAGGGTCCTTTTAGTCCTTAAATTGATAAGGATTATAAAAACCACACAGAAGCTGAAAGGTTTTGAAACCGTCTTCTTCCAGGTGTGAACACACCAAAGGGATGCACGGGTGGAAAGAACTAGAACAGCATTGCCTTGCCGAAAACCAGGGGTTCGACAGTCACTGCTGAACACTCTGACCTGCACCAGTCTGCACCAGTCGCAAACCCAGCTTTTATTAGAAAGAAAATCAACTTGCCACATCTAACAGAGACATATGAATCTTCATTCTGCCTCCCTGGGAAGACAGCTACAGCAAACAAGAGAGGTCAAGAGAAATCTGATTTAGGAGAACACATTTCTGTTCCTCAAAGCTATTCCCCAAACAATTCAATTCTTTGCTGCAGGAAAAGAAAGCAGAGAAACTCCCCTCCCACCATGTTTCAAGAGAATTGAGTCCTCTTAGCTCTTTGTACTCTCAGCCCTGTTTGCTTATCACTTGTGGCTCAGACAGATAGCTGCAATTCCCACCGGGTTCCCAGAAGAGATTAATTATCCCACCTAGGAACAAAGCATCCAGGAACCACTTAATCACACTTTTCAGAGAAGAAACTACCCCATCCCTGGCCGAGGTGCTGGCAAGGATGATCTGGCAGCGCTCAAGGTTGGAATACCAAACATTAGGCTTGTTCTAATACAGACACTTGGATTGCAAGACAGGCTTTTCCCTTTTTCTGTTGAGCTGACAGCTACACATCACCTGACTTAAGGTGAGACAGCACTTGTAGGGGTGCAGTGTTTTGTTGGCAGAAATACTCCCCCTCCATGAAAGCCCAACAAAGCAGCTGCTGTATGCAGTGAGAGGACACAGACCATTCAGGGAATTACACACCTTCCCAGGAGGGTAAACTATGTAGATATAAAAAGGAAAGAATTTTGCTCTGCATGAAAGCAGATTCTTGCTCCTCATTGCCCAGGGACTGAACTTAATCACTAATCCTCTGCATCTAGTAGCGGAGGCAGAACTCCAAGCCACAGGACTGTGCTGGTGTAGCAGGAATATTTCCCTGGAGACAGCAGCTCACAGAAGAGATAAGGTACATCACAGCTTTTGAGTGACAAGATTGCTATCGCAGTCTGTGCCTCATTACTATTTTGAACCTTCAGCACAGATCTATGATGCCTTTCCAGGATTAGCCTACTTCTAAAGCTAAAGAAAGTCTCTCTTCATTTACAGCCTGTTACTTATTTAACACCAGAATCACATTAATTGAGAGTGCCTTTGGACTATCTCAGCATTTTAGCTGTACAGTGTACTCGAATATCACACAGGACTAGAGAGAGCATACAGAATGATGCCAAGCATGGTCCTTGCCTTAAACAGACACCTTTTAGGTACAGAAACATTTTGGACTCACACCTAGAAAGCACAAAATCGAATGGTACAAACTGCTTTCTTTTCAAATACTGTGGGTTTTTTGCTTCCAAAGATTGCCATGAACAGTCATCTTAGTAAAATTATTAAATTTCCATATATGGCTTTAAGTAATGGAAATACAAAAGCCAGAATTGAAGACAAGTCAGGTCCCAAAGTTCTGGCCTAAAGATCCCCTGCTTTGCATTCTGTTATGAAGTGTAAATGCAAGCGTGTTGTAACTTCTCTTGATGTCAAAAATCTTTTCTGAAACACATTCTTTTAGGACACTGTAACTCAGATGAAACAAAGCTTTTCACCAAAGCACACACAGGCTCCAAAATACGTATTTTGATATCAGAATTCTGCTATGCTATCATGTATTTTATTACTTTCAGCCTTTTCAGCACCTAGAAACTTCTGCCTGCCCCAAACCAAAGGGTTATTTTTGAAGAGGGGAAATGGACTATTATGCAACATTAGAAACTACTGGCTTATAATTTACGAGCAGTAATGAGCTTCTGCTATTGACCCTGAATTACTCATCCAAAGGCAAAGCGGTTAAAAGTAATGGGTATCTGCTTCAGCTCAGAGTAATGAGGACACTAAAAAAAGTATATAAACAGTCGAGTATGTGCCAGCTATGCAGACACAGAGATCTGCTCTAATTGGGTGGGCAGTACACCTGCAGCACAGGCAAGTCAGGAAAACACAATGTCCATCGTGCTGGAAGAAACTTAATACATAAAGGGACAGCACATCCCATGAGTGATTAGCCAGCTCCCTTTTGATGACTTACTTTCCCTCTGATCCATAGCTGTTCATGCTGTCCTCGATGGACTCGTGGCTGGCTTGACGGACAGTCCTGCTGGGCATTTCCACAGCCAGGCCAGTTTCTGTGCTCCTCTGGATGGCTCCTTTCAGTCTCCGACCATCACCATCTAGGAACACAAGGGGAGAAAGGCAGTCAGCCTCTATTCCCAGAGCCTTCTGCACTGACAGAGCCAAGGGGAAACAGAGGAGGTCTTCTGGAGGACCAGCCTGGCATCTGTCACGCAATGTTTTCCTTACTCAGCCCTGCTTCATCAGCAGCTCCTGAGCCACCTCTGGAACACACTCGCTGCTCCGCCATACCAGGCCCTGCAGATACTCAGAGCATGAACATCCTCCCCACCTACTCCAACCATTTGTACCAATTAATTATCCACTGAGCAGGCAGCCACACCAGCTGGCTACACCCAGAGCTACCCAGTCAGGGAACACAGTAGCGGCAACCACGGGCACAGCTGAGCTCTACAGCCTGATGCCTCCAAGCCTTTCCCAAATCCCACATTGCTGCCTCAGGTTGTGTGGAACAGCACAAAGAGTGGCAGGTCCTAGTGGACATTGAGTGAGCAGGGGGGAAGAAAAGGCCAGGCAGCACCAGAGGTGTTATGAAAGCAGGAGCCCTCCCAGACCAGCCACACAGGAATAGTTGGGCACAGCCAAAATGATCCCTGGTGGCACTGGAAAGGCACCAGCAATGGAAAACCCTGGAGAGGACTATTCCCCTTGGTAGACGCCCTCAGCCACAGCATAGAGGGAATTAAGTGGATTCTGGTTCCTCCTGGGTGCAGTCTTCAGAGGCTCAGCCCTCTGAAATTAACAGCTGCTATTTTCATCCTCCATCTCAAGCAGTCTGTTTCTCAGAACAAACCATGTTATGTAATGAATATGTAATGAATACCATTACTATTAATTGCTGTAGCTGGTGTTAGGAAGATCCAGATTTCATCCCACATAGAGCACTCATCCTGAAACACATCTGCTGCAAGTTTTCTGAACAAAGCAAAAATTATCCAAATCCTCTAATGATACCCAGTCATTACCCTGGATTCAGGCAACAAACCTCTGACCCACAGTGCTCTCAGAAACCTTCCAGCTTTTTTGAGTACCACCTCCAGAGGAGAAATGACCCAGCTACTGAGTCTGGAGAACTCAGGATCGCCAAATATTAAAGAAAGCAAATCTTTCAAAGAATCACAGGATGGGTAAGGTTGGAAGGGACCACAGTGGGTGATCTGATCCATCCTCCCTGCTGAAACAGGGTCATCCTAGAGCACACTGCACAGGATTGCGTCAAGACGGTTCTTGGAATATCTCCAGTGAGGGAGATTCCGCAACTTTCTGGGCAACCTGTTCCAGTGCACCCACACAGTGAAGTTCTTCCTAGTGTTCAGGTGGAACTTCGTGTGAATCACTTTCTGAACTGCTTTGGAAATATGAGGGTATCTGTAATAACCTGCCTAAAATACACTCTTATTTGTAGCAGTATGCTTGACCTAAAACATTTTTCTTTAGATCTTGGTGTGAAGAGGGACTTTGGAAGAAAAATTCAGTAAGATATCAGAAATGCTTCCTATCCCACTTCTCCAATTATATCTACATGGAAATGCAAAGACAAAAATTCTCCTATAAATACAGCTGTAAAGTACTTTTTCCTCTACTATCATGAGGTTTCCAACCAGGTAAACGTGCTGAGCCCAGGGCTCTGTACCAGCTGCCGTCCCCACATATGGTGCAGCCTGTGTACACATGTCCCTATGAGCTAAGGGGATCGAATTTGCATGTTCTGGGTTAATGTTAACTACAGTTCGTACTGTTTGTGCGCCTAGAGCAATGCATGAAGCACATTGTATAAATCAGGAAGTTACACAAATGTAAAACATATTTCTCATGTGCTTTCAAAATCCAAACCTTCAGGCAAGAATAACAATATGGGCATCAACAAGAGCGAAGCTTTTCTATTTTCCCAACCAGTGCAAAGCAGCTCCCTTTGATTCACCCTCTTTAGCCTTGTGCATCTCACTGGAGCCTCTGATGGGGTTTGTAGGTTCCTCTGAGGGCACATCCCACAGCCATGTGGGCAGACTTGATGGTCTGTTTCATTTGTCTTGCATTCACCTCCACAAACAATCTCCGAGTCATCCACACGCACCAGTGCCCATCCCTCCCTCACGTGTGCACTCAGAGCGCTCATCCTCCTGCCCTCTGAGGTTAGTCCTCACAAGAGCTCTGCCAGCAGTCAGTCAAAGCATCAAATGCCATAAATGTAGGAAACAAATTAAAAATGCCCTGTTGCCCAGCCATGCAACATCTGTTTAAAAAAAGAATCTCTTCTTTCCCCTATCTAATGAGATGTGCCTGGAGACACTCAAAATTAAAAGACGATTCATCCACAGCTGGCAACAAACGAGAGGCTTGGGACAGAGCAAGGGTTTGGAGCAGCACAAGGTGCTTGCTCTATTCCATCAACCATCTCCTGATTGAAAGGCAGGGAAATGAAGCAGAAGGGCCCAAAGGCAAGGAAAGGCAGCAGTGTGGGAGCACCAGGGCACTGTACCATATATTTAGCTGGCATGGGGGCGAGTTCAGCTGTAGAGCACCACATGCACAGCTTTCCACTACTGCTGGGTGGGTCATTTTCTACTAGTCCTGATTGCTTTTGCAGACTGAAAAAAAAAAAAAAAAAAAAAAAATTACAAAGAAAAAAAGGGGAAAAAAAAGGAAAGGAAAAAATGGCAAAAGTTTAATCAAGAATCTCTGTAAAACAAAACAATGGGAATAAAGGACAAAAATCCTTGTTCCTCCATCTTCTTCCAGACGGAGATGCACAGCAACTCCTGCATCTTACAAATGATCTCTCATTATTCTGGAGAAACATTTCTCCAACCTTTCTGTCCCTACAGTCTCTTTTTGCCAGAAGTTTCCTTTGAACAGAAGGGGAATAATTTGTTTTGCCAAAAAGGCAAGCTCCCAAACCACAACAGCCAGAGGCATGACTGAAATGCGGTAAGAGATCACCACAAGCACCAGAGATGCCATCAAAAAGGAGATTTAAATTCCTAAACTACCCAGCCCCATCAGCTGGAAGAGGAGGACAGACCAGGGACAGCACACCTGGAAAGGAAATACATATGGATGACACTGCATTTCTCATCTGTGAGCCAAAAGTGTTTCACAAGCAACAGTCATCTACCATTACTCATTCTCTGGTCAGTGTGGAGCATGGCATAGGGCTGTGCCTCTTCCCCTTCCTGAAATCTTTGTGCTTCGACACCTTTGCCAGTCAGAAGGTAAATTATATGCATCTGTGTGCGTATTGCCTGGCAAAACCATTTGCCTTAATTTGTCACTGCTATCTGAAACAAGTAAGAGCAGTATCGACATTTTCTGCAGCGTCACCGGATTTATTCCCTGCACCTCTTCCAATTAAGCAGCAAACAACAGAGGTTAAGCAGTCAGTCAAGCCTGCAGCTCAACACATCACTAAGAGAGGATTTTACTCCAAGATGACCTTGGGAAGATGAAATTTTTTGGTCAAATATCCAGGATGAAGATACACAACACCTCACTGACGCCAACAACCAGAAGGGCCCAGCAGTCACTCTGCCAAGTTCTCAGTGTTGACAGGTGCTTCCATTTTGCTCTGTTCAGCCAAACAATTTATGTTTGGATAAAGAATATCTTCTAAAGCACTGTGCACACCAGGTTTGAAGATATCAAGAGATGAAGAATCTGCCATTTGCCTGCACGGTTTATTTTACTACCTGACATTTAGAGATGTGGCTTAAGTTTGCCTGGTTTCAGCTTTCACACATCAGGTTTTTTTAGTGCCCTTCTCTGCCCCAAGAGCTGCTAAGTGTTCTCATTAGAAAGACTTTTCTGCAGTGAAGATGAGCTATCTCTCAATCTTATTTTGACAAGTTAAACAGACTGAGATCTCTCTGTCTCTCACACTCTGGCATTTTTTTTTCTCCTGGCCTTGAATCTTTATAACAATCTCCCCAGGTTTTAAACACCCTTTTGAGAACAGAACTGAAGTCTACATTTTAGTGCAGAAATGCATACAGAGGTAAAAATCAGCTTATATTCTCATCTTCATTACTTCTGCTGCTATCCTCCAAGACCACAGTAAGCTCCTGGTCACATCACACCTTGCCTGGAGGCTGTGCAGTCCCTTGCCTGTCCTGCTGGTACAACCTTGCAGAACATTACATTTAAAAATATGTAAGAAAATGAATTTTATTTGAAGAGAAAGCAAGCAAAACTCCAGACAGCTTTATACAGCTCTCTCACCCTCAATACTATTTACTCTCTTTCTAATGTCCACATCGCCTGTGAGTTAAGTGAGGTTTAAACTCATGCTTGCTCCAAATCAAATGAAAACACTGAGCACCACCAGGCCTTCAAGAGAGCCCTCCTGCCTTCGAGGCTTTTCCTTGACAACTGCTTTTTGATATGTGAAGCAAGTTTTTAGTCCATTTATCACAATCCCATTTTTAGGGTCATGTTGTTCTAGGACAAAACCCTAACATACTTGCCACATTTACCCAGATATCTGTGTCTTCTAAAACTTTGAGAAAATTCTGTTCTCACAAGACCCATTTTCCCAACATTCCTCTTGACTGTTATTAATTATATTCCATCATTTTGTTCACTATTAATTAGATCTCATTATCATGTTCCCCATCATCTTTGAGTGACATCAGACCAGCCAACCAAAAGTTTCTTCCAGACAGCCCGGTAACAAATGAAGATGAGCAAGGTGACCTGTGCAGAGCAGAGCACATTTTGGACAGTTCCCTTAACCAAGCTTTCAGCTGTCAACCACACCGAGAGGTCTTCTCAAGGATGGTGCCACTCCCACAGAAGAGCTGCCACCAAGAGCTGGATTTGCCTGAAATTATGGGGGTAGGAAAAATCAGAGCGGCCTTGTTCCCTTTCCTGCCCCAAGGAAAGGACTTCTCATGTTCTCTTCTACATCACTCCCACACACAACTCTTCAAAGCTCTTCCTCTCTGATTCTGACAGGGCTGTCCATACTCAGAGGCCAGAAAGTCTTGGAATATCTGTGAGTCCTGCAATAGCTCAGCACAAGGTCATGATTATATAATTATTACTCCACAATAGATGTTTATTGATGGCATTTCTGAGAGACAGAGCATGCCCCTCTCACTGTTATTCCTGCACTGTCTCCTTTCTCACCACTTCCATTTCCTTCACCCAAGCACTTGTTACCATCTTTCTATTTTCCACTTTGTTTTCAATTTTCTCCTCCATCACAGTTTGCTACCATCACAAAAAGAAACCAGCATGATGCATGTGCTACAGACCCTCCTGTACTTTAGAATTAATTGGTATTGATTTAGCCTTGAGATTAGGCATTGACTGAATTTCAACTCAATCAGCCTGGCTCCTAAATTACCCAACTGCTTCCAAGCACTGAGCACAGTGGCACCCAAAGCACATGGACACACCAACAAGGGCCACCCAAGACACCAAGGGTGTGGCAAAACAGCATGGATAGCTGTTATACTTTCCCAAAATTTTAGCTTGAGGTGCCAGGGGGAAAATCAGGAAGGTAAATCAGCTGGATGCTTACTTTCACTTGTTCCTATTGCAAAGCTCTGGAAAATATAACATTGTGTATTTTCCAAGAAAGTTAGTCCAAGCTTGAGTGAAGAGACTGCATTCCCACTGCTGTTCTTACCCAGGTGTAGCAGTATGGAACAATTCCCATCCAAACATGCTGCGGGGCATCAACCCGGGCAGACTCTGCTCTCTGGATTCACACCTGGGCTCCTCAGCACATGAGCCGCCTGCTTTGCTCCAAAATACAAACCTGCACTTATGAAGCATGAAGAACTGACAAGTCCAGCAAGGGAACACAGAAAAACCCATCTGGCTGAGTCAAAGAAGCCTTCAGACCACGCTGAAGATGACGTAGAAAGCAGAGCTGGGACAGGACCCAACTGCCTGCAGAGGAGACTTGCCCAGAGCTATCTCCTTTCAGTTCATGCTGAATCTGCCTGCTCTACCCTTGGCTCAAACATGGGCTCACAAGCCCTTCCATTTTCCACTAACTTCACTCTTTGGTTTTGACCCCAGGAGTTTCTTTTATCTTTCTTCCCCATGAAGATCTGCCCCTGAGAAAAGATGAAGCGGGTCAGTTTGGGGCTGAAAACAAAGGGAAAACATCAAGTACCCATCTGGATAATATCACCTGCTGAGGTGAGGAAGGTCCCCAAGTCCATCAGCTGGTCTTTGGCATGTCTGTGGGTAAAAAGCAGCAGTGGGAGTCTCAGCTCAGCACCCCATCAGACTGCTAAAGCACTGAACATTTCATCTCCTACCTATTTTCAGGTACTCCGAGGAAAGAGTCAGCATGTTAACTTCTCCACCTGAAACTTTGTCACTGCATTGATGTTTCTGAAATGTTAAAAAAAAAATTAAAAAAAATAAATTCTGTTTAGTCAGATGCTGACTCCCTGTGACACGTACTAAGACTTGTATGCCGTGAATCAGTTCTGAGTTTAATAAAAATTCCATTGTTCAGCTTCAAAGGAGAAAAAGAGAAGTCTTCCCACAGCCTTGCATGAATACCCAGCAGCTGTGACAGCCTGGCACACGCTGAGCTGTCGGCTGTCAGGGTGGGCAGCACAGGCCCCTTTACAGGGGTACCTCTGTTCACAGCAAGCCCTGATGCTCTCCTGAGGGGCTGCTTTTGCTCATATAAATACTGGATTGTCACTTCAGAATGCAGTTTAACGAGATGAACTCAATCTCATCATGCCTGGCAAGCCCTGACATCCTGCCAAGCATTCCCTACATCAACATCCTAATGGAGTGTGAATTATGAGCACCTAAAGAGAGGCAGTTTGTACTGTGCTCCAGAACATGCCAGGCTATCATCACAGCCTGAGTAATCCACCAGAATGACAGAAAATGGCTGGGGATAAGCAGGGGCACTAATCAGGCTGTATGCTTCACTCCCCTGTCCTAGTTTCAGACACCAACAAAATCACACCCTTTCTTTCCAAATTAAGCACAGAATCTTTATGGGATGGAAAAAATTAATTCAACATGTTAATTCTTAATCTGTGGAGGTTAGGTACATTCACAGGGTTAGGAAAGTTCAGTCAACTCTTTTTGTGAGAGCCAGAAAAATAGTAAAATTAGCAACTATTTGCATTGCTATTACAGCTACTGAATCCAGCTGAATGCAGAGCAGGGCCAGGACACCCTGCCTGCATAGGAAACCTCTGGAGATGCCAATGAGACACCTCCAAATCCCCACTGCAGCACAATACATCCCACTGCTGATCCACATGGGTATTTTAGCACAGGAAAGCTTCCTCTGATCCTAGAGCTCAGACTGGCCTGTCCTCACCTGCGCCAAGAGGCAGTGCTGACACCCATGCCCAGATGTGTGGATGTCAAACCAATTCCCCCTGAACCCAGGGGTTTCTGTTCTTCCCCCTCACCACTTGAAGAGGACCAAAAAGTATTTACAGGGTTATTTCCATGAACAGCCTCTGAGGCTGCCTTCCCTAATTCCCCGACAGCTCAGCTCAAACCCCAACTCCTCAGACATTTAAAGCAGCATTTTTCTTCCATGCTGGCCTGTGCTGCAGTTTGTTTTAAATCCAACTGAGCCTGTATTTAAGCAAGTCTCCACCCCAGCAGATGTTATAATCTCTTGTAGCTTGGCTGTGCCATGGGTAGAGTATCAATTTTTCTTCCTTTCTTTATGAGTTCCATTTTCATATTTTAAACATTTTTTTCCTCCTCCTTAAGGGTAAAACCAAATAGTTCCCAAGATGCTATTTTTAATTTTGGCCTTTTTGATAATTCATCGATATAAAAAAAAAAATTAATGGCCAAAATTTTCATTAAAAAGTGTCTAAAGAAAAAGTTCTGTAACAAACATGTAGCCAGGAAAATCACTTGGAGATCTTTTCCTGTCAAGAGAGAGAAAGCCAACAGCCAAAAGGTAAACACATATGTTCCACTGTCAATGACTTTCAAATGGAGTTTTTGACTACCATAAAAAATTGTTTAGCTTTTCACTATAAAAAAAGTTGCAGTACCATAACACTAACAAAAACGTTTGGTTCTTTCAGAG
Organism: Poecile atricapillus; assembly: GCF_030490865.1. Taxonomy (NCBI): domain Eukaryota; kingdom Metazoa; phylum Chordata; class Aves; order Passeriformes; family Paridae; genus Poecile; species Poecile atricapillus. The sequence goes on from NC_081263.1 coordinate 9,166,452, forward strand.
TATTTAATGGCAACTACTTTTCAGCTAGACCCAGTTGCTCAGAATTCTTTCCATGTCTCTATTTTGTTTGCAGCAGGATCCAAATAGCTTCATCTGATGGCTGGTTTTGCATTTTTATTTTTATAAGAAAATGGAACACACTGCCTGCCCCCTTCTCTTCCCCCAATCTGCCAGGCTTTGCAGTAGAGTCTGATTAAATGAAATGTCCATAGCAATCCAGAAAATTCGCTGCTGTAATATTTCTGCAGCAACCTAGCAATGAAACCTGAACACTGCCCTGTCTGTAGCCCAGGTCTCCAGGGAAAGACAAGCGTGGAACTGCTGGTGCTGTGCCAGCTGTCTGGGACAGACACATCCCACATCCCAGGCCCTTCTTCATCTGCTGCTTCTGTGCTTGGGCAAGGGTTAATGACTTAAAAATGTAATATTACTATGCTATTTATAGTGCAATAAACCACAGACATACACACACATTCTCACTGCACAGCAATTAGGGGATTCAATCTTTCCACTTCTTGGATTTTGCGTTTTAAGCCTCACCAACAGCTAAATTCCCCTCTGACATCAGCTCACCTGGGAAGCCCTGGCAGTCTGCAGTCCAAGTATGTACCAAGTCAAGGAAAATTTAGTTGATGCACTCAGAGAACATGTACATTTGGCACAAGCAATTAATTTAAATGATTTATTTAAACCACTACACTGTAATATTTACTCCCTAGAAAGCTGAGGGAAGTGTCATACATAGAATCAACAACCAGTGGTGCTCTAAGTGCTCTCAGTTCCAAACTCTTAGAAGTTTGCCAGCTATTGAGATGTGGGTATCAGGAGAACATCAGAGTAGAAAATGAGTAGCTGGTTAGTGTGCCAGCACCATCCCAGGTCTCTCTTCTTCTTAACTCACAAGGAGAATTAGAGGTTGAGCCAATTTGTGTCCGTGTGGCTGGAAGTCCTCCAGCTAACCAACAGAAGTTGTGAAGGCCAGGTGAAGCTCTCTACTTAATTACAATAGAGTTGAACCAGAGCACCCTAATGTCCTAATTCTGCCATCCATCTCACACTATTTATAACTGAGGATGTTGCTTAAGTCCAGGTTCTGAAATATGAATGAGCCTGAGCTGCAGAAAACCTCTTGATTTAGAAAAGGATCACAAAAATGAGGTGAATTCACAAAAATAAAGCTACTAGAAAGAGCCATTGTAGAGAAGGGTGGTGTGAGATGAAAGAGCTGCCCTGTCTACACTTCACTAAGCCAAGAAACTCAGCATGAGGCTGCTGTGCCCTTCCTGAGCCCGCTGGACCTGCCTGCTCACCAACTGCCCCTCCCAGCAGAGCCCAGCATCTAGCTGTTCACTTGGGAACTTTTGGGAAGCAGGAACAAAGTAACTTCAGCAGCCTCTTTGCAAGCTGTGCTTTCCTGCTGCAGAAGAGGACTCAGGTCATGAGCCTCCTGAAGCCACCAAAACTTCCCAGAGGTGCTGACACACCTTTCTGCCACACTGGATGCTCAGCTCCAGTGGTCTGCTTTCATCCACAAGGTGAACTTTAAACTGAGATTAGCTTTTTCAGGCCTTTTCTCCCAGGAGCATTAGTTTATCTCTCTCTGTCTCTCTACCCAGAGCCCTCTTTTCCAGCATTTTTAGAGTCTGCACATCTTGGACCTCTCCCCCAGCTTTGGCTGAAACTAGAAAGTATCTGCTACATAGTAATGATGGGAATGGAGTCAAGACAGCAGCTTAAGCATTGAAGAAATATTTGCCTCCTTCAAAACCACAGCTACTACACAGTAGGTAAAGTTTAGTTTTGGTACAGACAAAATTCAGAGGAAGCAGTTGACAAGGCCATTTTTATTCATGAGATTTCTTCCCTTTTCTTCTGTCCTATTGACACTCTTTTAGGAGCAAGCAGCTTTGTCAAGACCACGTGTGTGTGAGCACAGAGAGCAAGAGTCTTGGCACAATGAATGAGTCATGCAACCTTTTGTTCACTGGTTATAAATACAATTAAAAACACAGCCCCATTTCCTTAACAGGCACGAAGCCACAGAACCCTGGAATCATTCATAAACTAGAATCCTGGTGCAGAATTGCGTTCAGAACAGCATTTGATTTGTGTTTAGCTTGAGTTATAATTACTTCATCATATTTTCCTTAAGGAAATGAATGATCAATTCACAAGGAGTTGACTCTGATTATACACACTGCTTAATAACTTGCGTCCATTTGGAAGCAATTATTTGATCCACTGTGGAAGCAGAGATGGGGGAGCTGATGGTCTGGTTTCCAGAGAAGTTAAACAATTCCAGGCATTGAGTTCCTAATTCCAGACAATCTCACCAGATATTACAACTACCTGAGTCAGGCTTCACCAAAGGTGCTTTTGTGGAATACCTGCAGCAAATCCTAGAGGAAGCAAGCCAGCATGTTCTTCCCCTCTAACTCTGCATACTGCTTTGATTCACGTGGAGACATCCTGTGACAAGTCTATGGCTATGGAGCATCTGTTGTGCCAGGCAAGCACCACAGGTGCACTAAATGGAACCCTTTTCTTCCCAAATGGTACCAAGAGCTGTACAAAACCCTCTGTTTATAGCACACCTGTGGTGCTGAAGGGAGAGCTCAGAGAGTGACTGCATTTCCCAAAAGCCTGCAAATGGACCCACTGTGCTCATACTGCTTCTCTCACATAGATCCCTATCCAGGATCAAGGCTCTGGATTGAGTGCCGGGTTCTGCCTGGGTGGACTGAAAGGAGAGCACCCTGCCCTTCATGATTGCAGTAATTTCACTGCAGATATCTTATGACAGCTGGAAGGGAAGGTCAGGCTTCGATGCCCAGCAGCAGGACAGGAGCAATGGTTCTTTACAATGCTAAGTCATTCACGGTGACTAAGAAATCAAAGTGAGTTTGTATCACTGCAAACAGCCCTGCCAATCATACATCATAAATATCTTCAACTGGGGACAAGTCAGGCCATTACACATGGAAAACACCATCCAATACCAAGAACAGAGGCGCTGGAATTTAACTAGCAGACACCTAAGAAAAAAACATTCAAGCAAAATTTTCACAGCCCAAATCCTGAGGAGACACATGCAAGCTCTCATCCGAGTGACACACTCTCCCACAGACGAACATGGCAGACACATAACTGCCTCCTACATCTGCTTGCTGCATGCACAAAAGCAGCACTCAGATAGAAAAACATCCCAGATTACTTGAAGTCCTTTGGGAAATTCAGTTCACCGTTTGTCTATGCAGAATATTGAGCTTTCAGTAGAGGAGAAAAAGCCCTTTGGCCAGGGCTGGAAAATAAACATAACGTGTTCATCTCTTTTGAAAGATACTGCAGAATGTTGGGAAACCAACCAAAATATCATGCCTGGCTGCAGATTACTGAGGATGGAAGGAAAAATCATCAGATTAATATAAATAAATTAATACAGGAGATTAATACACTTTAGGAACAACACCAAAATCTCATTTTCTCAATTTCCAGCAACTAGATGCAGTAAGAATCAGTCCTTTGTGAAGAAGGGGCACACCAATGTTCAATATTGTATTGAATGGAATTTGCATTAATCACTCACAGCCACACACCAGCAGAGCATCCTGGGAAGCAATGCCTGTTTGCAGCATGGCTACCCCATGACACACATCTGGCAGAAAGTTCACCAAAAACCTCATGATCTGTGCCAGATATCTCTGAACAAATTTTGCAGAAGGAGCAAGGATGAACAAAATGCTTTTGAGCGCCCTGCTAATCTCTCTCTACTACGAGAGCAGAGAAGAGAACGGATGAAGAAGCAATTGTGATACAGCCAGCATCAGCCTTGCAGGCAACACTGACAGTTCAGTGAGATCAAACATGCACTAAAGGGCAGTGTGTGAGTGAAAAAATAGTTTTAATGTAACCACAAAAAAGTTTGGGAATCTCTTTATAAAATGTGCAGACGACTGCCCAACAGAAATGGAAGAAGGTCAGGAGAGGACACCATGCTTACGAAGCACCTGCACCACTGTCACTTCCTGCCCTGTGATACCTGCAGGTAACTTTCATGTTTCTGTTCTCACATTTAACAACTGACATAAGGAAACCTTGGGATTTCTCGAGATGTTACTGGCAAGGTCAGAGAAGTACAATCCCCTTCGATCACCACCTGTGCTCTGAGCGCTCCGTTTCACTCTGCTGTACAGTAACTGTGCCAGCGACCTATACCAGCCACCCACCCCAGCAGGCTCCACCTTCACACTCATTTCAACAGGGAAGCAAACAGAAGGAGGCAGGACACACAATTCTGAAAGTGAACTTGAAGGTGAGACCCTCAGTTCCAACCCATTCACAGTCTCTGATCACAAGTCACAATTACAAATCGAGCTCAGGAGTGAAATAACATCCTTTCCTCCTCCTCCTCCTGCCTGCAGAGACAGGAGTTCAGGGCTCTGTTTCCTTGGCAACAAAAAAGAGCATCACAACAGCCTCCTCACTAGCAAATGACATACGAAAACGTGTCATTTTTTTCTCTCCAGTGTCTTTTATTACCAGGGAAAAAGCCTGAACTCAGAACTCTCCACTCAGCAAGAATGGAAATAGATATCCATTACTGCTATTTAAAATGCAGTATGTTTGGAGCCTTTAAGCCTATCCAGAGGTAGGTAGCAAGTAAGGGATTTTCATTTACTAAGTTAAGCGAAAAAAATAAAAAAAAAAAACCCTGACCTTGCTCAAGTTCACCTTTTAAGACAAACTGTAGAACTTGAAGAGTTTGGGGAAAAAATTGCAGCTCATAAATTGATGAGCTGCATTTTAGATTCTGTTAATATTCACTTTTGAAAAGCATTAGAAATGAAGATTACAAATTTAATAATGCAACACATGGGAGGAATTATCCTCCTCCCCATATAAAAAGGCAATTTGCTCTTGCCTATAAATTGACTTTCTATTACTGTCATTAAACCAGCATAATGTACTATAATTAGGGTCTGCCCTGCCACAGCTCTGTGGCAACCCACAGCCAAGAACTCATCAGCCAACTTTAGCAGACATCCTCATGAGGCGACAGGGGAAGTGGCACTGCTGGGTATCTCCTCACTGCAGGACTTTGGGGTGCTCAGGGACATTTATGAGAGGTCAGAAAGAAACTGGATGAAATCAATGAGGAAAAAATTGAAAAGCAGAGAAATGTCCCTAATCCACAAGTCAATGGAAGCTGGGCCAGCATCCTGAAGAAGCATCCTAAGAAACCTTGCCATCTCCCTGACTTTCTCCAGACACCTTGACAGACATAAAAATCACTTACTCCTTCCTTTTTGCCACAACAGAGAAGCAAGATCACAGTCCTCAGACTGCAGTAATTTCCAATCCATTTCCTAAGCTGCTTCCAGGCTCTCCTCCTCTATAGTTTGTGCAAACTGAGTGCCCTGCATGGTCTGTGCAAGCCCTGTCCCAGCTGTGGAGTATCTGCCGCTCCCCTCTCACTCCACATGTGTCTGGACCATCAGGAATGATTTTGCAATGCCCACATGAGAACCTACCGAGCAGCAAAAGCATTAAAATCCATACTCTGTGGTTTCCTTAAACAGGAAACTACATTTAAACAGCTCAACTGAAAGAGCATTAAAATTGTGCTGGCAGGTATTTACTGTCCCATTTCCCACAGCTCTTTCTCCATCTTTAAGCTACTGATGGGTTGTGACATATCGAAATAACAGAAATCTCAATAACAGAAACCTCTTTGCCATTTCTCAGCACTAGCACCATTCTTCCCTTTCACCAGCCGTGTACCCAAACAGCTAGAAGGTAAATCTGTCACCTACCTTTTTTTTTTTTTAATCATTTTCACTCATACTTCATGCAGCAGGCAGCTGTGAGACTTGTTCACATCTCAGTTACTTCTGGAACAAATCTCAGCAACTAGCTCAGATAGTGAGGGAATGAGTCAACAGCATCTGCTGATGGTTCTTGCTCTTCCTTTGCTCATGAATTATCCTGAGTTTTAAAAGAAAAGCAGCTGGTACTTGTTCAAGCTTACCAAAGCCTCAGTGGTCAGTGAAGCCCACAGCAGGTGCTCTGTGCCTGAGGAAGCAGCTTGGCAGGCCAGGCCAGGCCAGCACTGGACCTTCAAGCACCACTGGCCAGCTTTGACAAGATGTGCCCTTTGCTCCATGACAAGTCAGTTCTTCAGATTGCTGGATGACAGTCAATCCACCTAAAAACTTCTCATTTACCCAAATACTCATTCCAAGGAACTTAATGGTTTGGAATGAACACGAAGGGGACTTGTGACAATCAAAGCAAACCCATTTGCAAGTCTGACACGTGCACAGAAAGCACTTTGCAGTCTCCACCAAAGCCTGGTTTAGTTTCCCTGATGAAGCAATTTTTAGGTCAGAACATGTGCAGATGTTTCGAGGTCTGTGCTTTGTCCTTGGCCTGTTTTGGAGAAAGATTTAACATTTTGCTTCTGCTCTAAGTGCACATTTTCATCAGAGAAACCACAAGGCCACACTTGAAGTCACTACTGAATTTCATTCCTCTGGATCCATGAATGACTAGTACATCCTCCTTCTATCACATAAGCTATATCCCTGATTGAATTGTCTTCCTGTTGTATCCATTCTCCTTAGAAATTTCCCTTTGTGAAGCATGATTTAGCCCTTCTGAACATTACACAATATTTGTTTTCCCATGTATTTTCTGCTACAGATACGTGACTTTTCCCTGTATTTTACCATCATATGGAACAGCTTTCCCTTTCAATAGTCACAGCTGCTTAATGAATTCAAAGTGTGACATTTTGTTTTCCACGGTGAGGTGTGTGAGAAGTGTAAACCACGGCTGAGAGATGAACTAGAAAACACAGAGGGCACTGAGCCCTTCCCACCAGCCAGACACAGTGCTCTCAACAGCACCCACTGCACCCTGAAAGACTCAGCTTTACTCAATTAATTGACAGACTTCACTAAACAAATCAAAATGTCAGCTTCAGGAAGTATATACAAGCTTCTGTACACAATAGAGTTTCACAAGCCCCAAAGAGATCCTCTTGTGCTTGATACTTGATGCGCTATCCCACCTGGACACTTGGATGCTTTGCTCAAACAACAGTTCCAGGATCCAAGGGGATTCAAAGCCTCAAAAGACTTTCCAGAGCACTGCACAATTTCCTCTGATGTCGCCCACACGGGAGGCTACAAATTGGCAGCAGTAGCTGTCAACATTTTGTTTTGATCTTCTGGCAAACAAATCCACCCTCTGAAATGTTTGCAGGATGCCGAGATAAAAAGCAGCAATGAATAAAACCCAAAGAAGTTTGAAGGGTTTATTTTTACCAAGTAATCAATACCTTCTGGCAGTCTTCCTCTAGCACTAATAATACCAGTGAGGACAGTGACCCTTGGCAGGTTTTGTACACTGCTCTACAAACATTATCTAATTAACCATCACAATCCACTCCTAGAAAAAAGAAAGCATGATGTGAAGTTATTCTATGAGAGAGAGAGAGAATGAGTGTTGGGAAGGGCTGATAACAAGGTTATAGTTTGGGAGTTCCAGCTCTTGCACATCAAGTCTAACCATGCTGTCCCTCAGAGGCCAGCTCCAGGTAAATGGTGTGGTTTTCACACAATCTGTGCTTAGCACAACCCTTGGTTTCACCTAGCACTAGGACACTGTCTGAGCCAACTCATTAATAAATCAAATGACAATAAAGCAGTTGGAGGGAGATGAATTATTGAAATCAAAGCAACTTTGTGCTCAGAGACAAAACTAAACTCTGTTTCATTTTAAGCTCTGAATATGGAGCCTGATTTTCCTCAAAACAGCTGGACTGACACACTGCAAACTGCCAGCCCAGTCCACCTGTACCACAGCTCAGAAGAGGATTCAGCATTTCAGTGGGGTGGTGACATCTTGATGCTGACCACCAATGTTAAAGATGGAAGAGGAAATCTCAGGTCACCAAGTCAACCACGAAAGCATCTCAGGGGATGCTCACCTAAACCAAGTCTAAGAAGCAGGTCTAAATCCAGAGCCAGTGTATGTGTCAACATAAATCCAGGTCTGGATTCTTTCAGAGTATTTTTCTATTACTTTGGGGCAGCCATTACAGCGTCACAATATTTAGTCAACCTTTTACTTCTCCAGTCATTAATCCTGCACCATTTAACTACTGGTTTGTCATTTATTCTCTTAATCCTTTTCAAATCCTTCTGCTTATTTTCACATCTTTTTTCAATCCCATTCTATGTGTCTTGCTAATTACACTCCTTAACTGTCATAGGCTGTTTCAACAGACATGCCAAACCAGACGTGGTTTGATCACTTGCTGTGTTATGTGCCCAATGCATCATTTGCTATTGAGATATTTCAAATATAAAGAGTGTTACTGGAAGATGATCAATTGTACTTAATTATCTGGACAGCTGCCTGTAACTCTAGGGAGGAAGGGCAAATGACCATTTAACAATGTACTCAAAAACAAGATTTCTAACCTTGTAAAGAAGAACAATGAAAAAGGAAAAAAAAGGCCTAGGGTTCCCATCTTCTCAAAATACGGAATGCTGCTTCCTCAGCGGACAGAACTGTTCCCAAAAGATTGTTATTTGCAATTTTGCTGTGTCCAACCTTTTGCTGTGAGCCAACCTTTCCTGCCAGTCTCAGAAGACTCCATCTCCAGAAGTCTGCATATGACAGTCTGAGAGTCACAGGCCACTAAATGGTTGGTCACTTCCAAATGAGAGATGCCAAAACCTGGTGACAGATGAATGAGACAGAGCAGACATCACCTGAAAGCTTCAAGACAAGGGAATTATTCACGGTCAAAAGGAAGAGAAGAGGTAGTTGTGACACAAAGATGGAACTGAGGGAAGTAGGTGGCCAACCATGATAGAACAACTGTCAGAAATACCCAGAGCACTGGAACTGTCAGCCCAGCTTTCCACATCCACACATTCACTTCCAGTGACAAACCTGACTACACAACCCGACAGGGAGCAAACATCACCCTGAACACTTCCTCTCTTAAATCTCAGTCTTCCTTTCATTTCTACAACCATGTCCTAACCTATCATGCTGGGGATGCAAACCTTAAAACCACATGTATGTAAAGAAGAGACAAATTTACCAAGAGCCTGAAAGAGTAACCAACTCATTCAGCCCAAAGGAGAGTTCACAGAGGCTGAAGAGAGCCATTATATGCCATCATTGTTAGCTCCTGATTCAGTACCTTCAAAGATAGGAAGAACTGAACACTTCCTTCTCTTCCATGCCCATCTCCTCAGACATGGCTAGCAGACCACACTGAGGAAAGCGTGCAGAGCTGAGGGGAGCAGAACCCCCTTGGATTATTCTTTCTGGGCATGGTTGGTCACACCCACTGAAGCCAAAGCATGCAGCTAAAACAGGTGAAGGAACAAATACCTCCCAAGGTATCATCAGCGTTATACAGGAAGGCTGTGCAGCTTCCAAGTGCCAAGAAAAATGCCATGGGCACCATAATCCCCAAAGACACATCATGCAACCCCACTAGATCAGCAGCTCCTAATTAATTTAGAGTGTGGATCAGTCCTCAAACACCTTTTGCTATCACTAAGACCTACTGAAAGTGATTAAGAGGAGTCATTATGCATAACACCCTCAAGAACTTGCTGAAAACACATTTGGCAGCATAGGGAGGTTCCTTTATGGCATAATCCATTTTTATATACACCTAATATTTTCAGGTTTTCAACTGATTGTCAAGAGTGTTTGTAGAGGCTGTTAATGAATCTCACTGCTAAAAGCAGTTACAATTCTGTAGCTATTAATACAACGTGACATCAGTTATATCAGCTTCCGAGTGAATCACAGTTTGCAATCTTGTAGGTGTTCGATAGCTGTTGTCACATCGAAATAGAACATTGTTAAATATACTCCAAGTCTGTCCTAGTTCCGCAGCTCTTTTCCCCCTTTCTGCACTGCAGCCTTAGTGGACTGAACACCTGCAGGTCTGAAGAACTAAGCAGAGGAAAGCCAAGAGGAAAAAACAGCTTGACTGTTAGACCACTGGGATCAGCAAGTTTTAAAATGTTCACTTTTGACTGAAATTTCCTCTCAAATCTGATGACTATAGGAGACTAAAAGGACAGGTCACCAAATTTTTATGATGTCTAAACCCTCCAAGATGTACTTGTATCATCAAGATGTTAACCTTTTTCTTTTTCCTCCTTGTGAACTGAAATAAAAGGCTGATAATCTTTCCTGACATAGTAGTTTAGCATTAAAGCAAGCAAAATCCATTTTCCAAAGCATTAACTGAGCATTAACTGAGTATCAGATGCCAAATGCTGCTTTAATCTGCATAATTGACATTCATAGAACACTCCTGTCTTGGCCAGCTTGTATATAAAAGCACATTCTTAACAAAACTGGCATAAGCCTATGAAGTTATTACTATTTTGCTCAGTGAAACATTTTCAGACCATCATTTTGTCCCTGCTTCAGGACTCAACCCTTCTGCCAACATTTTTCATGCAGGTAGTACCCTGTATGGGTAATCTTCAGAAATCCAGCCTTAGAGTTCCAGAGCAAAAATGTTTTAGAAAATATACAGATTTCTAAATTTCAGGAAATGAAACAATATTATAGTATGAAATAGGACTTCCCTATTTTTACAGTTACTCTGTCCAACAAGCTTGCTGCCTTTCTGCAGCAGACAGCTGCAGTGAACAGGCTGTGAAAACAGTCGAATTCACCAAATAAAATAGACTGTGGATCATTTGCCTGGTATTATTCCTAGAGCAACAAGCCAGATATTGCCTCAACCGACCATGCAATATTTCACAGAGCATTTTAGTAGGTAAGCCAGGCAGTACTGAGACAGAAATAGAAAAATATTGAAATAGGGCCCACACGATGCCAGGTTTAGAGACACTTGGCGTGGATTGAGTCTTGGGAAAAACTGAGTTTAGGACATAGCAGCGTCTCCTGTGCAGGAGCAGTAAAAGCATTTCTGCAGAGACTGAGCAGCCAGGTCACAGGAACAGACTACTCCTGTTACTAGGCAGATGCCAGGAATTCAGTGGAAACAGATGGAAAACAAGTTTATAGAATGATTAACTTGGGACTCTGGAACAACTCAAAGCAGAGTACTGGGCAAGGTGGGAGAGTTGAGAACTACTGCTGTTAAACAGTTCAGAAGTGGGTCTGGACAAACAGATATGATTGAAAAATCAAGTTCTGCTCCTTCCCTTAGCCTCAACAGGTACTTTCTCAAACCTCACACTTACCCTCTCAGATTCTTTAGACCAGATGTGAAGATCATATATGATATATGGTTTTATCATATATGATCCCTTTATGCTGTAGCACCATTGTGTGAAAAACAGCTTTGTTGTGTACCCACATACCTTGAATTGCACACCCACAGCCTGTACACACTGGGTAGGCAAATCCTGAGTTAAACATCTCTTTGCCCTTGCCATTTGCAGAATCTTCACATGCACAAAAACTAACCCCAGATCTCTCTCCTGCTCTAAGAAAATGCCAAGCAGAAATGAGAAACGTGCACTGGTAGAAGGTCCACAGGCTGCCATACAGGAAACATCTCTACCTTTTTTATTTCTTGCCAAGGCTCTAGCTTATATTGAGAACAGCTTTCCCTACGTCAAGGGAAAAGAGCCAATAAACATGTGGGGAAAAAAACTATGATGCTAATTTTGGAATACATTACCTGACAGAAATAAAGGAAGACAACGGGAAAAATAAACGTTGGGGAATACTGAAAATCCTGGCAGGACACAGAGGTAGCAGCAAAAACTGAAATATTTTTTAGGCAGGCCCAAAACATTGATCAAGACATGATGAAACCTCCAGGTAGCCATGGGGGAAACTCCACCCAAAGGTGTGGGGCAGCTGTGCCCAGGGCAGCTGATGGCTCTTGCTAAGGAAGGGGAGGAGGGAGCAGACTACTGCAGGCTGCAGATGGACATCAGCAACAGGCTTTCTCTGAGCTGAAAGGACTGGTTCCAAAACAAGACCAGAGTGTCTTTCCAATTTGAGTGATCTCAGAGCTGCCTGATAGGAGTGTGGGTGCCTCTGATGCCAGGGAGGGCACGGCTACTGCAGCGACCATCTGATGGAGGGAAAGCTGCATCCTCAGTGCAGCAGAAAGCAAATCCAGGTGCTTTTGAGCCCGATCGTGATCGTGAGAGTGTTGCTATGCTAAAAGAAGGAATCACTGCCTTACTTAAGACACCCAAAAGCCCAGTGCGAGCATCTCTTCCACCCTCAGCCCCATAACTGAAGAAAACCATATGATCCCCTACCACAGCACTCCTCACGGCCCCAGATGGAGGAGGAAAGTACATCAACGACAGCATGCGCTGACACCGCAGTACGAGAACGGGTGTCATGGGATGCTAACGTTGCCATGGAAATGTCCTCGTACCGCGTAACATTTTGACACTGTCTGTTTTGCGAGCAGCAGCACCGATGTGGCAGCCTGCAAAGCCAGGAGGAAACGGCTGTTCGAGTTTTGCCACGCTTGTTACTGCAGCCGGCAGCCAATTCAAACTGTCTGGGCATTGGAGTTTGACCAATCTGGCAGCTCCGCTTCCTAAAGTGCACGAGGAAGCTTTTAACAGAAACTGTTCCATAAATCACCCTGATTTAACACGTGCTGTCTGCCAGGCTGAGCGCTGGCCTGCACGCCCACTTTGGGCACTGCCTGCCCTGCTTTCCACACCAGCATTTTCTATGTTCCCCCACCGACTTCCTTGAACTGCAGAATCCCAGGGAGGGAGGGTCTGCTCCTCTGCTCTGGCTGGCTTTGCACAACCAGAGCAGCAGCCTCAGCCCCACACTCACAGAGCTGTGGGGTGATTTCTTAAACTGTCAAAAGCAGACACAGCCCCAAATCCCATTCACTTTCAAAAAAATACCAGAGATCAAAACTCACAGGCATTTTTGAAAAAGCCCAACTTCGTACATTCAATATTTAAAACAAGCACTGACTCTTGTAGGAACTATGCTCATGGTAGAATGCTTGTTTTTATCTCAAGGTACATTAGATAATGTGATCAAAGCCTTTCCTGTTTACTTATATTAAAACAGAAATCCTTTATCTGGAGGGGATGTACTGACTATGTGATCCACAAAGGCAGATGTGTGGGGACCAACCCACACAAAAATGCCTGGGTTTTTGGCAAACATACCAAATTCATCATTGAAATGCAACAGTGGGTTGTGACAGCAATTCCTGCAATTCCTTCTGTTTTGGGGCATCTTGGGGGAAAGCAGAGTACTGACAAGCTTCAAAAGTTAGTCTGGAGCAGTGTCTACCTTTATTGTAAATTTAATTCAAACTGCTACAAAGGTGGAAGGGCTCTGCAGGAGTGGAGCACAGCAGTTGCTCTAATCCCACAGGCTACTGGTGAGGTCTCATGGCAGGAGGTAGCAGGGCTTCAGCCAGAGGGACAGCAGCACAACCTGAATGTAAGAGACAGGGAAAGTTACTGGGTCTGAGGTGTCATGATACTTTCAGGAATTAATCAACTACAGCAGCTGGAAATCTGACAGGCATTAGAAAGGAAAAGCCCTCTCTTTTTTTCTCTTCTGACAGTCTGATTAAAACACAAATATGGATATAAAGAAACCACCTTAAAATCTGGAGGGAAGGTTTCCTAACTTTTCACTGGAGCTGTGATGACACACATTAAAAATAAGAAAGGAAAGGTAAATAGTAAAAATAAAAGGAAAAAAAAAAAAACTCACCCACCTACACAATCCTCCCAGGATGCTGAGAAGTGCTAAACAAGGAGCTGGATTTACAACAGGAAAAAAAAATATCTTAATCTTCTTAGACATCTTGGCTGCAACACAATTAACATGTTTTCCATCCACGTGGCAGGATACATTCCCTGTGAACTGTAAATATGCACACTGCTGGTGGGCAGCTGGCAAAAGTCCTGCACCACTGGGAAACTGTCACCACTGGGAAATGCCAGCCTCATCCATACTGCCCAGGGAGCTGAGCGAGGGGCAGCCTGTCCCCACACTCCTGTCCCTTGGTGACACCGCTGCCTTGCTAAGGTGGGTCACTGTGCAAATCTGAGCCCACCAACAGCTGAGCTGCAGCTCCTCAGAGGATGGTCAGCTCCAGAGAGGGACACTGCCCTGTGCTCCCTGGGCAGAGAGACTGTAACCTCTTCGACCAGATGTCACCAATATCACCACAGTAAGAGCCACTATTATCCCAGCTGCTAACTGGGAATGACACCCTGGCAGTCCCTTGACCTGAGCATCGCAGAATGAAGCGATGAGAAGGTGCCTGACAAAACAGTCCACTCTGGATGCACTGAAAGCAAAGGTTTTCAAGGATGCTGCACTGCATCCATGGATCCTCAACTACAGAGCATCTCTCCAGCTCCCAAAATCATCCACAAACTTTGCTGTATTCCTGGAACCCAGGGGATAAAGCATCTTATCACAGACATTTACCCCACCTCCCAATCCCACAAATATCTCATTAGCACGGGTCTGACTAAACAACAGATATTGAATTCAGACCAATACCCATGGGATAAAATAGCTCAACCCTTCAAATCAATACAAAGAAAATCACTAAAGGCACATGTAAAAACCAGTAATTTCAGAGCCCTGAAAAAATTAATATACAAATGCCAGAAAGGGAATGAGTAGCTAACAGCACTCATGCTGGGAATGATCTGGAAAATAGCATGGATCATACCCTGAGTGTTAGCCAGAGCAAGAGTGTGTATTTACAGGAATACTGCATACAAAGTGTGGGAAACAGATACTGCTCACTGCAAGGGGCCAGGCAGCAACCCGGGCACTGTCCACACTGCTCCTCCTGCATGATCCTGAGTCCAGCAAGAAGGCCAACAGGACTCTTGGAAAACTGCTTTATGCAAAAAAACAAACCCAAACAAAACATACAAACAAACAAAAAAAAAACCCAAACAACAAAAAAAAAAACCCCATCCATCAGGTTTCTTTGGTCCAAACAGCAAAAGAAGGGAAAGGGATGCCAGGCAGAAATGGCTGTCATTACAGTCATTTCCTGGCTTGGAATTACCAGCACAAGAAGGAACACTTTTGCAATGTGAAGAGCTGCTTTGAAGAGAGAAGTGACCAATTGCTTCCCAAGTTGCTGAGAGCAATGCAAGAGCAATCTGCTATTTCCATTCAGATTTAAGGTAAATTTTAGGGTAAACTATGCTTCTGATTAGAAATAGATTAGTTACTTCGGGAACAACTCCAAGTAACCTCTCTACCTCTACATTTGCATGAGTAAGGACACAGACAATACCTTAAGTTCCTCTTAGTCATAAAACAGTTTTGAGAAAAATGTGTCATTTACCTTTGTACACAGTGTACTCTCCAAATTGTTGAGCACTCAAACATTTTAGACTGGTTTCTGCAAGGCTGTATGAGTGCTTTGTGTTTCGGACAAAGCTGACAGAACACCCTGATGGCATGAAGGTGGAACATTATCCATCTCAGTGATTTAACTGTGGCTGGATTTGACTAAAAGGTAGCTTGCTGTACCCTTGTGTGGTGAGGCTGTATCAGGGCTACTCAGCCTTTACAAGTGTGCTGTTTTACAAAAGCAAAGCCGAAGATATAACTTAAATGCAGATGTCAAAGCAAGCATGGTTTGACAGAAAGCAGAGAGTGTCTAATTTGTGTGTCATCAGCAGATGACTTCAGCAATGGCACAACTGATGGATCATTGTGTTGCAGAACCCCACTCGTGACACGTGCTGCCATACACTATAGCATCCTCCCAGAAAATAAACCAAACCCCAAGGGAATATCATTTGGATAGATGGGATATTCAAAATGTGTTGAACACTTCCGCAGAGGAGCAGAAATCCTTATTCAAATATGCTAATGGTGCTTCTCAACAGATGTCTGTGGGAGAGAGAAGGAGACGGCAGGACTGAGAGTCTTGAGTGAGTCAGGTCTCACTGCCCCACCAAAACCATCAATGACTTACAGACCATTTCCTAAATTAAATTGTTCCATTTCTAATCTAACTGAAGGCATTCAAATATAAGCAAATAATGCTTCAGAAAACAATTGCACAGATAAATTATTCCTCAAAACAACAACTCCAATCAAACTTAATTCCTCCCTACACAAAGCAGATCTACACATTCTGTCAAACAAATGTTGAAGCAAAGTAGTTACAGCATTTCACAACTTGTCCTGATGCAAGAATTTGACAGAGCAAAGATAATTTCCTTTTGCCTGGAGAACAGAGTGCTTTTGAATTAATAAATGTTGCATTAGAATTAACTGCACATGAAATAGAAGCGGTAAGAAAACAGTGTCTCCTAGATAAAAAGCTTTCCAGGGACAGATTCTTCTACTCAGAAACCAGCAGAATAAGAGAAATACCCTTTTCCTGTGGCTGGCAGGGGTCACATATAACCCACCCTCAACAACCCTGCCCACACAGCTGGAACTCGGCATCATCCTCTGAATACCTGTGATGTACATCAGGCCACCTTTGAGGGAAGGAGACACAACACTGGCCTCTCCATGGCTGCAAGTGTGTGTTGCAAAAGCTGAGGGGACAGCACAGAGCCACCACCATAGCAAGGAAACTTCTATGCAGCACTTTGTGGCACAGCACTTGAGATCCCCGCACTAGCAGCTACTGCTCTTCCTCCCACCTTACATCAGCGTTTGTAACCATTCCCAACACAGCACAGGTGGAAGTTCCAGGCTGGGGCGTGCTGGAGGACTCTGCAGGACACCCCATGGGAGACAGGAGTGGGGAGCAGCTGGTGGCCTGGGAAGGCAGCCTGGCACGCTGAGTGCTGACCGATGCCACGTCACCCTTCCCCGTGCTCGCCCATCTGTCCCACCATCCCCATCTGTTGGGTTCTGCCACACACCACGAGCACCCTGGGACTGACGCTGACATTTTGCTTTGCCTTTCTACAGGCACAGCATGAACCTGGCCCAGCACCACGGCTCTCACGTGCAGCCACAACACCAAGAGCAACACAAACAAGGACAAGGTTTCAAATCCCTTGCTCTTTCTTAGTGCTGACTCATTCTCAAGGCTCCTGCTCTGCTCCTGTCTCCCATGGCCACTAAAGACAGAACTTGTTGTCTGTTACTGCAGTCCTCTGATCACAGGTGCAGCAGCAGCAGGACCTGAGAGGAAAAAGCTGCCTCCAGTGCACAGGGCAGGTCCTTACAGAGAGAATTGCTCGGCTCTACCTGACCAGGTACAGCCACAGTGTAAGAATCAGTCGCTGGATTCAGGAACTGGATTAACTCATAACTGGGTCTGGGATCATCAGCCTCAGCAGGTCTTATCCACAGCATCTTCTTCCAGGCCACTGGTCCCTTTCATACACTTTCCTCTGACGGAAGACCCATTTGACAGCAGCTCTTCCAGAATTGTTCTCATTTTTTATTTCAACTTAATCCATTTATGAAGCAAACATGTTTACCTAGAGCTAGAATGCGCTCAGCAGGGAGAGGCATTTCTTACAATCACTAGGATAACCTACAGCCGAAGATACACTCCTTACTGTGCAAGAAGAGGGAAAAGCTCTGGATTTTGCTGCCTCCTGCACCAACCAAGAGAACTGGCAACCCTGGGGTAAGTAATGCATGGCCAGGTGACCTTTAGGGGCTGTCTCTGCAGGGTTACAGGGACAAACTGTCCTTTCATTTATAAAATATTGATTTAAAAAATAGCTAACATTTCAGATGGGCAAATAATTTCTCCTGCTCCCTACACGTCTGCCACATGAGCATGGTTACCTAATTTACAAACAATTTAAAAAAAATGGTTAGAGGCTTACAGAGCTCCAAAAATTAACTTTGGATGAAGGAAAACCAAAGTAAGCACAGAAAGGACTTAACGCACTTGGGCTATATTTAAAAAAAAAAAAAAAAGTAAAAATGGACTAGTTAAGTCTTGGATCATAATTTTCTTTTAAACCATATGTACCCCAATACAGTGCTGCAACTGAGAAATATTCATGGCAATGTGAAAACACACATAGGGGCTCTCTCTATTTAATAGCTTTGTAGCATTTTAATTTTTGAAATTATAGAGAAGGTCAATGTTTAAAATTATGAGGAAGTTAGATAAAACACAAACTAAAGAGTATTCTAAACTAACTAAATGGCCACAGCCCCTTCTTACACCCCAATAGTTTAAATGTTTTTTATCAATCCATTAAATTAGTATTTCACGTACTTTCCCTTCAAAACAATTAATCGTAACACAGTGCCTCTGCCAGTACTTCATAATGTGTGAAAGCAGCAGCCTGGGCTGAATTTTATCTCTAATTCAACTCTTTTCTGAATGAGCAGCTGACACGAGGAAGGCTTACTGTCAGTATCTAGGAGACATTTTGACTTTGGAAACCATTTTCTCTCTGCCAGACACTTGGTCCAGCTGGCTGAGACACAATTTGATTCTCCTGTCCTGCAGCCAGGACAGGGGTCTGCCGAGCTGAACAGTCCCTGTGCTGAGGTCCTGACCAGGGAGGGGACACTGACAAGTCCCTCACAGCTGCCCTGTACCTTCTCCTGCCTCCTGCCCAGAGCAGCCCTGCTCCTCACACTTGTGCATGTAAGAAAAACCTTGTGTAGACGCTCAAGCTGGATCTGGATTCCAGGGTAGCAGCATCTGCAGTGTGACCCATGACTACAGTTCCACACATCCAAATCTGCATCCCTGTCAGGGCACGCTTCAGATGCCTTCTGCTACTGCTAGTAGGTGTCCTTCCCAAGAAAATCAGGATGTAGCATGAAAGGAGCTGGTGCACTACAGTGCCTCACCCACTTGGGCCACAGCACATCTGGAACGCACACCTAGACCCAAGAAGTGCTTCCAGGTCCTGCAGTTTAGGCATAAGAAATGAAACCCCATCCCTTCCAGTGATTTTTCACATTTCCCTACCTGTCTTTCTTTAGGTGTAGTTCTTGTCCTCTGTAGTACATGAGGTCCTCATCTGGAAGCTCTCACCCCTCCAAAGCTGAGCACTGTTTCTGACTTCCCAACTCCCAGCATGTTCACCATTGCTACATCAACTGTCCCAGCTACTCGAACCACCTCCTCTCTCCTGCTCAAAGCTTGCTTGCTCTGCATGTGGGGCTCTAAATCAGTTGCTGTTACTCTTTACAAAATCCTTATTTTCTATTCTGCTTTAGCCAAGTCTCCAAACTTCATGTTCCACAAAAGGAGCAAGATGGTTCTCCCCCACACCACTAACCTTAAGGATTACCTTCATCCTGAACTGGGGAGGGCTGTGCTAAGGCCACCATCAGTCAAAGGAGGATTTTGTACACCCCATTCCCTCTGTTTTAATTATGAGCTGCACCCAGGTGCACCACAAGCTGCCTACAAGGCAGGTGACCAGAGTCATCATGGATCCTGTTATTAACCCACACACACTTGCCACTTGGCAAGTTCAGTCCTCAGCAGTTTGGTTCCTTCTGACATGTTCCCACAGGAATATCAGCATTCCAAACGGCTGATTCCAGCCAAGACCAAGCGTATGGCAGATCCTCAGAACAGCTAAGATTTGTGTTCACAAGATTTGTGTTAGAAACAGGCACTCTAGAAATGTGCCCACAAAGAGTGCATGACTGACTTTTATCTCTTCTTACTCTACTACTCCATAGCTGAAACGTAGGATAGACATTTGCATAAGTTAAACCAACAATTATTCTGATAATAACTGCAGTTTAAAAATCCTTAAACTTCACTGACATTGCTGGGGACCTCAGTGGAGCAAAGAGAGTGGCACTCAGCCAGCAGAAAGGCCAGCAACATTACCATGCTGAGATCAAAAGAGTTATTAACCCCGAGTCCTTGAACTGTTGAGTGCATTTTGGCTATTTCAAAGCCCCACTGCAACTTGCTGGCAAAAAAAACTGCATTTCCTCAGAGCATCTTCTTTGTAGACTCAGCTGAGGAATGAAAAGGGTATTGGTACACTGAAGTCCACATCCGCCTCTTCGGAGAGACACACGGACATGACATATCTGAAACTCCATCACCCTCATGCTCTGGAAACACTAAAATGGGATCTTGTCTCTTCCTCCAAGCCCCACTGCTTTCGTGCCTCCACTGCTCCCGCACACTAAGAGATCATCTGTACCCACTTCACTGCCCAGAACTCCATCCAGACACACTGCAGCTGTACCAGGCAAAGGAATTGTGGAAGATGAGGAGAGCCTTCTCACCTTATGTCCACTGGGTAAACAGCAAAGAAAAGCAAAAGAGCCACGGCAGAAAAGGAAATATCATATAAGTATATTCTGTATTTTCCAAAAGCAGTCATTTTTCCAGACTAAAAGGGCAAAATACTGGAAGCCATAGGTGTTGTTACCACTGCCCAAATGTGGCCACGGCTCTCAGCACACCTGTAAATTTCCTTTTAGGCTCCTTTGATATAACCCCCCATAATAACTTAAATGAAACACCTCAAGAATTTTTCTTGTTTGTAGATTTAAGCGATCATTAGGCTGTCTTCCTCTTTCAGAGGAAAACGTCAAATTTCCTTCAAGCTTGGCCATTTATCAGCTCTTCTCCCTTTTCTGTAGGACAACTATTCTCTTAAAGATGTGGTTCTCAGCTTCAGACAAAATGGATGATGTGTCTGTTTGAAATAGGATTGTTTACTTTGTCAATGCTCCTGGGATCAATTTCATTTTTTTTCTGCCACCTCCTACAGAGAACATCTTGCCAAGTGCAGTATCCATCTCCCTGAATGAGCTATCAAGATCTATTTTTTTGACAGAAACCATGCTGCAACCCAAACTGGTCAGAATCTCTCACAATTTCAGAAGGGCACATGGGTCCGAATAATATAGAATCTTACCTGGCATAGTTTCAGCATTTCTCTTATAATTTCTCTTTCATGGTACCTATTTGCTTGAGAAAATTATACACTTGTAGTTTTAAGACCAGAAGTAGAAAGCAGCACACACGTTCTTCCTGGCTGGTTGCTCATACATGTCTGAACACACACTCACAGGCACGAAACACAGGAGCAACACTGCAACATCCCCATTGCACTGAATCCACCCTGAGCAGCTGCACTAACAAGACAACTCACCCAGGCAGGATCTGCTCACAAGCTGCTGGAGAATGAGGTCTTAATTGTAGATTTATTTAATTCAGAGACAAGTACTTGTGTTGTGTTAAGAGCAGCTTATTAACATTCATGCATGAACATTCACTAAGTGTGAATAAATACAATTCAGTGCAAAAGCAGTTTTTTTAAGCGCTGGAAGAGGAAGCATTCGCCTAAACTATCACCTTGCTCAGAGCAGGAGGAGTTGGACACCAGGGAATGAAATGCTGTCCCAGGCACTATGTTGGGCTCTCATACTTGAGCATGTATCACTATCAATCATTCCTGAGGCAACAGCACTGAGACTTCCCAAAGCTCCCGTTATTGTCTTGTACGCTCCTTGGCATTTGAGCCAAATCTGAAGTGCAAATAAATCATCAGCAGATTTTTAGACAAAAATTTTTAAAACTACATCTGTTGGAGGAGACAATCCTCTGCTTGCCACCCCTGCATGATTTGCTGATGACAAGTCTAGGTTAATCACACAGATGATGAATAGATTCTTACGTCAACTGCTTTAAAAACAACATCGTTACAGGTGTAGCAGCTGGCAGGCTGATGTATTCCTGCTGGCATCTGCACATCTTGGGATGAGCCACTAGACAAAGGAGCATGCCGGCATTTTGAGGGATGCAACCATGACAGTCGGTGTTAAAATACGCCGTAGTTACCAACTTTCATTATTTGCCACTCACGAGATTCACTTACAGGTTCAGTCTCTGGTACAGCGTGCACTGGGAAAAACACCCCTCAATTAACAGGGAGGCACCGGGAATGGACAGAGTGCTCTCCATCCACTCCCGCACCCTCCCTCCCCACGCAGCGGCTGTGCTGCCCTCTACTCCCAGCACCTTCTCCAGCACCCACCACCCTTCCTCTCCCAATGCCTTTCCTACTTTTCCCTGCCAATGCCCCTCTTTTTTAAGCCTGGTCTCATTTTATGACTACCGCCAACTGTCTGACAGCAGAAAGGTCTTTCTGATGCCGGCAAAAAAATCACTGCATCCATTCTGAAAGGCTTTTCTTTCGGGATTTACTCTGCCCTCATTTAGACTGAATCCCTTTATTCCCCTCTCCAAAAGCAGCATGGTGTACGGCGCTAACGAGCCCTGGGAACAATTAGCCCGAGAGTTGATGTGTATAAACCAGAGTGGACACACCACCCGGCAGAATGGACGCCTTCTCCCTGAGCGCTGCCCTTCACTCACACAGAGGATGGAGTGTGAGCCACTCCATCTGCAAATAAGCCGTGTTTCCTATCGATTGGCAGCCGGAGCGTGTTCCACCGCTGGAACACACTCCCAGGTTTAACCTCCACGGGCACACGCATCCCTTCGCCAGCAGTCCCCAGCACCCCTCGCTCACCCCCGGGGATGAACCCCCGGTCCCCCAAAGCCGCGGCGGGGTCGGGGGCAGCGCTGACAGCTGCACACCCACCCTGCCTGCCCACATCGCCCAGGGCGGGCGGACACACAGCCCCGGGAACCACCGCCCCCGGCTGCTCCCCAGCCCGCTCCCCCGTACCCGCGTCCTCCTCGTCGAAGCTGTTCATGCAGGGGAAGTAGATGGCCAGGGCCTCGAAGGAGGCGGAGAGGCTGAGGCGGCTCTGCGACCGCTCCATGAAGAGCCCGGGTCCGGGGGCGCCGCCGGGGGTCTCGCCCGCGGCCGCGGGCGGCTTGGCGAGCTTGGCCGCCCCATTCTTCACTCGGAGCACGGCCCGCGGCGTCTTGGCGGCGGCGGGGCCGCGCTGAGGCGGCGGGGAGCGGAGAGGCGAGGCAGGCGAGGCGGGCGAGGCGGGCGGGAGCGCGGAGCGGTGCGGAGCGGAGCGCAGCCACCTGCTGCCGCCCGGCCCTGCGGCCCGCCCCGGCCCGCCCCGCCGCCTCAGCGCCGCCAATCGCGGCCCCGCCAATCGCGGGCCGGCCCCGGGAGGCCGCGCGGCCCCCGCCCGCCGCGGGCCCGGCACCGCCGCGCCCCTTCCCCGCCCTGCCCCGAGCCCGGCCTGAGGGAAAGAGCCTCCGCATCCCGAGCGCAGGGATAAGGCAGGTGTCGGTTTGCTTGTCAATTGATCTGAGAAAGTGAAATAGCCAGAGGAAGGGGTGCGGGGGGAAAAGCGTGGTGCTGGCTTTGATCTCACTGAGGGAAGCGGCAGAAAACAACCTTGTAGCTTTCAGGTGTAGAACCTTGAAGGTTTCTTCCCAAAGAGCGGGGATATAAGTGACCCCGGTGTGAATGGAGGAGCAGCCCGGCTCCCAGCCTTCTCCCACATACTTCTCTTTAGACACACAAAAAATCCCTCCCCCAAATACAAAAGCCACTATTTGGATGTATACAAGCTCCGAGGCAGAAATCACATAAACCAGGAGGTTTTCCTTGGTGTGTACATTAAATAGGAAGGCTGGTGCCTGTTGTGGCTCAGCATTAAGCCCATTCTCCAGCACACCCTGGGATAGAAGCTGCTGTGCTCTGTGAAATGAGCCAATTTTAGATCCTTCCCCAAGTCTCATTTCTTTTCCGACAGTTTTATGGACAATTAGTGGCTCAAGATTCTCAGCCATCCACGGGTGCTGCCAATGGCAGAGACATCCCAGCATCTCCCATTCCTGCTCTGGGGAGGGAAATGCAGTAAAGTCTTATTTATTCAGTGCAAAAAAACCCTGGGATGGTATTAGACAGAGTGTTTTCCACTAGTGATGTGGTCTGCACAGAAAGGTTGCTGTTCCCTCAGGGAGCAAAGGAAGATGTTCTTCCTTTGTTGGTTCTCTTGGTCTGTCTCCACATCCTGATAACTAAATGGCATCCCACTGAAATGACAGGCCTGTTTGTGCTAATCCAAAAATGCATATTAAGAGTCCAGTATCTCCCTTAGGAAAAGTGTGGCTAAAGCTACTACACGTTGAGTGCTCCAGGACAACAGCCTGTATTCTCCATTCTCAAACAGCTAATAAATCAATCCATTAAAAGTCTTCTATCTACAGCAAGTCCTACCAGAGCTGTATTGTATTCGTGGCAGAGCAGGGCTGCTGCCAGGGAAGGGGTGCCAGGAGCAGCCTCTGCACAGGGCAGGGACAGCCCTGTGACTGTCCCTGCCATGGGAGGTACAGCAGGAGGTGATGGCAGTGGCTCCTATCAACACACCAGCTCCAAAGTCATCCGTGGAAAGCCAAACATCAGCTCGGGAACAGGTCTGAGACAGTCTCACCTACAGCCCAGGCAAGAGCCAGAAGCCCCCCAGGCTTGGAGGTTAGATGGAGCTCCTGACAGAGAGAGTAAATGTGAGGCTCAAATGAAGCTTTTTGGGGCAATTAAGGCCAGCTAGTGCACTCTCAGCCCTGACATCCAGGTTCTTCATTACTGGTGATGCATCCAGAATGGAAGAGGTCATATGAATATCAGATGCCAAGATGAGTTTGCAGGACTTCCCAAAAGAAAATGCATTATTTAATTCAAAAACTAATCAAAACTTGCTCTGAAGTTAGTGAGTTATATGAATTACTTCATCAAAGCTAGGCCAGGCAGGCAGTAAAGCAGAAGGAACAGAATGAACTTATTACAGACAATGATATCTCCAGGTCTGAGTTTTGAAAGGCAGGGGAATCAGCGAGGAATGTATTACCATATGTTTAAGAAGAGATTTCAATAGCACCAATCAAGGCATTAACAGCAGCTACAGCCACAAATTTAGGTGCATTAAAACTGTTAAGACAGCTCCTGTCTACCAGTCCTGCCAGCACATTTGATCGGAGGAGCAAGAGGCATCTGTGAATCAAAATTTGCTTCCAGGTTGCCAGGCACAGAAGTTACCTAAAAGTGCTGACAACTGCTTTATTTTAATTTAAAGACTGCAATAAAAAAATTAAATAGGGAATAGAAGTTTAATCTCAGCTTTATGCTGTGGCCATCTAAATTGCTTGTTTCACTACAACTTGAAAGCACAGTGATGGCAGACACAGGCCTGTGGTTTGGAGAGCTAATCTCTGTCTCCAACACTCTGTTTTCTTCACCAGCATACTAGCACTGAAGACCCTTCTGCTTTTAGTGCTTTGAGACCTTCTTTTGAGGTGCTGAGGAGGACCATGATCATCCCCACCCACCTCTGTGCACCTTTCTCCCTGCTCATCTATCTGCCAGCTTCCTCCAGAGACACAGTCTGAACCCCTTGCACTAACTCAGCACCACTTGGTCACATTCTCTAAATGCTCCTTTTTTTGCCAGGCTGTCTTCCGCCTCCCTTTTTACTGTATCTGTGGGACCAGCCATGCTCGAGTCTTTCCCTGCTCTCGTCTGCCACAGAGTGGCTTGGGCTGAGTGCTTTAAACATCATCCCTTAGCTTTGGTGTCATCTGCCTCTCATTTTACTGCTACATTTTGCTCCTCAGGGCCAGGACAAATATGTGTCCTGCAGGGCTCTTTGATTATTGGTTGGGCCAAAACATCCTAAACCAAAACCATCTGCCTTAAAGTGAGACAAAATGCATTGACAGCTGGAAATCAGATGGACAGTTAAAGGCGTAATGCCCTCCGGATGCCTGGAGGAAACTGTTTGTTTTGGCTGCCTGCTTAAGGGAAATTGGGATTTGCAATGAAGCTGGAAATTATTAATCTGTAAGAGTTATTCTTCATTGATCAACATGGACAGGAAGATCTTTGGGAGGGACTTGGAGAAGTGAGGATAAACAGGGAGGAAGATTCCTGTGATGTTGTAAATAAGCTGAGAGTGCAACTGAGAACAAATAAACTCAAAGATTTACTACCTCCAGAACAGCACGTCTGTGGCTGCCCTAGTGGAAGTGGTTAATTGATTGTTTCCCCAGTGAAGCAGGCTCTGACTGATTGAACCATGGAAAGCTCTGATAGATTTTTCCTGCTGGCTGTTTCTCTTCCCACTAGTCACGTAGCTTATATTTTTGCCTCTACTCTTAGGAGTCTGGGTCAGCCTAGGAAGTTCATTTATATACTGGAGCAAGAGGATATGCTGCCCTCTCCCTCTCGTACTCCCTACGGTTCTGTGTATGCCTGTTTGGAAATAAAACCAAACTATCCGATTTGTGTATGTTTGCTCTTTTTGCTCTCTCTGCCCACTACTTGCTCAAAAAATAGTCCACATGCTGGGAACTCAAATGCAGCAGAGCAACAAGCCTTCCTAGTGAAAACACATCTCATGTATAAATCTGCTCAGAGTAAATACAGCATTCCTAGGGGTGAGGAGGGTTGGTCATGCTACCCCTCCCCTGCTCTGAGCATAGCTGATGCTGGAGCCAGGCAGGTCCTGGTTGGCAGCTCCAGCACCCAAAAACAAATGCAGGCTTGACCATGCCTGCTCTTCAGGGCTCTAATTGATTCCACTTAGAAGTTCCTCTTGGCCTTTCTGGGCAGGCTGGAGGGCAGGAGGTGAGATGAGCTGAACGTGGATACACAGAACCAGGGACTAAACACCGGAGAAGGGTCTGTGGTCCCATGGCATGGCATCAACCCAGGGTGATGCTCAGAGGTACTGGCTCACGTGCCCAACACACCAAGCACCACAGGTGCTTTACTGGGCTTGGTTGTTGTACACTTACATAACAATACACATTTTAACTTATTTCTTTCTTGCTATTTGTGTAGAGGGAATACTGCAGGTTGACACCTCAGAGAACCAGGCACAATATAAATACAGAGTGAAAGCCCTTCTCTTCCCCAAGTGCTCACTGTCCAAATAGCCAAGACAAAGAACAGAAGGAAGTATAATTTTTTTAATACAAGTTCAGGGTACAAAGCATGTGAGTTTTGGTTGGCTTGCCCAACAGCGTATAAGGAAAGTCTCTGTTGGAGCTAGGAACTGACTGTAGATTTCCTGCCATAATCTCAAAACTACCTTCTGCTTTTCACTAATAGAAGCAATGTTCTAACCTTAGCAAAATTAAATTATAAGCCAGACACGTTTTTACAACATCCTTTGTTGGCTGGGATCCCGGCAAGCCAGGAGTGCTCTGGTTTGTGCACAGCTGAGCCACATAATGCAGTAAGGAGCAAGCCAGGCTGCTACCTGTGTGGAGCCTTCCACAATGCTCTGCACTTACTTAAACCTGACACCCCATCTAAAAACAGAGATCCTGTTGTTTCAGTCACATCTCTCTATCGAAAACAAGCCCACAAAGGTGCTAAATGTCTAGTGAGACAGAGCCCAGAGGATGAGTAATGAGAGGCTGAGCCATCAGCCTTGGGTCCTTCACTAGCCCTTCTTCTCACATGTGTCTTGCCAGGGTTTTCCTGAGTTAAGTGAACTCAAGGCTTCACAGCACATGCTGTATTCTGTTTTTACTGTTGGTATCTACTAAAACTGCATGGGTTCAGCCCATTCAGTGGCTTCCAACCCTTGGCAGCAGGAGTTTGGATGGGCTGGACACTCCCATGGAGTATAACTCAGCAGACCATCTTCTGCTGTGTCCCTCTCAATGCTGGGGTTTGAGTCAGGCTTTTTTTGGTTCAGCCAACCAGGGTAAGTAAAAGGATATTTAATCAGGCTGATTCTCTTCTCGCAACTAAAATGCAGACCCAGACTGATGAAGTGCAGGGTAGTGGTGATTTGCAGACACGTTGTCTGTTGCAATATTCACTCACATGCCAAAGGGAAGAGGAAGCACCTGCATGTAGAAAGTGCTGTTAAGAGCAAGTACTTGCTCATCCACTTCCCTGATTTCTAATAAATAAACCATCTCCCCGGAGGCTGTGCTATTCCCCAGCTCTCCCGTCTGGGAGATGGCTAGGCACAGTGAGGAAAAGCTTGAGATCTGGGAAAAAGAGAATGGAAGATCAAAAGCAAGCAAGAGGCCAAAAATGCAGAAGTGTGGGAGGCACAGGAGGAGAAGGAAAGGACTGGGGAGTTTAACCAGTCAAAAAAAGTTTTGCAGCCAGAGGCAAGTTCAAGAGAGTCTGAGAAATGGACACCTGTGGCAGGGAGAAAAAGAGACACTAAGTAGGAGCTCATGCACACTAACAGCCCATCTAGCTCCTCCAAAAAGAGAGAAGCCCATCTGGAAACTCCATCAATAGCCATGAGCATCAGTGTTTTAAAGCACCTGGCTGAATGACCACACCTGGGAGAGGGGTGCAGCTCAGGCAGGTGGGTGCCTGTCCTGCATGGGTGTAAAAGCACAGAGGCTGCTTTGGAAACCTGAACCACGGGGGTTTCATTCTATGAAGCGTCTGTCAGAGCAGACATTTTGTGCCAAATATCCCAAGGGATTGGGAGAGGAGTTTGGCAGATTGTGGCAAAATGAAAGGATGGAATTCAGCAGACAAACCACTTCCTTCGGTCCTTTCGTTCCACTCACGGTGTTGGCATTGTCACAATGCTGGGAATGACAGGTGGAATTTAGTGCATTTGAATTTTAATCGGCAATTATTGTAAAACACAATAATGCTTCAACTGGTGGGTAATTTAGCTCCAATTCCAAAAATATAGACTCATCCACTCTAAATGTCCAATCCTTTTCCTCCAAGCAAACTAGCACATAGAAGTGTATGAATGATAACCAAGTAAAGTAATGATGGCTGGAGAATTAAGATGGCTCAGAACTACCCAGCCAAATTACATATTAATAGTATGGCAGCCATCCCAGGCCAGGCTTACAGAGACTCAGGCTTGCTTCTCTCACTGACACTCCAAGGGCTGTGCCTCTATCTGATTCCCCTGTGCACTCACACAGGCACAGAGGAAAGGAGAGGAAATATTTAAATACTGTTGTAGCAGGAATATTCAGTGCCAAGACTGGGAAGTTCTGCTACCTGTGCAACTAGAGCATTTCTTGGAAGGAATACAGAAAATAGAACACAGAATCATAATATCACAGACATCTCATCTTTCTGGTATTCTGAGTTTATAAATTCAGCTTTTTAGCTAAGAATGCATTTGTGAGCTACCTGGAATTCAGAAGCCACCAGTGCTGAACATCTCCCAGCCTCTCTGGGAAGCATTCCTTAGCAGGGCTCAGCCCATGCCCTGGACAATCCCTCCTGCACTAAACCAGCTCAGATCCTCACTGGGAGAAACCCAGCTATGAGAGCACATGAGCTCTGTGCCCAGGGTGCTGCGGGGGCTCAGGCTATCTGGGAGCTTTTTTGACATTACAAAATAGTTTGGGTTGGGAGGCACCCTGAAGACCATTTCGTTCCACCCCCTTGCTGTGGGCAGGGACACCTTCCACTTGACCAGGTTGCTCAGGACCCCATCCAACCTGGCCTTGGACACTTCCAGGGTTGGGGCAGGCACAGCTTCTCTGGGGAACCTGTGCCAGGGCCTCAGCACCCTCATAGGTAAGACTTTCTTCCTAATATCTAGTCTAATCCTGCCCTCTGGCTGTTTAAAGCCATTTCTCCTGTCAATCCATGCAAATCCTTGTCCAAAATCCCTCTCCAGCTCTCTGTAGCCCCTTTAGGCACTGGAAGGGGCTTTAAGAGCTCCCCAGGGCCTTCTCTCCTCCAGGCTGAATAACCCAAACTCTTCCAACCTGTCTCCAGAGCAAAGGAGCTCCAGGCCTTGGAGCATCTTTGAGACCTTCTTTGGTGTCACTCCAGCAGCTCCATGTTCTTATGTTGTGGTCCCCAGAGCTGGTTGCAGCCCTGCAGGTGGGGTCTCACCAGAGCAGAGCAGAGGGAGAGAACCACCCTCAGCCTGCTGGTTTTGCTGCAATCTCTGCTCTAAATGTCCCTTAGAGCAGAGACCTCTCAGCAGCCCAATGAGTGGTAATTTAATTTCGTTTTAATGTTAGGATTTGGGTCCTTCAGTTGCCAGAACATATAATCATGTGGAAAAAATGTTCCTCGTTGCCACCTGCCTCATCTCAGCATTTCTGCTCCCCTGCAGGAGAGGCCCATCAGGGCTATGGATGCTGCTGAAGTCAGTGACTTTTGGACCACAGCCCCTTTGCGCACAGCTCTCAGCCTGAGAGGCAACCAGTTTGTGAAATATCCCTTTTGAATGAATCTGCTGAGTCTCTAAGAAGAGGAGGACAGAAATAATCCTCTCTGGGGCTTCCTACAGATGGGCTTTAGTACCTGAAAAAGTTGTAGCAAATGGATTTGCTCTGGGATTGGATGGACATTGTCAGATTTATGGAATGGGGTGATGCAGCTGCAGCACAACTGGGACTTGTGGGGACAAATCCCTCCAAGCACTTGAGGGTACTTCAGATGTGTTTCCATCTTGTGCCTGGGCCTGGGCTGGGGGTGGTCTCAGCCTAAAGGGTTTTTGTGCCCTACAGTGCTGGGCAAGGCACTAAAAGCCAATGGAGAAGGGAGAAAATGCCTTTTCTTCATCTCAAATGCTAACAACAGTTTAGCAAAATGTGTTTCCATGTTTATGGCTCTGCTTTAACCCTTTCTCTCATTTTGCCTTGCCTTTTCTCTCCCTCCTTCCTCCAGGCTGCAATAACTCTGTCCCCAAATGAAAGGAAGATTCACTTGTCTGCAGTTAGCAGAGGGGCTAAATTTGTTATACATTATGCACATTCTTCACGATGCAGCATTTTTCACTGAACTTGAGAGGAATAATGTTACATAAGAAGCCCCTAACAGATTGTCTATAGAACACTATACAAGACAAATAGTTCAAAGCTGTGACTCAAACTGTGGAACTACAAACTGAAAGCAAGACCAGTGCTGATCAACTAAGTGATAACACATGTTTAATCATAATACCCTAAAACATGGCATCTGCTTGAAAATAAACAGAGATCTGTGACCTGTTGTAGTTATCACCAGCAAGCTCACATTTAACTTCACAACTCTGTTCTGTCTTCTGACAGTCCCAAAATAAAATAAAAAAAAAATCCTCTACCTTTCAAAATGCCTTATCTATATATGCCATCAACAGACTGCTCATTCAAGTGTTGTAACTCCTCTCTTAAATCTCTAAGTATAGAAAACTATAGAAGGAAATGTAGGGGATTCTGTACTGGGCAGAATGTGTATCTTCTGGAAGTTTAAAATTAAAGCAGCACACGATGAAATTCACTACAAGCATGTCTTGGAAATATAGTTTTACATTGATTGTTTTAGTACTCTCAGAGTTACATTTCTTATCATCTGCCTATAAAGATACACTGGTAGTTCCAGTGAAAAAATCCAGATAATGTTTTCATGTTTTTACTGACACTATATTTCACCCCAAGTACTGGAATATATCACTCCATTTCTTATCTCACCCATCTTGTTTTTATTCCCCTCTTCACATTTAATTTCATCTCTTTTTTACATTTGCAGTCTCATCAAATCATTCACCTTTTTTTCCGTCTGTTTCAGGGTATGGTTGCCAGCATTCCTAATGCAATTCAGGCTGCGTTTCACACTTTTCACAAGGAAAAATTTTCAAGTTCATTCAGATCGTTTCCAATCTTCAAAATATTAGGCCTACTCATTCAAATACTTAGTAAAAGTACTGTAAAACAGTTTACCATATTTTGCTTTTGCTGCCAGAAAGACTCTCTCACTTTTGAGTTCAGCTATTGAAGTATTTATCATCATTGCCTGAAAATCTACCCTTTTTCCTTCAATTCTTATCATTAATGGCTTGATGTCCCCCATTTTACAAAGATATTGTGCTGAGTTGCCTTGACTCTAGTGGAAAACATCTTCAGTTTGCCTCTGACAAAATGGAGTTGCAGCAGTGATTCAGGACTGCTGAAAAACTGCTTCAATAAAACAGGACACTTGTCATATGAAAGCAAATATGGTTTGAATGGATCTTAGAGGTCAATAAATCTGCTGCTGGCTGGCTGTAGAGATAACTACCTTGTCTTATAAGGTCTGAGATTGCTTTTAGTTTATATCAGTTAAATTGTGGGGGATGTAGAAATATGGGCAGGAGGGATTCACTGCTCATAATGCATCAGCACAGATTGTTCCAGCTCCTGGCTGGATCCCCGATGGACTGGGAGGACAGCACAATCCCTTCCCTGGAGGTCCAGGTTTAGTTTTGTTGTTTTAGGGGTTTTTTAAAATTTTTGTAAACACCTTGTTAGTTTCCTTCTCTCCTGTCTCTCTAAAATTCACATCACTAAAGGAGATGGTGACTTTGTTTATCCAGCAGCACCTGCCCAAGGTCTTAATGGGCTGATGACACACGCCTCAGCATTTGTACCAGCTCACTGGAGGGGTCCAGTGCCTTCAATCCACTTTTGTTTTCCTTGAACAAAGGGCCAGATTCAACCTGTATGTGTCAGTTCCTGCAGAGATGTACCCTGGGTGTGTGGACCCAGGAGATGTCCTGTTGCCCAGGGCCATTGGGACTGTG
Source organism: Poecile atricapillus (assembly GCF_030490865.1). NCBI lineage: Eukaryota > Metazoa > Chordata > Aves > Passeriformes > Paridae > Poecile > Poecile atricapillus. Next base: position 9,198,843 of record NC_081263.1, read on the forward strand.
CTCTGTTCCTGTGCAGCATCCCAGCTCTACTGACTGCTCCACTTCTACCTTGAGCACAGATGTGCTCCTTCTCCAGCAGATGCATTGCTGCCCTGGGCAAATCACTTATTGGAGCAGATGCTGATTTTTGTTTTTCAAGGCAAAATGCACACAGTGTGGAGCCCTGGACAGACAGGAGGAAGTGCTCCCCCCGTACACACTTTCCCCATCTCCAGCTGATGGCTCTGCAGGCATCTGCCCAACTTTCCTGTGCCAGGGGCTCTGCTTCCTAACAAGGCTGCTTTCCATAGGGCCAGCGAGTGTTAGAGGGGCCTACACATCCAAATACTTGAAGGAAATGTGAAATACTGACACAGGAAAATGGTGAGATGTTTGGGTAACTGAAAACCAGGGTTAAGCCAGAGCCCTGAACTCCATGCAAATTCTCCCATAATGGACTTTGCAGCAGAAACCTGTGCAGCCTGTGAGCTGTACCCCAGCTCTGAAGGGTTTGCTCCCATCACCTGGCTGCTGGGGGGGCTGCAGGGTGCTGCAGCACCAGCTCTGTTGTCCCCACCTTGCTGGCACAGAACCCAGTGTGAGAACACTCCTGTCCCCACATATCTGCTGTGGGTGTTTTGTGCATTGTTGCAATGGAAGAACCCACCCAGTTCTTCCTCAAGCAGGAAACAGAGGCAGGAGCTGTCTGAACACCTCTAGGACATCTGCTCTTGTCACATCTTGAGTCCTCTTTGTCTCTCATCAGTGCACAACTTTATTCTGGAGGCTTGTCCTTGATGAGAGGAGGAGAAGCTCCTCATCAATAGTAGGGTTTCCCTGATTTTGGTTGGTTTTCCCAGGTTTCAGCCCTGGGTCACATCCCTGCTCTTCCCTGTCCCCTCCATGAACACCCAGGGAGCCAGAGGAGAGCAGTGGTGTACCAGCATCTGTGGGATGCCCAAGGGACACTGCTCCTCTTGGCTTCCAGTTAGAAAGCCAAGAAGTTAGAGAAAAATCCGGAAACTGGGTCCATCTCCAAGAGACTTTGATTTTTTAATTTACTTTCTGCTTGATTTAGCTATTTTCTGAAACAATCTCAGCAGTGAAAAGCCTTTTCAGAATAGAACAGGAAGGTTTTCTTTCTTCTGAAAACACTGAAACAAGATGTTTTGATTCTGCCAGACTTTTTATTTGTTTGTTTCATTTCAAAACCAAATTCCAATGAAACGCAGTAAATTCTGTGAAGTACTTTGATTTTGATGGTTGTGTGTATGCTGGCTTAAATATTTTTCCGGCTATCTCCATTTGGGAGAAGCGGGAGGGAAGGCAGAGCAGATGTCACACCATGCGTGGCAGAACTGGAGATCTGGCACCCATCCGGCAAACAGCCTCAGGAAGAGTGGGAACATGGTGTGGGTGCAGCTGGGGCTCAGGAAGGACAGCAAAGGAAGAGGGAGAGTCATGGAAACCTGTCTGATGACAGGGCCACGTAAACCACTGATGGTCTGGTTCTGGCACCAGCCTCTGCTGCTGATTCCCAAGTGACCTTGACCAAATGTCTGAGCCCCTGTGACCTGAGAGGAGGCAATAACAAAGTGACCCCTTGGACCTCTGTGTCTCTCAGTCACTAAAGATTGAGGCTTTTTTAGAGCTGTGACACCTTTTAATTGAATCATAGAATCACTCAGGTGGCAAGAGACCTATAAAATCATTGAGCCTGCCTTTAACCCAGCACTGCCCAGACTGTCACTAACCCGTGTTCCCAAGACATGCCACATCTACATGTCTTTCAAATCTCCTCAGAGCTGATCACCCAACATTACTTTTGTGTTGTTATTTTGAACACAGCCCACATCTAGACTGGGCTCTTTGCTCTGTGCAAAGCAAGCAAGAGCAGTAATTGCCTGGACCTGTGAGTTTTTGTTAAGACAGGCAGTGTCAGAAGGATTTAAATGCAGATCCCAGCATCCTGCCGACACAAAAAGAAATCCAGGCTTTGCAAAGTCAAAGAGAAGCGGTTTTGTCCTCCTGGGAGCTACAAAATAGGTTGGGATGCCAAAAATAACCTGTTACTAGTTATAGATGCTCCAGCTCTTTTACTGAGACATGAAAACTTGAGCTGGGTTTAATACAAGACACTTGTTTAGTGTCACTGTGACCTTCTGCAGATTTTCCACCCCAGCTTTAACCAAGTTAAGGGCTAATCCATCTTGTCACTTCATCACTTTATTCTTGTACAAATCTTCCCCAGTGAGATTCGATCCTTTTCATAATGGCTTCGTTTCCTCTCTGAATTTATTTGCATGAAAACTTGGTTCCCGAGGAGTTGGTCCAAGTTGTCAGGAAGTAGAGGGGAATTCAGGCTGCAGTTCTCAGGAACACACAAATGAAATGGGAGCTCTCACAAGTGGTTTTGGGACTTGGGGTTGCTGCTCCCATCAGTTTAGGGTCGGAGGCCCAGCTGGCTCTGGATGTTTAACAGTTTCACACCTGCATTGACAGAGCAGCAAGCTATGCCAGATTTCAGAGAGAAAATATTTGGCCCTTCCAAGAGAGTTATGGCCCAAGGATTTGTCTAAGGGAATTAATCTAAAATGCAAATCGAGCTGGCAAAATCCTGCTCTAGAGACCATTCTGTTGGACACAGGGAAAACAGAGGAAATCATCTGAGCTGGGCCACAGAGGTGCCCTTAGTGCTGGGGTTTGGGGTGCTGGAGTGACACAGGCAGTTACCACACAGGGTCCTTTACCTCCCCACCTTCTTCATCCCAGCTATTCCACATTTCAGATGCTCCTTTCCAGTCTCAGGAGTGCCAGACCCTGCTCTGTGTTCTGGAGAAACTATGAACTGGACAAGAGGCAGAATTTTATCTGGAAATGGAGATGGCTTAGAGGAAAGATCAACAGCCTGATACTCAGGGCTGGGAATGATCACATCTCCCGCTCCTTCTGCCCTTGCTGCTACAACACCCAAGCAGAGGAGAGAGGAGAGGCAGCAAAGGGGGTCAGTGGAACAGAGATAAACAAAGGATAATCTTTCAGGCAACAATTCATCATTTAAAACTAAAGCAGAGAAACAATTTCCCAGCTAGCACAGCATTAAACAGATGGGCTAAACCACTTCAGCAGCAAGCAGGTGTCTCAGGGCTATGAAAATTCATCCAAGGCCACAGGATGACTATCTTGGGTGACTCAGATGTTTCCAAGACAAGAAGGCCAAATCCTCTCCTGTAGCCACTGCTTTTATTGATTTATTCATCTGCACAATGTGCCAGTGATGTCTCTGGTGGATGCCTGCAATGGTATAGCCCCTGCCTGAGGAACAGATGCTCCTGGAAAATCATTTCCATTTGCAAGACCTCACATCAAGAGAGCAAACATGAGCCATCCGTACTACCCTTCACCCCAGCCTCCCCCTCTGTCCCAGCTCTGCCCTGCTCTTGCCAGAGCCAGAGCTACTCTATTTTTTCAGTGCCAAAGCATGCAGAAACAGGCTTAGTCTCTGTCTGGTTTGCCTGGTTTGTTCAGGTAGAGCCCTGGCTTTCTCCAGGTTGTGTGGGACGTGACACAGAACCAGGCAAGGAGAGTGGGAAGGCCCAGGGTTAGTGTTACACTGGCACTTGGCATATTCATGAATTTTCTGAAGCCAGAGAAGGGACTGTAGAGCACTTGGGGAGGTAAAACCCTGAGTGAGGTTTGGAGGAGTGGGAGGGATGTAGGAAGTGCAAGGCAGACCCTGTTCTGGCACCCTACTGCTGTGAGATCCCAGCTCCCCTTCCCACTCCCTTTCCAGCTGCAGGCTGAGCCAAGCCTGTCCCTGCCCATGGAAGTCAGGGCTCAGGGAGGAGGAGGTGGCACTGGGCATTGATAGAGACAGGATATCTTCATCTCAGGGGTCCAACAGCTCTGGAGCCATGTGGCACCAGGGAGCATCTCCCCTTTCCTCCTCCACCTGGGAGCTCCACAGGCAGCAGGCGGGTCAGAGCTGGGGCAGCCTGCTTGTCTGCTCCAAACTCGAGCCAAGGAGGGAAAGGAGGAGGAGGAGGAGAGCTCAGAGCTACCAGAGGCAGCTGCTGCTGCTGTTGCCATTGGCGAGTTGTGCCCTCCGATACCTCGACACCTCGCTGTGCAGCTCTGACGTCAGGCGCCTCTGACAACTTTGCTGTCAGTCAGAATCCTTTTCACAAACAGACACTGACAGTTTGCAGTGCAACCACCAATCCTGGCTGGCTCCTTGCCTTTCTTTTCTTTTTTAAGGACACAGATTTAAATTTTAGATTGCTGGTCCGTTGCTGGCCTCTTGAGCGAATGAACCTTCCCGTGGTCCCTACAGCTGTGTCCTCTCCTCTGCCCCACTCACTGCCACAGCCACGGACCAGCCCTGGACCTGGGAGCCTCCCTGCAGCAAGCAAGAGCCTCAAGCCTTGGATTTACCAACACCATGAAGCTCTCAGGAGTCAGGAGTGTGGGCGATGGTGATTGGAACAGAATCCTGCATCTCCTGGGGCTGGTCATGTTTAGCAGGTAGTTGAGACCCTGCAAAGGCTCATTTTCCCCCTTATCCTTCCATTTCTCTTTCTTTCCTTTTCTCCTTTTCCTCCTTGTGGGAGGAATCAGGGCTGGCCCTGCTTTGGAGATGCTGGGTCCTCCAGCCTGAGGCTCTGAGGGAAGACAGAGATTGCTGGGGTGCTTGTGCAGGGATGCAGACAGCCAGTTCCTTTTTCTCCTTTATCCTGAGCTGTGCTGGATCCCAGGAAGTTTAATATTTGCTCAAACATGTCGGTAAATCCCCCCTGTGCTACAGGAGGTCACCTTCCCTAATCTGTGATGTCCAATTGCGTAACTGAGATACTGAACAAATAGCTTAAATTTAATCTGTGTTTGCTTCCACCTCAGGTGTGGCAAATCAATTCCTGGGCAAGCACAGTTTCAGTGCAGGGCTGGGAACACACACTGGTCATGGTAACCTCGAAAAGAGCAGAAAAAATTGGCCAAATAAACCAGATAAGGCTTTTCTGCCTGTTGCAGCACCTCTTCCCGTCAAACATCACTCCAAGGCTGGTGTTTTGATGTCTTCAGCAGAGATCAAGACTTGCTGTGTCCAGGTGGGGTCCTGGAACAAAGGCAGGAGACATTGCTCTGGATCTCAGCAGAAGGGTGCAGTTTTTAGGAGCTTCATGTCAGTGTTGTGAGGCACCAACTCTCCCACCCCATCCAGCACCAATGGGAGGGTGGGAGATTAAAAAGAGCAGAAAAAAAGCAGAGAACAAGGGGCAGCAGGACTGCAGCAGGGCTTGGAAGATTTTCTGTTGACAACATGGGTGATGGGAGGCAGAGAGGGATTTTGTTCTCTTGTTTCTCTCCACGCTCGTTTTTCTTTGGATCATTAATGACCTTTCATTCAACAGCAGAGATATTAATAGGATGCTTCAATTCCAAATGTCCCCATCTCCCCTCTCTGCTCCCCCTCTCTTCACACTTTCTGGCACTCTTAACAGTTTCTTTCACATTAATTAAAACAAATAACAAGCTTATACATCTCATCAGGGTAATTCAGAAGCTAAACACATCAGCCATCTATTGCCCCAGGCACTGCAGATGGAACAAAACCAGCTCTTTCCCCCTCTGCCATGGTTTCTTCTCCTCCCCCTTGGAACAAGGATGTGCTTTAAATGTCCTTCCTCAGCCAGACCCCACGGTGGGTAGGAAATGTGCCTCTAAGCACCCTCTGGGTCCTGCCTGCTCTGCTGCCCTGCCCTGAGCTGCTCTGGCTGGTGTCAACCCCATGTCACAAGCTGTCACTCCCTTCTGCATGGCACAGATGTCCCAGATGCTCTGAACCCCGATGAGCACTGCCCCATCCCCTGCAGCAGCTCGGGGCTGTGGCTGCCCCAGCTCTGCAGCCACTCACTGCCTCTGGATCCATTTCCAGCCTGGGGGATGGATAAACAGTCCTTGGCATGCTGTGGTTTGGATCTGGCCCTTAAATGCAGCCTCCTGCTGAGCCCCTCTGCATGCAGGGATTCAGCCCAGCTCTTCCCAGGCAAACACAGCACAGGGCTGCTGCTGCTGCTTACAGCTTGTTGCAGACACCAAAATTCAGAAGCAAACTCATGTTTTCTACTGCCTTAGCAGAAAGTCTTTGAGTGGGATCCCATCAGACAGTGAGATGGCTGGGGGCTCACACCACACCTGGGGATGGGAAATAATTCTGCACATGGATCCCAGAGAGCTGGGGTTTGCATGGGCATGTGTGTGGCAGGAAGATGCCCCCATGGCTCCAAGCCTGGCACTGCCAGGAGGCAACTAGCATGGGTCTCCAAGAGAAAGACAGCAGGAATTGAGTGAAAAGGAGTGCATACCCTTTTTTCCAGGGCTGAAAAACAGCACCAAATCTCTGTCCCTGGAGATAGCCAGGGAGAGGAGACTGCTGCCCACCCCACAGAGCATCTTCTGTACATGAAAAGCCTTAGCTTCAAATCTCCTAATTTACCCTGAGTTTTTCTCTTTAATAGTATTCATAGTGGGAGCCATCTGGACTTGGTATTTTATTAGCTTAGAATAATTCAGCTGCTTTGTTAATCTCATCCCATTTCGTAGGGTTCATTCCAGTTTGCTCGCGGTGCATCCCGGGACAGGGCAGTGCTGCTGCCCTCGCTCTCCCATCACCCATGCTGTCAGTCTGGAGCAGCCACCTCAGGGTCCTGTCTCTCCAAACACAGGCTTACAGATTTCTTTAATGTCTCTGACTCTCTCAGCAGGCAGCTGGAGGCTTCTAAATCCACTGGGGTTTCCTGCTGGTAACTGGGGACTGCAGTGAGTCCCTGCAGCTCCTCACAAAGCCTCCCCAGCCCCTGGCAGGGGCAGAACTTGGCAGTCCCAAGGGCCCAGACTTCCAGTGCCACATCCCACACTGGGGGTCCTCCCCAGCCCCCCCAGGAGCCCAGCAAGCCAGGCTGCTCCTCAGCCACAGGAGCCACTTGCTGCCCCAAATGCTGGCCTCGTTACAAAGCTGTAATTGAGCTCCTATCAGCCTAAATGATCAAATTTCCCTCTATTGAGAGAAACCAATTTGCCAGCAAATTTTCTTCTGCTCTGACTGTAGCACTGTACCACTAAGTGGTCATCAAACTGGTGCTGGGCTTCCTGAGAATGTACAGAGGGAAAACTCTCATGGACATCATGTTCCTCTCCTTCTCCTATCCCTCTCCCTCTTTCTCCTCTCTCTCCCTCTCCCTCTCCCTGTTCCTCTCCCTCTCCCTCTCCCTCTCCCTGTTCCTCTCCCTCTCCCTCTCCCTCTCCCTCTCCCTCTCCCTCTCCCTCTCCCTCTCCTTTTCCCTCTCCCTCTCCCTCTCCCTCTCCCTTTTCCTCTCCCTCTCCTTTTCCCTCTCCCTCTCCCTCTCCTTTTCCCTCTCCCTCTCCCTCTCCTTTTTCCTCTCCCTCTCCCTCTCCTTTTCCCTCTCCCTCTCCTTTTCCCTCTCCCTCTCCCTCTCCTCTCCCTCTCCCCCTTCTCTCCACTCTGCCAGAGAAATAGCAGGAACCACGTGAATGAGATCATCTGCTCCAAAATTACTCACAGTGAATTAATCACCCAGAACGGCAGCAACCGCAGTGGGAGTGAGCCAGGGTCACTGGGAAGGAGCTGGTGGCTCAGAGAGGAGGAAGCAGCCCTGCAACAGGGATGGTCCTGCTTGGGTAAAGGTGCTGGAGAGAAGGGCTCCTTGTCTTCCTTTCCTGCCAGCTCACTCCACTGAGCCAGCGCTTCACACCACCAGGGTTAGGTTCAGGCTGATAGTAGAGTGCAGCCACCAGAAAACATCGAATTATTTCCCTCTGTCACCATAAATTAGAAGTGTTCATCCTGCTGAGAGAACAGGGCTTCTCCCCAGTAGAAGCCAGCCCTGATCCAGGTGAATATTTCCCTGCCCTTCGCCTTTCTGCTGCCTGGCAGAAAAGTGGGCATGGGCAGGGAGGAGGGTGCTGGCCTGGGAGGATGCTGCAGGCCAGCCCTGCTGCCCCAGGGGCTGCAGCCAGCATTTGCACAGCTGTTGGACAGAAAAGGGCCTTTGCCTGGATCAGTCTGTGATGGCAGGTGACCACAGCCATGGTGACAAGGACACTTCCATGGCAGTGTGTTATCACACTACTCCTCAAATAAAGTTTAATACCCACGTCCATGTACCTGTGATGCTTTCAGAGGTGCAGCTCTCTGATACCCACCTCAGGTACCCTGGTGCACAGTGCTGCCCCACTTTGCCTCATTCTCTCCAAATGAAAAGTGCAAAGGTGAAAAGGTCCTTGGGACCTGGCACAAGCTGGAATTGCCCAGACTGAGCCAATTTAGGGCACCGTGAGAATCCCTGCAGGAATGAAGGAACTGAGCTGGGCTGGAAAGAGCAAAGCAGCAAACGGAGCTGGGAAGAGCGAGCTGGTACCGAGCAGGGGCTGAGCCGGCAGCACAGCGGCAGGAGGTGACAGGGAGCAGATCCTTCCTCCTTCTGCCATGTCAGCTGTGACAGAGCCTGGCCCTGGCAGGGTCTCGGCAGCCTGCACCAGAGCCCTGCCTGTGGGGAGATGGCAGAGATCCGGTGCACAGACCCGGTGCACAGACACAGCAGAGAGGTGTTTCTGGTGCCGTGGCTCTGACCTTCAAACACCTCACTGTGTGCTTAGTATTTGGTCCCTGTCTCAGACTGCTCCTTCCTTCTCCCAGCTCCTGGCCTCTGTGGTTCATTTAATGATATGGGATCTATACCCCCATTCAGCTGGCATGGACCTGCATTCCCTGTAGATAAAATGATGTTCACATGCTCAGGTCTGGCAACAGGAGTGAGTTATTCCCCGCAGAGGGCCTTAAAGCACTTTGCATTTGTCACTCCACTTGCAGAGGTGCCGAGACAGGAGCAGGTTTGTTCAATATCACCTGGCAAGAAGAGCAGTTGCTGCTGGGTGATGGCACCAGGGATGAGCTGCAGGGAGCTGCTGCACAGGGACCTCCTGGCCAGCACTGCCTGCATCAAGCAAAAGACTCACGTTTTTTCTTTCCCAGGTGTTTTTGCAGGCAGTGCTGGTTTGACAGCATGATCTTACCCATCACACAGCTGGAGAGGGACACCACCCTGCAGCTGGGGACAGCCAGCTCCCTTCAGCCCTGAGCTCAGCTCCCAGTCCCAGAGTTGGCTGCCAGCTGAATAAACCCACTTTGAATCAGAGTGGTCACTCAAAACCAAACATCTGTCTTGCACAGATACATCCACTGCCCACCAGGACATGATGTCTGTGTGTTTGGATTGTCAGGTGGAAGATGGAAGTCTGTGGGTACAGTCACAGGTGTGAACCCCTGAGCCCCCAGAGCCACATCGTGTGTCCAGCCAGGGCTGTGGCCATCCAGGCACTGACAGAGCCCTATAGAATGCATTCATCCCACCCAGCATCCCCCCCAGAGGAGCTGGGCTGTGTCACCTGGAGCTCTAAGATAATCAGGAGGTTGCATCCCCAAGTGAATATTTCTGTGGTGTGTAAGTGCTGGGATCAGTCCAAAACAGGGATGCTCAGACAGGCGCTTCCCAGCAGGAGTGTGCATGCAGAACAGGAGGGTTCCCAGTGAGGGGTGTGTGTATGTGCTCAGGGCTTCTTTGGGGTTTTAGGAATACTAGGGAAATTAGATATTTTTTTGGACCTCTTTTTGCTTTCTGGAAAATTGCATGCCTTAATGAAATGCTTGTGTGTGGGCTCTAAGTCGTCAGCAGCCCAGATAAAGTCCAAATCCATTTTGTTCATGTTTTGCCTGTTTCAGAGAATCCAAACTATTTTGGGGGGATTTATGCCCATCATAAAATCAAGCTCCTGTCCCAAAACGGCCATAAGAAGGTACAGCTGAAAATATAAAGGTTTAATAAAAACCTGTGGAGTAATTTGACTCTTAATCCCAAACACAATCTCTCCTTTCAAATAACTGCAGTCCCTGCAAGATTAAATTCTCCTTACGTATTGTTTTTAAGTCTGATACCTTCTATTGAGCTTAGCTGGGGTTTAAGTTCTTAAATCATGGCTCTGTAATTGCACATCTTATTCAGTTTGTCATGCAAAGAGTTCCCAAGGAAGATTTTGTAAAGATTTCTCCGTATCTGGCAGTAGGGTGTGACACATGTCTGTATTTTGAAGCTGCACAGTGCAGGGAATGCAAGAGGTCGATGCTTTTGAAAAGCAAGAGGAGGCTGTGGCTGTGGCTTGTGTTCTCGTTTTACCTCTGAGCAGCAGGTCCCAGGAAAATCAGGACAACTGCAAAGTGTTGTTGAACTGAGTGCTTCACAAGAGATGGGGAGTGTGTTCCTGAGGCAGAAAGCTTGGGGAAAGGCAGGACTAGTCACCCCCTTTGCCCTGAGCTCCCCTTTCTTCCAGCAATTAGCAAAATCCCAATTCACAATGGATAACTGAATAGAAGTTCTAAGCGTGGGCTACAAGGAGAAACAAGCAGTGATAAAAAGAGGCCTGAAGCTCAGGAGACCTAGTGCAGCACCAGACCCTCCCAGATGACCTCCAGCAAGTCCTTTGATCCTTACATCCCCCTGGAAACACTGATGAGGAGATGTCCCTCTCCACTGCTCTCATCAGCCTGGACTGCAGCCCCCAGGGGTGATGATGGTCCACATCCAGCTGGAGCTGTGGAGCCAGGGACACAGAGCTTGTAGCATGGGACACCCACATCTCCTTTCTTTTTTTGTTTTCCTCAGGCCAGGAATGTACAATTCTCCTTTCCCAGAGCTTCGACAACGTCCCTCAGCTTTATTGCAGTTTGCCTGGACAAAAGCAGGATCCCGCAAAGGACTGGCTGTGTTGGCTCTGTCCATGCAAAAGTGTCCAAAATAGCTGCTTCACTGCTTCACCTGCTCCCCTGGGGCTCGCTGGAGAAATGCTCTGGAAACGGTGCCACTGCAACAAGCAGGTCCTGTCTGCATCTCGCTCACTCAGCAAAACGTCACAACCTGGTTATATTTAAGTCCTCAGCTTGAAAATCGTTGTTGTAACCTCCCCTGCGATCTGCCTGGGCAGTATCATAATTAATGGTGCCCTTGCTCAGAGTACAAGTGGAACATGTGATGGCTCAGCGAGCTATAAATCACGACAGAGTTTCCATCTGGTCCAGCATCTATTTATACCTCACCAGCCCCAATTAACTTTGAAACTTGGGGCTGGTGATTAAGGAGAAAAATGGTTCTTGAAAAGTGTGATGGGACATGTGGCGGTGTGGATGGGAAGGAAGGGATGGTGGAGGCTGACACTTCTCCATGGAGGCAACTGCATAGCCCAGTGCTCCAAAAGCCACTGAAATGCAGCTCCTGAGACCAGGCTGGCCTTTGAAACAGTTCAACAGCAGCTGTGAGATCCCATGGGACACACAGAAGTTCAGGACTGATAGTAAGTCCTGGATCCTAACACACATTCCCTCGAGCCAGCCAGTTGTCTGCCTCCCCCAGGCACTGCCAGCCATGGCTCTGCTCCTACATCTCAACCAAAGGTGTGGATGCACCTTGGGTCTGGCACGGGCTAAACATGCTAAACATGCCCAGAGTCCTGTGGAGCTGCTGTGGGCTCTGTGTGAGGGGCTGTGGCTGGGACACCACAGTGAGGGATGGCACAAGGGATACCTGGGCCAGAGCATGCCCTGGGCAGATCCCCAGCTCTGCAGGGCAATGGAGTGGCTGGGAAGGGTGCAGCAGGCACACACATCTCTCTCTCCATCCTTGCTGGATCAAAACCCCAGCAATGGGCACAGTGCAGAGATGCTGCCTTCCTAAAGAGTAAAAATCTGTGCCCGGTTCTCTGGTACCCACCTCCCCCATCCATCACTCCCTCACGTTTTTCATCTTTTGCTCTTGCAGCACTATGGCTCCTGGAGTCCTGGCCAGCTCCCAGCTCAGGTAATTACACGCTGTCTTCCAGTGTTTGAACAGGATATTTGTTCTCCTTGGTTTCCTGTCTGACACGCCTGTGCAGGGCTGCAGGCAGCCTGTCACCATTTCCCTGGCAAAGGCACTCACCCCAGTGTGTCCAGCTCCAGCACTAAGTGAGCATTTTGTAAACAAGGGATTATGTAGATGCCCTCCCCAGGGAGTCCAGGTGGGCTCTAGGTCCTCCTGGGCTGGACACGGTGACCTGAACAGGTGTGGAGCTGCAGCACTTTCCATATTCCCACTTCAGCAGGACAACATTCAGTCTGGATCTGGAAACTCCCAGATGCCCAGCTCCCTCTTTGGAAGGCTGTTTGTGACTCACTCCATGTCACCTCTTCTTATTTGGTATAAACTTTCCTTTCTGTTTACATCAATCATTACAGGCACAATCTCCAGCATGTACAGCTAATACCTGGCAGGAGGGTCAGAGAAGTGGAGTTAATGTAGATCTGCCCTATTTTAAAATCCCACCAGTGATGGTGAGCGGAGCATGGAGCCCTTTGCCAGCACTCCAGGAGCTCTGCTGAGCCAGGGATCCACCACCTGCCTCTGGGCTTGTTCCCACCACACTCCCAGATGCAGGTGGATCACTGTGCTGGAGCTTTCTCCGTGGCTATAGGAACAAGCTCTAGTGGGAAAAAAGAAGTCCTACTTTCTAGCAAATCAGATCTATTCCTGTGCTTTATTGGATTGCTTGTAACAGAATCTCGAAGAAAGTTGGCAACAATTTACCTTTTTTTTCAGAGTTTCTAGAGCGGGGAAGTCTCATTAACTAAAGATTTCAGGGAGAAAGGAAAGTTCTTGGAGGAAAAGTGGAGCACAGTTCTGCTTCCTGAGGGAGGAGGGAAAATGCCCAGGATGGTGGAGCTCAACTCTACTCTCCAAGAAACAACTTGGTCAGTGCTAGCTGTCCACTGCACAGCCTGCTAAACTCACCCTGCCCTTGGGCAGGAAGGAATTGATTTTCCTGGCCAGGCTGTCAGCCTTGACATTCCACCCTTTTGACAAAGAGCCCTGGGGCTCAATCCCTTCAGCTCTGTGATGTGCCCATGAAGCAGTGCAGCAGGTTATCAGCCCTGTGCAGCTGCACTGGAGTCCCAGGCTGCAGAAGGCAGCAGGGGCAATCCTAAACTGCCAGCTCTTTCTGTCCATCCTCTGCTGACTGTGTCCAGATCTGGGCTTTGCTGGAGTCCTCAGCTGCTGTCAGACTGCAGCTGATTACCATAAACCCCTGGAGAACAGGAGCTGCATGGAAAGCCACATTTTCCTTCTTGGGAAGGAACTCTCTAGTAACCAGTTCAGAAGATTGGCATTCTTTTTCTTTGCAAAGTCTCTGGGTTTGAGCTGGGCGGCAGACAGGTGCCAAGCAGCCTGGGAACCAAGAAAGATGCCTGGCACAGGTTTGCTCCATGTGCAGCAGTGATAACACAGAGCAGCTTCTCTCCACCACCGGTCTCAGCTTCCCAAGTGAAGGGAGTGCTCCAAGACCGTGATTAGGCTGTGCCTGCTATTTTCTCACTCAGTTCCCACGAGGCTTCCTCATTCTGGTGCTCACAGAGTCTACTGGCTCGTGGCTTTCCTGTGCTCAGGACTGCTTGGAGATATTATAATCCCAAAGGCTGAGCCCTGGGGCAGGCAGAGCAGATGGCTGTCTCCAACAGCAAGAAAATTAAAAAAAGAAAGGGAGAGGGTAGAGGTCAGTAAAATCTGCAGCACCCTAGTGCTCATCAATACTATCTTCCACTTAAAATGGCAAATTCTTCTGGTTCAGGGGGAGTCCTACCAAAAAAGAAAGCAAAGGACCACATGTGTGGGAGACAGGCCCTACAGAAAGCAAACACCAGTTCCAGGCTGTCTTGTGCACCCATGGCAGAGTCCAGTGTGCATTCCATGGCCATGATGTGGATGGAAGGCAGATTCAGCCCTGCAGCATCTCATGGGGAAACCAGGGGTGTCTGAGCTGCACAAGAGGAATGAGGCTGGCAGAGGAATCAGCAGTTCCATGGACCCTGTGCTGGCTGGGGAGTTGGGCTCCAAATCTTCTCAAACAAACCAAGGTGCAAGGGGCTGCACAGGCACATGTTCCACTGCCCCAACACAGCACAGAGTCAGCCTGCCACTGTGAGCTGTCTCCTCTCTCTCTAGGGAGGTTTCTTCATACTTGTGAGGAAGCCACTGACGAGGAAGTTGTTTTGCCCTGTGGACATGGTGGTTGTGTGAACTGGGCAGACTGAGCAGCCCTTGGCTGCAGCCATGGCAGACACTGGTGGCCAGGACACCGTGCAGTGCCCACACCCCACTTCAGAGCCCGCACTCAGCAGCCCTGTGTGGGGTGGCATTTGCTACCAGCCTCCTTCTCCCAGAGCTAATTTGCAGCTTTGCAGAGCAGCTACACATTGAGGCTGTGCTTGGGGACGGCTGGTGGCAGATGGTGTGTGTGTGGTGGCGAAGCAGTGCCACGTCACAAGCTCTCTGAGACATTTGGCCGGGCTTCCTGACAGCCGCATCCCACCACCCAGGAGTTCAGCTTCCTGGCAAAGCCACTCCTCCACTCCTGAGGAGCGCTCCTGTCCTTGTCACCGGACCGAGCTGACACCAAACACTTTCTCTTTGCTCCTTGCAGGTGAGAGGCTCCCTGGTTGCCTCCTGCCCACGGCCAGAGAGATCTGCCACAGGGAGCGATGGTCCCTGCCAGTCTGAAACACCCCCACCTGTTGCATCACACCCTAAACTGCACTCTATGTTCCCTCTGGTGAGGAATATCTTATTCCCATGCTTTTGGATAAAACCCAGCACAAACAAACCATAACTGATGGTAGATGTGACAAATAATGATGATCATGGCAATAGTGGCATCGCTGCTGCTCCAGCTTTTCTTCTGATTTCTTCCTTTATTTAGATAAATGTGAAGAGAAGAGCACAGAGGCTTGGCCATAGGGCAGATCAAGAGGCATTGAAGGGATGTATTATGAAGGACTGTAGCACCAGTCCTCTGACAACTAGAGTGTAACAGCCTAGGCAGTCTGGGCTCACCTGCTCAGGAGCCCACTCTGTGCTTTGTCTTGCTGCCTGCTGGTCCCAAGTCTGTGGACTTGTCATGGCTGAGCTTTTGGGGTGCAGTTCCCAGGACATTGTCCTGATCCCTTAGAGTTATTGCCTGAGTTAATGCCATTAACCACAGGGCCATATGTGCCACAGAAGGTCCCTGGGCACTGAGACAGGGTTGTCACATCATGCATAGATTGAGGCTTGGCTGCCATCCTGCCCAAAGTGCAAAATGAGTGAAAATTTCAGATGAATGTGATGTGATAATGCTGTGAAGGTGTGGATTGTGGCTCCTATGGTCACAGACTGGCTTCAGAAGAGCAAGGCTGCAGCCTCTCCTGCTCCGTCCCTGCCTGCCTTTAGATGGCATTAACCATCTGCTAAAGCCCGTGCCTGGCAGTGCTGGTGACTGACAGCTCTTTCACTGGCACTGCTGCATCCCGGGAAAAGGTTTTATTCCTCTTGCCCGCACCTTTGGCTGTAGAAATGAACTCTCTGAGCACTCCCATTGGACTGAAGGAGAGGATCATCTGAGACCTGGGCCTCTTTGCAGCACAGGATCAGAATAGCAAGAGAAGTAGATGGCAGAATTTGATTGAGTCCAGGATGTGGTCGCCTGACAGGGGTGTATATTTGCCTCTATTCTTACTCAAAGGTCATTAAATTAAGATTTCATGAGACCCCCACACCGCTATAAATGTTGCTGAGCTCATTTCCTACACTGGGCAGTGATCTATCTCACAGCCTTGATGAAGTGACTAAGCTAAAAATGTCACCCATTGTCACTGAACTGTAAGTAAGGTAGAAGGAACAGGAGACTTGACACAATGGATTTTCATAGCAAGGGAAGCATTAATAAATGGTTTCTTTCTGATGTTCTCATTAGTTCTCTCTCATTCATCCTCAGGACCTGCCAAGCACAAATGACACCACCATTCTGCACCAGAATGGAGAGCAGATGCCCCCATGCAACCTTTCTGCATCCAAAACCCCATTTTTATCTCACCCTGCTTAGTAGTTGATGTATCAAGGGGAAGCAAGCACAGCATCAGAGTACTTCAAGAACCTTTTACTGTCACATCCAGCCTTGCCTCCTGAAATTTTTTACACTCTGACGGGAATGGTTTGGAGGAGGCAAGTGGCAGCACCACAGTTCTCCAACACAATCCTTTCTCCCTCCTCATCCAGCAGTGCTGGGGGTCACTTACCAAAACCAAATTATATCCTGAATTCATTTCCCTTCCTTTCTGCCTGTGAAGAGGTTGTAGACTCCTCTGCTTTCTTTGAATCTAATCAAGAATATCTTTTTTTCCTTGAATCTTTATACCCAGGAATGAATGCCAAAGAATTAGTCCTGGTGCTTAGTTGTGACTGATCATGAATCACATTAAATTGCTTCTGTTCCTTTATTGGACATGCTGGCTGGATCCTGGTATGTGTTATTAAATTACTGCTCTGACAGAGAAGAAATAGCAACCGAGTGGCAACTGAGTGCTGTAGGAAAGAGGCAGATTTGGGAGTGTTGTAGGACCACAGTCTCTGTTTCCTCTGATAATCAGGAAAAAATCATGTGTAGGAGATTACTTCAAGCAGGAAGCAGAGCAGTGGGCTTTGAGGATTTTTCCCCAGGGTTTTTGAGCACCTCAAAATCCCAACCATGCATGAGGGGTGTGCTCAGAGCAGTGCCAGGGTACGCAGTGCATGTCAGGCAAAGTTATTCTGCTTGGGCTGTAGTAAATGGATCGAGCAACAGAGCAACGCAGAGAAGAGAAACACTGGAGCCCTAACACAACACTCCAGTGCTGCAGAAGGCTTCATACAAGCAGAGATATGTCTGACCATCATAAAGATTGTTTAGAGAGAGGAATTAGCCAAGAACTGGAGGTGAAGAGAGGTTAAACATAGGCTAAAGGAGGCCCTGTGGGCATAAGGATGTTAGAAAGGCGAGTGTTTTTAAACCACTTCTGTGTGGAAGGAGCACAAGCTGTGCTTGAGCCATTTTCTGGTTTTTTCCTCTGAGTGAGCTGTTCACAGTTTTCTCCTGGGTCAAATGCAGAATCACAACACTTCTGAATATTATAGCAAAGCAATTAAATGAAGGGAGAAATAGTGGGCGCAGAACAGTGCATGTGTGTATAGAAACTTGCATCATTGCAGCTTGCTGGGCAAAGATGCTAAGCCACAAATGAGGAACAGGAAAAGAAAAGCAATTTGACTTTGCACCTTTATGTGCACGTGCAGATCCCATGGTTACACCAGCTTGACAAGATCAGAAATATTTGCCTTCTGCTCTTCCATATTGCTATTCTGAGGAGCTTATTAACACTGAAGTGTCAGCTTTCCCATCCCTCTTTGCTTTCCTGTTGTGGTAGCAGTGTTGCTGTACCCTCATTTAAGGTAACAGTATATGAAGCAAGACTAGCTTTGGGATGTGGAAACTCTTCCTCAGATCCACATGTTCAGATCCCTTATTCCCTCGTACCATCAGAGGTACAAGCCCTAAAGAAGGACATATATGTGTGATTCCAGACAAATCAGTTAATCTGTTAAATTATACCTTGTCTCCCGCACCGCCAAGTTTGCCCTCCCTCTGTCTGCAGCTGATGGGTGCAGTCTGAGTGCAGCTCTGGGACATCTAGTGGCTGGTAGCACTTGCAGTTAAGGGCTCACAGCAGTTTTTGGTGCTTCTTCCAAGAAATCTGTCAGAAAATCGATTTAAACCAAAAGGACACACTCTGCCTCTATTCCTGGGGCTACAATTACTTCATCCCTCAATATATTCATATTGGCAAAATGTTTAGGTGTGCATTTGTGATGACTTTGTTATTCCTTTGCATGTCTGTCTCACCCAGCCTGGGGAGGCATCTTCAGCTATTCTCATTTCATTGTTTCTTTACCACAGTTTTTTCTTTATTAAGGGCTTTCCATGTTCCAAGCAGCTGGCATTAGCATAGATAATTAGATAATGTTTTGGCAGTCCAAGAGTGAATGTGTTAACACATTCCTATGTACTGCCATGGCCTTTGGCTGATCTGTATTTGAAAAATGAATCAGGCCTGAAATAAAGATGACTTGCAAAATCCAGACAGATCTTTAATATTAATAGGGAACTGTCAATTGGGATTTCCAAGAAATCCTCAGTCTGCTATGGACCCCAATCCTTATTCCTTCGGGATTCAACTAAGGCTGGAACCTAAAGGAATCAAAGAAGCAGCAAGAAGCCTAGTGTGTTTTTATGAGCCTGGATAGTCTCCAAGGAGCTGTAGTATCCTGACCAGAGCTCTAGTGACAGTTGATGGCTTTCTGGGGATTTGAGAAAAAATTCAGCTATCTTCTATTCAGTCTTCAATGCAGACTGTACCTTTCCATCCCTGATGATACCTATTAACCCTGGACAAAGCAGAGAGTATATCTCAGCCCAGGGGATTGCCAGGCTACCAGGAAAAAGGATACAGTGCTGAAAAGAGCTTTTTAACTGTGCAATCTTTTCTGATTCGTGTTTGTGTCTGCACTGCTCTGAAAAGGGGACTTGAGACACAGCTGAAAGTGCAGCAAATGGCCCAGGGCAGACCCCCTGCTCTTTCTCTTGCCAAAGCCTTTATCAGCCATGTGGGAATCTCCTGCAGTGAATCCAAGCCTGCAACACTGAATTAATTTTGTTATAAACTCCTGGGTGTCACGTATTCCAGAGTACTCTGTTGTGGGTTAGACACTGAATCAGCTGTGCAAATGTTGAGGGAAGGATCAATTTTCCAGTAATCTTTTCCAAGAATCCTGCTGAGGAAACTCAGGTGACCCAGTATCAGCCTTCAGACTGTTTTCTTGCTCTGTTCCTGGAAAGCAGGAGGACACTGCTCATGATGTCCAGGGGCTCATTAAAAGGTGGGTGTCAAAAGTGACTCGTTTGGAGAGTTTCTCCTGGAGTCAAGGGACAGTTTCAACAGCTTCTTAGAAAACACAAATGAATCTGCAAAATGATGACTTGCTCAGGAACCCAGATTCTGGCCATCTCAACTGCCCCCCATTGCTCACTCACATCGAGGTCAGCATGAAGGACCTTTTTGTTTACACCGTTGTTGACTTCTGCCTGGGATAAAAATACAGTCTGTGCTTGGAAATCATTGCGATTTCCAAAACCTTGTCACTGCATAAGTCTCAAAGCTAAAGTGAATCTTGGTTTTGGATTCTCTTTTTTGTTTTGCCAGATCAGACTGTCTTACAGTTCAGCAGGGATATGACATTTTGTTTTGTAAATACTCACAGACAAAACTTGAGATTTCCCTTAAAGGCTTTAAGCTTTGTGAAAAAGTAGATCAAATCTAGTAACATATTGAATCTGGTTACTGAAATTTCAGGAAGAGCAGTGTGATAAAATGTCCTTACTTTGCCCTTGGGAGAAATGGTACCTTCATTAAAACCAAACAGCTTTTTCATATGGAAATAGCAGGTGGCAGGAGTAGAAACAGACTTTCATTTTCAGAGAAACAGACGGAACTATTCCAGTAAAAGTGGAATAGCAGAGCTAGGTTGAAATGGTTGGCAGTTTTATTCTGCAAAAATATTCTACTTTTGCCATGAGAAGACGTGTCACTCCTTTCCCTCTCTGTTTTTCAGCCCCCTCAGTACAGCTCAAATACAAGTGTCTACTGGAAGGACCAGAGTTTAAATATAATTGAGGAAGAAATCTGGTTCAGTTTGTTTGGGAAAACTCTCCAAATCTATCCCAGAGCTGCACACTAACTTCCAGGGAGAAAAAGCAATTAAGAGCACTGAATGCACAAAATAATCCTTAGAGCCAGTGTCAGACAAAACTGAACTCACAGCTCTCAGGGCTGTGATTTATTAATCCTTTTATCAGGCCTATGCCATTCTCTGAGTTATTTTCCAGCTCTGACTGCTGCCAAGCATTTCCTTGGAAGCTGTGGACTGTTAAACTATTAACGGTCTAGTGGAAGGTGCTTATTAAGAAAAAGACACCTTGAACCCCAAGCCAGAATAAAGAACAGATATCCAGCTGGAGTTGTGCTGCTTCAGAACTCTCACCCTGACTCGTCTGAGAAAAAACAAGTTTTTGAGAGTCAATTGCACGGGGAGGTGGATGAACAGTCATCTCCTCCTCTGCAATTGATTCATTGCACTCTGGAATTTGAGATTTGGGGCAGAAATGGAACGAAGGAAATTGCTGTCCTATTTAGGAGCAGATAAAACTCCACCCTGTGCTGTAAATTCTTTTTTAAAAGTCAGGTTTTTCACAGGATGAAGGTTAAATATTTAATGCATTTATACTAATTATAAAGAAACACTTTGGAGCTCCAGGCAGCTTGTATAAATCTTTAAACTTCAGATTTTTAGCCTTTTGGATAGTTCCTGTTTAAAAGGAGAAAAGCAAACACCAAAAACCCGGCTGGACTTTGAAGCATGGCCTGAAACAGATACATATTGCTGGGAGAGAAGCTGCCTTTCCCTGGAGACATCCAGAGAAAGCGTCATGCCAGCCTCCCCTATGCATTATACCAAAGAAGGAGCTCCACCACGTCGTGTGTTAGGGAGAGTTTTCTCCCAGTTTGCCATAAGGGGCCTGGACTTGTCCCACTGATCTCACCAGATCCCAAAGGGACCCATCCCTCTGCCAAGTGCAGGTTTCTCATCTGGCTGTATCCCCTAATTAAGAATTCCAGCTGACCCGAACATGCTGAGGAGTGAAACATCATCAAAACTTTAGCAGACCTAACTGCCATTACGACAGGAAGGGTTATTTCTTCCATAGCTGCTTTTCTAGCAGAAATCCCACTTCAAAGGCACCTGGAAGATAGCTGGTTGTGAGGAAGCTGGAGCTCTGTGGGTCCCAGGCAGCCAAGTCTTGGAAGAGACACTGTCTTGGAAGTTCTGCACAGCAGACTGGTATTAAATACCAAGAGAGAAAAGAATGAGAAATCAGGAAATAGAATAAAATTGGTATTTCCTAGAGATCAGAGTTTCCTATGAAAATGAGCACATGCCATGAAATTGCAAAATATCAAGACATTTGCCTTTCTTTAGAGCTTGTCAGAAACAGCTAATAAAGTTCAGGGTTTGGGAAGTCACCTTTTCAAACATCTCCTCACATGCTGCTTTGAAACTGAATTTCCTTAGGGTCGCTGAGTTGGCAGCTTTGAGGGGTTTGCTATGTGTTCCTTGGCTTGAATTCTTCTTAGGCATTACCTGGCATCAGAAGTACACACCGACTCTCCAGGTCCCAGCAGCTACAAAATTTACAGCAATATATTCCATTCCATTTCTGCTTGTTTTTTTTTGCACTGCCACTTTTTTATGAGCAGAACATAAATTACCTGAGTTTAAATCATGACCCAGAGTTGAGTGCACTTCCCCAGAAATAGCATTCTCTGTTTGGGGCACTACTGCCAAAATTACATTCCTGGAGCTGAATTCCTATCCCATCCAAGACATTTGTTCCAACCATATTTCCCATCATACTATTTTATACTATTTAGGTCATTTATATTTTCACGCTCCCACAGTTACTTCTTGTAAGTTGCTTTGCAATTATGCTCTTTACTGTGTTCTCTAAAGTCACCTTCAGACCTTTAAACACCTTCAAATTAAAACAGCCGTTTGACTTTGGTCCAAATCACATTTAATAGAGAAGCTGCACTAAACCACTTGCATTCCTTGGACAGAAGGAAGGACTGAAAGATGCCCAAACAAAGTATTATTTAGTCTAGAATTTAGCTGGCAGGGACCATGAGGAAAACCTGCTGCTCTTTGCTTTAAATGTTGCTTCAATTAAACTTATTAATAGTTTTATCCTAAGCAAGATATTTATGCCTGAGCCCAGTTTAGCTGTAATTTTAGTTCTAACTAACCTAATTCTAGTTTTAACTTCAGCACAGTAGTCTGTAATGTCACAAGCACCTTATGCACAGAGAAAATACAAGACAGACAAGAAACGCAGAAGATTTTCCCTTGGAGCTTTTTTTATTTCCCACTGCATAAATATTAATTTTTAAAAAACCAAAACTGTTTTGCTCTTTTGTGTTCCTTGTTGCTTCCTTACAAGTCTCCTTCTTAGGGCCACCATGTGCAATTCAAAGTACACCACAACCAGCATTGACAAATGATGGAATTCTTAATATACTGATGAGACTTCTGGTGGATGTCCCAGCTGTCAGTTCCAGCAGGTCAGTTGTGTCAGCTGCCAAAAACCACTACACCATTGTATTGGGATCCACTAATCCACTGTTTAGTGATCTGTGTGATCCAGCTCTAGAACAATTGAAACATCCCTCATACACAGAGAAGAAGATTGGGAAATTGAGTATCAGAACAATCAAGAAATAGAATATACTTAATAGGCGGAGATTACATTTTGTGAGTGTCTTTCCTGCAGCATGGAAGTGAAACATCCTCGTTTTTCATTCAGTCAAGCTGCAGGGAGACATCAACTGCAGGGACAGCGATCATGCAGTGCCATCAACTGTCTGTTTCTGGTACCCACAGCAGCTGAGACCTACTACTTTCAACACCAACGACCAAAAAATAAAAATAAAAATAAAATCACACCATTTGAGCGATTCGTCAGGATGGCATTTCGGAACGAAGGTTTATGAACCTATTTTAGTACAAATCTCAGGTTCATTTTTCCGTAGCTGAAGCCGCACACCTGGGGGCAGGTACGGGCTGCCGAGAGCAGACTGAAGCAGCTCGAACTCTTGTGCCATCTGCTGGGAACAGCTTCTTTGACATCGATGCTCGCACAGGGAGCACAGCCAGCCCTCCCTGTTTGGCAACTGAGCTCTTTGTCAAAGAGCTTGTTCCACTTCGTTTACCTCCTATCAGTCAAGAGAAGTGTTTTGGAGACTGAAATCCTCTCTCTACAGTGAAGCAGTTGCAAAAAACAGGAACAAATTATCCTTGCAGCCCCAGCTGCCTGCAGAGCCTTCTTGGAAAGGTGAAGCCTGTGGTGTATCCAGGGAAAGGTCAGAGTCCTTGTGAAGAACCACTCCTCCAGTCAAGGGATTCCACCTCGGCCATGAGCTGTCCCCTCTTTCAGAGACAATCCCGTGGTTTCCTCTCTTCTGGATTTACCCTCTGTGAGGCTGTAGCTCAGTGTGAGCACTCTCTTAGTGCAGCTGCTCTCTGCTCCGCAGGGCAGTGACCAGTTGCTAAAGCCAAATTCCATTTACACCTCACTCTTACCTACCTGAAATGTGGCTCTTTGGGAAAACACACAGCAGCACGTTTTCTGCTGGAGAGCCAGGCAGGCTGGTCTCTGTGCTGTGCTTGTTTACTCATGGATCCAGCCTGTCCCCAAGGTAAAAGCTGTTCTTGCACAGTTTTGTATCTCCTGTCTCAGATCCTTTGAGCTGACGTGCACTTCCTCTGAAAGGTGACACATTGAACCACTCGCTACTGGTGCAAGCTTTCTCAGACTTGAGGTTTGGTGCTGGTTCCAGCCTTCACCACCCCTGGAGGATCTGCAGGATGCCCTGCTTATCCTTTGCACCAGACCAGACACAGGACTAGGAAGGTCCCAGGGTAGGAAGAGCTCAGGGAGGGATGACCTGTACCATTAACACAGTTACATCTCAGCGGCCTCCGGAACAGCAGGGACCCAGCTGCAGGAGCTCTGTGAAAGCAGAGGGTGATACTTCACCTCTGTGCCCACACAGTATGGAATTGTCCTACCTGGATATTGTGATGGAGATTGCATGGTCCAAAAATGCCAGTTGAGAAGGATTGCAAGCACCTCAGGGTGATGGTGGGAATTTTATGTGGACAAACTGGAGGAGCTCTATGAAGGGAGCTCAGTACACTTTGCTGGAAGTAAGAGGCATGACCTGTGACAACACAGGCAGCAAGGGGAGAAGGGTGAGGGAGGCACAGTGGGAGTCTAAATGAACAGGTGTTGACAGCACACCTCTGCAAACTGAGTATGATACACAGATATGCAGGCAAGGAGTGTAAGGAGTGTCAAAATCAACTAATTCTGCCGTGAATCAGCACCCCTAAGGCCTCAGCAAGAACACTGGGAATGGCCCAAACAGACACTGAGAAGATAGGGACTGTGGAGGAGATCAGGGGAAAAAACAAGTTTTGCCTGGAAAAGAAAAAAGAGAGTGATGACAGCAACTGATGGAGCTGAATTGGTGTTTGCAGCTTAAGATAACTTGTGGGTGCCAAGTAATTTTCCTTCTCACTTTCCAAGACAATTAACCTTTGGACTGAGACTAAGCAGGAAATTAATGAAGTCCTTCCATCACCAAAAAGGAATCTGACAGCGACTTTGATGGGCCCAGGACTGTATCTGAAAGCAGAAGAGAAAATTGAACTCTGGGATGCTGTAATTGAACTGAGCCCAAATAATAACACTTTGACAAGCGCTGCTGCCATAAATTTGAGATCTGGGTGCAGTGCAATTGAGCTGTGTGTCCTGTCACTTCTTATCCAAAAGGATTATATGGATTACAAAACTGAACTTTGACTTGGATTCCTTTTTGGAGATCAAGCTAGACTTTTCCTCATGCCCCAAAAATGTTTTCTTTTGCTATTCACCTAGAAAATGTAGTTTATTAGTTGCATAAAACTTATCTAGCCAGTAAGTATCTTGATTTTTCAGTGAAAACATGCAATTGAAGTTGTAGGGATGAGCTGCTACTAAAAGAGATTTAAAGGTGATTTTGCAATTCAAAGCATTTGTGAAATTTTATTTCTGTGAGGGTGCATAGAATAACCCCACTGCCAGTTTTCTATGGTCCCTGTTATGTCCCTTTGGAACGGTCTGCTCAGGGAGGTGCTGGAGCCACTCTCCCTGGAGGTGTTTATGACCGGGTTCATCACTTAGTGCCACGCTCTAATTGGCAAGGAGCTGTTCAGTCTTATGTTGGACTCAGTAATTTTAGACGTCTTTTCCAACCTAATAAATTCTGTGATTCTGTGACTCCTACCGTGAGGTCCGGCCAAAAGAACAGCAGTGAGAAACGGCAAGAAAGCCAGAAACTGTTTCTTTTGTTGCCGGAGAACCGCTGCAGCCGCAGGCCGCAGCACCCCCTGCCCTGGACTCCCACCCCAGCGCTTCCTGCGGCACCAGGAGCTCCGCGGGGACAAAGAGCGCACAGCGCGGCGGGTGCGGAGGAGCGGGCGTGCCACGGGCCGTGTCTCGGGGGTTCTCCCCGCTCGGGGTGCGCTCACACGGCGGCGGGCAGAGACAGCCGGGAGTCCCGGCAGCCGCGGGCCCCGCTCCGCGCCGGGGCCGGGCCGGGCCGGGCCGAGCCGGGCGGGCCGAGCCCCGTCGCCATGGCGACCGTGGGGCCGGGGCGGCGCGCGGGGCGGTGGCGCCCCCTGGCGCCGGAAGGGGCGTGCCGCGCGGCGGAAGCGGGGCCGAGCGCCGCAGGGTGTGTGCGCGTGTCCGTGCGAGCGGCCGCCGCTCCCGTCGCCTCCGCCCGTGGGATCCGCGCGCGCCGCCAGGTGAGGGGCCGCGGCCGCCATCGGGGTGGGCATCGGCGTGGGGGATCGGCATCGCGACCCGCGGGGCGGCCCGCCCCGGCCTGCCCCCGCCCGCCCGGCCCGCTCCGCTCCGCCCCGCGCGGGGAGCCGCAGGCCGCGGCGGGCGCGCCGCGCGGGGGTCCCCGCGGGAGGGTCCCCGGTTCGGCCTCCCCTCTCCTGCGTCCCCCGGCCCGGGTAACGGTGTGACCCTCGCTCGGCGGCCGCCGGCGGGCCCGGGCGGGCGGCGCCGCCCCTCCCCGAGCGGCCGGCGCTGCCCCGCCCCGGTGAGTCACTCGGTGCCCGGGGCGCGGCCGCGCTCACCTGGGCCCGCCCGGCGGGAACGGCCGCGAGCCCGGAGCGAGCCCCGCACCGCCGGGACCGGAGCGAGCCCCGCACCGCCTCGGGCTGCCCGCACCGGCAGCTCCCTGCCCAGCCCGGCAGAGCGCACCGTGCCGCTGGCCCTGAGCCGGCACACGTAGGGCCCAAGGTGGTCGTGGCCCTGGATGAGCGCTTTAGAAGGGAACAAAAGGTGTTTATCATTATTTAATGATTTTGATCATTCGTGTCCATTTGGGAGTAGAGATGCGTTTAGGGAGGACCCACAGGGAAAGAAGGTTGGTTCAAGCCAGTCCCAGCCTACAAAAAGGCTGGGCAGTAGCCCAGATCTAACGGCCCTGGGTTTTGTTTGAGGTGCGAATAAACCAGGTATTAATTGGGATGTTGAAATGACAGTGGCACACAATCACACATTTATTGGCATAAATGCATCTCATGCAAAGATCACGATACAAATTGGTTGCTTTCAGATAGATTCCTTATTAACAGTTGAAATACCTTTTCCAGTGATAGAAAAGCAAAAAACACATCATGCAACGCCACAGAAATGAAATTCCCATGGAAAAATATCAGAGACTTTGGCAATGCTTGTAATGTTTTGTATCTTCAGTGGCTGTAGGAATATTTGTATTTTCACGTGTTCACTAACTCAGGACACCTCAGTCTGAAATTATAATACTTTTAAATGAAAAAAGATGCACTTACTTTTATTTTAAAGCAATATTGAAATATAATCTGGTCTAGAAAAGAAACAAGATCACGAGTTGCCTTTTTCTCCCTCCATATTAAAGGACTGCAAAAATATCCCCTGTATCATATTTTGTTTATTAAATTGATACCAATAAAGTGATAGACTCGTTGCACAGATGGGCCTGGTGCGGTTTTCTCAACCTCATTATGTCAGTACCGCATGTTCTGATCTCTGCTATTTTGATGTTGAGTCTTTTTATTTTTTCCTGAGCAGGCCTGTGCCAGTATGCAGCTTTTTGTGATGCATGTGAATAAACTCAGATGAGGAGGAGCTCAGTAAATAATTATTTGGTTAATGAGGTAAAAGCTCCTACTGTGATCTGTGTGGTATCCTAATACCAGGCATTACAGTAGTGTGTCTGTTATATGGCCACACTTCTTGCCCCACCCTGTAATATAAATACTGTCAGTTTATTATTAACAAAAGTGATTTACTTGTGATATGAAGATATTAGTTTGGCGTGAACTTTATGCCTGGGGGAAGATTTTTTGGGTTAACTCACTATTTCCACCTGGATTCTAGCCAAAAACAATTCTGCTGGTTGGAACAAATA
Source organism: Poecile atricapillus (assembly GCF_030490865.1). Classification (NCBI taxonomy): domain Eukaryota; kingdom Metazoa; phylum Chordata; class Aves; order Passeriformes; family Paridae; genus Poecile; species Poecile atricapillus. The sequence goes on from NC_081263.1 coordinate 9,225,943, forward strand.
GGTGTTGCCATGTGGGGATGTGGTGCTGTGGAAGTGCCAGCATGTCTCCACCTGCAGCTGTCCTGAGCAAAGGGCCATAGGCAGGGAGCAGAGCTCTGCTTTTCAGCCTGGCATTAAGAAGAACAAGGCTGCTGACACTAAATTTAAGATGTCCATACAATATCAGTGTTGCCACGTGCTGTTGGTAGTGGTCATGGCATTTTATAATTCTCTATGGAGACTGAAAACGATTGAGTGTCATTTTATTCAATTTTACAAAGCAACAAGTAATGATGGTAGCAGATGGCCAGAGCAGGGTGAGGCATGGCTTTATAGAATGTTAATTTTATCTCAACATTTGCATAGAGATTTGAACTGAAGGCCAGGGTAGATGCAGAGGAGGCTGAAGTTATGTGCTGCACAAGGTCAGCAAAAATATCACAGCTGTGAAGTCATTTTCCTTTTTCCCTCATTATGTTTGCAGAATATTTTACTGAACTTGCTATACCCAAGCTTCTGACAGGAAGATTTTACTTTCAGATCTTACCAGAGCCATTCATTTTTTAATCAGTTATTTTTCAATCCATGGTAGCCTTTGAAGGAACCAGCTAGAAAAACACAACTAATAAAATCAAATGCCTAATACTGCAGTCAAGCAAGGAAGGTTCCTTGCACTCACTTGAAATAGTTGCACTCCATTAACTGTAAAAAATAAATGTTGGAAGCAATGTCCAGCTGACAGGGAATGCCATCCCCATCATGCAGATACTCGTGTCAGCATGTGTGTACCTGAATGGTGGAGAGTGATTTTCTATTTATTTTAGAAATAATGTCTGAGTCTTTCTGTAGTTATTAGAACTTTAATTTGAAATACCACCACTCACTCAAATGTTTTAATTTTGGAATGAATTGCCTATCCAGAAATCAAATAAGGTATGTTCGCCTATTGTTGGAATATTGAACTGCAAATTCTGCACCAATCTGCTGCTTTTCTGTTAGAATTTGAGTGGACTTACAGAGCTTGTGACTGGGAAGTATGATTGCCTCCCATTTCACCAAACCTCGTTCTGTATTCCTTTCTCACAGTGAAATATGCAGGTCTGTTAACCTGCAGCTCTGCTCGACTCGTTAGGGACCAGTATGTGAAACCAATAACTACGCTGCTTTCTCACCAGTTCTTTTGTACAAAGTGGAAGTGTTTGTCTGATAGATTCTCATGCTTGCTGTAGAGAGAAAAACAGTGCACAGAAATCGATGACTTAATTAGCATCAGAAGAACAGGTCATCAAGAGCAGCAGACTTCAGACCAACGTAAGCTTATTAGTATTGTCCTGTCAGTTCGATATGTTATATAAGCCAGATTATTTTCAGTGTCAGTTTTCATTTGATTTCTACAGACTTTAAGCACAGTTAGTTCTGATCCGTTTTGGCTTTGTCCTAAAGAGCCCATAGGAATGGGAAATGATGAAGGCTGCAGAGCAGATAGAGTAAGTGCTGAGGAGTAAGCTGTAGTTCTCAGAATCCTGTTCTGAAGAACAGTAGCTGCATGTTTTTACCTCTCAGCTGTTAATGGGATGTAAACCTCCAGTTCTGTGTGTCCATCCACTCTTGAAAAGATCCATGGGTGTTCTGACTCCAGGTACTGTTCCCAGCCTGGTCACACCATCCCCTTCTCACCACATCTTCCACTGAAAGATGCAGGCAGCTGCAAACTAACAAATTTTGCAGGTTCTGACCTTTACCTTTGATGCTTTGTGATATGTTTCAGTCTTGTCCACACAGGTGTAAAGATTTCCTGGAGTGGAGTAAGCACTTGTAACTTACAGTGCCTGCATACATGCTCTTCTGCATTTGTAAGAGAGATTGAAAGAGCTCTAGGCTGTATGGGAGATAGAGGGGAAAAAAGAGTAAAAAAATTACATTTTGAGTGTGGGATTTCAAGTGATTAAAATTTCTGGCAGCTGGTGCTATTGGCTGTGACTGGTGGGCAGTGGTTGGCATTCCTTATTTTGAACAGTGTCCAGCCACTTCTCTTTGGAGGGCTACTAAGTTGTGTTGGACAGATTCTTAAGAAGACAGTGTCTTAAGAATTTGAACTGTGTTAATGCATCTAATATCAGAATCTTCTGCTTAGAACAGGCAACTTTCAGGACTCCTCCATGGCTGTGATCTGCACGTCTCTGCTCCTTTTTCCATCGTCCCTCTTTTCCCTTTGCCACCATGGCATGGCTTTATCAGTGCTAGAATAGATCATTCCTGTCAGCCTCCTGTTCATCACCTCTGTGTGTTTTGCTCCTAGCTGCAGGTAACCTTTGGTAGATGGCTTCTGTGTGTGGCCTAGGTGTATTTTTAGCTCTAGGCTTTGCTTGTTTCAGATTGTGGCACACTGGTCCATTGTTAGAATGTGGCTTTCATCTCCTCTCTGGGAGGGACCAGTTATAACTGATAGTTGCTTCTTTGCCTTTTCAAACATCACTCCTTTCCTTGTATCTTTTTTCCTTCTGGCAAACACTTCCCTCTTTTGGAGCTCAAGCCAGCATAGCTCTGCAAAGCTCTCTCCAAGCTTCTAACAAGGTAAGCAATGGAGAATCAAATGAGGATTTTAAGTGTTCCTTTAGCAGCATCCTGGGAAGGAAGTAATGGTAGGCTTACTGTCATTGGCAGATATGTTGGTGTGGGCAATGATTTTCTTACTGCATTTAAGTTCTTTTAAATCCATATTACTCAATACTACTTGTGTTTCATAGCAAGCCTACTAACAGTACAGATATTAACACGAATTAATGAAGCTCAAGCCCCTGTACAATGAATTCTTATGTCAAAACTAAGCCAGTGAAATTCTCAGGAGCTCCATCTTTAGTGATAAGTTTGAGTTTCATATATGCATAAATGACTTTCATGTGCATAAATTAGTTTGCTGAGAAAAGTTGCTTGATGAGAAGCAACATTCTAAGCTTTGTGCTGGTATTTTACTTGTATAATTGATATGTTAAACTAGTTTCTGGATCTCTTTCCGTTAGGTCTTTGTGCCCCGGTGTTTTCCTTCATGTGCAATTCCCTTTGTGATTTCCTCCATGTGTCCTTATGTGAACCCATTGACTGCTGTGAACTGTCTTGCATCTAAATATAAATGTCAGTGAGCTTGATAAAACAAACTCTGCACCCTTTCAAAACTAAACTCTATATTGTTTGTAAACGGAATTCTGCACAGATGACTTGTCTACAGATTAGACCGCTATTGGCAAAGTGCAGATCAGAGATAAAACTAACTGACCTTTCAATGGCAAAATGTAAACTCAGTTGGAGTTACTTGCCTCTGCACTTCAACAAGCAGACTGCTTCCACATAACAATCACATTCCATGAGAAGGAGAGGAGAAGATAAGATATTTGCAGTAGAAATACTTCTAGAGTAGTAGCTGTGCAGACAATGAAACTAGAAGTGCTCTGAAATTGTTTAATTTCAATGTCCTGTTGTATAAAGTTAGCTCTTGTAATGTAAAAAGCATTCTTCAGGTGTACTTTGCTCATGTTCAGATTTTAGTGAGTGGGTAGAGAAATACCACTCACAAATTACTTCCTGCCTTAAGCACATGGTCTGCAGTTAGTGCTGGGTTAAGGGAATGGTTTACAAGGTTTGATAGACTCAACAGGGAAAAGTGGGATGCGTTGTCTCAAAGGGAAATGGTCCTTGGCTTGTTCTGTGTTGTTGCTATGATAGCCTTCAAAGTAGGGAGAAACAAAGCACACCACAAATCCCACTTTACCTTTTCCATCATCAGGAGCTGTCTGTCTGATAAGCCTGTGGAAAGCAATGGTAATATCCCCAGGGTAAAAGCTTGCTGGGGAAGAGAGAACCAGATGAATCATGCCATACCACAAGTTGTCACACTGCTGCCCACAGTCACCCTGTCTTGTTGAGGGCTTTGATCTGAAGTCTGTGTGGCACCATTCAATAGGTCCCAGAATCCACTGGTTTAAACACAGCACTTGGAACAGAGCTTAACCAGAGCCCAGCTTTACTTAGCAGTCTGCAAAAGATCCCTTTCCATAAGACTGGTTTTAGTACTCCATGTCTTTACTTTGAGTGCCTTATGAAGCTGGACACATTAGGATCTGCAAAGGATCAAACACAGGCAGGAGAGAGTGTGACTTGCTAATACAGAGCAGGTACCCTTGGTTGCTGGGCTTGCTTAAGGAACTTTTATGTGAAATCACAATGTTTGATGGGATATCCTGGGTGAATATTTTTTTTTTTTTTTTTTTGCTAAAGTGGAGTATCTTCAGCTGGAGGGACAGAATGTGCTCATCTCAAAATAATTTTTGTGGTTAGGACTTGTCCTCAGCAGTGTGAGCAGTGTATGAAACTGTTCATACACAGTGGGAATCGGGTCTGCATCTCATTGTCCTGGTTGAGGATTTGGTACAGGGGACTGGTTTTCCTCTATAATAGTGTAGTAGGTGATCCTTGGAGTAAAATACAGGCTGAGCAGTATGTGCAAGATGTTCTCCATCAGAAGCCTGTCAGACTGGAATCTTCAAAGGTGAGAGCCAGGGAAAGGCTGCAGCAATCTCTTTCAGCGTGTTGGTTCCTTCTAATAGGACTGTAGGTGCTTCTGTAATGAACAGAAGTCTGTGAAAGACAAATGTAAGACTTACGTTCTTCTTTGGTTTTTTTTGCTCTTTTAGAAGTTGTTTTTATGCTGTTCAGTCTCAGCCTGACAACTTACCTAGACAGTGAGAGCCCTGATTAGGATTTAGGAATGGGAGAGGATAATTATTGCTCACTACTGATGAGAATAACAGTTCTGGATGTGTCCAAAAGTGAACCTGCACACCTGGAGAAATTTTACAGATGAATTTGGGTTGTCTGTAAGTTCATGAGGTACTGAGGTATGTCGACATGATTTTCTGAACCTGAGAGAGTTTCAGGCTCTCAGGGGCTGAAAAGTTTCCCAAAAGACTTTCCCTTGGGAAACAAATCAGCCCCTGGTGGCCTGAAACTCTCTCAGGTTCAGAAAATCATGTCCACAGAGGTCCATTTTGATAAAGGCAAAGAAACTTCTTTACTTTCTCCTGTGAGCCTGGCTCTGAGTGGTTTATTCATTTTCCCTGGCATAACCTCTTCAGTGACCCTGTGGCCATGTGATGTGTTTTCACAGCTTTGGTTGCTAAACTGCTTTATCAGAAATTATAAACAAGTTGTTTTCATATAAGCAATTTGTTTGGTAGCAGTGACCATTGTGTGGGCCACATCCCATTCAGATTTTATGAATGTCAATGTTATTTAAAAGGTCTTGAAAATCTGAGACTGCAACCTCCCTAGCTGTGTAGAGTCATCCATTATGTGTATGGTGATGCATATGTAAAAATCCCACATTATTTTCTGGCAGAACATTATAAATGTACTTTCCATAGTTGCCAACAACTACAGCTTTCGTGGGTATGGTTTATGTAAACCCACTGAAACATCTCCTCTAATTTGCCAAAAATGTTCAGTGTCAGAAGGAGCTGTCCAGTTCTTCAGTGCTCCTAACGAGTTGCTCTTGTACTGCAGGGGAAACAAACAACAACAACCAAACACCTGAAAAAGCCCCAGGAACCTGGTGGTTTCTTGGTTAATATCTCCCCAGCTGAGCTGTGGCTGGTAAAGGAAAGAGGAGAGCTTCACTTAGGGCTGTGTTAATGCCAATGTAACTTTCGCTGCATTTTGAAAAATTATGCTTTCATATCTTCAGGATTGTCATTAGTCATTTACACATGGAAATTATACATATTTTATATAAGGTCAAATACATTTTTAGAAAGAAACCTTTTGTATTACTTTATTACAGTTGATAGATTTCCCTCTTATTAGTGACTGTAAGATCTTCACCCTTCAGCATCAACTTCCCCAGTGCAGACCATCGAGAGATTTTTCTCTATTTTTATTCCACGCTAATTGCAGGACAGCCATGGATAAAAGTGAGTTGGTACAGAAAGCCAAACTGGCTGAGCAGGCGGAGCGTTACGATGACATGGCTGCTGCTATGAAGGCTGTCACTGAGCAGGGACATGAACTGTCCAATGAAGAAAGGAATCTCCTCTCCGTGGCCTACAAGAACGTGGTCGGTGCCCGTCGCTCGTCCTGGCGTGTGATTTCCAGCATCGAACAGAAAACAGAGAGAAACGAGAAGAAACAGCAGATGGGAAAAGAATATCGTGAGAAAATTGAGGCTGAATTGCAGGATATCTGCAATGATGTTCTGGTAATAATCCAACAGCAAAAATAACAGTAGTTAGTACTGCAGCATTCTTCAGAGAGGCTTAAGGAATTTTAGTAGTGCTGTAGACACTGCAGCACCTTAGCAGGGGAATATTTTTGCATACTTGGGTCCAATTCTAGCTCCTAAGTCATTTATCTTGCTTCTTAGGGAATTTGTTCTAAAAGAGGTGTTCAGGTTTTTTGCAATAAAAAGCAAACAAGGCCATGTTGAAGACCCCTGGCTTCTGGCTGGAGGGGTTTATCATGAAAACAAATTTAGATCTGGGGCACTGACATGAATATTGCTAAAAGGCCTACTGTTTAAATTCTTTAATTAATAAATGCTGATGTCCTGAGTCTTGATTAGTATTTTTTTTTAAAGGAGAAGATATGTAGATCTTCTCCCAGATTTTGGTCTGGTGAAAGTTTTGCTCTTTCTTTCACTCAGACAAGAGGGATTCCTTTTATTGTTGTTCCATTTGCTTAAGATCAGCCAGGAGCAGATGCTGTCAGTGCAGTCAATCTTTGCATCTCTTTCTGAGTGCACATGTGCCACCTCTGCCACTGTCAAACTTTTCAGCTGAAGTTGGAGATAGAATCCATTTCTTGCAGACAATTTCACAGCTCTGCATGGGATTCACATTTGTGGCAGCAAAAGTGACCAGATGTGCTAATTTCCAGCTGCTGCTGTTTGTTAGTTTGGTGGTGGATGTGGGTTTGCATCAGCAGGCTTAAGCCCTGATAGCCTTCAGATCCTGCATGAGGGAATTGTGGGTAGGATCAACATTTTCAGCTCTCCATAGATTAGGCTACAAGTAGTTTATCTTTTTTTTCCTCAGAGTTTAGACAACAGTAGGCAAAGTGATTAACATGAGTCTGCGTAAGTCTTGACAGAAGTCATTGTTACTGTTTGAACAGTTCATGCTCACCATTGTAACAAAGGCTCTGTTTCAGACATTATTTTTATGACTCAGGAAACATCACTGTTTTTAAAATCTTTCTCAGGAACTCCTGGATAAATACCTTATTGTCAATGCCACGCAGCCAGAAAGCAAGGTCTTCTATTTGAAAATGAAAGGTGATTACTACAGATACCTCTCAGAGGTGGCATCTGGGGACAATAAGCAAAGTAAGTAGAAATTAAATCTTTCTGTGCCAACCAAGCAGAATCAAGCATAAAACCCAGTTGTGTTCTTTTCCCCAACAGCATGCATTTATTTCTTTTCACTACTGCTCTGTAGTTATGAAGATAGGTGCAGAGAAAGGCACTTTTGGAGAAAGACTTACTGAAATTAATAGAAGTGATTGACAAATGTTCATCAATGAAGTCAAACTGCTTGCAGCCTCTGACTGCAGTGGCTGTTTTCCAAGCATATGTGGCAGTGTAAAATCATTTTCCTGGAGAATGTGGGTTTCTTTCTTATGCTTAGTTTGTTTGATCTCATGTTTAAACTATGAATTCAGCTCAAGTCTTCACTGTTTGCAAACTCTTGGCATACAAATATGGGATATTGGGTTCCTGGGTTCTAAAGTAATAAATTCTGAAATGGGAAAGCAGTGCTGAACTGTCTGAATTCCTGTGAGTGTCTGATGTAGTCCATGTCTTGCAAACTTAGCTTGATGTCAGTATGGAGCTTACTTATTACTTCTGAGTAATGTTACTCATTAGCCAGGAAGGAACTGTCAGCTTTGCCCTGAAACCCCAACCTGAAATACAAAGTTCATGACCTAAATGCAGTAGTTTAGTTACCCCTTCTTCCCCATATGGTTTTGTCTGGATTTATTGATAACTATGACTTCTTCAGCTGGGCTGGAAATGAATGTTTAAAACCAGAACACTTAAGGAGACTTTGGGTCCGTTTAGATTGGTTGGAATTTGTTGAATAAATTTTATTTTAAGTTTCTATTAAAAAATCTATTTAAGCATTAATTGTTCAGCAGGTGGAAGGCTTTTGCATGTAAAAACATTGAAAGAAGTGTCTCTGCATAGATAATTGTATGAATTTCTGGTGGCACGGTAGTCTAGGCTGAGAATAGAATTGCTTCCCCTGTGAAGTAGGGAGATGTACTGTGTATTTATGGGGCTGTGTTTGCTTCTTGCAGCAACGGTAGCAAACTCCCAGCAAGCTTATCAGGAGGCATTTGAAATTAGCAAGAAAGAGATGCAGCCAACACACCCCATTCGACTCGGTTTGGCTCTAAATTTCTCTGTCTTCTACTATGAGATCCTAAATTCTCCTGAAAAAGCCTGTAATCTGGCAAAGACGGTAAGCAGACTCTTCATATCACCAATTTTTGTGGAGGCTGAGGAGGTAATGACATGGTTAGAGTAGCATTTTGTAGATGATTATGCTTTTTCATATCAAATTCCTTAAAAATGCTGTCACAAAAGGGTTGTCATTGTGTATTTTCAGGTAAGTTGGTTTGCTAGTTTTGGGTAAGGTTAATTTGCTAGTGCAGCTGTTCCAGTGACAGGGAAGACAAATTGCCTCTGTATAATGTCCACCTAATTCTCGTAGAATGCGTTTGTGTCAAAATTGAAAACACTTGAATTAATTTAGCACTTCTAAAGTGAAATATTTATTTAAATTGGAGCACTCAGCCAGTACATGAAGTGTTGTCTGTGTGCCCGTGTTTGTAGCCCTAAATGTCCTTGTTATCCATATGCATGTGTGCCCCTCTCTCCAGAGACCAAAAAGAGCTTTTGTGATGGGTTGTGACAAACAAATAGACAGTCATTTTTTTCTTAGCCTTCTCCCTAAAATAGGATTAGTCTTCTAAATGGAGCTTTTTGTGTCTGTGAAAATTGTCTGGTAGTAACTTGAATAACATGGCATTAGGTGAATCTTTGTGTTCTTAATATGCACTTCAAGTAAGACTTTGTAACAAGAAGTGATGTTGTGCTGTAAAATGCTTCTGCTGTTCTTGCTTTTTTTAGTTAAAATGCTAACATCTGTTTGAAACCTGAATGAAGAAATAGCACTTATGGCTCTCAGACTCCAGTATTGATTTTCATGTGTAACAGATGGATGGGAAGAATGGCTTTGTTAATCTCTAGTGGAACATACCTGATTTCCTCTGCTGTTCTGAAAAGAAATTGAAAACCTTCCTCCCCACCGTCGAAAAATGTTGTGTTCCATTTTCTTGTCTACTTCCTCATGTACCATACATACATACATATATATATATATATATATACACACTCGTTCAAGTAATGGTACCTTTGTCTTTCATCACTTATTTAGACCATTAGACCTTCCTTTTAAATGAAAGTCTCTTTTTTTAAGTGTTGTCTTAAACCTGACTTCAAGCTATGTGAACCATTTTTCATCATGACACATAGAGTGTTCTTGCCTCTGTAGTATTTGATATTTAGTAAAGTTTTTCTGGGCTTTTATCTGGACACCCCTGAAGACTTCTGTTTTCCCCTGGCTGTCTAGGATCCGGTGCTCACTTTGTTTTACATTTCTTCTTGCGGTAGAAAATTAAAATACTGGAAGCTTTTTTTTTGCAGAATTTGGGTAGTAATGTGGCAAATTTGTAAGCTCTGTATAAGCAGAAGTGACTTCAGGAAGCAGAGTGTGCAAGGGCTGTCTTTGTTTATGTTTTTAGGCATTTGATGAAGCGATAGCAGAGCTGGACACGCTGAATGAAGAGTCTTACAAAGACAGCACCCTGATCATGCAGCTGCTTAGGGACAACCTCACTGTGAGTACCATGGGGCAAACCACTGCACTCTAGGCTGCTGCACTCTGAAGTGGGACTCAGCATCCGAAAGCTGATGCGGTTCTGTGCCATTAAAAGCTTTTTCTGAGGCGTTAACTGCATGTGTTAACTGCGATGCTTTTTGTAACCAGACCAGTTAGACTTGCTTGTTCAAACTAGGAATCACTTGTTAACTGCTGTAACAAGCTCAGATTCCTTTTGTAACACAGAGTGGAGTTTGTTCTCAACGGTTTTACGTGGAACTTTCCAGCTTGTGCTAGCTTCTTGCTTATCTTTTATTCATGTTCTAGTTTATTATTCTTCAGCTTTACTATTAAGTTCAGTTCTGCATTGCTCTTAGCTGAGAAAATTGCACAGCTACTACTAATTACGCTGTCTTCCCTTTCCTGACAATTGTAATTAACTGTGCTTCCAGCATAAACACGTGTTTGTATTTCCTTACAGCTATGGACGTCGGAAAACCAGGGAGATGAAGGGGATGCTGGGGAGGGAGAGAACTAATGGCTGTCACGCTTCACTATATGTTCAATGTCACCCTGTATCCTACACATAATCCCTTTGTGCGACAAGCAAAAAGAATAGTACATCGACTTTCACAACCTCAACGTAGCAAAAACTGTCTGTGGGGTAAAACCGGTTGGTTGGTGTTTTGTGTACCTAGAGCGGAGGTCGGTTATTCCAATGGCATTCCGAACTTTCCTATTCTGAACATTTACAGTTCCGATTACCGTGTTTATATTTTTAACTGAACACTGTGATAATAATAATAAAGGGTTTTGTGATTGCAATTGACTTTACAAAACTCTTATTGGTAGAAAAGTAGACATCAATTATGTAACTCTGGCGAGCTTAATTTGGCACCAAAATAGTCGAAGTACAATTCTGTTGTAAAGTTGTACAGAAAGTTATAGAGATTCTATTGTGACACTGGGGCATGGAAGGAGAACAATCCAATGTATGGCATTCCAGTTAGGGACACTGCTATGAGGTAGTTGAACAGGCACACTCTGTAGACATTTGTAACCGAGTCTGAGGCACCGCTTTCAGTCAAAAGCTCACTTTGTCAATCCTGTCTTTCTGGGGATGGGGTTTGTTTTGGGGAGGAGGGAAACGGGGGAGTTAGCAGCTTGATTTCCAAACTCTTTACACTGGCAGATAACTGGGATTTGACTTCTCAAAGTGCTTTCATGCTCATACCACATGCATGACTAAGCCCCTTCCCACAGCAATAACTTTTACCTAGTTACAACTTAGATATTCTTCAGTAGTAAAAATTCTTGGTTCGCTGCCATGGACTTGCAATAGGAGAAGATTCAATTTTTTGAATGGCCTTATTAGTTTGGATGATACCATGAAGTGATCTGTCACTTTTGCATTACTTTACTCTTAGGTGAATCAAAATCTCCATGGTATTCCCATTCTCAATTTATCCTGAAAACTTCTTAAGTAATCCACTGAACCATCTTTAAGTTCACTTTATAGAATTTTTTCTCCCACTGGACTCTGTTCATCCTTGACCCTTTCACCTGTTTAAACTCCATTAAAGCAGTTTTGGACTCCCACATATGCATCATCCTTTCTTTGGTTCCTGGTGTTGTCAGGATGGTGGATGAGGCCTGCACCTCACCAAGGACAGGTTTCTTCCTTGGGTGTTTGAGAGCTGCCAGTGCTGTTGCATGCTTTAGCTCTTGTCTGCCATTCTTTGGTAGTACCAGGAAGCTGGCTCAAGTACTGGCTCAAATATTCAGGATTTCCCATCTTGTACTGGAATGCAGACCTACACATCTGTAATGCTTGTAATATTTGAGCTCCAATCGTCCTCACCTTGTCATGTTTCAAACATGTCCCATTAAACAAAACTAGTGAGAGTTGCGTGAATAATGCAGTGGAAAAGATTAGGAATAGTCACCTATCAGTCCTGTGGTATCATCCCCTGCGTTCACATTCCACTTAGGTATAGGATCCATCTGTTTGTCCATCTGTCTGCTGAAGAGAATTTCATGCACTGATTTTAAAACTCCCCTCTACTAGCTGAACAAATTGTGCAGTTAATACTTGGCGCTTGATAAATGCAGTAGTGAATGTGGAACCGAGCCTGTCTGTATATCTGGTAGCTCTTTTCGCTTTGTTTTTACTGACCAGTATTCTGCCTAAAGTTTGCTTCTGTGACGGTTATATTGCCTAGCACACACGTGGTTGTGAGAATAGTATAGCAAAAAGAAATACCTGGTTATTGATGTACTAGATTTGTGTATGTCTTTTAAACAGTTCTAGTTTCACCTTACACAAAATAATCAGGAAAGTGTAAAAGAATTCAAAAGTGAATAATAAAAAAAAATTTTATCATTTGGTTGTCTGTTGTCTTTGCTATAGTAGTGCCAAAACCTGTGGTAGTAAAATCACCACTGGTACTCAGTTTTCAGTTTGTGGATTGTGTGAGTTGATTCATGGTGTACAAATACTGAGTTACTCATTCCTTTGCTGAGAGACTTTGCTACACACCCTCCCAGATTAGTAAGAGAAAACACTGTTTCTCTGCTTATATATTGTCATTGCAGGGCTTAAATGCAACTCTAAATAACCATTTAACTTGCCATGAGTCATTGCATATTATAGGGTTGAACACACTGTAAATGAGAGAAGTCTGTTGGTTACATTTAGAAATTTTTCTTGGGAATCTTCTAAATACCTGCTCTGAACCCAGGGCTGGCCTCACCTCTGCACACCCAGCTCTGCTTCTCTCACGCTGTGCTGTGCTAAAGGAACACCAAGAGTGAAAAATAGAGGTGTACTGGACACAAGAGCACTTGGAAGGGATGGATGGCAGTAGCCAGGCAGCCTAAAAGCTTCAAGAAAGCTTGGTCCTACTCCCAGGGTGGGGTGGCACAGAAGTGTCCACAGTGGAAAATGCCACTTGGCTGCTCTTGATTGACCAATGAAGGCATTAGGCCAAAATCTAACCAGCTGTTGCTTGGCAACATGGCTTTACATGGTGGTCCCTCCATGTCTGTAATTATTGCTACTTTATCATTTTCTTCAGCCTTTGTAGACATACCTAAATGTATGCATATACCCTACATCTTAAATCCTTTTATAGTGTGCACTAACTACCAGTCTGACTCATGCTGATGACATTGTCAGTTCTGAGAAGAAAAATCCCTGTGTCTGCTAGCTGCTCCTGTTCAGAGACCACCTCCTGTCTGTCCTTTCACATAACATGGCTCATCCTTGCTGTCTCGTTTGGGGAAATCGTGAGCTGAGGAGGCTGGCCTGCAGCAGTGATGAGTTGAGAGGGTGTCTCAGTTGTTTTTTAATTCTGTCTTTTTGGGAAAGGGCACTCCAGCTGGCCCAGCCGCAGTAGGAGTCCAGGTGCACTCTATGTGTTTGACTCATCTAACTGTTGCTGCTGCAGCTTCTCATTCTTGGCACTGAGGCTCATCTGACCTTTGGCTGAGGCATCACAGTGTGGGAAACCACCAGAAGGCTTTTGCGGAGATGAGGGTTGTCCTGATTGCCCCGCAGCTGACCCTTCGAGGGTGCAGGGTGGGGTGGAGCCGGGTACTTTGGAATGGCGCTGCCTGCGGCTCGAGGTTCCTGCGTGCTTTCATCCAGCGTTTCAGCAGCACCATCACGTCCAGAAACAGCTGGGGTGCGATCTCAGCGGGTGAAAATGAGCTTAGAGCACTCCTGGGCCATACAGACAAGAGATGATGATGGCAGAGGCCGTATTTCCTGGGTCTCTGTTGGGTCCAGAGGGAGACTGCTGTGGAGCTCGGAAATGCATGAGCGCCCGGTGATGAGGGATTTGTAACCGAGCTGTGTGTGCTCCTGCCTGTGCCCCTTATCTTCAGGGAATTACATGTGATTTCCTAAAAGAGTGTGGGAACACACGCTGTCAGTGTTCCAGGTCTGCACACAGCACAATTCCCCTGCTCTTCGTTCGGGAAAGCAGGAGATGCGATTGGCGAAGATGAGGAGCTGCATCTGCCGAGTCCCTGAGCCCCCAGCTCCGGGGGCCGCCGCTGCCCGGCCGTGTCCGCCCGGGGCGGGGCAGGGCCGCACCTGGCCGGGGTGGGGCGGTGGGCGGGGGTCCCGTCCCGCCCCCGGGGCCGCCGCGGAAGAGGCGAGCGGTGTCCGCAGCTGCCCGGAGCGGTGCTGCCGCGGCGAGCGCTCGGTGTGAGTGCGGGGCCGCTCCCAGCTCCGGCTGCCCGGGCTCTTCCTCCGGGGCGGGGGTGGCCGGGCGGGCTCGGGCAGGGTGAGCAGCGCTGCTCCCTCCGCAGCCCCGCTCCGTGCCCGGCGGTGTGTGCTGCCCCTGGCTCCCCGGCGGGGCTGTGCCGCCTCTGCCCGGCCCCTCTCCCCTCCCCGTTTGGGCTCCCTTCCCTCCCTGCCCCTGGCTGTGAAGGGGCGCTGGGGCTGCTCTGTTACCCCGTGTTTATTGGGGGGGCCCTGGGCGGTGCGAGGAGCGGGGCTGCCCGCCGTGGATTGCTGGATGCGCCTCTCCTGTATATGCTATTGTATACATGCTGTGTTAATTTTGGGTATCTATAGGTATCTAAGCAACTGTCTCAGGACTTTTGAGCTTTCAGGTAAGAGCCCCAAAGACGGATTTATAAGTTTTTGGGGCAGGACATGCATTTCTGTGTTCCTAGGCAGTACCCCCGGGGGTCTCAGGCAGCAAGTGTTGTCTTCACACAGAACTTTATACTCAACTGAAACCAGGCAGACTGAGCATCAATTTGCCTGCTCTGGGATCAGTAGTCAACAAGCTGAGAAACTGGGAAGGGGTGGTGAAAACCCAGTGTCTGCCTTCTTAGAGATGGAGGTGTTTGCAGGGAGCAGCGTGGGCTGCAGTTCTGCTCCCTGGGCATCAGTACAAGCCCCCACTCCTTGGGTCTGCTCTGCTTGGAGGGAGCCACTAAGGAGTTAAAATGGAAATCTCTGGTGGAGAAGGGCTGTTTACCTTCTGAGAAATGAAACTCCATTTTATTTCTCTTAGGGTTTGAGTGTTTTAAGGAGTGTCTGTGTGTGTGGTTTGTCCCTCTGCATCCTTCCAGGGTGTGCAAGGGCTGTGAGGTGCAGATCACCCCAGCTCAACTTTTGCACCAAAATTGTTATGTTCTGGAAAGTTTTGGGATTGCACCCTCCTTGGCACATTCCTGATCCTAGTGCTGCTGGTGGGAAGGGAAGGGCATTACTTTGAACTGTGCTGCTGCAGTGGGGCCAGCCCCGGTGTGGGTTTGTGGTTGCTGCAGACCATCTGAAACCTGTGCCCTGCAGCCTCGGGTCTGTCTCCTTCTGCAGCTGAGCTCTGTGGGTGACCATGAATGCCAGTGGTCCTGGCTATCCCTTAGCCTCTCTCTACGTGGGAGACCTGCACCCAGATGTGACCGAAGCCATGCTCTATGAGAAGTTCTCCGCTGCTGGGCCCATCATGTCCATCCGAGTCTGTCGGGACGTGGCCACGCGCCGGTCACTGGGCTATGCCTACATAAACTTCCAGCAGCCTGTGGATGGTATGTTCCCTGTCACACAGCTCTGAGGAGCTGCCCCACAGCGGGGACTTGGGTGTGCAAGTGGTGTAAGGGTGGGCAATGGAAGGGGGGGAGCAGTTGTGTGAATGGCTGCATTGCTGCTGGGGCTTGGTTCTAACTAATCCAAATCTTCTCTCTCATGATGACCCATCCTGCTTTCATCTCTTCTTAGGGTCTGGGAAAGGATATAACTTCTGGGCTCTGGTGAGGGGATGAAGGTGACTTGTGAAAGTTGCCTCTTTCCTTCTTCTCCATCAGAGAAGGGCACCAAAACCCCTTCTGCCCTTCCCCTGGGGTACCCAGCTGCCCACTGGCTCCCTGTGTAAAGTGAGGCCACTCTCCTGGCAGGCACTGCCGTGACACAGCGCTGTAATTGGAAGGTGTTCCATGCTGAAATGAGGCTGCAGTGATGAGAAGGTGTTGATTCAGTTGCCCTAGAGACCAAAATCCTTACTGGGTAAATTAGCTGGGCATCTGCCAGACTGGAGCTTGTGGTAAAATGGTTGATCCTTGGGAGTGAGACATGCTTTGGAGAGGGAAAAAATAATTAATCACAGAGTGGTGTGGCTGGAGGGGTGGGGAGGCAGAGCTGCCTATCCCATTTAGGTTAACAAGTCCCTGTCCTTGATTCCTGTGCCCATCTCAGCTGCTGCAGGATGTGAGGGAGATCTGTCTCTGTTACTCCCCTCTCTTCCCCCTTCTTTGCCAGCTGAGCGAGCCCTGGACACCATGAACTTTGAGGTGATCAAAGGCCGACCCATCCGCATCATGTGGTCCCAACGGGACCCTGGGCTCAGGAAATCAGGGGTTGGAAATGTTTTCATCAAGAACCTGGATGATTCCATTGATAACAAAGCCCTGTATGACACATTCTCTACCTTTGGAAACATCCTGTCATGCAAGGTAGGTGTGCCCAGGGCCCTGCAGGAGAGGGCTTGCTGCAGAGCTGCCCTTGCTCTTGGAAGCATGCTTTAGCCAGCTGGAATTCACGCTCTCATTTCACTTCCCACAGTATCTCCTTTAAATTCCCAGCTGCTTTGAAGCCAAAAGGCCTTGCTGTGTTTCCCTTCAGAATGGGGGCTTTTCCCCCAGTCACTGTACAGAGATGTTATGTGTCAGTCATCCTGTCCCAGCTCGGGGCACCAGTGGCACGTGGGTCTTGGCGAGCTGTAAGTTCTGGTCCTAGGATTGCCCACCTCCCTCACCTGCTGCCAGCACTCCAACAGAGCTCAGCTGCAGTGGGAGCAGGATGTCAGGGAGAGAAAATGCCCCTGGAAAAAGGGGATGGGTTTTCCTGTGATGCACTCATGTACAAACATGGAGAAAAGCAGTGTCTGTCTCTTTCTTTTGCCCTTCATGCTGTGTTTGTAGGTGGTTTGTGATGAAAATGGATCCCGTGGCTATGGCTTTGTCCACTTTGAGACGCATGAGGCAGCAACTCGGGCCATTGAGACCATGAATGGGATGTTGCTCAATGACAGGAAAGTGTAAGTGCCAGAGAGAGGAGTCTGGGCTCTGCTCCTCCTTTGCCCTGGCCCACTCTGGGCAGTAAAAGCATGCCCTGCTCAGGCGTCCCCTTCCTGCTGCTCTCTGTGTTCTTCCCTTTTCCATCCCCGCTGGGCACGGCAGCTCTGCTGGGGCAGTGAGTCACTTGTGGTGGGTGCTGCTGGAAGTGTGACAGTGCTCTGGAGCTGTTCCCAGATGCTGGGGAGGGAGTCCAGCCCCAGGCTGGGTTTTATTGCTGAGATGGTGTAATGAGTGCCCACAAAGGTGGGCTGGTCCCTGATCTTGGCTGCTGCCATCAGATAATCTGGGCAGGAAGAGGTTTTGTTGTTGTTCCACTCTACATCCCACAGAGTCAAGGGCTGCCCAGAGTGTTTGAGAATGCTTTGGAGGAAGAGAGCTGGCATTTGGTGGTATTGTTTGGGGTCTTTTGTGGTGGTGAGATCCTTTGAAGTCTTTTAATGTCTCCTGGGGTGGCACATCCCTAATTTTGGGTTGTGTCAAGGGGGAGCTTGGGTATATGTACACCTGAGTGGGATATATGGAAGTTACTGTATGTGAAGCTCGTGGTGAGTTTGTGGGTGAGCAAAGCACAGCCTGAGGTGATGGGATCTCTCTTGTCTTGTGCTGAGATAGGTGTGCCTGAGTCCATCTTCCCTCTGCAGGGGACATGCAGGGTTTGAGGCCAGTTCCTTTCTTCCCACAGGTTTGTTGGACACTTCAAGTCCCGCAAAGAGCGTGAGGCAGAGGTTGGGGCTAGGGCAATAGACTTCACCAATGTCTACATCAAAAACTTTGGGGATGACATGGATGATGACAGATTGCGGGAAATATTCTCCAAGTTTGGTGAGTGCAGTTATTGAAATATCCTTGTGTCTGATTAAACTGGAGTTGGGGCAACTGAAAAGGAAGCTGGGGGAGTGCTTGGCTGAAAGAGCAAGCCCCTTCTCTGGTGAGATGTGACTTGTTTAAACATCCCCCACATGAAAGGACTGCAGTCACTTCATTTGTCAGGCTGTTACATGTGCTTTCCTGCTGTGACAGAGGATAACTTGTACTTGGTTCTGTCATGAAAAATGTGTGGATTTTCTTTCTTGGATAGTTTTTCGGTTGTTGTTTTTTTTTTTTCTTGTTACCAGCATGCTGTCTGGTTACAGGAGCCCTGGGAATAAGAATTGTTGTCTGAATTTAAAGAAAACAAGCTTTTCAGTTTAGTTCATTACTGGAGTATGCCTCTTGTGGTGGGTTTTAGTGTTGTGCCAACCCATGGGCTGTACTGTCCATGCTTGGTCAGTGTCATCCAAGGTAATTTGTGGTTATCCTTCATATGAACCCAATCTATGTGCTCATGTATAAAAGGGGTGAGATTTTCTAGCCAAAGGAACTCATTGCATTGGCTGGAGAGGCTGAAGAGCCCAGGGCAATGAGAGCAGCAGCCCCTCACCAAACCTGACAGCCTCCTGTCCCTGCCTCATGGGGACCCCATTGTCTGTCCTGCTGGGCTCTCTCCTCGCTGGGCTGGTCTGTGCTGGTGTCTCTCAGCACAGTGTCCCTCACTGGGCCCCTCTCAGACCGTGCTGTCCTTCCCCACTGCAGGAAAGACGTTGAGTGTCAAGGTCATGATGGACAACAGCGGCCGCTCAAAGGGCTTCGGGTTTGTCAACTTTGAGAAGCACGAAGAAGCCCAGAAGGCAAGAGACTCCTCACTGCCCATGTCTCTCTCCCCTGAGACCATCAGCTGGTGATGTTTCCCCTTTCCTCAGGGAGAGCCTCACCAGCTCTGTGCCTGTGTGGGAGCTGGCGCTGGGTACCTGGATGGGCAGGACCTGGCAAGGGGGAGCAGATCTGTGCTTGTGGTGGGACCGCCCCAGGGTGGTGGGTGAAGAGCAGAGCTGTGGCCATGGGCTTCCTGCTGAGCTGAGAGCCCTTCCCTCCCCTGGCAGGCGGTGGCTGACATGAACGGGAAGGAGATCAACGGGCGGGTGCTGTACGTGGGCCGAGCCCAGAAGCGGCTGGAGCGCCAGAGCGAGCTCAAGAGGAAATTTGAGCAGATGAAGCAGGAGCGGGTGAACAGGTACCAGGTAAGGGGAGAGCAGGGTGCTGCATCCTGCAGGTCAGCAATGGGGACACGCTCAGCTTGGGGACAGCACAGAGCTCTCCAGAGAGATCAGCACAGTGGGTACCTCCTGCAGTTAGGGGTCCTGCCTGGGAATGTCCTGGGAAGCAATATCAGGAAAGAGGAGAAAGATCTAAACCCAGGATGATGGTGGGAGGGTGAGCAAATGGGTCTGCTAATTTCCAGAAATATTAGTCTGGAAAGGAGACAGCTTCATGAGGTTCAGCAGGTTCCCAGTGATGGTGTGGGTACCCTCTTCACTAGGGGTGTTTGTACTTTGAGTGGAGTTTATGCACAATCCTCACCCCTCTCCCTGTCACTGCTCCTTCTGGGGCTGTCCCACCCTCCAGCTGAGCTGCTGGTGTAATGTGCATCCTGTGTGACAAACTGCTGTAAACTTTGAGATCCCAAACTGCTTTTTTTCACCTGTGTGCAGGGGGTCAACCTGTATGTGAAGAACTTGGATGATGGGATAGATGATGAGAGGCTGAGGAAGGAATTCTCTCCCTATGGCACCATCACCAGTGCCAAGGTGAGGGGCTGGGGCTGCCACTGGAGCTCCTGGGGTCAGTAAACCCGTGCACTCAGCCCTTGGAGATGGATGGGGATCATCATCCTGTTGAATTACACTTCTCTGCTGATGGCTTGTATCTCAAGCCAGGTGTAAGGAACATGCCACTTCACCTCACACTGTCCTGAGGAGCAAATATTTTTTAGCTTTGTTGAGTTCCCCCAGCCCTGGTGAGGTGCCAGGTACAGGACCTTAAAGACGCAACTTTCTGAATATTGCCCAGCTGCTCTGTGACACTGATACAAATGAAAATGACCCACAAGCCACCCCTCTCTGGGGACAGTGGGGTGACAGGCTGGTGTTTGGCCTTTTGAACACCATGGATGTGTCACTCTTTTCGCTGGGACTGGTGTCAGGATTCTCTGGAAGGCAACATGTAAGGCATGGTCTGGCTTTGAGGTCAGCTGTCTGTAACCTGCCAGGGACAGACACTGCCTGGCCCTTGTCAGGGCACAGTGTCACACTGATCTCCATCCCTTGCTGGCTCCTGCAGCGTTTAGCAGCAGAGCATTTCTGGCCTGTGGGCCCTGTGAGGCTGTGACACAGGTTCCCCCTGGGTGATCACAAGCTCCTGATCTCAGGCTGGTCCAGACTCTGCCATCTTCATTTCCCAAACCTACTGCCTGAGCAAATCCTGCCCTTCCCCAGAGAAACCTTTCTGTGAGAGAGGTGCAGTCCCATCCCTCCCACCCTGGGTGTGGGGGCTGAAATGGGGTGCCAGTGGCTGGGTCCCACACACACCCCCCCACGCTGAGTTTTGTGGATGCTGCAGCGATCTGTGGATTTAGCTGTCTTGTTCTAATCCTATTTCAGGTGATGACAGAGGCTGGCCGCAGCAAAGGGTTTGGGTTTGTATGTTTTTCCTCCCCAGAAGAGGCTACCAAGGCTGTGACAGAAATGAACGGACGGATCGTCAGCACAAAGCCTCTCTACGTCGCGCTCGCTCAGAGGAAAGAGGAGAGGAAAGCAATTCTCACCAACCAGTACATGCAGAGATTGGCCACTATGAGGCCCCTGCCTGGCCCTCTCCTGGGGTCCTTCCAGACCCCCCCGGGGTACTTCCTCCCCCCCATGCCCCAGGTGAGTCCTGCTCCCCAGCAGCAGCCTCGCACAGGGACCCACGGCCGCCCTGCAGCGGGATGGCAGTCGGGCTGAGAAGCAGAGTTTGGGTTGTGCAGATCTGGGCACACCCTGTGGAACCAGCGGGATCTGCCTGGGCTTCCACTGAGCAGCAGGGTGGGGTGCAGGTGCTCCAGGAAATGGGCTGGGGATTCCACAGGTGCTGCTGCTCCTCAGAGGAAGAAAGCAAGGAGCAGTTTGGTGGGAGGGTGTGAGCATGGAGAGTAAGGGAGAAGGATTACAGAGGTGTAGGAGCTCCTGAGGAGGAGTTAAGTAGAGCTGCTGGAGGACATGCTGACAGCAGGGCTGGACTGGAGGTTGGTCTTTAAAGTGCTCTGGCACCCTGCAGAGCATGGTTTTGGCTTGTCTGGCTGTGTGCAGCAGCCACCAAGAGGCTCTGGGTTAGTTCTGGCTCATGTCAGCTCCCCAGTCATGTTGGATAATGTGTTCTTCTTCCCCAGCCACAAACCAGAGCTGCCTTCTACGGCCCCAGCCCTGTTGTCCCAGTCCGCCCTGCCACTCGCTGGAGTGCACAGCCCTCCCGGCCTCCCTGTGAGTCTGCCTGTCCCTCCCTGGGGGCTTCTGGCCTGAGCTGGGCTCAGTCAGGGACTGAGGGTCTTTAAAAGCAGCACAAAGTGTAACCATGGGGGTTTATCTTGGGAAAGTGTGCAGGGGTTTGGTGCAGGGCCATGGTGATGGGCACTGGGAGGTGAGATCGTGGCAGTGACACCAGAGGTGAGGTGCTCCTCTACTGTCCCCAGCCACAGTCACTCCCCCATGTCTCCTTCCATGCCTCTGCTACCAAGCAGCCTCATTTTGTGTGTTCTCTCTCTCCAGCAGTGTACCCTGAGGCCACCCCCATCCTGCGGGCTGCCGTGCCGCCCCGGCGCCTGCTGTCCAACATCAGCACCACGAGACAGGCCTCCACACAGGTGCCCCGTGTGCCCCCCCAGGCCCAGAGAGTGGGTGAGTGGGGGAAGGACCCCCACAATATCCAGCTGGGACATGGCCATGGTGGCAGGGGTGCTTACTGTGAGCTCAGGTCTCCTCTGAGGGTGGATGGGTTTGTGGGCTTGCTCCTGGAGGAGTGTGATGGAGTTGGAGCAGTGTCTGTAGGATCCGAGTATGTAGCTCTTGGGGAAGGTTGGGATCTTTCAGGTAATGGGACAGGTCTCTGATGTGCAGCTTGGTCTTGTTGGTGGCTATGCCTCGAATATGATCCTTAAAGCAGAAGGTGATGCAGCCACAGTACTTGGCTTGGACAAAGGCAGAGGGTGGGAAAGGATCTCTGGGGCACAGGAAGGGGATCTTAGGGGCTCTGGCTGAACTGCTGCCAATGCCAAGCCTCATGTTGGAGGGTTTGGAGCTGAGAACCAGACCTTGCTGGCATCCCCAGTGCCTGGCTGTGCTGAGGCTGACCCTGGTCTTGGGGTATCCCCTCCACACAAGAGCAGCTGGGGCAGAGACTGCCTACAGCCTTCCCTTCTTCATGGGATTTTGCCCAAAATTATCTTTGGCATTGAGTGAATTGCTGAAGGGAGCAGTGGGACCAGGAGGGCTGTGGCTTGTGCCCTCTCCTTTTGTCATTGTCCTCTCATTTCTCTGCCTTCACCTCCCTTCAGGATGGGCTGGGAGACAAGAGTCTCACAGCCCACCCTCCTCAGTGCTGTTCCCATTCTCTGGCAGCTGATGCAGATGGGTTTCTGGAGGAGAGATGATGAGATGTGTGTGCCTTTACCAGCTCTCCTGCCCTCTGCACAGCATCAGACCACCCCACCCCAAGGGTGGCAGTGCCCCACCTGTCCTGGGGAAGCTGCCTTTGACCTGGGGGCTGCTTTGAGCCCATGTAGGACTTTCCAGGCCCTCCAAACCAGCACACTGTCCTTGTGGCTTCAGCCTCCTTGGCACAGGCATGCATTTAAGGGTGGCTCCTCACAAATGTTCTTGTCCCCATTGCAGCCAACATCGGGACGCAGACGGTCAGCACCCGGGTGCCCTCCTCGTCTGCCCTGCCACGGGGTGCCCAGCAGTACAAGTACTCCTCATCTGCCAGGAACATGCAGCCCATGGGGCACATGCAACCCATGATGGCCCCACAGGTAAGTGCTCTGCAGCCACCAAAACGTGGTGTTCCTGGTCCTGCTCCAATGTGACTGCTGACCCCAGGGATCCCCATGGCTCTGAGAATGGGTTTTAGTGTTGTGCCAACCCATGGGCCATACTGTCTGTGGGGACCTTTCCCAGGGGCTCTGGGGGGACATGGATCCAGTAGCCACAGAGCTCTAATGTTTGACTCCAGCTTTTCTGGAAGCAGTCAATGCTAATGTCTCTGAAATGCCCCATTGTGGTTGGTATTGAGCACCACTCCTGCAAGCTGGATAACTCACATCCCTTCCAGCCTCTGATTGCTGTTCTTCCCTGTTTTCCTCCAGGTGGGAGAACCTGCTGTGCATGTCCAGGGCCAGGAGCCACTGACAGCATCCTTGCTTGCAGCAGCCCCTCCTCAGGAGCAGAAGCAGATGATCGGTGGGTGCCCCGGCTGCTCCGCTGGAGCAGGTCCAGCTGCAGGGCCCTGGGGGCACATGGGCTTGCATGCACCAGGGCAAACTTAACTGCTGGGAGAAGCTGTAAGGTTTTGTGGGACTGCTCTGCTATTATGCTACTTTAAAAAGATAATAATAAATTCAGTCTGTGCTGGAACTGGATGGGAGCAATAAAACCACTCCCTGTCTGTGTGAGCTGCCTGGTGAAGAATACTCTGTGAGAGTGTCTGGTGAAGCTTTGTAGAGAGGCAGAGCTCCATCCACCCTGCCTGTGCTGCCAGGGTATTTGCAATTCCCCCAAGCTCTGAACCATCCTGTACTGCTGCTCCTGGGCTCTGATGAGCAGCTTGGTGGCCACAGGGGTTGAGGTCAGCTGTGCCACACAACCATTGGGTTTCAGGTGGTCCTGGTGGAGCAGGCAGTGCCCTGGTGTGGGACAGCATCGCTTGGTGGTCACAGACCAGCTCTTTCCACCCCAGGAGGAAACAGCTCCTGCAGAAACTGGCACTTTCACCTGTGCACAGCTCCACTGCCCTGTGCCCACTGTAGGTGCCTGCTGCTGACTTTACCCAGCAGTTTCCTGTTGCTGTGACATGCTGGGATAGCTTTACTTGTGAGCAGTGTTCTTTCCACCACCATCACCACCCTTGTATCCCATTTCTGGTGAGAGCACAGGAGGGCTGGCATAGTGCTCATGTCCTTGCTGGTGTTTGGAGCAGGTGAACGCCTCTACCCTCTGATCCATGTGATGCATCCCTCGCTGGCTGGCAAGATCACTGGGATGCTGCTGGAGATCGACAACTCCGAGCTGCTGCTGCTCCTGGAGTCCCCAGACTCCCTGCGCTCCAAGGTAGGGGGGACTCAAACAAATCCCTTTCCAAAGGGGAGCACAGCCCAGGACACCAATCACCATAGGGACAGCAAGTGGCTGCTGTTTTCATTCTCAAGTGAAAAAGGAGGCCCAGGTTGATGTCACCACAGCCTGAATGTCTGCCTGCCTTCAGCAAAAGGAGAAGCTGAAAACACAGGCCAAGCTTGAGGGTGGTTTGGAGGTGGCCGGGAAGCAAGAGGGTGAAAGCAGGGTGGTACCTCTACATGGAAACAGCCAGGAAGATGCTGTTTCCTCAGAACACAAACCAGATAAATGGCTGCCTCTCTGCAGTATTTCTTCAGTTTTCTTCTTAATTCTGGTGAATATTTAGCTTTGTTTCCCATCAGAGTAGCTGAAGTTAATTGACTGCATTTTTTTGTGGCTCCTTGGAGACAGGAGCCGCTTTCACCCTCCCACTGCTGTTTTTTTGAGGAGCCTGAGCTCTGCTGGGTGGTGTCAGGTAGCTTCACCTGTGAAATCTGACTTCTGTTTAGCAAGTTCTGACTTGATAATAAAGGAGAGATGCCTCAGAATTTCCCTTGGTAAGAGACAGAAAAGGTCTTTAGGCTGATCAGTCTCCTGCAGAAGCAGCAGGCTTGGATTTTGTGATTATTCAAGTCCTTTCCCTTTTGAAAGCGGGTCTGTGTGGAGGCCAGTTTGGGACCTGAAATACCGAGCTCCTGGTGCAGTGCAGATTTACACTGGAGCAACTCAACTTCTCCCCCTTGTGCTCTGTTGTAAGATCGAGGAAGCGGTCACTGTTCTCCAGGCACACCAGACCACCGAGACACCCCACAAGGGCAGTGCTGGGGCGTTCCTGCAGTGACTCCAGGTGGGTGCTGGGAGCCGTGGTGTGCTCAAAGTCTCTGGTTTCTGACTCTGAAACTGGGGATTGGGTTTCTCATCCAGGACAAGCAAGGTTTAATGAGCAATATCAGTGTCTTTGATTGTAATATTCCATTTCTTAAATTGCATCCTCCATTTTCTGGACTTTTACCACAGAGACCTGTGTGGGTTCTCTCTGTGTTGATGAGGCCAGTGACTCTGCTACCAGAAAGGAATATAGGGAAGTTCCTTGCTTTTCTGTAGGTCTAGTGGAGACCAGCGCAATCTTTCCTGGGAATTCCCAGTGGATTTTTTGCACAACCTTGACAGTATACACCCTATAAAATATCTTTTGTGTGCTTGATCAGGAGAGCTGGCCCTGCTGCTGAGGCTAGGATAGGCATGCTAACAAAGCAATTCAGACTGTATGTACTCCTTTGAAGATATTTCAGATATTTTCTTGACTTATGGTATGAAAGTAACTGTAAATCCAAGTTTAGGTGAATTTCATTTTTTCTGGATGAAACTCTTCCTTTAGCAGTTGAAAATTACATATGTGGGTGCTCTGTTTCTTTCAGACTGTGTGACTGAGAGCAAGCCCTGGGAATGTTGCTGTTGAAGAACAGGAGCAGGACCCCCACCATGCTGTTGGAATCATGCCTGTACAGTGACCCTGGCTTGTCTTGAAATGCCCCATCCTATTGTTTGTGTGTATGGTAACCCCTGTAGAATTGCCTCCTCCTGCACCTGTAAAAACCCTCACATTAAATCTCTTCTCACCACTGAAACCTTGTGAAATGTAGTGTGGAACCCAGCCTGGGTCAGTTGCCCAGGAAATGATGAGTGCTGATGAATCATCATTTTAGTGAATTTATTGGGTTCTGTAGTTTTATTTGTTCATGCAGCTGACACTAATAAAGAACTGATAATTCCACCCCCACAAATGGGTTAGCTCCCTTGGCAGAAAGACAGCCAATCCTTTGCTTCTTGCAGGTGCAAGGATGGACTCAGGCTGCAGTAATTAGTGACTGAAGTTTGTGGTGCTGGTGGGGTGTCAGACTGGAGAGCTGACAGAAGGGACATACAGGATTACATTACAAATTGCCAACCAACAGGCTCTTCTAATCCTTTCTGATTCCCTAGGATGGATTTAAGCAAAACAGGATCTATTGCTGCTGTTTTCATTTTGTAATGAACCTTGTATACCTGCAGCAATGGCCTCGAGTGTCTCCTGCTGCTCACCACAGGTTCTGTCAATGTGTCTGTGGTGCACAAGAACAACTTTTTGAGACATTGTGGAGTAGCTGTAAATCAAAAGCTGAATTTCTAATGTGTGTCTGTGACCAGAGGTTCCAAGGAGTCACTGAAGAGCCTGCAAGCGTTCACGACTCATCGTGTCCCCCTTCCTGCTTGCAGGGGCAGCTGGACCTGTTACTGCTGTGCTCCCTGTGCTGCTGTCATCACCCTGGCCTTAATCCTCTGCTCTTCCTAACTAGAAAAGGAATTTCAGTCCCTAGAGACTCCTCAGTACTTGATGCTGGTGCTGCACTGACCTCACTTGACTGCTTCCTCGAGCTGGCAGGAGCACACCTCCACCAGCACCACCCACCTGCTTTCTGCGCAGCTTGTGCTGGTTTTGCTGTCTCAATCTTCCTTCTGTGCTGTATCATACTCTCGCTTCAGCTCCCTGCTGAGTCACCCCTCCTACCTCTTGTTTTCCTTCCAGCATTTTAATAGAACCACTTACACATTTGCTCCTTCATGGTGTCTGCTCTGCTCCACTAGGATTCTTCACGGGGGCTTTTTCATTCCTTTTTCTCACCTCCATTTCACCAGTTCTTCCTCTGACCTCCTTAAATATTTATTTTCCTCTTAATGGATGCCTCAGTCATTCACTGTTTAGATATCATCTCTTCAGTGAGATGCTTATAAAGGATTTTAATTTACTTAATATACAGGACTCTAATTTGTTATTTCTCTCTAAGTGTCATGGGCTGGAAGCTTTTCTGCTTGGTCTCTAGAGGAAAAACATGTATTTGCATGAGTGTAATGCACATAGGGAGACCTGGAATGGAGCTGTACAGCTGAACTTCATTCTGCTGTTGTTCAGCTTGGCTGCAGCCTATTTTCAGGTGTAACAGGGCAGTTCAGGTATTCCTGTCACACCACCTACAGTGCCAGAAGGCTGCACTGGCTGAGTGCTCTTTAAAACCAGAGAGAATGCAAAGTGGGGCCCTGGAACATGGGGATATCAGAATAGCCTCTGAAAGGATGAGAACAAGGGCATGAGATTTTTAAATGGTAATTAGAAAAGGTGAAGCTGGCACTTGGATACCTGATGATACTAGAAGTTGTTCAGAGTAGCTCCCTGGCTGCAGTCCTTGGTGAAGTCTGAGGCTTTAGGGAGCTGAGGCAGCAATGCAAATGAGCCTGGAGTCTCCAGTCTGGAACAGCTGCTGTTTCTGAATGAAGGTGAAGGCGTGTCCCTGTGACAAACCCTCTCCCCTGCCCTGTGGCCAGCACTACCTTTGCCCACCTGGGAAGTGTCCTGCACATCAGCAGCACCTCAGCAGGAGCAGAAGGGGAGAGAGGGGCAGAAGTGACCCAGAGCTTGCAGTAGTGTCTTGTTGCTGTGCATGGCTTTTGTCCACCTGGTGCTATTGCTGGGGAAATCTTTGCTATCAGGGACAAACAAAACTGCTGTTTTGAGGGGAAGGAGAGGGTGACTGCTGCTGCTTAGGGGTGCTGTAATGAGCTGCTGTTGAACAGTGCAGGTATCTGCCACTCGGGAAACAGCAGGGCTGCCAAAAGGACAGCTCTTAAGTGCAGCCAGTCCTACTCCTGGATTCTGTGACCTTTCTTTGCTCATCTGTGTACTGCTGTGTGCTTCCCCACCCTGAAATCCCTCACACCTGCTAGGAGCTTGGGCAGGGGCTGGCTGTGGGATCAATGGACCTGCCATGGTTAGAAGCAGGAATGGAGTGAATGGAGGAACGTGTGCCCCTCAGGGAGGATTTGTTCCAAGCTCTGGCCCATTACAGCTGATAGAGTACAGCCCTGGGACCTGCAAAAAGCTGTTTAATGTCAGGCTAAGGTAAGAAGTCTTTGTCTTCAATGGCATTAGAGATTGCTCTCTAAATTCAGTTCAGCAGGTTACCTGCCTGAAACACTGCTGGGAGAGGCAAGGTGGGAAACAAAGATTTTTGAGCCCTGACTAAGGGCTAGCTTCTGTCTCCTGCTCTGTATTAGGAGTTGGATCAGGTCTAGCATAGCCCAGCATCTTACACCAGCTGAGGCAGTGTGCAAGGCTGAGCAATGGTTGGAAACTGATGCAGTGCTGTGCTCCCCCTGGCATGCCCCAGTGTCCCTGGAGCTGTCGGCTTTCCAGTTCTCTGAACTCTAATGGCCACTATGAGCTGGGGTCACTGTCTGAAAGAGCAAGGCACTGTGCAATGCTTGAAGTCCTCTGACAGAGGGAACAGTATGAGGTGGATAAACAAGTGTTTCACTTCCCCTATTCCATCCATCACAAAAAACACAGTCCTAGAGTGAAAATAAACATGGCTTTAATGAGAATGGGTTTTAACAGTTCACAAAGTAACTCCAATAATATCTTTATCTACTATTTAAAATCAGTGCTATCAATACCAGATCAGGAGAAACTTAAAACATGCATTGAAGTAGTAAGCCAGACCTCAGCTGGGGTGTTACTGCATATTTTCCTCCCTGTAACACCCCACAGCAACTGCTCCAAAAGGCACAGAGGAGCTAAAGTGGTTTCCTTAAAAAAAAAAGACAAAAAAACTTTGCAAAATTCCCAAGCACCCAGAACGTCAAAGAATAGTGCACAGTGTAACAAGGCAGGTTTAACTTGCTGCTGTTTTCTTAAATGTGCAGAATAATTAAAGAAAGCTGCAACTGTAAACATTTGCCCAACCACACAAAGCAGCAGAACCCAGCTGAGGGCCAGCAGGCATCAAGGAGGAGAGGGAACAAGCTTGGCCCTGTGCAAGTAACTGTGCCCCTGTCACAAAAAGGGTATGTGGTGCTCTGGCAACTACAGCAGTTCTTGCAGCGACTTTCTTTTAGTAATAGCAGCACAAATGCAGCAAAACTGTCACCTGAATAAGGACTAAAACCCCTCTATAGCTCTTCAGACAGGAACAGCCACTTCCTGTGCATCTTAGCCAACATGTAAAGAGTCCCTGAGGCCAACAGTTAAAGGCAAGTTGACTTCAACCAGGAAAAGTAACCTAAATGCCTCTTGGGGAGGGGCATTAAAACTATGCATGATCATAGAGCCAGCTTAATAGAGTTTGATACAGATTATGTCTTAGCAATCATTGTGCTGGTACAGAACCTCTTAGATCTCAACAGCACTGGAAGATAGATTTCAACACCAATCCTGCCTCGACTGGTCCCTGTATCAACAGCAGAAGGGAGAAAGCTTTCCTCTGCAGTGGAAAAGAAAGCTTTCCTTGTTGCTTGGTTACCCTAGGCTCTGTTCAGTTCTTGCAGTAATCTCAGTGCAGCTGTGTTCTTTGGTTCGGTTTTCAACAAGCTCTTGATGTCAGCAATACTTGATTTGTAATCCTAGAAAGAGAGTATTTTTAAGGGTTAGTACATTAAAAAGGCAGACTACTACCCAGCAAGAGAGGCAAAGACAGCACAATTAAGCCTGTGACTACCTCTCTAACTGTTCAAGCACTGGCATTGATGTAGCTGTTCTAAAACATGGTCAAACTAGGGCTGAGAAGATAATTTCACCACTCAAGTGGGTTCTGAGTCCAACACCAATGCAATATGTACTCCAGTACTGACTCCAGAACTTCCCATGAGACAGAAAGACAAAGCTCAACACAACACTGGTCTTTGTGGTGACCAGGGACAGGATCTGCAGGAATGGCCTAAAGTTGGGTGAGGTTAGGGTTGAGTATTAGGAAAAGGTTCTTCAGCCAGAGGGTGGGTGGGCAGTGGAACAGGCTCCACGGGGCCGTGGTCACAGCACCAAGTGTGACAGAGTCCAAGAAGTGTTTGGACAACACTCTCAGGCCAGGGTGTCATTGCTGGAGGTGGTGCTGTGCAGGGTGAGGAGTTGGACTTGAGGATCCCTGTGGGCCCTTTCCAACTCAGCATATTCTGTGGAAAGCAGTTGCCTTCAGCATCTCTAGAAACAGGACTTGATGTGACAAACTCCTGAGATTCAAAGTGTGATGTCTGACTCTTAGTCCTTAAAGGTCTAATGGGAGATGTTGTCTAGCACAGAAACAAGCCCTAATGGATATCTCTGGCTCTGATCATGCATCAACAGCCATCTAGTGCTAGCCTAAAGCCCTTGATGAACTCCTGACTTACCTTCAGTTCTTTAAATGCTTGAGCGCGCCTGTAGAGTGCCTTAACATTCTTAGGATCTAACTTCAGAGCTTCGGTGCAGTCCTGTGCTGCTTCCTTGTATTGCTTCAGGGTCAGGTAACAGAGAGCTCTGCAACACACACACCTGCTTAGAGCCCTTTGCCTGAAAGCAGCATCTACTGCTGCAACACACAGAGCAGTGCCAGTGCAGCACAAAGCTGGACTCCAAAACCATCCTTGTGTGTTATGTCATCTTACTTCTTGAGCTCAAGCTTGTTTCATTCACAGGGAGGAAAGAAAGGAAATGGTTTTTCAAAGAAACAAAAAGGAAGATATTTAGAGCAACCTGCTCTAGAGCTAAAGAACCTGCACTTGCAGTTCAAGGATGCAGGTTCCTGCCTCTGCCAGGACTACTTTGAGTGTTTAAGAACAGCAGTCTGCAGTTTGTGGTTTGTAGGAGAGCAGGGACCACTCAACATACCCTTGTCCCGTCAGACAAGGGAGAAATCCCTTAGCAGCCCAAGGGGAGTGTCTGCAAGGGGTTCTGTAGGACCTGATCAAAGAATGTTACATAACAGGGGAGGCTGCACTTAGGGTGAACCTGATGGGGTGGTTTTGTTTCATTCACTAGTTTGGGAGCAAACATTAAACAGTTCTGCCAGGAAGTACCATCATGGCTTTTATACAAGGCCAAGAAATAGTTGGGTAAATAGCTGAACAGTACCTGTTGGTGTAAGTTGCACATTCCTTGTTGAGCTTTAAACTCTCACTGTACTTCTCAACTGCTTTTTTATGGTTTCCTTTCTTTACAAATTCATTTCCTTCTTCCTTAAGCATTCTAGCTCTCTCCATGCCAGTAGCAGTCTTGTCTAGAAATGGTGTGAAAGGATACAGAACTATAAAACCAACAAGAATACCACAGCCTAACAGAAAACAAATATCCCTGTACCAGAGGCAAAGACACAGAGACATCAAAGGAAGCAGAATCAACCAAAAAGGCTGTGTCAGAACCAGGCCTGGTTCTCCAGGCCTCAGTCCTGGCTGCAGACACACCAAGTAGGTGTGGCAGCTGTTCACCACCCTTGGGAGCTACAGGGTTCTCTGCCCAGCCCAAGGGTTTGTTCCCACCTCGCTCTCCCTGTGGTGCAGTTGCAGGAGGAGTGCTTGCCCCAGGGGCCTGGGCAGAAGGAACGCTCCACCTCGTCTGGGCAGAAACGGGCACTGTGGGGATTGGCGGGAGCTTCTGACGCCAGTTCACACCATCCTTCTCCAGCAGGGCTTTAGTCATCCTGGAAGAGACAGCTCCCAGTCACCCTGGCTTGTGGCTGGATGGGCCATGCAGTAGCCAGCAGGGCCACTTTAAACCTGGCTTGTGCATTAAGAACAACATCTCTCTGTCTGCTGATTTTTTTACATGCATCTCAGCTAGGTTCATTCTACAGACAGGACATCTGCAAAAAGATGATCTTCACATCAGCAGGGCTAAAAATACAACAGGACACGGGCTGGGGCTGTGACTGCTCAGGTGAGCAAGAGACATGCATTTCACTCCTTGGTCTGGCATGCCATGAAGCAAAGCAGAGGGCACCAGAAAGAGAACAGGACTATAGCAACCTGTAAACATAGGGAAGGCTTAAAGGATAGGCTACTGAACTTCAGTTGATTATTTCCTTTAAATCAGACACTGAGCAAAGCAAAAACAGTCCCACAGAAATTATTCCTAGACCTCGACCAGCACCTTGAAAGGGGCTATGGGCACTAGCAGGCACAGGGAGCATGGCCAGGTCTTGCTTCCCTCGTGTGCCTGGGGTCCAGCTTGGTGCTGCCAGGGCAGCAGGAGGGAGCAGGGTTCGAGCAGCAGCACGCACCAGCCGCATTCCCGAGCCCTTCCCTGCTCCCCGCCGCGCTCCTGACCTGTTGACTCCGTCGTGCGCGGCCTGGACGGAGCAGTCCACCTGCAGCGCCGTCTTGTAGTCCACATAGGCCAGCGAGTACCTCTCCAGAGCCTCGTACGCCGCTGCCCGCCGCAGGAGGGGCTTGATGCCGAAGGGGACGAGCTCGAGGGCGCTGCGGCGGAGGGGAGAGCGCCGGGGCGCCGTGAGCCCGCGCTCCCCGGGGCTGCGGCCGCCTCAGCCGAGCCGGGGCAAGGGCCGAGCGCTCCCTCCGGCCCCGCCGGCTGTCCCCGGCCCCGCCGCCCCTCACCTGCTGCAGTCGGCCACGCAGAGGCTGCAGGCACCGTCCTTGAGGTGGCAGGCGGCGCGGTTGGCCAGCAGCACGCTGCGCTCCTCGGCGGCGGCATCCCCTGCGGGACAGCCGCGATTCAGCCGCGATTCACAGGGGGGGCCCCCGCCCGCTCGCCCGCCCCGGGTCGTGCCCTACCTGCGGCTTCCAGCTGTGCCAGCGCCCGCGAGTAGAGCTCGGCGGCCGGGCCGTACTGCCCGCGGCGGAACTCCTCGTTGCCGGCCCGGCGCAGCGCACCGGGGGACGCGGCCATCGCGCCGCTGCCGCCGCGCCCGGGAAGCCGCGCCCCTCCCGCCGGGCCGGGGCGGGCGCTCCCCGCTGGCATCCGGCGGCGGGCGGAAGCGGCGGCGGAGCCGTGCCATGGAGCAGTGAGGGACCGGCCCGGCTCGCCGACTGACCGCCATGGAGACGGTGCAGCTACGGAACCCACGGCGGTAAGCGCGGGGTGTGTTCCTGCCGGGACCGGGGATGCTCCGGCCCGGCCCGCCCGCCTCGTTGGCGGCGCGGGGTCAGGAGCGGGGCCGCGGGCGCGCCGAGCTCCGGCCCCCTCGGTTCTCCGGGGCGCTGCCGCTGCCCGGAGCCGTGGGGCCGTGGGCAGCAGTGGCACCGGGCAGTGCCCGCAGGTCCCTGCTGGGACAGCTCCGCGCTCAGGTGGGGAGGGACGGCTTGAGCTGGAGCGCTGGGGACAAGGCGCTGCCTGCGCTGCTGCGGGAGCTCCCGCCGCTACCGCGGCTGTACGAGGTGTGCTGGCCCGTGACAGTGCGGCGACAAAGCCCCGGGCACTTGTTATCCCGTCGCGACCCTCCTTGGGTGAATTTTGTGCGGGTCTGTGCCCGCGGTGCCGGGTCCGAGCGCGGTGCCCAGCCCTGGCACTGCCGCTGTCTCGGGGACACCGAACACACCGGGGACACCGGGGACAGCGAACACACCGGGCACACCGAACACACCGGGAACACCGGGGGCAGCGAACACGCCGGGCACACCGAACACACCGGGAACACCGGGGACACCGGGCACAGCGAACACACCGGGCACACCGAGCACACCGGGAACACCGAACACACCGGGAACACCGGGGACAGCGAACACACCGGGCACACCGAACACACCGGGAACACCGGGGACACCGGGCACAGCGAACACACCGGGCACACCGAACACACCGAACACACCGGGGGCACACCGGGCATACCGAACACACCGGGGACACACCGGGCACACCGAACACACCGGGGACACACCGGGCACACCGAACACACCGGGAACACCGGGCATAGCGAACACACCGGGGACAGCGAACACGCCGAGCCCGGACCCTCGGGGCTTTCGGGGCCACCCCCGCACGGAGCCGGACTCCGCTATCTCGGGTGCCGGGCCGGGGCTGCGGGCAGCGCTGGAGTCGCGGCAGATGGGATGAAGTGTCCGTGTCAGAGCGCTATCAGCGGCTCGCAGCTGCGGCCCGGGGAACGCTTCGGCAGCGAACAAAGGAAGCTGCTGGAGCTGGTCCCCAGTGGCATTGACCCGTTTGGTTAAACAGTGATGTATATTCTGTTAAAAAAAAAAAACAAAACAACAACCTTGGTTTTATTTTATAATTGCTCATGCCAGTGTTTACGGGGCAGGTGATTAAGATTAGATCGGAATAACAACAGAGGTGAGTTTGGGTTTGTGTTGGTATAAACATCCAGGAGAATGGCAGTGTGTCAGCAGCGAGTGCACTCGATGGAACAGGACAGTGCAAAGTAATCGGGCTCCTGGTCTGTAGTTGAAATTAGGCTGTTTGCTGCAAGCACAGTAGTTGTCTGGTTATTGTGTTTGGGTATATGAAAAGCCTTTATTTTTTTTCCTTTTATGCTAGTAGAATTTAGGCCGCAACTTTAACAAGAGGGGTCTGCCTCTTGCGTCGCCACTTTTTGGGCTCCTTGGAAATGGTGGCTTATGTGTTTCCTGGTGCATGTATTACTTGCTTTTCTCCTTTTCCCACACATTCTTCCCTCTCTGTTTTCACAAGGACAAGTAAATTCTGTTTAATGCTTATCTGAGCTGGGAAGCTAGCAGCCACTTTCAGTATTTCACCACTTCCTGAGTCTGCTTCTATATAATGTTTCCTCCGCTTCAGGAAGCCATTGTATGTGCTCAATGCATGAGCTGCTCCTCCCGTATGGCTTTTGTACATAAACATAATAGCCAGGGGTCAATGAATGTTTTTTTTCTCTGTTTCTCAAGAAATTGGGGAAAAAAGTAATATATTTAGTATAAAAAATTAGTATTCCTGTGACCGGAGTCCTGATCTTTAGCAGCAGCTGTAAAAGCTTTCGGGAGTAATTTGCAGTTGCAGGCAACTACGTGTGTTTTACTTTAAACACTAGGCAGTGCTAAAAACTTTGAAACTCTTAAGTTTCTGTGTTTAAAAAACTCGTATGAGCTGGTTTAGGGAGCTTGGAGGGGGTTTTGTTGGCCGATTTTTGTTTTTGTTTATTGTTGTTTCAGATTTTTTTTTAGTTCATGTGAAAATGAAAGGGCACTTGTTTGTGGGCTGCTGGATACTCTTAACACTGACAATAAAATACTGTTTTCAGACCTTTTTGTTATGTAGTCCTTAGCTATTTCAGGAGGTTTGCTGAACAGCTCTCCAGTGTAGACTCAAATAAATATGATTGAACTTTTTGTTGCTTTGTGTATGGGATCTCCCCAAAAGGGAGATCCCACTGGGGGAAAGGGGGCCACGTGAAGAATCGCAGCACATGGCAGGTTTTTATTCCTAGAAGTTATTTCAGCTGACTCTTATTAGCAATACATTTAACAGGGATGGCATTGAGATCCTGAGAGTCAGATACTGTCTCCTTTTTCCTGATAGAATTTTCCTAGTGTATGTCCAGGCCCATGAAGTTAAGATCTGAAGTTTTGATGTTAAAAACGTACAGGTGAGAACAGTATTGCCCTTGCCTCCCAACAAATGTATTCCACACATACTCTAAGCATCAGGGAAGATGATATTCCCTTTTTTATGGCCTTGGTAGGTATCCTTCCATTCCAGATATTGAAATTTAGCAGACATGTTCAATGGCTTCAAGACTCTGCCACGCTGAGATGTGACCACCAGCATATAGATCCTGAAAGTGACTTCTGCCAAGAGAAGTTGTAGATTTGTGTGCCTGCTCACATTCTGTTCTTTGTAATTCCCAGTCCTTTTTTGCTATTGGATGCTACTAATATTCAGCCTCCTCATCGGGTGAAATAAACTTACTTCATAATCAATTTACTTCATGCCAAACCTTTTGTATGTTTAGGCGGTGCTATTTATTCTCCTGTTGTCAGCAGAGCCCAAATTGCCAAATTAAATATAATATATCTTTTATAAATAAATAAATAAATATAATTTCTCTCCTCTTACCCTACAGGCAGCTGAAGAAGTTAGATGAAGACAGTTTAACCAAGCAACCTGAAGAAGTATTTGATGTCCTGGAGAAGCTTGGAGAAGGGTATGTGTTGTGTTCCAGTGGGCCCAATGCACATTTTTCTAGGAGCATATTTTTGTAACAGAGGTGTGTTCAGTGGACTCTGCTGTTTCACTTTTGTCATGGCCCCATTTCTGAAATGTAGCTACCAACATAGTGACAGTGTTTGGTTAATAACAGAATAAAGAATTTGTTTCCCAAGAGTGCAGTATCTTAATCCAAATAGCAGGTAATGGGTCAGGAGTAGTTAAAAACTTCTTGACAAATGCCAGCCTGGAGTTAGTAGAGCTCTGTGGGAACTCAAGACATTTTGTAGTTCATCCCTGGTACCTCTTGTGGCAGATCTGCCTGGTGGAAGTGAACTTCAGTGGCACTGTGCCCTTTGGTGAGGCAGAGCAGCATGGGAATACTCCAGGAGTGACATGTTCACTGCCTTAAGCAGTTTGTTTGAAAAGACCGAGTTGTAAATCTGCCTGGCTGCTGTAAGTAAAGAAACTGGAAATAAGAATGATAATATCTGACAGGAACAAGCAAACCTCTCTGACCAGAGTTGTAGTTCTTACTGATGCTCAGCTTGTACTCTGTGCTGGAAAAAGAGAATTTTAGTTGTTGAATCTGTGCAGAAGGCCATTCTGAAGCTATGGTCAGTGTAATGATGGTGTGCTCTCCTCACTGTCTCAGTGAGCTGATTTATTTGCATTACAGTGTTTAGAAGTTAGTGGGCTGGTTATTTACATTAAAATATAAAATATTTTTTTTTAAAAGGATAGTTAATGTTTTACCTGATGGTCACACTCGCAGAAAGCAAAGCCTTAACATTTGCATTTTTATATTCAATGTTTGTTTAATGTTTTGTGTTTCAGTTCTTATGGCAGCGTATTCAAAGCCATCCATAAAGAAACGGGTCAAGTTGTTGCAATTAAACAAGTTCCTGTGGAATCTGACCTGCAGGAGATCATAAAGGAAATATCCATAATGCAGCAGTGTGACAGGTGAGTGTGCACTGCAAAACC
Organism: Poecile atricapillus; assembly: GCF_030490865.1. Taxonomy (NCBI): domain Eukaryota; kingdom Metazoa; phylum Chordata; class Aves; order Passeriformes; family Paridae; genus Poecile; species Poecile atricapillus. Next base: position 9,263,034 of record NC_081263.1, read on the forward strand.
CTTTATTGGGCTGTGAGGAAAAGCATCACCTGTGACCTGGCATTTAATCAAATAAAAGCCATGATGTTGCCTTAAATGTTTTTTAAAAGGCTGGACTTGTACCATCAAGTTACCTCGTATCATCTGAGTCACCTTAGCCGACCATTTGGGTAGTGCAAAGGTAAGGCAGCAGAAATGTGGCTTGCAGCAGCAAGAGAGAGCTCTGAGCTGAGTGGAGTAACCCTGCACTCGCTGCCAGCCCCGAGCCGAGTGTGTCACTGCCCTTCTGCCCGGGCACCGTCGCTTCTTGGACAGTGGGAGCTTGGTTGTGTGCTGAACAGCAGCTCCCAGGGCTGCTGCCTTCCCAGCAAGGCGTAGAGAACTGTTAGAAGGAGGGGTTTTTTGTGTCTTTTTTTAAAGGGCACCCGGATGAGAGCCACTAATGCATGACTGCTCTTGCATGTGCGCAGCCTCGGTGCTGTGACCTGCTCGGGTGGCAGGACTGTCCTTCCCGGTCCTGCTCTGCCTGGGCAGGCTCTGCTGCAGTACAGGCTGTCTGCTGATCTGAGCATCCCCAGAATAACCTGCTGATGGTTGTCCCTCTTTGTGCATGTTTTTATAGCAAAAGGTGCTGCAGTGACTTAGCCAGTGAAGAGCTTGTGGGTAGGGAGGACCCTCTCAAAATCCACAGCTGAAGGTTTAAAATACACTTGTTTCTTCTGGTTTTATGAATCTGGCCTTAGGAAATGCTACTTTGAAGGACTTCCTGCATGGAAAGTAATTTAAAATAAATTACATGAGCAGTATAAAACTGTGGTCCCAGTCACTGACTCTATTGCATTCCACTCTCACTGTAGTTAAATGAAGATGACTTAGGGGCAGGCAGCAGAGTCTACTTTGAAAACAAATTGTTTCTGAAAAAATCGTGCTGCAAAACTTGAAATGCATTACTGCTTTCTCTTAAATTAAATATTAGTATTGCAAGGCCTAAAGTGAGACCTTACAGTTGTGAACAGCAGAGGGAGTGAATCACTGGAGCATCACATTTTCTGTGCAAGCATTAAGGGACACTGTGCAGTGTGACTGACTTGCTAGTTTCAAAATTTTTTCAGTAGAAAATGTTCAGCAGAGAATAGATTAAACACACTTTTTTTTTTCCTTAGCTCCATTCCCATCAAATCAGGGACAGTCTTTCTGTTAGTTTCACCTTTTCCTTTTCCAGAGGACATGTGGTTTTTTTGAGCAGTGTACTTTAGTAGGTTGTGGTTTTTTTTGGGCAGTCAGATAGCTGACTGAGACAGAGTCTTAGGTGGTACTGAGATCCTAGAATATATCCTGGACTAAATTGAAGAGATAAGTAAGTTCATGTGGTAGTGGGGGAACATTTGTCTTAATGAGCATGATAGCTATTTTCCAGCAAATTGTGGGCTTTATTTAATGTTTCCCTTGGTTTGCAAAGGTTCTGCAGCAGCTTTACCAGGTACTGCTGTGGCCTGATTCCCACTCCCTTGTCCTGCCCCAGCACTGACCCTGCTGTAACCTGGTTCAGGGAGCTGAACCAGACTGAAGGCTAATCACTCCCTGTTTCCTGGGATTTGTTGGACAGTTTAGCTCCCTGGAGTGACTTACTGGGAGGTCATATGAGCCCTGCTGTGGGAACAGACTTGGCAGGACTGGGGAGCCCTGTGCAGAATTCAGGGTGTTCTGGAATACTTCTGATCTTGATTTCAGTGGAACTTCAACACCGAGTTTCTAAAACATACTTAGGGTCTCTGCAGTGTATTGTGCTTATTCAGTGGTGCTGGATACTGGTGGTTGAGCCTTTGTTTTATCCTTCTTTTTTCATAGTCCTCATGTGGTGAAATATTATGGCAGCTATTTTAAGAACACAGACCTGTGGATAGTCATGGAATACTGCGGCGCTGGATCTGTGTCTGACATTATTCGATTACGAAATAAAACTGTACGTCCTTCCTCCTTTGAGTTTTTGGATGGGAATATGGGTGTCCAGCAGCTCAAGGAAGCTGAGTAGTTAGGGCATAATTCTCAATGTTCAGTACCTGACACAACCACTGGCCATAACTTGAGATGCAGATGCTTTGTTCCTCTGAAAAGTGATTACATAGAGTTTTGCTTCTCTGGATAATTTAATTGGTGGAGCAGGTTTTGATGTGTTGGCTTTCCTGAAAACCCAGACTGATTCCAAGTAAGACCCTACTTTGCCTTACTTTGGTTATTGCAGAATAAGAATTACTAGTTGAGAAAGGGTTGTGGCATGTGAAGTGTGGCAGTGTGAATATGTGTGCTGGTTGTGATCTAATTCTGCTATATAATGCTGAACATCACTAATTCCCCTTGGTATGGCAACCTTTAGTGAAGGCAATTAAGTGGCAATTAGTGAATCTCAGTAAAATACAGACCAAAGCACGATAGTGCTGTGTCTCAGCCACTGGTCTGTTGGCAGTAACTCTTCCCTTCTTCAGCTCACAGAGGAGGAAATTGCTACAATAGTGCAATCAACGCTGAAAGGACTCGAGTACCTGCATTTTATGAGGAAAATACACAGGGACATCAAAGCTGGAAATATATTGCTAAATACAGAGGGACATGCTAAACTTGCTGATTTTGGAGTGGCAGGACAGCTTACAGTAAGTAAAACCAGGGTGGCTGTGTACTTTTCAGTTTATCTTTTTAACCTAAGTGTGTGTGGTGCGATTGTGGAGCTTGACAAATTGTTCATAATTGGTTTTTAGCACTTTGCATCGACATGAGATGCTAAACCAGCAGCAGATGAGAGAAGATCTTTCTCTGTGGAAGCTGTTACAACTAAGTAATGGTTTGCAACAGCATTTGCTGCTTTTTTTAGGATACTTTTAAGTTCTGTGAGCACATTTTAATTGTTCTTTGCAGACTTCTGTATCCTAATCTTGCTGAGTCTAATAATCTGCATGAGTGCAAGATAATGGGGGTGATAATTCATTAATGACTGTTTGTGGCTAATACAGTTGCCATTGTCTGGATCTTTATCCTCCTTTCCTCAGGACACCATGGCAAAGAGGAACACAGTCATAGGGACCCCATTTTGGATGGCTCCAGAAGTGATTCAGGAAATTGGGTATAATTGTGTGGCAGACATCTGGTCCCTGGGAATCACTGCAATAGAAATGGCTGAAGGAAAGCCACCATATGCAGATATTCATCCCATGAGGGTAAGGACTGTGGCCTTAAATATATTGCTGTATGGATAAGGTTTGATGTCATAGCTGGCTGAATCACTTATCAGCATGCAATCTTGTTTTTAAAGTACAGAACAAGTTTTTTCTGTCAGTTCTTTGTACTGTTGATTAAATGAAAAACAGGTCTTTGTCAAGAAGAATCTGCATGGGAATAGAAAAAAATTACAATACTCTTCTATTAAGACATAGCTGACACTCTGTGTTGGGTATGAAGGATATTTTCAGCTCAATTATCCAGAGTGGATATTTTTCTTTTTTTCATGCAAGCACAAATTTTAAAGACTGAAAAATGTCAGATTCACACTTTTGGGTCACATAATGGCTCAGCCAGGTGTGAGCATTTAGTGAGGAAAGTCTGTTTTCCTGCTGCTGGATCCCTGTGAGCAGATTTGTGTGTAATATTGGCACAAAGTCCTTAGAGACAGCACCTTGAAAAGTCCACTGTTCTTTCACCCAGCATGTGTTGGGGTGTATTTATGTTGAATTGTTGGTTTTAAGCTTTGCTGTGGAAATCTGAACTATTCCTCTGCTTTCAGGCAATTTTCATGATTCCCACCAATCCACCTCCAACATTCAGGAAGCCAGAGCTCTGGTCAGACAATTTTACAGACTTTGTGAAGCAGTGTCTTGTGAAGAGCCCGGAGCAGCGAGCCACTGCAACACAGCTGCTGCAGGTCTGCCTTCTCTTAGGAGAACATAAGCTCTGGGGGAGGCTTGCCCAGGATAGGCTGTGCTGTGCAGCTCTTGAGATGTTGGTTTTGTTTCTTGCTGCTCCTGCTCACTATAGATTTTACTTTTTAATAACTCTTAAGAAATCTCACACTCAACTTCAACTTTTCAGTTCTTCTCTAAGAACCAGTCTGACTTCAGCTTCCTTTGTCTTCTCTGGGTTGTTTTTTGTAGTTTTGGCTTTCAGATTTGTTGTTGGTTTGCTGGTTTTGTTTGGTTTTGGTTTGTTGTTTTACTTTCAAATTCCCACCAGCACTGCCAAGAAACTGCCTCTTAAAACACAAAACAGGGCAGGCTAAATGTAAGTGGTTGCTCAGAATGTTCCAGGCGTGGTAATGGTCTGTGTAATTGGTTCTTGACAGCTCAGCTAAGGAAAGAGCTGTGGGAGGTGAATGAGCCCAAGGTCTCACATCAGTTGTGCCCTTGGAGCTTGATCTTGTTTGGAGGGTGGAAGGTCTCCCTCCTGTGCCAAACTGGATCTTCATTTTAGTAATGTTTCCAGTTAAACCTTAATTTGATTTAAAGTAGGCCATAGGAACTGTCTATCCTGTCTGTCCTGCTTTGGATGCAGTACTTATTTGTTTTTAAACTATTTCTCAGCATCCGTTCGTTAAAAGTGCCAAAGGAGTGTCAATTCTGCGGGACCTGATTAACGAAGCAATGGACATCAAGCTGAAACGCCAAGAGGCACAGCAGCGTGAACTCGATCAAGAGGATGAAGAAAATTCAGTGAGTATTTAATAGCAACAGTCTGCAAAGGCCAAACTCTTGCTCCTTTCATAAGGCTTAACTGCTTCAGGTTTTGTTTTTGCAATATTTTTTCCAATTGCCAGTGGATTTGACTTATTCTGGAGTTTTCTACTTTATGACTGTGTAACCTGGTGCTTGGTCCCTGCTCAAGCTGTGTTTGAGTGGGACAGGCAGCATGTGTGGGGCACTGTTCACCTTGTAGTGTAGCTTTAGAGCTGGGATGGAGTAGAGCTACAAGGTGCTGTATGCAGAAGACTTGATTCATTTTCCCAGTTGGATTATATTATTTATGCAGTAGTGAGAATTTTTTCATTGTAGATTCAGATCTTAGACTGCTCTCCTCTTACAGAATAATAATATCATCTCTGATGCACTGTGATATAAGTCTGTTGTGTTGTTTTACTATTGTGCTTTAGAACATCCCTTATAGAAACTTTCTTCTACACAAGAGCAACCGACAGAAGCCTGAGGTGAGGGCATGGGAAGCGTTCAGGGCTTGCTGTGAATTTAATTTTGGCTCTTTGTTTCAATGGTTACAGCATGTGAATTTGGGAAGCATGTTGAAAGTTGGTTTTTGAGCCTCTGCCTGCTTCAGCCTGAATAAATGAAATGGGCAACACAAGGCATTGTATGCCAGCCCTGCTCAGGGGTGACACTTGATTGGGCAGCATGGTGCACGGTATCTGTGCTGAAAACACTGTGCATCTGGTTTTGCAGGCTAGGACTGGGTATTTATTCAGTGTGGAAGTAACATTATTGGTCATGTTGCTATGATGTCAATTCTACGAGTACTGTCCCTGCCCTGAGTTTTGTCTTTGCCATCCTCATTTCTGACTGATCTGGGGTCACAGTGCTGAGAGGTGGTGTCTGTGTAGTGGAGTCCTCTCTGTTGGTCTGTGTGTTTTCCTGAAGCTTCTCTGCTCCGTGTCTCCTGGCAGAAAAGCTTCCCAAGCACTTCCCAAGTGCTGTGGAAACTTCTGATGTAGTTCTTTGTTAAATGATGTGTAGCTAACAAATTTATTACTTCCTGTCACCCACTCAACTCCACACGAAATTAATTCTCCTCTATTAATATCTTGTGTAGTTTTCTCTTCTCTTGCTACTGGTTTTGAGGTTGGGAAGTAAATTTTATAGACACTCTTGACACAATAGGTAAAATGCTGGGGACACCAGTACATGGAGAGGTGACTTCTGTCTTTCCCTGACACTGAGATGGACTATTACAGCTTGATGTGCAATACCTGTGTGTTTTCCTTCTAACACTAAGACAGATCAGTAAGGCCATGGCCAGATAAAGAATGTGAACTTCATCCTGAGAACAAAACACGAGCACCTCATCGAAGGTGAGATGCCCAGAAGCTGCTGTAAACCTAGAAAGGGACTTTGTTAATGCAGTTGGATAGCTGGTGCACATTTCCAAGAAACCAAATGGATTGTGGAAATCTTGACCCTGTTCTTCATGAAATCCTAGTCACAATACACACTTAGTGAAGCACACACCACCTGATGGAGCTGCCACCTTTGGCTAACATAACTCTGCCAGGAAGTTGTTCTGCCAGAATTGGTTTGAAGAGGTTGTTTTCCTACAGAATCAAGCTCCTAAGCCTTGGCAGCAGTAATTCCAGCTTTTGTTATTAGTCCCTTTAAACAAATGGAAATATTAAAAAGGATACAAATAAATTATCAAAGTTTAGCAACTTTTTCCAATGAAAATTACTTTTTAAGATCTGCAAATGTAGTTAATTTTTCTTCAGGGCTCTTGAAGTTTGTAATAAGTAAAACTACCCAGTGTCAGAAATAGAAAAGAACCAGGATGAGGGGTGTTTCTTTCCATGTGCCACATACTCTCCAGACTTAGACCTGGTGCTGTTCAGTAACTGGTGGCTGCTCAGTGAGCTGTACCACTGGAGACAGTGGGTCAGGATCAGCTCTCAGAACTGCCTGGAATGAATAGAAACACTAAAGACTGATTGAATGAGTGATTCTAATCTACTCTTACAGACGCTTCACCAGCTCAGAAATTATATACAACCTGCACTGAGAAGTTCCTGCTGATTATTTATCTGCTCTCTTATTTATCATGCTGGTAGAAAAGTGTTCATTAGTTTTCATTACCTGTTTGGAGATGACAGGGAGAAAACAAAGTGCATAAACCAAACCTCGCTTCTGTGTGTGTCTGAAAAACCTCTGAATTCATGTGACTTGCCAGTGTCCTTAAGTGCAGACATTTCTATAGGACTTCACCATCAGTAAAATCTCCATTTGTGGCGTATTTGAACAGGAGGAGGATGAGACAGATTCGGGTACCATGGTGAGGGCGAGTGGAGATGAAACTGGCACAATCAGAGCTGTGAACACCATGAGTGATGGAGCCAACACCATGATAGAGCACGATGGCACCCTGGAGTCCCAGCTGGGCACAATGGTCATCAACACCGAGGAGGAAGAGGAGGAGGGCACCATGAAAAGTAAGAAAAAGAATATTACTTAAATCTTTATGTGGGCTATGATATGTATTCCCAACCTGCTTTGATATTTTTGGTAGATTATTGTGTTTTTTGGTTGTAAGGACCCAAAACTCTTTGGTCAGTGCTCTCTGGCAGTAGAGAAACCTTTCTAGGTCCAAGTTTCAAGCCATGTTTTGTAGTCTTGCACTTGGTATAGCTGAAGTGCACGATTTCCACTGGCTTCTGTGTTAATGAATAAGATCTGATTCTAGGTAGTAGTTTTGAGGTTTTTTGGGGTTTTTTGGTCAGTTCTATTTTGCTGGTTTTGTATTTTTCACAGAACTTAGAGGGAGACTCTAAAAAGGGGTTAATGACAAAATGTATGTTGCTTTAGATGATGATCTGGCTGTAACCTGGCCTCTGAAAGCAGTAAGTTTTAGGAGTGATGAATTCAATGAAGAGACAGATTGATGAAATGACAAATATATTGCAGGCTTCATCACAGCAGGACATGCAGTGGGAGGAGTTGGCATCTCTCTAGGCTGGTGTGCTTCTTTAGTTCCACTGCAGTCACCGAGGACAATTGAGTGAGCTGTGTTGCTGGTTTAGATATTCAAGTTGAAATCTGTGCTGTCCTAAAACAGGAAAGCTTACTAAAGCCACAAGCCTTGTCAGGGGATGTATGATTTAAAATTATCTGGTTGATAGTCTAAGACCTTACAGATTGAGCTGGAAAAGGGTTGAAAATGGTTTTTTTTATTAAATAAATGGCAGGGAGAGCCTTCCTGGCAAAGTTTGACTACAAGAAAAGGAATCTTTTCTGAAGTATGGATTCTCATAGAAATCCATTCCCACTGGTTTGTTAACCTCAAAGTCCTGAGGCAGAGGTAGTCAGGGATGACTCAACTGACCAGCCTGGATGTTTATTTGCTCAAGGGCTGGGGAAAGTGCTGACTGAGGGCTTAGCAGTACTCAAGTACAACCATCACATGCAAGGCTTGTTCTTTTGGCTCTGGCACTGCTTCCAAAGACTTCCTTGGCCATCTGATATTGAGCCTTTAGCTGTTCTTCACAGGAGTTTGCAGAAATCCTTTCCTCAGGATTTCTGTGCTGAAAGCTTCTTCCCTGTCAGGGCCCTTTGAAGCTTATGAAATGATGTTGGGTTTGAGAGGGGGATTTCAGCAGAATCCCTGTAAAGATTTTCCCAAACATTGATAAACATGATTCAGCAAGTTATTCAGAGGTGTCAGTCCATGTAGCAGCTTGGGGCAGCAAAGGCAGTGGTGTGGTGGAACAAGGTCTGTCTAGCAAGGGGATGGATGGATGCTTAGAGCAGCTAAAATATCACTCAAAGAAAGGGACATTTCAACAGTTTTAAATAAACCTGGTGAAGCTTCAGTTTCTTTACCAACACACAGCACAGCACTGATAGTTTCTCATCCTCAGTGTGTATTGTTCCATTTCATGGCTCACAGTACCAGAGGTTTTGCTGTCTGCTGCTCCTGCACTGCCAGCACTGTGTGAGTAAAGCACCTCTTGAGTTTATCTTCGGTGTTTGACATGTGCTTATCTTCTCGCTATCTTTTCAAGGCTGCAGGGCTTGTAACTCAAAAGCACCTGGTGCTGTGAAGTGGTGTTCAGAGGCTTGAGGAGATGCCTTTGATAGTATCTCTTTAGCAAGGACATGCTCTGGTTTTGAGCAGAGTGAGGATGCAGCGATGCCTTTACCACAGGGCAGTCTCTGCCCTCAAGAGGGAGCTCCACAACAAGCTCTGACACCTCCAGATCTCCGTGACTGGAAAGTGTTTTCCTTTTAAACCCTCCTTAAAAACTCTCTGTTCTTCAGCTGCTGCTGTGCAAGGTGTTCAGAGCAGGTGTGTGGCAGAGGAGCAGCAGCTGCAGGAGGTGTTTGGAGGTGGTTTGTGACACAGGGACCACTTCCATGGCTCCCCAGTGATGCCCAGTGAACCCACTCTCAGCTGCAGGTCATGCTGCATTTTGCCTGCTTGCAGCTTCATTCCAGCAAATCTGATGTTAGTGAAAATGACAGCTTTACCTTAACACCCTTTTCTCCTCCTCCTTTGGTAGAGTAACTCTGAAATGCTGGCTGTTGCAAGGAGCAGCTCTCAGTTTGTTTTGGGGATGCAAGGAAGTGTCTCTGAGCAGCTTGTCCTTCATGAGAATTCCCTGCAGCTTCATTTTTTCAGCTTGCCATTTACATATTCATAGCATTCAGTTAAATGCATTTAGCCCTAAAGCTCATCAACCTGCTGCAGAGCCCTCTGGAGAAAGTGATTTTCTGTAATCCTAAATATAAATATAATAATGCTGTTTGAGAACAACAGAGTTTTAAGGAGCTTCATTGAATCATATTTTTAAAGACCTATATATATTTTTTTTTTGGCAGCTTGTGTTATGACTCACAATAGAATCTATTTTTAAGTCAATAAAAAACTTATGGTTTGTTTTTTTTACATGGCATTATAGCTTCCCTAGGTGTCCTGGCCTTTTTAACTGCAGATTGCTGAAGCTGTGTGCTAGCCCTTCTTTCTAATTAAAAAAAATAAATCTGTGTCTTAGCTAGTTTTTTGTTTGGTTGTATTTATTTTTAATATAAAAAACGTTTAAAGTGTTGTATTTCAGTGTTTTATAGATAGGGTTGTCCTGGAAAACTCTAGCAAACAACTTCCAATAGCCTTGAAAGTGCAAACAACTTCCAGTAGACTTGAAAGTGATTCTTGCATAAATCAATTTGTGACTTCTTAAGCTCAGAGGAATCTTAAATTCCAGTATTCTTCATAGCAGAGGAAGTTTTGTTTTGCAGTCAATTGAGCTGTAATTGTGTTTGCTTAAATTCTTTCATTTGCTTGGCTTTATTCTGGGCACTCAATATAAATAGTCAGGCAGCATTAAAAATGTCACTGTGACATTCTGTTACACATTCTGAAAGCACTCAAGTGATTGCCTGAGACCGCAGATACTAAATTGTGCTGTGACACATTTTACTTCTAAATCAATTGCTGAAGGATTACTTATGGATTGCAGTTAAACTATTCCAGGAAAACTTTAAATGTAGCTGGAGAACTATAGATGAGCAATGATTTGTAATAACAGACATTTCCATTGTGCTTGAGAGCTGGAATAACTTTTGAGCTGTTAATATGTCTGGAAATGTCCTTTTATAATTTTTCTATGAGAGAATATATAGTGCTGGTAAACAGTGAAGCGTTTTTTACTCTTTATGCTTTTAATCTTAATTTTTCTGCTTTACTTGCTGTACTTGTTTAGATAGTGGAATCTTGGCATGAATTTGTCTCTTTGATTTAAAGAGCGGAACATAATTTTATAATAATGTTGCCTTCCTTGAACACTGCAATATGATCAGATCCAAGTGAAATTGGATCTAGTTTGTCTAGTACTATAGTCTGCCCTATTTTCTCTGTTAAAATACATCTTGTTTGTTTAAGCATGAAATAATTGGTGAATTATATTGGAGAATGCAGAACTGGCAGCAGTAGTTTGGGCTGTCTGGTGTTTGGGTTGAGATGAATGAGGAATGTGGAGACAGGGGAAGGGTTGTGGGGTTTTTGTTCATGTGGGACACATTCCATACAGTGTCTGGTGCAGAGGTAGACCAGAAGCTTTAATAACACTGTTGTCTCTACCTTGATAATGTAATGTGCTGGTAAAAATTCTTTAGAGTTTGTAAATGCTCAAAATAAAAAAAAAAAATCCAGGCTTCATTCTTACACAGTTTGAATGTTGTACCCAGTGGCTTGGGTTTTGTTGTGCTTCTACCATGCCCACACTGCTAAGCATGGTTGTGTCATTTTAAAAAAAGTATTTCCCCTTTTGAGGGGGAATTGGGCTTCATTAGCAAATTAAATGAGCTAAGATGCAAACTTGGCAATTTCCTATTTGATGAATGATTCAGAGTAAACTTGCCATCTTGGTGGCTGTGTGAGACATCCAGTGGGTGACACTTAAACCTAAGCCAGAGAAATGTTTCTGCCAAGACCAGGAAACGTTTTCTCCCCATGAATTAACCTGAGATTTTTCACGTAAAGCAATGACTGTAAAACCTGCAGTGTGAGCAGCAGAATGAGAATGGGTGGCAGAAGGATTATGTGATTGCATTAATATTGTAATTGATTAAAGTCTTACTGGTGTGTAGCTGAGGTAGCCATAGATGATAATATCATTACTTGTCCAGAAAAGTGCAGGGGCACATTATCCAAATTGCTCATGCAGCTACCGTGGAGAATAACTCCACGTCTTGTCAGGAGTTACATCATGTGTGCGTCAAAGATATTGGCCAAAGGTACTTGTTTTGCCTCTGGTTTTCTCCATGGACAATAATAGCTCTTTGCAGCAGCTTCCCACTACTTAGTGTTATTAATGTCCAGTGGTGGAGTTCTGTGTTTAAAGCAAATTGGTCCATTTAGTCATAGCTGAACCATAAAACACTCTCAGCATTATGCATTTAAATAACATGCTGCTTCTACAAACTCCTACATTGATTAAATTGTTCTCAAACTGTAAGAATCATCCTACTGCCACTCTTGGGGTGTGGAGAATACAAATCTGCACAGAGAAATGTTCCTGTTGCCTTTTGACTTTTAATAGCAGCCTTGCTGGCAAGCTTGACATAAGCAGTGGCCAGCAAAATTTGCTCAAGAGTATTAAGCTGTGTGAACATGCAGACAGCATTTCAGAGGGATGGGAGCTGTTGTGTGTGCTGTCATTTTGTTGTGGGGTTTTTTGTTGTGTGTTTTGTTTTTCTGTTTGAACACTGCCCCTAGTTATTGGAATACTGGCTCTTCTCAGGCTGGAGAACGGAGAGAAGTTTAATTCAGGATCTAAGGGGGATGCTTGTCTGCCTTTGGTTGTACTGCATATTTGACAAAGCTTCATTGCTAAGATGAAGTTAATTATCTGTGTATCTTTTCAGAGATCCTGAAATTGGAGAAAGAATGTATGTGTTTAACAGAGCTATTTTTTCTGGTTTTAACAGTTTCTTATTGAGCACTCCTGTATTTAGTAGGGTGGGGGATAGAAAGGAGGGTTTGTTTTTTTTCCTCTGGACAGAAGCATTTTTCTTGGAGAAGATGGGAGATGTGATTAACAGGGTCCTGAGCACTGTACAGGAGGCAGTGTGCTTCAGGAGACTCAACCAAGAGACAGAGTGGTAGTAAATCACTTACTAACTACCTCTCTGTCCCATGCACATTCATGCATTTGCACATACAGGCAAACTGGATCCTACCTGTCTCTTCTAAGAATAAACTCACTCCCTACTGGATCAAAATAAATTCTGGAGAAAGCCTTACTCCTAAGCAGGAATAAGAAAAAGTGCAAACTCTTAAATTCCCTCACTGCAGAAGTTCAAAACCAGATTTGTTTCTACCAGCAGATTTTCAAGCTTCAGGGTAAAAAAAAAAAAATGTTCATTGCAATGTTGTTTTCTGTTCTCTCTAGATAAGCAAATGAGTTTCTGGCTTATGAATAGAAAGGGAGTTAGGAAGTGCTTACTTGGTTCTGTGCCATCTGGGGAGCCTGAGCTGTTACCCACAGGTGCTGGATGTGAAGTCTACATCCCTGCTGATGAGGTTGTTTCTCATGAAGATTTATGAGGAGCTGAGCCAGAGGATGCAGAATAGGAAATGTTCACTTCTTTCTCGATGCACCTTCACATCTTGCTGCCTGTCACGTGCTGTGGCTGCTGGACCAAATTAGCAATTCAAGTTAATGAGGTGAAAAACATGAGGTGGCCCCTGAAGATCTGTGATGGAGGAAGAAAGCTGCTCTATATTTATAATCATGTCTGAGATTTAAAGCAGACATAGAAAAGGAGGTGACCTGGCCTTAAGCACCTTCAATTACTGTGAGGATTTCCTCCCCTATTTTTGGAAGGGTTCTCACTACAGATGTTACAGCTTTGGGTGAGTGTTGGTGCTCTTCTCCTTAAATGTCTTTCACACCTTATTCAATAAGAGATTTAGGTTGATTTTTATGTTCATTTTGGAGTTTCTTACTAATAGCAGAACCTGTTTGGGAGTATTTTGGTTTGATTAAATTTGAGATTAATATAACTATGGGGAGACTTGTCCTCATAAAGAGATAAAAAGTGTTACGTGTTCTGCTTTTAATATGAGGAAATTTCAGCTCCTCTTGCCATGGGTTGAACTTATTAATGATGGAGCAATTTTTGCTCTGGTTGAGTAACTTGACATCTCTCTGCTCTGCTGCTTAAAATTACCCAGTCCTCTTTAGACTGCACAAATTATGCTGTCCAGCTGCTAAAGTTCATCTGTGATCTCTAAAAAATAGCCCAAAGCAAAGAGAACTGCAGTTCCGTTTGAAATTTAATATTAATGAAGTGTTGCTTACACATGACCATCAGGCACTTTTTTGTGCATCCTAAGTATGTATTTTCAGTCTTAAACTTACATAGTTGAATATAAAGCAGCAGCTTACTGAGACTAGTAAGGACTAAGGCTTAGGAGAGGTTGCAGCCTCTGAATTTTTGACAAATACACACACATGAACCAAGGATCACGTTTTAGTTTGAAATCATTAATGTAGTAATTGATCACTTCATTGTTGCCAATTTATGTCAGCTTCATTGTGAATTAATTTGTAGCATTATCTCCTGACTGTTCCCAGCCATAACTCCAGCTCAAATTTATGTGGTATAGGGAGGAAATCTAATTATTGTGACTTCAAGAACAAGTATTTAAGTATTACCTGTATAAACTGCCTTGAGTAAAGTGCACACAAAATGTGTTCCTGAGGTTATCTTACTCTCCCTCTCATGACAAGCTTTATAACTCCAGAATATTCACCCTACGTAGACTTCAGCAATTCCTTTCAAGAGGAAAGAATAATAAAACAAGGATTATTCTGGTGTCAAGTTTGAGTAGAGAGGAATAATTTTAGAGAAAAGCAGAAATTTTAGTTTCATCGCTCAGCAAGCTTGTTCAGATAGATAGAAGGGCTTTGTAAATCTCCCTTTCTTTTTGAAAGCATCCTTTGAAGCTCATGAGCTTCTGAAAATTTTCAATTGTGAGAGCTAATTTGGCAAAATCAATGAAAAAAAGAAATCTTCTGATTTCTGGGGCTAGATGATAGCAAATGATCTGGTTTCATGGATATTCTTTACTGCTGGGGATGAAGAGTAAATCTCTTGCTGGTTTGATTGACTGGGCTGTTTCTTCTTATCATTCTGCTTTCTCTGCAGCATCATATGGAAATGCAAATGACTTGAGAGGCTCTCCACACTTCCTTTGTCATCTTTTGCTTCATGTGAGGTGGTTTGTATGCTGCAGTCAGCCCCTAAGATTTACCTAATCCATTCCTTCAACTGTTCGGACAGGTGCCATTTTTTGGGAAGGAGTGGATTGCTGTTCAGTTTTTTCCTTACAAGTTGCCTTTGCTGTAGCCTGGCAGAGGAGAGGGTCCAAGTGCTGGCTTCTTGCAGAGCCCTGCCTGTACCCAGTTGTCTTTTGGCTTGTCTGGGCTGTTTGTGCTTGGAGAGGGACTGGCCCAGCAGCTGGACATTGCTTTCCAATGCTGAAGGCTAACACAGAAATCAAACTTTACAGGGATATTTGTTGCACACAACTTACAGCATTCTCTACCTTTGGACCCTTTCACACCTTTTTCTGTTCTCAGGCATAACAGTACTGATGTTCTTATATTTTTTAAACAAGACTTTAAAACCAGGCAACACCTGTGAGTTTTCCATGGAGCCCTTCCTGCTCTGCACAGCCACTCTGAACCTGCAATTCTGCAGTCAGTTGGACCAGCCCCAGCAGAGCTGTGGTCTTCCATTTATGTAATTAATATAGCTCCTAAAAGATGACTGCATATCTAAATGATAGACCTTTAATGGCTCCAGGGAGCTCTCATGGCTCATCCTTACAAGCAACTCTTTAGATTCCAAAATAGATGCAACAGTGAAGCCTTTCTTGTCACCATGGGGTGACCTTCTTATAAAAGGCTCTTCTCTACCACAGTTGTGATCTCACTTTCTGTCAAATGTTCATATTTTATCCTAACCCTATAAAATTAGGAAGTTAAATGCTTTTTGGCACAGAGGCATTTGGTGCGGTGTCATCTTTCAGCAGCATCTGCTTCTGCAAATAGCAGTGATCGATTTTTGTCTTTGGCTGGCTGTTATCAAAATTTTAAAGGTACAGTGGTGTGACTCTTGTGTTGAATTAATAGCAGGTCATCTTTGGAAAGATGACACTGCTGTTAAGTGCTAAGATTGACAAAAAGAAATTCAGTCGTGCTGGGATGATAATTGATTTGCTGTAATGTCTTTCTGTCTCCGGGAGCGTTTCTGTCGGTCTTGCTGCATCCACACCCCTACAGAGATCATAGCAGCAACTAAAATTTCAGATATCTTAGATCTGTATCACAGCTATTTCTCCTTTTTATTACCATCCTTTTTTTATTTCCCGTTTTTTTGTCAGTTAGCAATCTCTGCTTTATATCATTTAAAAAACAAAGCAGCACTAAGATGTTATGTGTTGATGTGTGGAAATGTACTTAAATTGGTGACTAAATGTATTTAAATTGGTGACTAAATGTACTTAAATTGGTGATTAAATGTTGCTTGTGTTTGCAAGGACTAGGGTGACTGCAGGGTGAGAGGTGTCTGATGGTGGGTGTGAAGAGCATGTGCCACAAAAGCCCTTGGGTGGGCAGGGAGCTCTGGTGCTCATCAGTCTGATTCCCTGTGTGCAATTGTCCCTGGAATGGGACAAGTGCAATGTCAGATCTGGCTGCTCGAGGCCTTGCAAAGTCACTCCAGTCCCATTCTGGTGCACAACTATCCCTGCTGTGAAAGTTTCTTCCTTTTGTTCAGCCAAGTTACCCTTGGCAGCAGTTCATTTCCCCTCATCCTCTCACTGGGAGAGTGAGGAGGTCACACAGAAAGCCCCACAGGTCAGGAGAGCAGATCTTGGCCTTTTAAGGAATAAGCTTGGTAGAGTATCATGGGATGAAGTCATGGATGGAAAAGGTGCCCAAAAAGCTGGTTCATATCCAAGGCTAATTTCAGGCAAAAATGCCATGAGGCCTCTCCTGGACAAACTCAGCCACAAAAAGGAAGCCTACAGGTGGAAACAAGCACGGGTAGCCTGGGAGAAACACACAGAGATTGTCCAAGCAGCCAGGGATCAGGTTAGGAAAGCTAAAACCCTGACAGAACTAAATATGGCCAGAAACATCAAGGGCAGCAAGAAAAGCTTCTATAAGTACATAAATTTCCCTGTTCTTCCTTTTATCACTGACAGCACTGAGCTGTGTGGTGCAGTTGACCTGCTGGAGGGAAGGGATTCCATCCAGTGGCACCTGGGCACACAGGAGAGGTGGGACTCTGCAAATCCCTTCTGCCAAGTGCAAATGCTGCAGTTCTTGGTAAAGCACAAGATGTGAGGAAATGAGCAGCATCATTTTAACTGACTCTGAATTAAGTTCTGTTTTGAGTCTTTTTAGAAAGTAAATAGAAAAGAACTGAATAAGCCAATGTCGCTGGAGTGAAACATTTGCTTTCACAGTCTCCTCTGCTGCAAACAGTAATCTCCAAAACGGAGTACAAACATGATTTAGAATTTCTCCTTTTTTCCCCCTAGGAAGTCTGAATTACCAAGACCCAGGCTGGTTTGACAGTGAGCTGTGTATAGATTAGCCTGGCTAGTTATGAATTCCTCTCTTTTTATAAAATTAGTTGGTGTTAAACATTGCCGTGATTGTCCATAATAACTTACCTCCTGCTTCAAGCAGGCTGAGCTGCAGCAGAGTACAAGGGGTGTGTTTACTTCATTCTAAATAAATGTTTTATCACTCAGCAGTAATTGGATTGTGATTGTATTTCAGTAATTATTCCCAACAGCAAATCTGTTCTCTACTTTGCAGACGTGTTGCCTGCCTGACCTTCACGCTGCTGGTCTGAAGGTGTCTTTCTTGATCTAATTATGTATGATGAGTTTTTTAGTTTTGTTTTTTAAAAAAGGGGAACTACTGCCAGGGGTATAATAATTTGTCTTTGCTCCAGTTGTCATGGTGCAAATGTATCAGCACTTCAGTTCATGCTTGAGCTTTTAGCTGGCCCTGGAGAGGCAGAACGATGCAGGGCTTTTTCAAAATGCATCATGACATTTAGGGCTGTGCAGAACCACACTTCTCTCAGTATCACAACCCAAATATCCTGCCAAGATTTCTCATACTTTGTAGAAATTTGTTCTGTAATTAACATGTCTATAGACAATTTCCTGGAGTGTCTTGTAGCTGACCAAGGACTTCATCCACTTCTCTGAGGTTCAGACAGAGTCTGCCAGGGAAGTTCTGGATCACTGGGTGGCAATTTTATATGCAAGAATAATACTCTGTGATTAAATCTTAATGAGTTTCCAGAGCAGCTAATATTTTTTCAAGAGGAAAGCGCTGCTGGATGTCCTTAGAGAGGACTGTTTTGTGACAGCCTGCCTTCTCTACAGATGCATGTGGGAGAGTCTCTGCATTACACAGACCCTGCCAACCCATCACAGGACATCCCCTGTGTGCTTGTTTGGAGCTCTAAACTCTTGGTTGGTTGCCTGCCTGACAGATTATATTTATTTCAAACGTATGGCATTCAGCACTGAACTTATTTCCGCAGTTCCAGACTTAGGCTGTTCTGATGCCATTTTCTGTTAACTCCAGTCCTGATCCTGCTTTCTGAAAATTATGGTTTCTGCATCACCTCTAACATATGTTTCAAGTATGAGTAAGTTATTCTAGAGAACCTTGTGTTACAGAACAAACCCATTTAGTGGGTTACAGTGCTTGCTTCCGTGCTGCTCACAGGTTTTGGTGGAGCATTTCATCATCCAGGGCAGTGCAGTGGCATTAAACTGTGAGCAGCCTTCAGCTGTGTCTGCAGCTCTCATGGTCCTGCTGCAGCCCTGGCAAAGCATCTTTGCTGTGCCTCTTAGTTTGGACTGAAATCTTCTCAAGGAATCAAGGAATTAGCTGTGCTGAAACTCAGGACAGCCCAGTTTAAGTGTGCAGAGCCTGGGCAGCATCTGGTGCTGCTCTGGTGGCACTACTGAAGAAATCTTCTCTTGGAGGAGGTGCTGGAAGCCTAAGCCTTGTGACCTTGACTTTCTGTGAAGTTAAATTTCATTTTTTCTTCCTGTTTTGGCTTTTTTTTTTTTTTTCCTGTCTGTGTTGGGAATTAGTACTTCCATCCTCTCACATTTCATCGTTTCCTTCCTTATTGTGCTGTCATCACCATACAAATGAAGCCGCCCTCCCATTTCTTATTACCCCAAGTTTCTTAATTACAGCCTAGAATTGAATGGTTAATCTGTATATCTGTCTTGAGTCTGAGTCTAAACCTTTTTCCCGCTAAGAAAGTTGGTTCAGAAGAACTAATTTCCAAAAAGAAAACTAGAGCAGTAAACTTGAACACCTACTATTTATAAGAAGAGAAAAAGAAGTTTTGCGAGCTAAATAAGCCTTTCTACATGAACAGTATAGAAAACTTAACCACTTCTACCCAAGGCAAATTTTGTGGTATTTATAAGGTGTTTGTAGTCTTTGAAAGGCTCATTTTTGTCCTGTTCTGTTCACAAATGTAAAGGTGAGTTTCTGCTTGTAAAACAGCACTGCTTATTTTTGAGGCTTGCTTATTCTGCAGTGCATGGAACCTGGCTGGGATGAGAAAGGCCAGCCTGTCTCGCCAGCAGCTGTTCAGTTCTGGAATTCAGGGCATGCAGTTGGTTACCTGGAGTGTGCTGTCAGGGATGGATTGCAGGTCTAGAGGCCAAGGCCTCCAGCACTGTAATCACTTCTCTGGTGGGCTTTCAGCTTCCCTTCTCCCCTTTTCAGTTTTATGATGGAAAAGCTGCTGAAAAATAGTATTTTAGCAAGTACTTTAGCAGTACTGTGTGATTTAGTGTGTGCTAAAAAAATAAAATCGCTTTTGGGCATGATGTAGGGCTGTACAACCAAAACTGTATTTTTCAAAATAACTATTTTTTTCTTATTTTTAATATTTCCAGGGAGGGATGAAACGATGCAGCCAGCCAGACCATCATTCCTTGAATACTTTGAACAGAAGGAGAAGGAGAATCAAATCAATAGCTTTGGGAAGAATGTTTCTGGCCAGACAAAAAATTCATCTGATTGGAAAGTACCACAGGATGGAGACTACGAATTTGTAAGTCTATACTTTGAAATTCAATCAATGTGACAATCTTTAAGAATTTTAGTCAGCTGCCATGAGATTATTTCTTGTTTTGCCAGACTAATGGAAACTTGAGGAGGTTCTAATTGCTAATGCATTTGGATGGGACATTTTGAAAAACTTGTTTTCTTTATGTATTTCTCAGTAATTATAGCCAGTCATTATCTGTAAATGTTCCTTGTTTAAAAGCAAACAAAGGAACAAAAAAGCCTGAGGACATGAAGGTATAAGCTGTCTTGCTTTAGTTCCCCATGATGCATTTAAAATTAAAAAAAAAAAAAATTCCAGATGGCAGTTGGAAAATGCAAATCCTTAGTGTGTAGTGTTTGACAAAGAACAGTGTTGGAACTATTTAATTTCCTTGTTTTTCTCAAGCTTTGGCACTGGATTTTGTTTTATTATACAAACATCAAGCTTGTCTTCATTTCTCTTTTCAAATCCTTATTTTCATTCTTCCTTCCTAATGCTCAGAATTTTCAGCAGCTTTCCAGAAGTTCAAAGAAAGGGCTATTATTCATAAATCTGATTTAAATTTTTCCCTGTGTCTCTGTGTGTGAGGATATAAAATTTCATGTTTGATTTCAAAAAGCCAGAAGATCCTGAACATTTTTCCCTCCTCATTTTTCTGCTGTGATCTTTCAGAGCAAGCACTTTTTGTTCTGTGTGTGCCCTTTCACTGCCTGCTCCTGCTGCCCGTGGTTCAGGCTGTCGCTGGCAGTAGCTGGGCATATTCAGAGTGTGCAGAGCAGAATCCCTCTGCTGTTCACAACTCGAGGAGATGCCTCCCTTCAAGGCTGGAATAACAGCTGGAGCTTTCCATTCTCTTTCTCTAGATTCTATAGATTTACTGCTGTTGTTTTGTTGTCTTTGCTCCTGCTTTTCTTATTTTCTTAGTCAGGCTGCAAAAAATAGTTGAGGGGAGCTCCTGCATTCCCTCCCTCGTAGCCCTTTGCCCTACATTCTCTTTGGTCTCAAGGCATAAAGTCACTGCATAAATGTGTTTTCTGAAAAATAACCCTCAAGCTGCCTGTGTCGCGCAGAGCCTGGGCCCAGCACACAATTGCAGTCGAGGCAGATACTTCATTTATCTCATTCACCTCATGCTGTACCTTAATTGAATGACAAACAATTGTTTCTCAATGCGTGGCATTTCCCAGGAGAGATGGGCTGCTTCATATCTTCAGAGTCTTTTGTAGTCTGCAGAGGATGGCCCAGGGGGAAATTTGCTGTAATTATTTTACTTTCTAATTTGGTTGATAAGGAGTTTAGCAGTGTATTTCCTCTGAGTGGGATGCTGTCCCCTGGGCCCACTGGGAGCTGTAGGTGCAGGGTACAGCCAGCACAGGCAACACAAGCAAAGGTCGCTGCCTCTCCAGCCAGCAGGACCCACAAATATTTTTAGAACATGAAAAGCAACTCTTGTGACATGTGTGACCCTGTTTACTGATTTCCATTAGTACTGCAGTATTGCCATGTGCACAGATTCCCACTGTGCTGGCAGCAATGAATTGGCCTTTGGGTCACCTTTGTGAAGTAATTTGTAGAAATTTCACTTCCCAGCTCTATGTGTTTCTCTAGTTCAGTTTTGTATGAATGTACCAGCCTGCCTTGCATGTAAATTTTGGAGCAGAGCTACTTTTTTTTTTTCCTGTAGGATGAGAAAATTGCTTGAAAGCAGCCTTAATAAATAATGTGGGTGTTTGTATAGCCCTTATCTGAGGGTTAGTAGCAAGCCACGTTGTATAATGTAGTCAAAGGCTTAAAATCATGTGTTTTTTCCATTTGGCTAAAAATTGATTGATTTGATGATTATCTATGGGTGGAAGTCATGTTTATTAATGATTTATTAATTGAAAGCATCAATGTAATAAGCACTGTGGAAAAAAAGACATTCATCACTTGTATCCAGTACATCTGTCCTAGACCTGCCTGCAGCTATAACTTCTGCACTGTCAAAGTAGGCAGGTTTGAGCAGCCTTTTTCTACAGTTTGCAGCATTCCAAGTAGAGAAGTGATCAGTGAGATGCCAGGTAAATATTAGTTCCTCTGGGCCTTAAGAAATGACTGAAATATTATTGCTTTCTGCTGTTGCAGACTAGATAAATATGCCTTCTCTCTTCTTCTCTGTATTCATCTCCCTCCTGTGTGACTAGCACTTGGACTCTCTTCCAAAAAAAAAAAATAAATTTAAAAAGGCAATATTAAATTACAAAAGATTTTTGCTCTTTTTTTTGCCTGTGGCAAAACCATTTGACCTTTTCTTGACTAACATTGTTCTTCTGAAGCAGGCAAATAAGACACTATTTATATCACAATGGCAATGTCACATTAGATGAGGGTTAGATTGAGTCAGCCCCATCCACTGCAGAGCTGAAAACCCAGAGATCCTGTTCTGAAAGGTGATGAACTCCATTCCTCCTAAATGTGATGCTCTGGCTGTGTTCTGGTTGTGATCAGAGATGGCATTAATCCAGAGTATTTCCAGAAAAGTATTTCCAGCCTTGGATTTCTGAGGTAAAAGTTGTTATTAAATGATTAGTGCCTGATGCTGATAATGTTTATCCCCTCTCATGTTTGATAAAAGGATCTTTTAAGCCCTGATTGACTGTGAACAATATTTTCAACAACATTATGATTTATTTAACATAGGGAGAAAAATACTAATTATGGGCAAAAATTCTTGCTTTTAGGAAGAATATAACAAACCCTAGCAGGAGATTGCTGCAGGGGTAGGCTGATAATGGGCAGGCTGCATTGTATGGATAATTCCTAATTGCCATAATCAGATCTCAACATTTTTGTAGTTGCATTTAATTTTGCCAGTGAACATTAGTCACATGCTGTTGCACAGACTTAATAATGCTAGAAGATTTGTTTAGACAATGTCCTACATTTTTTCACTTTAATCTTTCAGTAGTACTGTAACATATAGGAAAATTAGTTGTGTAGTGTTTCCTGCCCTTAGACACAACAAATCCTTTACTTATTCCTATTTTAAAAGCAGTTTAACTGCTCTGAGCAGGTCAGTATTCTAATATCACTTGTTTTTATTCTGGCCCTGCTTGAAAGGCCCTCAGTGTTGCCAAGCCTATTGTAGCACATATTTGTGGATCAGCCAGTCATGAATGTTTTGTATTACATCAGTAATCCTTTTATTGAAAGCCTGTTTTGTTAGCAAATTAGCAGGTGCCAGCCACTCCTGGCTTAGGGGAGCTGTGACAACACTGAAACCTTTTCAATTTTATTTCATGAGTGTGGTTCCACAGGCAAAAATCAGTGGCAGCTGGGCCCTAGTCAGTCTCAAATTTTGCCATCAAGATGTGACTGCAGGGTTTTTTTAATAACTGTAGTGTTGAGCTTAGATTTTGCTGTAATTCTAAGTCATAGCTTTTTCATTTATCAGTGAAGTTTTGCTATCCTGGGGGCTCGTTTTGGATGTGGAGTCAGGTAGGACATGAACTTGTAACAGAGATCAGGGCAAGAATACTGCAGGACATCAAGTCTTCACGGAATTGGAGCTGTTGGCTCCAAGGCTTTCTGTGATTCCGGCACCTGTGTATCTGCCAGCCATTCCTTGCCTGTGTAAGGCTGCCTGTGGAGAGCTGAACTGGTGCAGACATGGTGCAGACACCTCTCCTTTGTCTGTAGCTGCTCTCTGTGCTGCCCTGGCACAGCAGCAGGAGGGAGCTGGGCTGCTCAGGGGAGCCAGTGCCATTCCCTGCAGGATCTCCTGGTTTTCTGCACTGCCAGTCTCCATCCTGCTGCCTCAGCTCTGGGAAGGAAGGGAACAACCAGAATCAAGGCTTATGTCTCTTTACTAAGAAGTGTGCTGCTTCTTTTGGGAAAACTTTGATTTGCTTGCATCTGCAAGGTCTTGGTGAGTCAGACCTTTCCTGTTCCTGCAATTATCAACAGCCCTAATATGGGTCCATCCTTCTCTGTCCTTGGCATAATGAAGAGGATCTGCATTCACAGGTTCTCTCATTGAAGCAGAAACACTTTGGAGCAGAGCTTCTGTCCTTAGGAAAATAAAACTAGCATACACCCTTGAGAATGTCAGGCTTTGCAGACGTGGAAGGAGTAGGCATGGCCATTGTGTCAGATTTCTGTGAGAGGTGGCAGCTGCCGTGGCCTTTGGTGACAGTGCCACCACCCTGCAGTGTGCTGGGAGTGAAGCTGTGTCCCAGCTCTGTGTCCATGCTGTGAGTGCCATTCTCTGTGTTAGCTCATCTTTTTAGCTCCCTCTGAGCAGTGTCTCGCTGCCTGCTGATGGGAATTCCTTTGGACAGGAAAGATTGCTGTGATTTCCCTGGATTCCAAAACAGACTTCATCACTTCACAGTGCACAGTGTCATCTGTTCCTCTACTGCTGGGGAGGGCTGTCCTGCAAGGCTGTGGCTTTATGAAATTTTTCCAGGGCAGAATAAAGAAGGAGGAGCAGGAGGTGTTAATTGCCTCTAATTGGGAGGAAGAATGCAGGAGCTCATCAGCTGCCATTTCTTTCAGGGCTGCACAGGCAGAGCCCCCAGGTACAAATAATAGTTCTGGTCTGCACGATCTGCCTGTCAGGGATGGGCAGGAAGGAGCTTCACAGACTTGCAGGAGCTGTGGGTAGATCCTATAGATCCCTTGTTTGACCTGTTGCTTCCAAAGTGCTCAGGCCACAATTTGCTGTCCATATGTGACTTTTCTGTTTAATGTGCTCCTTAGAACCTTCATTTCAGAAGTGTCTGTACACCACTTTCTGTGCCCTGTGCTTCTGTTTGCTTACCCTGAGTCCTGCCCAGGGCTCCTTGGAGCTGGAAGCTGCAGGAGCTGGATGCTGGCTCACCAAGCCAGTGGGACAAAGCAGTGGACAATAGAAACCTATTTCACACTTGGAATTGCAGTTTGTTCAGATAAGAAACAAAACAATGGTCTGGCAAGTGGTTGAAGAAAAACATCAAGGAAACTCTTTAAATTCAATTAAGTCCGGTTTCTAAAAGTACATTTGCATCTTTTGAAGATCTTAAATTGAAAGAGTTGGTATCACAACTGCAGTCTCCTTCAAATAGCTGAATAACTAGATGTCCATTTATAATTATTTTATAGGAAAACTATATATATTTTTATAGGAAAACTTTCCTATATATAGGAAACTATGCTATTTTCTCTGTGGCTGTAAGCAGCTTCTAGCAAGGGCTTTTAACAGCTACTGCTTAGATTTTTCTGTTTTACAAGTATAGTGTAGATAAAAACAAACCTTCCTCTTCCCTGAGTGAAGGTATAATTATTTTTCTTGAAGTAGGAAAGCAAAATAAAATTTCCTCTTTAGTGGAGACAGTGTTTCGTTATGCTGATCTCACCTGGGATATTCTGTTATTATTCACATCCTCATTTCTGTGCTTTTACTTAGTAGTTCAAAATGTTACATATTAGACAGATTTTAAAAATAAGTAAACCCAATTCTGGTATCTTTACCAGCAGAAAAGGAAAATGTGTTGGTCTAATGGTGTTTTCAGCTTGTTTAGCCAGAACAAGAGGCTGTTTGCAGTGAAAACATGGATGTGAATGTTTCCTTCCAGTTAGACAAGTTAGACATTAGTGTGATAGAAAGGAATTAAATCACTGGAAAAGTGTATAGAAAGCTGAATTCTTTCAGGGCAAGGCTGTCAGAGCACCAGGATGATGGTATCTATTTAATATGGATTTTATTCTATATTTTGGGCAGACAGCAGGCTGGCAGTGCCGCAGATCAGAGTGTTCCTGTGCTGTCAGGTGTGGTGCAGGCAGGGAGGATCCAGCCCCGAGGGATCACAGGGGGCTGCACTCCAGCCCAGGGAGGTGCAGTGAGGATGCTCCCTGGAGCACCAGGTGCTGCTCAGCCTGGCACCACCTGGCCACAGGCCCTGCTGGAATCTCAGGGGCTGGGAATTGCAGCTCCTGTTCCTCCTGCACCCTGTGGAACAACTGCAGTTGACGTGGCTCAGCACAGCTCATTCCCTCTCCCAGCCCGGTGAAGAATGGCTGCACACTGGAACCATCTGTTTCTTTCACTGGAAGTGATTTATAGGGAGGAACTGTTGGAGGGCAGGTGATTTATTGCTTATCAATAACAGTAAACACACGCTGCTTTACAATGACCAGAGTCTCTAATTTATTGTATTCTGTCTGTGAAGGTGTCATTTATCTTGTGAACAGCTCATTGTCTGCCAGTACCTGGAACATTCAACATCTTTGGTTTCTTTGAACATCCATTTGGATAGCATTTGTTAGCAATCTAGTATTGATGCTCTATAGCTTTACTACCTTTTGTCCTTTTAAAAGTTCAATCGATTAAAAACTTGAGAGTATTTTCTCTGCAGTTGCCAGCTTTGAAAATGATGGCAGAATGAATAATTGGCTCTTATTTTGTTGGAACTGGTCTTTGGATCTTTGCTAGCAGTAAGAAGCAGCCATGCTGAGGATACAGGGTTAAGGCAGATGCTAGGAATACTTGCATTATATGGGAAAGCTGCTGGGGTGTGACTTTTTATAATTTATCATTATGTAGTGTTTCCTGACTTTGCTGTGATCATCTTAGGTTTATTTTCTTTTTACTTTTGCCCTTTAAGCAGCTTGGTAAAGGTGTCAGTGCAGGCCTCTGCACTAGTATTTCTGTTCCTCCTTTCTGCCAGCCAAATTACTCAAGTGAGTAATTTGAGTTGGTTACTGAGACACCAGAAAGTCTGTCAGCTTGGACAGGAGCAAAAAAAGCTGTATTAGAGTGTGCACATTTGTAGGTCATTTAAATGGCATCACTGAAAATCAAATAATCTTGTGACTTCTACTGAATTATTATGAAACTTAGATTACATTCTTTATTTTCTAAGAGAACAAGTTTCTCTGACCCTTGTGTGATGAATGAAGATTGATTGTTCAAAAAATTCATCTGAATATGTATAATTTTGTGTAGAAGAATAAAAAAGGTTTGGTTAAAGTAGAGCATTTTGCAGTAATGTTTTTCAAAGACTAAACCAAACCAAACTTTGAGTGAATCTTCAGGGATTTCTCTGTCCAAATGTTTCTTCCCTTCATCTATCATGAACTCTCCTTTTTCCCAGTGGTGGCTGGAATAAAGATTACTTCTCAGGCATTGTTTTCTTCCAATAGTCTTATTTTGAACATAAAGTGAACTTATTTGCTGGGGCATTCATCAGTTTGAGAGATAAAGCCAGATCTGGAATGGCTGATTGATATCTCTGTCTAGGCCCTATGGAAATAGGGCAGATTCCTAGCTGGGAAGCAAGAAAACTTGAGATGCTTGTTTCTGCTATCCTGAATCTAAAATAAAGATTTCTTTCTGTGGGAGAGCATTAAGGCTACAGTTTTTTTTGGTGGGAGGGAGGGAAACAAACTCGACTAAAAGGACTGTTTTTCTGACAACAGGAGGCAGTCCAGGATAGACAACTATTAACTTTCAAACCTGAATTGTACCCCCATGGTATCTCCTGCTTTTTGAGGAGGATGCTGAAGTGTATTACCTAGAAATAGTTCCATTGTGAAGTATGATATATGAAAAGAGACAGGTTTTCTTGATGTTTTATTCATTGGTTTTAAATGTCACCTGTCTTGATTCATAACATTGACATTCCTTGAATGGATTTCCTTTTCTTTTTTTTTTTGTCTTCAGCCATCTGCCAAGAATTTTTAAAGCTCTGTTAATTGTTTATTTCTCTTTTAAGCATTACCTTTCCAGTATATTTAGTATGTTCTTCCCAGCAAATACTTTTAACTTGTGACATCTTTATTAAGGACAAATGGTTCATTCTGTCACCTTGTAGTTAAACAATCTTTTTAAAAATAAGCCCAGGAGCAGCTTGCTTCTCTCTTTTATTGTTTAAGTAGTCTTGAATCTTCTGTAACATTTGCATGAGGAAGACACTCTGAACCTCACTGCAAACCTCATCGGATTCGTGGCTGTGTCAAACCACCAGAGTGATTCACAGCAAGTTCCGTGTACGTAGGTTTTATAAACCTTTCCAAATTCCCTTTATAACAACAACAAAGAAAGAAGAATATACCACATTTGGTTTTAAAATTTGTTAGCAATATTTGAAATTGAAAAAGGTGCTTCAGAGATGTGACTCTTGTCTCTGCTGAGGAAGGGAATAGATTCCTGCTCTCTTCCATTTGCTAACAGGGTCATTGCTCACCACCTGCTTTCACTTTGGTGCAAACTGACATTGATTGCAAAGCACTTACTGCTACAACTCGCTGTCAGATTTTCATTTTTTGCTATATTTTTGTATATAGCAGGCCTTCTGTGACATGAGGCTTTTAGATGAAGCTTGCAGTGAGTGGGAAGTAAAATTGAGTTGCTGTAGTTGCTTAGGTCATATCCCTTAATGGAGACTGAAATAATGTAACCTGAAATCGACTTCATATCAGAGTACTCAGACTTGTAAATTCAACATCCTGGATTGTCTTGGAGGCCCCTTACCTACTGTAGATTTAATCTGCTAAGACATTGACTGAAAGTTTTGCAGATGAACTAAGTAACTAAAAGAACTTCATCCTGGATCTGTGATTATTTGGTTTGTTCCACTGCTGCTGCATGGTTAAGGTCAGGCTGCAACAGGCATTTCTGCTTGGAGAGAAAGGGGAGAGGAGTTAATAATTGAAGGTATGATGCTGGAAAAATATTCTCTGACCACACTGAATTCTTTAGAAAACGTGTTTGAGCCTTGTTATGCCTTGAGATCTGTTTTCAGGGCTGGATGTGTTCTTGGCACAGCATCTTTTTTAAAGAAAGAACACTGCTGCTGAAACGAGATCTATTTGAAATGCTTCTGAAATCTTCTTCCAGCTCATCTGTCAGTGCAAATGTTTGTAAAGGGTAATGTAGCTTAAAAAGACAAGCTTGTCCAGGTTTTTCTCATCTGTAGCAAAAAGGGCTCCTTTTGGAGACTCTTTGCATGGTGAGTCTATTATAGCTGCTCTGGATTGCCTCTTGGGGGATGGAGTCTGGACCATCTGGAAAAGCCGGGGGATGAAGCCTCCATCAGGCCTCTGTGAACGCTTTCCAGTGGGCAGGATCTCATCTGGACAAGTGCCTGAAATGATGAGCTGTGAGAGGAGCAAAGTTATCTCAGCTCTGACTGCTGGACCTGCTGCATTTGACCTTGAGCAGCCTCTTCTTGTGTTACTTTCAAACCTGCAGAAACAGCGAGGCATTGCTTATTGCCAGCATAACTGGTGTGTGTAGCTTTTGGGTGTCTTAGATCAGATATTGGGGTGAAATCCTTCCCTGTGAGGGTGGGAGGCCCTGGCACAGGGTGCCCAGAGCAGCTGGGGCTGCCCCTGGATCCCTGGCAGTGCCCAAGGCCAGGCTGGACAGGGCTTGGAGCACCTGGGACAGTGGGAGGTGTCCCTGCCATGGCAGGGGTGGCACTGGATGAGCTTTAAAGTTCCTTCCAACCCAAACTATTTTATGATTCATAAAGGTTTGACCTTCAGGAAGAGGGAGAAAGAACAGCTTAATACATATAGACTGATAGAGTCTGAAAGGAATATTATTCAGACCTGAAGTGTTTGATTCTTTCTTTTGTGGCCTGCCATCATGCAGGATCATTATAAATGGATACCCAAGTGGACAACTGGGGAAACCTTTCATAGTGAATTGTGCAGGTTAATTCAAGATGGATTTTGTGGAGATGATTCACTTGGGGACTGTCCCAAAAAATATTTTCCTCTTAAATATTAAATGCATGCCCCTGGCTTTAAAGACAACTGCATGGACATGCAGCTGTTCATTTCTCCACAATGCCCTGGAAATCTCTGTAATTCAGTCTTGCCTCAGAAAGCTTGTAATTCTCTCTCATGTCTTTTTTCCCTTCATGTTGCAGCTGTTTCCTCCTTTCCCTGAGTGAAACAGGAGGCAGAGCAGTGTTGGGCCAAGGGTTTGTAATGAGCCTCACTTTTGGGTCAACAATGTGGGGTCTTCCTGGAAACAAACCCCTTTGAGCAGCTCTCCTGGAGCTGAAACTTAAATGGGAGACTAAGACCCAAAAATGTTTTTGACTAAAGTTTAATACTCTTTAAGATGAATAGGCCCAAGTTATTTAAAGCTATAATGGCTGCTTGCCATGGATGATGTAGTCTTAAGCCTTTGAAACTGAAACCGTGTGTTTTAAGCCTTCACTGTGCCTTGCAGATTTGAGTGTATGAAGTCTTCAGATATGTTAATGATGCTTCTTACTGCACATCATTAATAAAGGCTGTGCTGGAGTGCTGATTTAGCGTTAATTAATTGGTTACCACTTCAGTTACAGCAGTGTTTCATACTGAGTAATGTTGTGTGAGTGAATGAACCTGAGTTCAGGTATTCTTAATTCTTCAGTTGTTCTGTTTTATTCAGGATAAGTGATCCTGAATGAAGAAATTAATTGTTGATCCTTCAGCAAGCAGAGCCCTTAGGAGCAAGGGAGAGAGGGGTGAAGGGCACCTGGAATTGGAAGGAAGCTCCTTTATGGACATATGTACCCTTCCTAGAAGAACTTTGTTAAACTTTTTGGATTTGTAAAAAAACATTTGTTTGATTTAAAGGAATCAACATTTTCTGATAGATTGCTCTTCTAAAAAAAAAAAAACAACAACAAAAAACCCTCACGTTTATCAGCTCTGTACTTTATAGTTGAGTTGTGCAGCTAGCCAGATCCTCATGGCCTAATGACATGATTTATTTTAGCATGTTCAGAGGTATTTTTGTACTCTTACTTAAGAAAATTAAATCATAATCACTTAGGGAAGGAAAAGAGCCCTGCTGTTTTTATTTAATCAAACCTCTGGCAAGCAAGTGCTTTTTAAAAGCAAACGGTACTCCTTTTTTGCACTTTTTTTTTTTGCTTGCTTGTCCAGACAGGCTGACCTTTTAGCTTGGTTTGTAATTCAGTTACTGAAAAAAGAATAAAGAATAGCAGTGAGATAACTTGTCTCTGTGGTTATAGGATTAGTCAGCCACTTTCTAAGTTCCTAAAGGATTTCAAGGTTTGGACTTCTTGAAGTTCAGTGCTGCAGAATAACACTGACACAATTTGTCATCCCCTTTGTTTAGATTAAGTGTGTACAGGACTTGGGATGATTTTGGAAGTGAATGGGGCTATTCATACTCATAATTGACACTAAGGCTAAAGAAAGGAAATTTAATCTTGAAGCTCAGAAGATTAAAATGAATTGTTCTTTTTATAAAAAGCTTTATTTTTTTTAACGATCACTCAGCACTCATATCAGTGAGTAAACCTTTGGATGGGTTTTCTTCCTTAATACTTCAGGACCATGCTGAGGGCAGTAACAGCTTGCAGAGGTTCTGTGGTTGTGCTTCTTTCCTGAGCTTTGTGAGGATTACAGCAGGGATTAGTGAAGTGCAGTTCTTGGCTAAGAGCACGCAGGGATGCCAGTGCTGTTGATCCAGGCTGTGGTGTGCCCACAGCTCTGTCTGGGTAGCCAGGGGGAATGGGATGGTTGCTGTAATCCTCTGAAATCGGGAATTTCCTGATGCCTTGCCAACAGCAAAGCTGCCCTCTGGTTCCTAAAGGCTTTTGAGGAATAGGGGAAAGTTCCAAGCTGTGGGGAGGGTGGGAAGGCAGAGGTTTCTCTGGGCTGGTGAGGAGCAGCTGTGTGTCCAGAGCTGAGCACAGGAATGGGCTGCTCGAGGAGTGACTGGGAAAGGTCCTTGCTGAACCAGCAGGATCAAACATTCGGGGTGTAAATGTAGCCTCAGGTAAGGTACAGTGGAGTAGCAAAGCTGTGGCAGTTCTTGCTAGAGAAGAGCAGTGGCCTCAGGTGAGACTCCAGCAGTGGTGCTGGAACAGAGGAGCTGTGCTCCTGTGTCCTGTGCTGAGGTAGCAGGGGAGCAGGCTGGGGAGAGAGCTCCTGGCAGCTGCCATTCCTGCAGAGCCAGTTTCCAGTTTAGCCATGATCTTCCAGGGAGGAGGATGGCACACACGGCCCCCCAGAAATTCTGCAGGGATAGTACAGATGCCATGGCCTGGTGTCGTGAACCTTTATTTCAATCAAGTAAGCAGGACTACATGGAAAAGTAACTGGGATCCTTCCTGGCAGCACATCATTTCAGTAGCTCCACATCTGTGCCAGTGAGGTGGAGCCATCACAAACACCTCACTGGAGAGGCCCTGGCTCTCTGATAGAACTCCTGTTAGGATGCACTTCTCCAGTTCAGCTGGGGATCAGAGGCTGAGTCTGTGGTCATGTCCATCTTCACAAGTGATGCTGTGATTGCACTTAAATATTTAACTGGCTTAAGCTGACGAGCTCTAGGTGATCTGATGATCTCTTGGAAGTGTTTCTTTGTGGAAAGCCATCTGCTGTTCAGGTGAGGTGGCCTGAGAACAGTGTCCAGATGTGTCCTGATCACAGCCCCTGTTCTCTTCCTTTGGGCAGTGGCAGCTGCAGTGCTGTTTTGGCTGGTGCTGGACGCTGCAGCCCATGATGTCTTTTGCCAGTACATTGCCTAAATAATTAAGATGCATTAAAAGCAGAAGCTTGTGCTGCTGAGACTTATTTTTCAAATCTTTTGAAAGATTAATATCTGTATTTTTAATCTTGCATGAAATCCCACAATGAGTGCATTTCATCCACTGCTTTCGTAACAATGAGAAACTTCACTGACATGATGCTAAAAGGGAGGAAAATCAAGATAATTAGTGCTTGTGTAGGCAAAAGGGCTTGTTCTGATTTACTGAAGCCCCTCTGTAGCGTGGCTGCTTGACAGATCTGTGGAGTTGTAGGGAGCTGATGGATGAGGAAAAATGGTCAGAAAGTGCCAGTAGGTCCTTGTGTCCTTTGCATTTGACAACTTAAAGTGAATAAATAGTTAATGCCTGTTCGTACATTACATCAAGGCTTCCTTGTGCTGGGAACCTAAAGGAGAACAAGGCACTTAATTTTTAGAGCAGTGATTGAAAGTATGCCAAGTGGTATTGAGGCAGCATTTCAGGAAAAATGCTATGGGAAAAAATGGCATGCTATTCCAACAGTAATTTATATCACCATCTTCAAGATCTAAAGTCTGGAGCACTGCTTAGCATGAGAAATTACCTTCCACATTTAATTTTGGCCAGAGAAATTGAGGACTTTTTTTTTTTTTTTCTGGTTTTAAAAAAAGTGCATAGTACTTTGGAGTAATCTGTGTCCTCAGAGTATATTTGATATGTGAATTTAAGGGATACCTTGTTTAACCAGTCTTTCAAGTTACAGAAAGTTAATTCTGGGATAATCTCAGCTCTTACACTTGTCAGAGCTGATTCATTGATGAATCCCTGAGTTCTGACACCCCTCCCTGCTCGTGGTCACTGCTCTTGTGTGTGCTGCAGGCTGCTCTGCCCCAAGGTGGTTGCTGCAAACATAAAAAGCAAATAAAATTCTGTTTGAGGAGGTGACAGAAGGAAAGTTCAGGAGTTGAGGTGGACACACATCGAACTGATCTGCAGGGTTCTGGAGAAGGAAGTGTGAGTGTGCCCTTGGTTTTATCAGCAGGGAAGATCTTGATAGCCTTGGTGATAGCCAAGGTCAAGTGAAGCAAGAGTTTAATTACCCTCTTCTGTGAAGAGCCTTCCTTCCTAAAGGACACCTGAAGATTTAATTGAACTTGTAGGAATTGTTTTCTACTTGTCTCTGATATGTAGCCACTTCTGCTGTCGGGTGTGATCATCAGTGAGCCTCCCCTGAGGGGCTTCCACACAATTGAAGTCCCAGTTGGTTGCTCTGGTTCTGTTTTTCCAGAGTAAACTGTTGCTGCTGTATTACTGTGGTAATGCTTCTCATTATCTCTAACAGCAAATAAATTCCTATTTGGCATTTAATGTTTAGCATAGCTGGGATAACTTGATTTGGGTAAAACCCCTTCTCCAGCCACATTTAATAAATACACACAAAAAAATGATGGGTTGTGTTCCCTGCTGATGGGATTGATGAGTTTTGTGGGGGTCTTTGATCACTGGGTATGCAGTCAAGAACTGTTAGATTGCAGCATAAAACTAGGCTTAATAGGAAGCTATAACAATAAAAGCTGTGCTAAATAGACAATTAATTTGTTTTTCCTTAGCTCTCATCTAGCTCATATCTTTTCTACTAAGAATTTATTTCCCTGTGTAGCGTGGGAAGCTGCAATTTTATTACTTTTGTATTTTAGTCTTCAAACTCCCACTGCCCCTTATGAAGTGATAATTGCCAAAGCCAGTTTTTCTAAAGGCTATATAAAACTTAAAAGTTTGACATCAAGTTATGTTGAGCAGTAAATGCCACCTGGAATATCTGGGTGAAAGGCAAGCAGAAGGATTGCTGCAGCTGGGTGTTTTCTTTCTAAAAAGCCACAGGCTCTTGGTAACTGTGGGAGGATATTCGGGAAACACCCTGAGCATGTGGAAGACAAGTGTTCAAACTCACAGGAATTATGATAGAGGAATATGGCTAGAGGGCTAAGGGAGAAGAGAACAATTTAATTTTATTTGTAGGATTGGTTGTAGTACCAAGACTTGAAAATATTCTCCTTCTGTAAAACTCTTCAAATGCTTTCACCAGGAGGAAAAGTAACTTCATCTCACCAGCGTCATACATATTCCAGTTTTGTTCCAGAAGTCAGGGTCCATCTGCACATTTGAAAAGTGATGGTAGAAAAACTGCATCCCCACCCAGGGGAGGGAGGGTTCCTGTTTGGCACAAGCCTCAGGACTTCAAAGCCAGTATTTAAAAGCAAAGCCCAGATAGCTTGAAACGTTGCAGACACGCAAAGAAAAGGCTTTGTGCCAAATGCAGGGATCAAATTCAGTGTCAGTGAGTAAAAAGAGAGTTTCAGGAGGATCATGATTTTCACTTGCCCCAAAATAATATTTTTTGATTCCTGTGCAGTCAGTGAGCTAGAGCTTGGCCAAAACCCTTTGTTGGGGGAGAAATGTGTGAAAGCTGCTGGGAAACAGCTCGTTTCTATTTGATGCTCGCAATTCATGCAGCAAGGAGATTTGGCTGGCAGTGGTTTTGCTAGAGGAGCAAATAAGAACGATGGCTGAAGTGACTGGGGGGTTACTGGACTGCAGTATTTATGTCAGTAGGACAGGCTGGTCCAGGCAGTGGTGACCTTGTGCTACTATTGAGGGACCAGAAAATGTGCCAGGTCCCAAACTGGTCAAGCTGCAGACCTTGCTGCAGGCAAACCAGCTCAGGTGCTCCTCAGTGAGGGCTGTGGGTATTAAGAACACTGTGATAAATTATTTACATCGGCTTCTAATTCAATAAGTTTTCACCATTTGGGGTTTTTTTTTTGGTTTTCATGGGGGCAGGCCTGAGGCTGAGTTGATTCTCTAGGCTTTGTGTTTTATAACAGATTTTTTTGGTTTATGTGAAACAGAAATCTGGCGTGGGCTGTTTAAAAATACCATGGCAGGGTTTTGGGCTGTGTCCTGCTTAGGACAGAACAGCAGAGGTATAGAGTTCAGACCATGGTGCCCTTGAATACCAAATCTGTGG